>NC_054372.1:138911391-139649831 GCF_017654675.1 Xenopus laevis
CATGTTGTCGATGGACAAGGCACATGAAAGGAAAGGTTTAGGTGTAAAAATTAAAAGTCAGGTCTTTCCTATGTTTGTTTTAAGGTGGAATTGAGTAATTCAGGATGAAATTGCTAGGAGACAGAGCTCTGGATTTTTGATGTTGAGCACAGGAGATAGTTATGCTCAAGATCAATTACAGAGACATGTGTCAATGTAGACTGAAGCAAAGAACTGAAAATATGGGGACAAGCTGACTAAGGAGAGCAGCAGTGTTTTCAATGTTTAAATATAGGGGGGCATAGTATCAAATGAGCACATATGAGAGAACTAGAAAAGCATTAAAGTGTTTCACCAAAGTAAAATAAATAAATGGAGAAGGGGGTTTAGGAAGCAGGAAATTATTCATGTTCACAGTAATAGGTATCTGTTTATAGAATCCACTTTGCTTTCTTAGAAGTATGAGTTATCTTGAAGAGAGTGTTGAGTGGTGTGTGATTCTGTTGACAGCAGTTTCACAGATTTTGGCACTTCACCACTTTCTAGTAATATAACTGATGCTACCAGTAGCCATCCGTCACTACAGGGGGTTACAAGAGCCAACAAATTGATCATGTAGTATATGACCTAGCTAAGAATGGTCCACTCATTTATTTATAATAAAGATACATCACTTCAATATTAAGCACAACTTAATCCAGGAACATTTTCTCTTTATGATGTCAGTGAAGGGGCGTGTTTTAAAAACATATATTATGTTAAAAATAATTTAAAGCTTTTGTCAAAAATGTTTACAAAGGCTGCATAAATAGCTTGAATAAATATGTCACCTGTCTGTTTTCTTTCAAAGACTGCCCACGTGCCACGTCCCACTGCTTACAGCTGCAACTTCTTGGGACATGCCTGTGACAAAGTGTCTATGGGGCATGGAATGCGTAGGGCCACTGAAGATTTTATATTTTAATTTTGTTTTAAAATTATTTTTACTTATTTGTGCTCCTGTGGAAATCCTGGAGTGCCAGAAGGCTCACTTTTGTTTGCATAACTTCTTGGGACACCTAGGAAAAAACTTTGGTATCCCCTGTAATGTCAACTTTGTACTATCTAAGTATTGTTAGACTGCAGTGTCAGGGTCCCACAAGAGAATTTTATGCTACAGGCCCACTCTCCTCTTTACTCTTCTACTTTAGTCTCCTAGTCTCTTAGCACATTTTCCCCTACCCTTCCCTCCATTTCTCCCCTTAATGCACATACAGAAATGTAGCCATGTTATAGGCATAAGAACAAATGCTTGCGTGAGGAGGAGGGTCACTGGTACCATGGTGGACCAGTACAATATTGTATTTTAGTCAAATTGGAGGTAGAGGCCAGTGAACATTAATTGTAAGCATGCCGGAGACCTCTAGTGACCAAACAGAGTTATAACCATATACTTAATAAATTCTCCAAGGCATGCTAAATAAGTAAAAAAAATATACTTTATTTACATCAGTTATTAAAATACATAAGAGATAACCCCTCTAGCGCCTAATGCGTTTCATGCTTACCCAGCACTTAGTCATAGGCAGAATCCAACTAGTTTCTTTTCCTTTGTTCCTTAAATACTAGCTCTCATAGTCCCTCCCCTCAATAAAACCAATTACAATCCAAAACATGTGTTACAACTACCATATATCATCCATAGGGCTAATGGCTTTGTTCAGATACAATGATCTATGTGTTAGATAATCCATGTTGCGGGGCATTTACAGAAGTATAATTATACAATATAAAATAGTATACATATAGTTAAATATAACAAGTAACATCAAACATATAGTTGAGACTCGGTCTTGTAACACATGTTTTGGATTGTAATTGGTTTTATTGCGGGGAGGGACTATGAGAGCTAGTATTTAAGGAACAAAGGAAAAGAAACTAGTTGGATTCTGCCTATGACTAAGTGCTGGGTAAGCATGAAACGCGTTAGGCGCTAGAGGGGTTATCTCTTATGTAATTTAATAACTGATGTAAATAAAGTATATTTTTTTACTTATTTAGCATGCCTTGGAGAATTTATTAAGTATACAGTACAATATTGTGTCCAAAAACTCCAACCATTCAGATTTATTTTCTTTGAAGTGGTCTACTGAGCTAGCCTTTATGGGAAATAGTATGCCTCATAAAAAAAAAACAAATAAATAAAGAGACCACATAGAGTTCACATAACATTATCAACACCAAAGGCATTTGGCAGGAATCAACTGTAGTCTATATTTCTTTGCCTTGGTGCAAGAGGTCATGTAAAAATAATATAATTATATTTTTGAATTGCTTTATTTAGATCTTACCATTCAGTTGATATTGTCAGGCAGAGAGAGTGCCACTGCAGCACCGTAGAAAAAAGAATTATGGCTTCAGCGTGTAAGCATTGTATCTAGTATATGACACGAGATATACAGACTTTCATGCTTTAATAAACACTTAGGTCACAAAGAAATAGGCAAAATGCCTTTGCAGTTTCAATAAAAAATATGAAATACTTTTTACAAGGTAATTATATAAAAAAAGTTTAGTGCTGCCCAGAAAAAAAAAACATTGTCTAATTTACAAAAAAGTCCAGATAGATCAGAAACACGATACAGAAGAACATTCTGAGGTTGGTACCGATATTTTGCAATGGAATTTTTCTTCATTAGCAAATGCTCTTTTTAAAGAACATAATTATCATCCAGATAGCTTTTTATATTGGCTCATTGTACCCACTGAACAACAAGCACAGATGGAGTTCAAGGGCTCAGACCACAAAACAAGCATGCAGCTTTGAACAATGTAATATTAACATGAGTTCCATGGGCATCATAAAAAAAAATCAAATCTGCAGAGTCCCACCTGACGACCCATTTTAGGAATCAAATGTTTTGCATAGGGATATGTGAGTACAACAGCAGTGTTACGTTCAGAGCTACAAAGTACAAAAAGGATTCTTGTAAACTGATCAGTGGCTAAAATATTTCAGAGAAGCAGGGTTTTTTTTTCCGATCAAGATTTTGTCATAGAGAAACCTGTCCTAACACAGACAAAAGCATGAACACCCAGCTCATAAAGTTGTATGCATAAAAATTGCATTTCAGTCACATTTCATTTTCCAACCTTTAGAAAAATGCAAACGTGAGAGTTTTCTAAATTCTGTAGAAACTGTTTCAAATGTGAGGGGTATTGCTGGGATAATAATGTCAATGTGTTCTGATGTGTGTGGCCATGCTTGTGCATTACAGTCATTGTAAGGGCTTCTCTACAGTAATTTAAAGTGCATCAAATCTAAATACAATGTAGGGCCCAAATTCCTGAAAAAGTCTTTGCATTTACTTGTCAAAATTAATCTGTAGACAGAGGAGTCCTATGATTAGACACCAATAAGATAAGAAGATTCATTAAGATAAGAAGATCAATTCAAATTGAGTCTCCTAATTCAATTCCAAATTTTCCCAAAGAGATGCAATTTTCCTATTTCCCAGATTTAATTCACCATTTGTCACTTGAAAACTTTACTGAAGTATGTGGGAAAAACTCCTACTGAAGTAGGAGAAAAGTTGTTCTCCTTTAAATGTACCCTGCCCTTAAGTTTTCAAGTGATAAGCAAAATAATTTTTTTTTACATGGAAATTAATCTGGCCCTATTTTCCTAGTGAGTCTTTCATTACAGAGAACCAGGGCAGCATGCCAACCTTCACCATTACAAAGATTGATGTGCATGTACTAAATAATAAATATGCAGCCAGAGAGGTATGTGTTATTTTTTCCTGCTCACTCCCTGTACCTAGGTACAGGTCAATTATTTTAGAACGTTTAGAGCAATACTTTTTGGTGGCACCTTCAATTTTAACTGTCCCAGGTTTAAACAAAGTTAGTCCCAGTTCTCTTATTCAAAGTAGTTTAGGCAAATTGGGGACATGGCATGAAGGCTGGGGGCATGACCAAGAATGCATGTTTACTTTTATAAATGTATTCCTAAGTTTACACTGGAAATGCCAGGAAGTATGCCGTCACCATAATGTATTCTGTCTGGGACTGACTAGTCATCAGATACATCAATCAGGCAGGTTTAAAAATCCCATCAGAGGAGGACTGTTGGCATAGGCCCCACAGTGTGATCCAGACATTGGCCCAATATGGTCCAGCGTGTGGTTGACCAAAACTTGTTTAGTGACCTCGCAAAACAAGCAAGTTTACGGCCAAGATAATGTAGACACATCTCAACTATAACTTGCATGTGAACTTGAGTAAAATCACACCTTAACATTAATTCACACCAAATAATTGTTGTTTACATAAGGTCCTAAACTAACATTATTTAGCATAATGTTATGAGAACCATCTTGTTTGGAAGTTATTTCGTGGCACAGACATTCTATATATACGTTTTACATTTGAAATGTGATAATAGAATCAAAATAAACAGAATTCTTAAACACTGTTCTAATCTTTGTCATGGCAAATGAACTTAATAATAACAAGATACTATTAGATATAAGTAATAATGTAGAACATGATCTAAACAGGCATCAAACAGTTGGCCACCACAGAGTCATCCTCTTCCTGCTTCTATCTTCTCCGTGTGGGCTGGCAGGTGCAGCAGAGTGAAAAGCAGAACAAAAAAGTAACCTTTTCTTTTTACTGCGCATGCATCTGCCCTGGTCATTGAAGAAATGAGAAGCGGAGAGAATAGAATCACTCTGTGCTGCTCACTGTGAAGAAACCCGGGTAGATTAAGTTTTCTGCAAACCTGGGGTATCAGGTAAGTGTTTATAATGAGGTGTGGCAGGTGCAAAAAAGTCACCAACATTGGTAATTTGCACACACATTGTAGTACTAGATTTGCTTAATCAATGTATCTTAATCAATGTGTGTGCAGATGGCATCACTTTCAACTTGCTGACATGCACGGCAGTAAAAACAGCATTAGCAGTTGGGGAAAGCGAGTTGTGTGTAGATACAATGTGTAGAGGCACCTGTATGGACCCAAATTGCTGTGTGAATAGAATTTAAGAAAATATGTTTTTCTGTAATCTTTTACCTGATTTCATAAAGGGCCTATGGAGTCCAATACTTCTTACTACTACTTAGAGTTTTTAAAGTGGTTTGCTCTATTATTAATACCACTATGTTGTGTATATTAACAGTACCCCACACTACACCTGTACTCAGATTTAATAAAGGGTGCATTTTTAGGCAGGGGTCTAAAGTAAAATATACCTTGAAGAGGTAGAGTGTTTACTTAAGGCATGGCAATTATGTCTCAGCAGATAATACTGTAATCAGATCATCTAATATCAGCTCTTCAACTAGTTTCCTATGTAACCCATAAGAGGTAGCTGCATATGAGGCTAATGGTAGCCATAGACTCAAAGATCCGCTCCTTTGGCGACATCGCCAAACGAGCGGATCTTTCCCCGATATGCCACTAACGGCATGGCTATATCGGGGGGTAATTCGAACGTTCGGCCGTATGGCCAAACGATCGAATTACGATGCGCCAAGGGGCTCCAACGGGTCGGTCGGTTAAAAATCAAACCTTCCCGATCGATATCGTGGCCAGATTTAGATCGGGAAGACCCGTCGGAAGCCCCCATACACGGGCAGATAAGCTGTCAAATCAGTCCAAACGACCGATATCGTCAGCTTTATCTGCCCGTGTATGGGGGCTTCCGACGGGTCTTCCCGTTCTAAATCTGGCCACGATATCGATCGGGAAGGTTTGATTTTTAACCGACCGATCTGATTAGACTTATCTACCTTAAGTCTAATCAGATGTATCCTATAGATTGCAGCTATCTGTGTCCTCCCTATGGTTCCAATCACATGCATTTGTACTTTAGCCACCCATTGTCTGTTCATCTAAAATAAATGACTATTTTGTATGGCTAGGTCTGTGCTAAGCAGCAGCTTGTTTGTTATTAGTGGGCAGTGACTCATGGCAACCAATCCTTTCTTTTTCTTACCTATCTTTTTTTTTTTACAATGTTTTATTGTACCAGCATTTACCTGCCCATCCATCCTATACTGTTTTTCTCCTTTCTAAAATATCTTACGCAGTCTTGATCAGTGCTTGCTTGATCTTCTGCCATACATAAACCAACCTGAGTGGTTTCAACCAACATTTTTCTGTGTTGACTAATCCAAGTGTCAAGTGTTGTGTAGATGATAGATCTGACCTGTTTAGACCACAGACAATAATATAAAATGTGCATTCTGTCCATATAAATCAATGAGTATGAATAATTATAATGTGCTGGCTGCACTATGCAGTATACATGGATGTCTAAAAGAATAACCATAATTGGGAACAGCTACAGCCAATGTTTCTGTCAATGTAAGCAGCTGCAGCTTTTTCAATTGTGAACAATATGACTTAAATAAGGAGCTGTTTATCACAGTTAACAAGCATAACACATAATTAAGAGCTAGGACTACAGAAACACAAGGACCAAGGAATTAGGAAAAAATAGAATATAATAATTTACATGTAGTTTTGATTTCAGATGATTGCATATATTTACATAATTTTGCTGGACAGACATAATTATACAAACATGACCCAAATAAGAAAACATCCATGCTGTCCAACCCATCACTTTTGTCTGTGGACCTAAAAAAATGTTTACCAGAGACCTTAGGACATGAAACATACAAGCTTGCAGCGTTATTCCATGGCCCTTGTGTTAAACAATTGATTTAATTCTGAGTTTACATAACAGATACCTCTTCTGCCTGCATATCAAAATGGTTTTGTGTGTTTCACCTTCCTCTACTGCTAATGATTCATAAGTCACACTTTGTATTTTAAAATATAATTCTGTAAAATGTAATTACAAATATTAGTTTTAGGTTTTAGAGAGCTTTTATATTATATTTATTTCATTATAACCACTGCTTCACATGTAATATTTTAGTCTTTCACTTAATGAAGGCAATTGGACATAAAATACAAATGGCAATACCACAGTAAAAGTCGTATAAAAGACAATTTAACATTTGGAAGAAGGAAAAAATCTTCCAGGTGAAAGGAATTTATATCCATTTCCAGAAGTCAGTTTTATGCTGCGAAGTGTTCCAGGTAGATTAATGGATGGTGTAGATTGAGTCACATTTGCTACATTAATATTTTCAGTCTGTTTATGTCCATTTGTAGGAATTTGTTGCGCAGCATCAATGTTTTTCTGCTGAACAGATAATTCTTTCAGTTCAAGGTTATCTGCAGCATCTTCTTTCTTACTATGTCTAGGAGAGAGGTTCAATAAGCTAAGAACATCCTTCTTCGAAGTCATTGTTCCTGGAGCTCCACGTAATATTTTTATTGGACCAGACGTCTGTTGTGGAGTACTTGTCCAAAACATCTTTAAATTGTGAATAGCTTTCACCTTTTCATCAATGGCAGCAAGTTTTAATTTGTCAATATCCGGAGCATCTGCAGGACTGGATCGAGCAGATCCAGCAGAGGAGTATGACAATGCTGGGGATGAGGTACTTCCTGCTGGAGACTGATGCCCTGAGCTTGGAGATATGTTCAGAGGGGACCTGGAAATATGTGAGCTGTACGGAGAACTAGGATACTTTAATTTGAAGTGAGGAGAATCTGAGCTTGGTGAAGGTTGTCCACTATGAATGCTTATCCCCTCCTTTAATGATGTTTCTGAATTTGCTGGGCTACTATAGCCTGAGCTAACTTTCTGAAGAGAAGAACTCCTTGTTGGAGGCTTTGGTTTTACAGTAACAGGGGAGGACATTCCCTTCTGAACAGGTCTGCTAAAAGCACTTGTTTCAGATGATCTAAAACTAGAGCCACCATTTGGAGTTGAAGCACCATCAGATGAACTGCTCCTCTTAATCACCTGACTGCCACTTCTTTGAAGACGTTCAACAGCTATCAGATGGCTTTGGGTTTCCTCTAATATTTTTTGAGCCAGCTCTTCAGGATTAAGCTTTTGGTTCTCTTCTTGAGATTTGACTGTACTATCAGTTTCGGTGCTAGACTGATCAGATTCTCCAGTATCAGAACTTGCAAGCTTTCCAACTTTCTGAAAAGGGGAATTTGGACTTTGAATGAAAGCCAACTTGACAGGGGAGCTGGGTGTACTTATGCTACCTTTAGGATTAACAGACACGTGAATGCTTTGCTGAATACAATCCTGTTTGATTCCAGAATCTGTGTTTTCAATATATGAAAGGAGTGGTTCAGTGCTTATTATAGAAAATCCATCATATTCTTCCTGCTCTTCCTTGCCAAGTGAAATGTTGGATTGAGGGGAAGACTGGCTTCTTGATGCTGAGGTTCTAAGAGAATAAATATTTTTTGCCCGTTCATGATCATGACGGACTTTATGGTCTCCCTCTAGTAAACACTCAGGTTTAGAAACAAAACTCATTGAAGAGGCAATTGAGCTCAGACTGTAGACAGAGATAGCATCTGAAGCCATGCCATCTGGGCAAGGTGGTGAGAATGGATGACCTGGATATCCTTGAGGCATTGGATTGGACACAGACTGAGCAGAAGCCAGCGATTCAAGTGATGAAGAACTGTCAAGACTAAGGCGCTTGGGAAGCTCTGTGGAGTCTTAAAACAAAAACAAAAGTGGTTTATTATTAGATCGCTCAGTATGAAACAATGGCAGTGTGTTAAGCTGTAGTATGACTAATTAATTCAATGATATGGGATAGCTTATTAAGCATCACACAGGTAGATTAATCCTGGCATAACAGTTAAAATGTATTTATTTTGTTTCCTTAGCATGGAAAGCAAATGCTTAAATGTCACGCTTAAATGTAGTGATGAGCGAAATGGTTTCAGCTTGAAAAAATGCCCATTGTTTTCAATGTGTTTTGTGAGTTTTTTCGCACATTTTTTTGGCAAAGCACAATGGGACAGATTCACTCATCACTAGAACTATACTTTCCTTGCACCACTGTCACATACATCTAATAAACAATGCTCGTTTCTTTATTGCAAATTGTATTTTTCAAGAAAAAACACTGGTAACAAAGTTTTCATCTCTAAACTTAAGAATCAAATTCAATCTGAGAGTGTGGACATTAGCTTCCTGCTGGCCCTATGTGCCCCACTATTCCTGCAGTGACCCTGTTCTGATGATCAGTAAATAAATTATAACCAGACTACAAAATACCACCGATTAAACACAAATGATCTTTTATATCCTGTTAAGAAATATATTAAAACAATACATACACAATTGCTGCATTTTAAAGGCATTTTATACATATTAAAGGAACAACTTTTTTCTTGACTTTTTATTCTAACCAGCAACACTTGATCAGCTTCATATTTAAGAAAACATACCAAAGAGTGCAAGAAGTGACTGTAAAGCAAACTGCATTGTCCTCTTGTTAGCTTGTTTGCCTGTTTTCAGAATGACTTCCTCTTGGCCAACTTCACACAGGTCAAAACCTAAGAGAAACAAAGTAATTTTCTATTGTACTGGTTCATCTGCAGATTGGATGGATTATACCCCACCTACATATACATATCTCTGTACACAAAATTATATGAAACATTCCCCATCCATTGATCAAGTGACTTCTTTAGAAGTAAATGGAATTGCAATTAAGGTTTATAACACATGCTGCTATGCATACTAAAATGAACTTCTGTAAAGATAAAGTATTTATTTTTCTACTTATTAATAAGCATTAAGACTGTATTATAAATTAAAGGAGCAAATACACACTGCACATAAAAAGTATATAAGGCAAATACCAGCAGCATATGTTTAATTCTTCCGCAAATGTACACATATTACAATCGTAATGTAAAATACCTATATTTGAATCCAAAATATTCATAAGTAAATGCACGATGGGTGATTTGGTATCCACAATACTGAAACTATGGCGATCAAACAGGCCCTGGCTTAGAGATTAATTATTAATAGTGGTGAATATTTTTTGGCAAGGTCCCGTTTTTATGTGATTAATTAGACTGGTTCACTACTTGATTTGCAATGATTAATATTGATTTGCAGACTAGCTTTGCTGACTTTCTTTAACTCAAATTGATTCCTGAGTCTGGACACTTGTGAATATTTATATGCATTTGAGTTAGTCCAGAAAATGGAGAATTTAAATTACTGTCAACGCTATTTTAATGCACAAAAATCTCACACAGTGGCTGCAAACACCCATCTCATTCTGCATTAAAATGGCATTTGATAATTATACAGTAAGTCCAATATCTGACCTGCCAGTGCTTTATTCTGGGCTGTGTATGATATGTTTGCGGATCCAGAAGAGACAGTGCCTGTAACTCTCTCTCACTTTGAAGATCCGCACCATTTGCACCATCAATATAGCCATATACGTAACAAATTATTACATTTATGATGAATTGCCACACAATTTAGGTATAAAATGTTACAGTAACAAAAAGAAAAGTATTCTGTACCCAAAGCTGCTAAAAATTCATGGCATCCTGGAAGTCTCCACAGCTGAACACTGATGGACACCTGAATTGGTGCTGATGAGAAATCATGTTCTTTGTCTCCAGCCTGAAGTTGAACAAGGACTTGATGTAGCTGTGGGATAAACAAAGACATTTCCAGTCTGTAAAATGGTTTGGCATCTTGTAGTCACAATGAAATACATGCCCTGGAACAGAAACTATATCTGCCTACTCGAAACTTTAATATCATGGTTGCCATACCTTTGTTCTTGTAATGATTCATTTATGAGTTTAGGGGATAGGGAAGCCAAGGCCACAAGCATTCTCAAGCTGTCGAAACCCCTTGTATCAATGCCCTAAACTGAAGCCTGCAGATAAATATTTCAGTAGAATAGACATCCAAGGTCAAATACTTCCCTGTATTGACCCCCCCTCATCGAATTTGATATATACATCTGCATTGCCTTCTTAGGTATATCTATAGTAATAAGTCAAATCAGCTGGACTTGTATTTTTTTTCTCTTTCGCTAGTTATCCAAGTGGCTTTCTCAGTTAGGCACAGATAATGGGATTTAGGACTAGTGTGATCTCTATGCCTATTAAACTAGCAGTAATTAAAATGCTTTTATACAAATGACCAGTAAACGATACCTATTAACTGGTTGCTGTGGGTTACTAGAACAGGAGCAAACCTCTGTTTCCATGACCCTCAAAGTATTTACTTAGAGCTAAATTCACATATGACTTTTCAGATGTAAACATATACTGTGCTTTTAAAAGCAATTCCCGATTTCACCATGAAAATAACCAAGCCTATAAATAAAATCTAATACATTTTACTATAGTTCCTTGAATGAAATAACATAGATAAAACAGCCCCATCCTTTTTCATGATTTCTACCAAGTAATTGTGCATGTTAGTGGAATGAAGTGAATGCTTTAATTTGACAGACATCATCTACTGAAAAACAGAAGTTGCACCAAGGTTAGGCCAAAAGTACACTTGAACTAAGATGGCTTCTGCACTTGGAAACTGTTGTCTTAGACTGAGCATTAATAATGATTTGGCAGATGTGCCATGCAATGGAAGAATAGGTGGAATTGATGGTAAACATAGACTTATAAGTCATACTAAACATGTCCTTATTGCATGCAAATCAGTAATGGTGTGTTATCTTTGCCAACACTGTGCTCTTATCTGTAGTGATGGGCAAATTTGTCCCATTTCACTTCGCTGTAAATTTACAGCAGAATTCGGGAAAAGGTGAAAAATTCACGAAACGCATTGAAGTTAATGGGTGTCTAAATTATTTTGACGTGTGTCAATTATGAGGCCTGTTTCAATTTTTATACATGCGCCTATTTTGTCCAAATGCATTAAAGTCAATGGGCATTTGAATAATTCTGATGCTCGCCAACATTTTTTTTTTTCGTTTCCCAAATTTATTCGCTGGTGGCAAAATGTGGAAATTTGCCGCAAATTCACACCTGCTGAATTTATTTGCCCATCACTACTTATCTGGCCTTTATTTATTTCAGAAGGAAAGCCATGTGAGCCAACTAAGCTTATGTCACCAAATCAGCTCAAACTATGGGATGCCTCTTGATAGTAATGATGATATGAAATATCTATGATCTCTTGAGTTTTGGCCAGTCCAGCAGATTACTTGCTACATGCAATAAGGTACAGTAAATGAGGAAACAAATCATTTGCTATGAAAGGCACAGAAACTTCCTCGTATACTTACCATTCCAACCATATTTTTAACAGCCTTCAGTCAGCAGATTATAAGCAGTTAAAAAAAATTAAAGCAGGAAAAAGAAAACAGAAAAAAGCCTTAAACCTCAAGCATAGGTTACCTTGCAATACATTAATGCAATAAGCAGCAAGTGAAGAAAGATCAGGGAAGCTTCAAACCAGAAATGAGTTCATAAAAAGCATCATGCAAGAAGACTACAGGATATAAAAAAATGTCTGTCTAAACAATATAAATAGTGATGGGCCAATCTATCCCACTTTGTCCAAAAATTTTGCAAAATGGATTCAAGCCAATGGACTTTTTTTACCGCACAGTACATTGGAGTCTATGGGTGTTTTCACTTTTCATTCATCACTAATTTATAAATCTGCATGGGCAAAAACTGGGTTTGCTGTCCAGTAGAGCCATAATAGGCTAATTTAATAACAAGGGCACCATTTTCTAGAAGTCCATAGCAACTAAACAGATGTTGACTTTCAAAAAGCAGGCCACTCAATACCTGCTGATTTTGCATCTGTAATTATATCACAACAAGTACAAGATTATCTGGGCTGCTAGCTATCAGTCTCATACTGCTGATTATTTTTTATAAGTCTACCACTGTGGTAACAGAGAAAAAAAAGGTCTAAACAATATGAAAACTTGATTGCAAAAAAAAACTTTATAAATGAGAGTGTCACATAATTGCAACGTGATATTTAATACATTTTTCCCAGGGACACCATTTTATACATTTTCACATTTAAGTTCTATCTAAATTTGAGGATAAATGTGAAACAAAAATCATAATTAAGCTTGATCTTGCTAGCATATTTACAAAAACAATCTGCAATTTTTGAAAATTTATAAACTTAAATTTTATTTGGAAAACTCGAATTAAAAAAAAAATTATTTAGATTAGGTTTTTCACCACAGTTTTCTCAAATTGAGGAACAAAATATAATCTTGATTTTAGTCAATTGCTCTCCACAAATAATCAACAAAGCACTTTAGCTAGTATTCTGGAAATGATAATTTAAAATAGCTGAAATACTGCAACCCTAGTATTCATAACTTAACCAAGTCAGATTCCTCTAGGATTTTATTGTGCTTGCTGTTATCATACTTCGGAGAGAATAATACAAATTGCCTACATTATATGCACATAAATATATTTAAAAGCTTAGGTACTCAGGTAACAACATTTTTACTGTATGAGGCACATTTACTAACATTCAAATATCTATTTTTTCCACAAATCTCAAAAACAAACATTTGTGGTTTTTTTTTATATTTATGAAAAGCTCTAAAGATTTGAGAGTTATTAAGTGTAAAAACTACAAAAACGTCTAATGCAAAAAATCACCAGGTTAAAGTTGTTGAGATCCTGCAGAAGTCAATGGGAGCTGCACTGATCTTTTTGGACCATTTTTAATCAATTCGGATTTTAAGAGGTATTCTAATTTTTTTTCCTCTAGGAATTGTCAGAAAAATTCGAATTTTTAGAGGTTTTAGGTATTATTATTTTTTTTTTTTTTTGATGGCTTATCACTTTTTTTCATTACTTTTTATATTCGGATCTTTTAAAAAAATTCAATGACAATTGTGGTTTTAAAGAATGTGAGTTTAGTCATGGTTTTAAAAAACTCTAAAACCATTAAAATGAGAATGTTTATAAATAAGCCTCCACGCTTTGCCTGTGCAATAACCTACCCTTCCAAAATAACCGTATAGGCTCATGATTAAGTGTCTATAAGAAACGAAATGCGTAAGGCTGTATCCTTATGTACCTTAATAAACTACTGATCATTTTACAAGTCTGTCTGGAAGATTGGTCTTTGAAGTGCCTGCTCAACTACAATATGGTTATTTTCTCCCTCAGCTGAAGATTCAGGGCGGTGCACCTGGACCCATTCCTGTAATTGGTGAGTTAAAGCTCGTTATCATTATATTTTTTAGATCTACCCTTACAAAATCCCTGTACAATGCAGTGGTTTACTAGTGCATTTTTCTATTTAGCCACTAGATGTTTTTTGAGCTTGGCATGGCATAATCAATAATGTGGAAGCTCACTTACCCGATTGATAAGTTGTTCTCCAATTTCTGACGCAGTTATGAGCTTACAAAGTGCCTGAAGAGCCGAATGAGGCAAACCTTTAAGAAAAGAATAACAGAGGGAATTTTGGTTAGATGACAATTGAATTTCTACACAGCAGTAGCGATGGGTGAATTTATATAATTTGACAGTCATGGTTTCGCTATGAATTTCCGCATTTCGCCACCTGCGAATGTTTTCACGAAACTACTGCGTCAAAATTGTGGCACGTATAAAAATTGTCCTGCGTCAAAATTATTTGGACGCCCATTGATTTTAATGCAGTTGGACAAAAGAGTCAAGCGTATAAAAATTGTCACTCGCATCAAAATTGTCGTGCATCAAAATTATTTTGACGCCATTGACTTCAATAAGTTTCGTGAATTTTTTGCTGTTACGCTTCAGATTCAACCATCACTACTCAGCAGTAAAGAAAGTACATTACTGTTTCATATAGTGCAGGTTACAACAAAGATGCTACAGAACACAAGCTTTTGTGTAAATTACTGGCAACTCTACCATGGCAGGAAGAGTCATTGGCCGAGTTCAGCAGATATGGCCCATTCTCCTGGTAACTGATTATGTCAAGCTTAACCAGAACTCTGGTATTTTAAAGACTGCAAATTCTAATACATTTATCTTTTCTGCTGCACCCATATAATTTGTTGTTATAACTTATTATACTTGTTATGTTTTAAAATGTATAATATTTAGTCTGTTACCTAAAAGTGACTGTATGGTGGTACTGCACTGCTGCAGACGGTCACCAGGATCAGAAGTAGGGAAAAACACTGCTGCAGGAAGCCCGCTGGATGGAGGATCCAGACGAAACCCTACAGCTGTCAACAATGACTGCCAGCCTTGTACTCCACCAACTTTGTTCTCCACACTCTGTTGAGACGTATACATAGAATTCCGCTGTCCATTCTGAATTCGCTGCAAAGACTTCTCAGCCTGTAGGATAGAATGATAAACTGACTTTTAATGATAGAATGATAAAGTGACTGCTACATTTGGGGCGAGTTACTGCACATGACCATACCAATAATTTTTATTCATGGTTCTGCATCCTGGCAATAATGCTTGTGTAAATATTAAAATATAAATTACATGATTTCTTTTCCATAAAATAAGAAGGTCTTACAATTTACAGTAACACACACTGGGGACTTTTTAATGGGCTCTCAGTCTGAAGAATATTCTATCAACAGTTATCACTGCTTGAGCCTCCAGACTCAAGCAATTGTTCCTTAAACCATGCGTGGTTTGTACATCTGGCTACTTTGGCTTGCTGATGATTGATTTTGATTATCCCCAAGTGGGGTTTTTTTTTTTTTTTTAAATGCTCAGCAGATTTTAGGTGCCAAGATTTTTATTCTTTGTTAGGGTAAAAAAAACATTTTGATTGCCGACAAGTGGGTTTTTTTTAAAAAAAAAAAAAATGCTCAGCAGATTTTAGCTTTTTATTCTTTATTTGGGGTAAAAAACAAAACAAAACATTGGCAGCAAGCCAAATGATTCAGAAACCACACGTAAATTTAGGAATTCATGCGTAGTTTAAGGAACTGATTGCTAGAGCCCCTATGTGATGTAATATCAGTTGCATAGCAGCTAAATGAAATTGTGCATAACATTCTGCACTGTGCAAAGTTTATAAAAGCACCCCAGTATGTATAATAGAAAAAAGTATTTGTTTAAAACATGTAGTGATGCTCAATGAAAATCTGTGCCATTCTTACTAGATGTAGCAGGACTCTAAGGGCATCCCTTGCTCTGTCTGGGGTTTGAAGGATTTCTGACAAGGCTTGTCCAATCAGTGAGGATGGGCTGTTGAGCTTCACATCACTTCCAATGAGCATGAATCCTGTGTGGGGTTGATAGTTTGACAGATATAAGAATCAGGCAGATGTAATTATGCAATGAAAGGAATAAGAGGAGACATCTCACATAATAAACACATTTTAAAAACAATCAGCTGTTTAAAATGTTTAGTAGTGCGTTAGTTGAGAAGCAGCACAAAAGATGTTTAAAATTCAGGGTGCCTGCTGTGTGTGTCATATGAGAAAAAACCCACAATCCCTACGTACTACAATATAAATCTAAGTCACTCTTAGTTAGATTCATCTAGTAGTATGTATGGATATTGGATGTTTTCTCATATGACACACACAGCAAGTACCCAACTCATTTCTACCCTACACAATTTAAGGGGTTATGTTATTACCAGAGGTAACAGAGTAATGCCGGCACTAAGCATTTAATTCCGCACAGGCTGGAAGGCAAACTAGGAAATTGGCTTTTTCCTATCTATATGCTGATAGAATTACAGTCATTTTTTGCATGGATTTACATTATTATGCAATAATGATTATTTTGTATTTATGCAAAAGTATCTAGACTTGTTTTATTTAGCACACTTTGGGGCAAATTCACTAACCTCCGAAAATTCACCAGCAACGGCTTCGCTCACAACGCAACACTTCGCCAGCCGTAGATTTGCCAGGACAACGCTAATTCACTAAAATCCAAAGTTGCATCCAGTGCAACGAACAATGGCAAAGTTGTGCTAGCGTTACTGCACCAAGCGAAGTTGTGCTAACGTTGGCTAATTTGCGGAAGTTCAATGGACATATATGTTGCAGCAAATACATTACATTACACAAGCCCGGGAAACCTTAATAAAATAAAATAAAGTTGCCCTACACATGAGCCCAGTGTATAGTTTATGTGCCATATGTTAGGAAATGTAGGGGGGAAGCCGGCTACCCCAAAAAAAAAATGTACGCTCTTTTTCAGCCTATCACCCTGAAAAAGGAAAAGACGCTAACGGTTTTTTGGGAGAAAAAATGTCAACAATTTTTTTGGAACTCCAATCCAATCTATTGCACTTCACCTGGTCTGAGCTGGCAAAGGCAAGTCTGGCGCAAGAGGTAACGTTCAATAAAATCTGCATCCTAGTGAATTTGCGTAGTTACATCCATTCGCTAGAGCGCAAATTCACCAGGCATTAGGGAGCGAAGTACCGCTAGAGTCTATCTCCGCTATTCGCTAGCAAAATTACACCAGCGACCGTTAGTAAATTGGCAAAGTACCAAAATGACGTCACGCTGGGGAATTTTCTCCAGCGTTAGTCACTTCGCCCTTTAGTAGATTTGCCCTATTTGTTTTTTTTATTAGCAAAGGATCTTCAGGAAAACCAACAAACTGGCTGTTTGTATAGGTATTCCATCCCAAATGCTATCTTTTTAAATAAAATTTTGTTTTACTGCTTTGAAATAACAACCTAAAAAGAACATGAACTATTTACAGTCTGAAACCATACAGTGTGCATTAGCCAGAGCCTTACCAGTTACCCATACCTCACAAGGCCTGTAGGAGTAGTAATTGGCTGTGTTTGACCACAGTTTAGAGAGCCAAATGATTATGAATGATACAAGGGAATCCCATGGTGTTTGTATTGCTGAGTACCAGTTATAGCTCCCATGAGCAACATTTTCAAATTAGAAATGCTTTCTGATTTAGATACTGGCTTCTAATTGTAATACTGTACAAGGAAATAAACAATGACAGCTTTAAGACACACTGTAAATGCAACAGCAGCTGCTACATATGATATGTTTAACAGCTGCATCCAATAAAAATGATGTACAACTTAGGCACAAAATAATTATCATACCTGCCCAGTTTGATGGATGTGAGTATTGCTTACTACTCTGCACTGTTTTCATTGCTTCAGAGAGCGATGCACTTGCTTTCATTCCATTTAGGAGAGATGAGTAAAATGCATGAACGAACATTTTTGAAGCCACCACAGGAACAGGCCAAAGAGATACAAGGACACACTGAGCTCCTGCAGCCAAAAAGGCTCTTGTCAAGCCAATAACACCATCTGCTGTAACCTTGTTGCTGGATTCCTGATAAGAACCAAGAACAACTAATTTAACGGGAAGCCGAAGATCCAAAACATCTGCTGCGGTCAGCAAAAACTCCTGAAGAGGGGGACAGTCTGATATGCTTTCTACATCACTGGCATCATCCGGCATTTGCAGAGATTCAGGTATTGTATAAGTATTGCCAAATGTTTTGGTTGTTCCCGAACCACCTTCGCTGTTGGGTGTCAAAATAATAGCTGCTAGTTTCCATGAAATGTGAGTGGCAAAGTGGACACATTCCGCTTGAGAAAGGGCACTCATGACTTTTTCTTTTGTTGCTAAATTGCCAACAAGTGGTTGGCATCCAAGTAGCTCTGCCACCATATAGGCTTCTTCTTCTGCGGAAGGCATTGGCCCCCAAAGCCATCGATCCATTACTGATGGAGGAAGTTTGGGGTTGCCCACAACAGCTGCCATTGAGGTAGAATTTGAGTAAATTGGAGTATTCTTCCGGAAGTGAGACTAAAAGGTTAATAGAAGAGATCATTGTGTATACTCCTATACTTGCATTGTCACTTTTTAATAATCTGTCAATAACCTTGAATGATTGTGAAGTTTAATCTCATGCAATTAAAGGCACATTAAAGGCCAGATAATGAATAGACAAGAAATGCATGCTATATGGCATAGTATAGTACAGGTACATGCTATAAAAAACTTGAATTTTATACTAACAGGGCAGCCATAAATAACCATGAGGCCACATACAACTTATTTAGAAGGGTTCTCTGCCAGGGGAGGGGGGAATTAATATCCAACCAGTTAGCAGAGCCCTGCCACCAAGCAGAATAAAAAAACATTGAACTCATGTTCATGCACCTGACATGCTAGATTATGCCCAACTCTGTACACATTACAACAACCCTGTCCACTCTTCCAGAAGTACAGCCACAAACTATACTTTAGGGTCTCTCGGGGCCCCCTTGGCCACCAGGCACTTGACTGGAGTATCCACCTCCACCCAATTGCAGACCTATACACTACTGCACTTATTTTCATTCACGCAGCATTAATATGTCAAGGTTCCAGGTATAGAGGGCAACTAAATCCCTTTTTAACCAAGCCAGCAGCTTTTGATTTGGGTGTTCTCACTACTAAATAGCTTGGATGCTGTCTGCAGAGCACATCAGAATTGATTAGCAATCAGACCTGCAGCAGGGGAATGTTCCATGTTATTGCTGCTAAATAGATGAAACACAACACTTGGTGATTTATTAATCACATTTCAAAGTTACTCATTTACCAAATGGAACCAGAATTTTCCTGCCCCCTGGTCAGTAAGCGACCCAGAGGAAAGAAAGGAAAGATATCATCGACTTTTACAAGGCTGCCCTGAGCTGGGATTGTAACCACTTGTAATTAAATTGCATAGCACAGAAAATCCAAGCAAGGAGAAACTCTTGTATTATAAATGACACAGAAATGTTTTTATTATGAAATAAAGCTGTGCTATACATTGGCTGGGAATAGAACACTGCAGAAACAGCATTATCCAAAGTTTCAAGCCCCCTCTCTTTTGCTCATAGTCGGTAAAGCCAGATACCATAAAAAGGGGCAGCATTGGTATTCCCTCATATAGCCCTTTTAAGAAGTAACATATTAGTGCATAGCACCTCTATTTGCCTTTCTGTTCTGCTTTAAACTCTCCTGAAACTGGCTATGAAATAGGATTTTTTTATTTTTTTATTATCTATTAAAACCATCCTTCAGTTTTCTTATTTTCTGCCATTCACACAAGTTGTGGTAAAGCATTCTGTTACACGGACAAAGGGGAAGTGGCTTTAATCCAACACAGGGACTTCATTCTCATTCAACACTAACACATGACATGACCCATGAACTTTAAATAGGCAGAAATGTTGTATTCCTATACATTGTCCAGTTTAGATTTTTTTTTCCTGAAAAGGAGACTGCATTCGCATATTAACTCAATAAAATGACTCCATTCTTACCTTGGAATTGATACTGAGAGATCGAATGGAAGGTACGGCAATAAGGTTGAATCTTTCATAGAGGTACTCATTTGATGAGCTCCCTTTGAGCAAAGCAAAAGGAATGAGATAGAGTTCTCCTTCTAACACCAACACAAGCTGCCGATGCCTGCCCACCGGGCCACTGGAATGCATGAGACCCTGGAAAGAAGAAGATTATCTTTTATTATAAGACCTTGATGTCCATACCTTTAAGCAAATGCACACATCATAATCAACAACCACATTGCTGGATTCATTCAAAGTGCATTTACTAAATATACAATGTATGAAAATATGAAATTATGGAGTGGTGGCAGGTGGCGCCAATATGCTTAGGCTAGCAATTGGCACTGAGGTCCATCTGTAACAGAGTCCATTTGGTTGTCTTATGTAAAAAAATGGCTGATAAATCTATGAGGGATCTTTTCTATGATCAAATACTATTGTGCCTGGTGCTTGTGTCTATATCATTAAATAAGCCCCCATATGTGACCCGTGACACCAGTAAAAGAATTGTTTCTTGTATGTCCCTGTGCATGCTGGGTAGAATCTGCAAGTGAACATGCTGCATGTGTCTAGTTCATTCACATATCATACGCAAATAGTTCCCAAAGTAAATATAAAGTAAAATATACCTTTAGTAATATACTTTTACTCAGGCTTTTTGGCCGAGATTATGATGAGAAATGGTTGGAACCATCTGAAAACAATTTCTAGGGACATTTGTCGCTGTGTCAATATGAGAATTGCTCCGAAACACAGCATAATGTGCCACATCCATCATGTATGATGTGCTTCATGGTCATGGTTATAACAATATGATTGCCTGTACAGTAACCCTTGTCAATGGGTCACAGAACAAAGGAGAACTGGTTTCTGCCCATAATCCCCTGTGCCAAAGTGCACAACTGTCAGCTCACAGATTTAATACCTGCACAGACCTAATGTTTTAATAACAAATTGATATTTAATACAGCATAGCTATTTTCCTAATATATCATTTAAGTGTAAATAAAATGTATTTTCCTGCTCATTTCACATTCTGACATTAGGATAGTTTTAGCTCTAGAGAAGATTTAGGGTCAGTAATAATGATATTCATTTGCCTCAGGAGAATTCTAGGGAACCATCTTCACTCTTTTGACAAATTGTTTACAAAAAGTGTTCTTCAGGGAGTCCAATGTCCGATGTCTTTGGTAAACTTGTTTTCTCTTATTTCTCTAAAGCAAAATTTCCCTGCATTTTCTTCTTTTTCCCTGCACAGTGAGAAATGACAAGAAGTATCTCCCCACCACTGGACAGTGCTCTCCAGAAATATTTGCCTTATATATTACGTCTGACTTCGTCCTTTGGAAGCTGTAGCTCCAGGTATTTGTTTTTAGCAGATACTGTAAGTCATAGTGACATGTGGCTTCACACAGTTCCAATTTAGAAGAAACCCCTGGGGTTTGGTGCTGGCTTTTCTTATGGAGACTGCATGCATACAGAACAACACGCTATATTAGCATTTTGATGCTGTTTACTGGAATTATGTAAAATAAGATCTTTGAGGTTTGCAAAAAAAAGAGAGAGAGAGAAAGAAATAAAGACTGATTCTACTAAAATATTAACCATCAGTATAAACGTGCAGGAGCATGACTAGAGAGGACGAAATTAAACAGTCACTGAACAGATTGAAGGCTCTAGTAACATTTCACAACCTGACTAATAGAATTTTACCCTCTTTTGGTGAAGGGTCTTATTACAGGTATGGGACCTATTATCCAGAAAGCTTTAAAATTAAGGAAAGACCTTCTACCATAGACTCCATTTTAATCAAATAATTCACATTTTTAAAAATGGCTTCCTTTTTCTCTGTAATGATAAAACAGTACCTTGCACTTGATCCCAGCTAAGATATAATTCATCCTTATTGATTCCACAACAATCCTATTGGGTTTAACTAATGTTTAAATTATGTTTTAGAAGAATTAATGTATGGAGATTAAAATTACAGAAAGACCCCTCATCCAGAAACGCCCAGGTCCCATGCCTATATTATAGTTTCTCATTCATATCAGTCCCTGGCAAGTAAGCCTTACAATTTAAAGTCCTTATCAGATTCGCATGACAGACAATAGGGTCAAATAACCTGCATGCATGTTTTTGGTGCGTAGGGAGAATGGATAGGAATAGAACAGAGATATTTATCAGTCTGGTTTAAAAATCCTGTCATATAAGGACTGCATTGGCACTTTGATTCAGTTGTTGACCAGTGGGTAGTAGTCAAAATCAATCACAGATAAGCATGATGCAAGGCAGGTATTTTTTAGCACATCCCCAATGCCCCATGCTGTGTGAAAAGTGCAAACAAGGCCTATGTTGTCCACTGAGTGGGGCATTATGAAAATAGTTGCAGGCCTCTGCACTCCGTTTCTGTGTCCAGGATCAAGTGCAGCCTGCGTGAGGTGTGTAGGCATTCTCCGTTCCTGCAAATGATGTTGCAGAAAGCAACGACCTGGGGTAAGGGGCAAAAGTTCTGTTAAATGAGCAATAAGTGACGCACTCTTGCACCTGAGCCCACCTGGATTGTAAATGATGCCTTAAGTGTATGTCAGGCTTGTTTAGCTAAGAAGGGGAAGCTTCCTTCGGTAGTGTAAAAAGAGGTTTATTAAATCCACCAGAATCCACTCCCTCCATGCAGCCTACCTTTGGTTGGACTTCCGCTTTCCTACAGGTCCTTAGGCTGCACTGTAGATTTACTAAAGGGTGAAGTGACTAACGCTGGCGACGATTCGCCAGCGTTACTGCTTTCAGGCACTTCACCGTTTTACTGGTAACAGGCGTAGGCGTAACTTCGCCAGCGAAAGAGACGGATGCAGGCGAATAGATGTTACTCCGCAAATTCACTAAGATGCAGATTTTACTGAACGTTATCTCTTTCGCCAGACTTGCCTTTGCCAGCTCAGACCAGGCGAAGTGCATTGGAGTGCATAGGTCTTCCTCAATCTTCTGTTACTTACATCATATTTTTAGTGGAAAAGTCCCAAAAAACGTCTTTTCCTTTTTTCAGAGTGATAGCCTGTAAAAAGTGCTTAATTTTTTTTTGGTGTAACCAGGTTACCCCATATATTTTCTAACATATGGAACCTTAACTATACAGTGGCTCATGTGTAGGGCATTATAACAACTCTATTTTCTTTATTAAGGTTCCCTGGACTTGTGTAATGTAATGTATTTGCTGCAACATATACGTCCATTCAACTTTATAATTTCCCGCCGTATGCAAATTAGCCTGAGCGAAGACCTCTAACGAAGTTGCGCTATTCATAATTGAACACTAGCGCATCTTTGCTTTGATTTCCGAAGTAACGCCAGCATTCGGCGCCCTAGATGCAACTTTGCATCTTAATAAATTAGCGTTGTCTGGGCGAATTTTCACCTGGCGAAGTGTTGTGATGGCTGCGAAGCCGTCCCTGGCAAATTTTCACCGCTTAGTAAATTTACCCCTGAGTGTCTACAATAGACTAATTCCAGAATAAGTTGTAGAAGCCTATAAGAGACATAGGGGTATGTTTATCAAAGAGTGAAATTAGAGGTCGCCACAGTCCTCTAGAGTGAAATTCCGCCACTCTCCGTTCATTTCTATTGGATTTTGAAAGGCATATTTATCAAAGGATGAACTTTCACTTACACCCATTGATAAATACTCTTTTAAAAATCCCATAGAAATTAATGGAGAGCGGCGGAATTTCACTCTAGCAGACTGTGGCGACCTCTTAACTTCACTCTTTGATAATTATTACATTGCTCCCCAGCCCAAAGTGAAAAATCAAGCATACAGAGAACAGTTTTGGGATAGCAGAATGTCATGATAACAGAAGACAATGTGGAGAGGTATAAGGCAGAATGAAAAAATAAATAAAGTGAAAGGCAATGTTGGCAACATGTTTCTTAGCTTTTCCTCTTCCTTCAAACACTGCTATGATGACATATAACTTGACATGACATATAACTTTTATACTATAAGCCGAATTCTGATCAGTCACTGGCCATTTTATTATCATCTCACTTTCATGAAATGAGTGAAATGCCTTCTGTTGGTTATAGCAGTTAATTGCCCTAACAGCATGGTTTAAATATTGTTACTGTTGTAAACCGGTAGCCTTGGTTGCCTTCTGACTCATTGTACACCCTACAATGCCCTTGTGAATTATTCAGTAACTAATTAATTCCAGTAAAGAATATTTTGCTAAGAGTGTGAAATTGTAGAATTAGAACTGTCATTGGATTACCTTTAACATGAACTGTTCTGTTTATCAGCATTTTCTTCCCCAAACACTCTTTGGTATCAGTGATAGTCGTGCATTAAAGCTTTTAAGGGCTGCCACACATTGACTGATAAAGTCTTCATTGTATAGCTTACAATGTAACACAAAAACATCAAATTTACAGCATTGGCACACTGGTAATCTCAACCCAGTTGATTCTATTTTTTTTTTTAAATAACTACTGAAAATTTCAATTTAAAGAGTTAAAAGAACTAAACCAATGGTGTGAGCATAGTGACCCTGCACACTACTTCCTTCATCATTAATCAGATAGCCTACTGCCTGACCAGAAATGCATAGCTGTAAAGCAGGGTTGGCAGCCACCATGGTTGTCCTTGTTGATTGCTATTCCTGCTAATCTGGAGGAAATTGGAGACCAGAAGCATGTGACCTGGCAACCAGGACCATAGCATCTTCCAATGTGCATGCTCCAGATTTGTGATCAAAACTAGGAAATGTCTGGTTAGTAGTGATGGGCGAATTTATCCCATATCGGTTGTGTGAATTTCCAGCGAAAACGCATTGATGTCAATGGGCGTCCGAATAATTTTGATGGGCGACAATTTTTATGCAGGCGACTATTCTGTCGCGCGCCCAATTTTTTTTTTTTTACGTGCCGGATTTTTTGCAGGAAAATTTACCCTGCAGTTTCACAAATTTATTTGCCGACGGCAAACGCGGAAATTCACAGCGGATTCGCGCTGGCTGAATTTATTTGCCCATCACTACTGATTAGTGATGGTTGGGTGGCCTATGCAAGGGATCTGATATTTAGGATGGGTTTCGGGGTAGAGCTTCTGTACTGTAAATGAAATAACCTTCTCAAAGGTTACTGTCCTCCAGAGCTCACAGTTTAATGTATCTTGTGGCACAAGGATATGACAAGATGTCACTTGTACAAGCTCACAAAAAGTCAACATAGGGGGTCACACAAGCAATAGCAGCCATGACATATTAAATATTATAATCTGAAAGAACCTAATTAAACTTGTAAAAAAACGGTAAAATTATATTTCTGCTTGTGCTGTCTATTGCTAAATCGTACCTAAAGCAAAATTGAAGCAATGCAAAAAAAAATGTGAACTTGCTTGAGTTGGCTTTTCTCTAGTTCTGTATAAGTACTCTTGGCTGACCTTCTTTTGCCCTTTTCTGCCTGTTTATTCCGTTCATGGTTTGAGCTGGAATGGCTTCTGAATTTCATGTCATATTCTTCATTACTATTCCTGTAGTTTCCTTGCAAACTGTAAAATGGATGTGCAGATATGATCTGTTTGCCTGCCAGTCTGTCCATTTCTCAAGCAGCTATTTTTTTGATTTCTGGCTTCATACTCCCAGTAACAGTAGCTGTGTCCATATGTAGCCCTCATTTCTGTCTTTAGGAGGCCTCTCGAGATGAGCTGCTTAAATCACAACTGAAAAATGATATGACCAGCTCAACAGTTTTAGTGAACTTAAGAAATTACTGTTTGGCAAGAAGCTAAATAAGAGCCTGAAGCACTGGCACTGCATCCAAGCTCATTCTTGTTGGGAGGATTATGGAAACTATTTGACTTGCATTGTCCCAAACACTCTTCCTTTGTTTCTCTATAACAGTGTCAGACAGGAAAGAGTTTCCAGCTCTTTTCCTACAGACAAACATATATTATTTCCTGTTTAGATGCTAGAAGTCTCCCAAATGGATTTCTTTATCCTTCAGGGATCAAATGAGATTTGATGTAATTTTTGATGATGGTTTATGCTCTGTTGTGTGTGCTTCTTAAAGATGCAGCCAGTAAAAGTGTTTTATCGTTGACAGCAAAGGACACCAAGCTTTGAGGGACGACAGCACAAATACTGTACTGCCGATGGCTAATATTAAATCAAAAACTGGTGTAATGCCAAGGGCACAATAATATTGTTAATGGTTTTTGTCTTTGTGCTGCTATAACATGCCATAAAAATAACATCTTAAATGACACTTATTCCGCTCTTTTTCTTAATAACAATACCAGTGTCTTTAATAAACACAACCATGCTATTCTCAATAAGAACCATTCTTTTGCACTATACTCTAGCTCAGACGGGAAAACACATAGCCCTTATATAATTTAACTACTAATTACAACACACTCAGGGACAGGATAAGTTACTCTACAATGCCTTTAGAATATTATTAAGAAAACTCTAACTTTGAAAGGACATTTATTTTAAACAGTGTGAGCCAGAGGTTGAGCCAGTCTTTGTGGCCAGCTTGGGTGGTGAGATGATTCATCAACTACTTGACTTACGATCGGGACTGTACATGGTGTGCGATACTTGGACTCTATATACATTTTTTAGAAAGTTTTTTCTATTTTTTACATTTTTATATATATACTGTATATATATATTTTTTTAGATGTTTTTTGCATTTTTATATATTATGTATAATTTTCTGTGGGGTTCATTTACACACACACACACACACACACACACACACACACACACACACACACACACACACACACACACACACACACACACACACACACACACACACACACACACACACACACACACACACACACACACACACACACACACACACACACACACACACACACATATATTTGATTAGGCTTTGTTAGTCACTAGAAGTACACCTATATCATGATAGTATTTTTATAGTAACAATTAATGGGTTAAATTAAATATAAGAGCGATTAAAAATCTGTTCATTAGATAACCATACAAGTGAGACATAGCGATTTTGGGAATTTATGAGATGAATTTGCTGCACTGAATAATGTAAAGCAGAGGGTGATTTTTTATTGTTTGTTACATACAACACGGGATATGTTCAATATTCACACACACCTGAGTTTCCGCACGTGAAGGAATGGGCTTGAATGAGTGTGCCTACTCTCTATAACAGATGCAGGCACTACCCTAAATGGGATATCTGCAATTAACATGAAAACCACCTACACCTCTGAAGCATTACTACTAGCTCAAAGGGAAAATCCACCCACGTTTATTCTCCCGACCCACCCCCACTCATAATGGGGGAAGCATAGGTGTTTGTAGTTCTGTACATAGGTGATACAGAGTGGAGAACAGGGTGCGAATATGCAAAAAAAACTAGCTGTTTGCATCCATTGTTTGCAATTAGCACCTTTTCCTTCACTTTGTAAATGAGGCCCATGGTGTTTTATGCACTGCTTTACTCATGTCAAAACCCGCCTATTTAAGATCATTAAATACTGCTTTTAAATTGAAACTACATTCACTTTAGCACAAAGGAAATACAAATAATACAAATATATTTTTTCATTATGTAAAATCTATTTTGGGATGACTTTCCCCTCTCATTATTGCCCACCACCCCTCTTACATTTAAATCCAGAGTATTAGCTGCTCTTTAAAATAATGCACATTTTCTTTCATGTTTTGACTTTCCCACTTAGTCGTTCTGATCTCTCTTACACTGTTATAGCTGGATTTGTACTCACATTGCCTTTAGGGCTCCAAAAACTGAGTTATACAGGTAGATTTATTAATATCCCCTAGCATACTGTAGGTCTTTAAATTATCCCTTCATAAAGTTATAATATGAAAAGCTTTCTCAATCCAAGCATTTGTACAAAATGTGTTACAGACACATGTATTCCAAAAGGCATGAATTTAACATGATCTCACCCACAATGCATGCCGTATTTTTGGAAAAAGCCACACTTCCTAGGTTGTGGTTAGCATAATAGAAACGCTGCAAGAAGCTGTCGTCCTAATTTATTATAACTATAAAGACATACACTGGTGCTAACAGGAGAGGGGAATAAAGGACAGGCTTACCAGATGCATACAGTATCTTTTAAACCTGCCAAATGGTGTTACAGTTGAAGCATGTAACATTCATTAGGACTGCAGAACCTGGTAACAAGATTTTAAAGGTACCTTTTATATTTCCAACGGTCTCTGGAAGTGTGCAGGTGAATAGATACTAGATACGGATACTGTATAAAGGAAGATCTGTTTGCCCTTTGTGAAACCTTATTTTCAGAGTTTTATTAATGTATTGTCATTATTAAAGAAGCATCCATCAAGTGCAAAGTTAAAGAACAAAGGCAATACAAGCACGGGGGGGGGGGCGACCACAAATTAAGAAACAAATATATGTAAAGGAAGAATACCTAACTGTCATTGCATAGCACTCAAGTGCAGGCATTTGCAAAGGAAACAGAGAAGCAAAACATAAAGAAAGCACGAGAGAGAAAGAGTATCAATAAAGGAGTGAATGACAAAGTAAATCTGTACATTGCATTATAGCTGTCTCCAGAGAGAAATGTGCTGGCAGAAATAAAACAGTACAACTACAATGGCAAGTGGTGATGGAAGACAAGGGGGCAGATTTACTAAAGGGCAAATTGTCGCCAGCGACCACTTCACACACATCGCTAGGTGCAAATTCGCTACCACTACACTAATTCACTAATATGCAAATTTGCGCCCTGGGGCGCAGAACGCTGGCGACTTTTCGCTAGCGTTACTGGCAGTGCGAGCATTTCATAACAAAGGTGCGCTATCGTTCATTTGTGCCTAGCGAAAATTCGCTAGTGATCTTGCGATTAGGTCAATTTGCATACGGCGGGTAATTTAAAGTTGTATGGAGGTCTTTATTATAAATGTTTGTGCAAATGCTTGAAGTTACCACTTTTTATTACACACGTCCAGTGAACCTTAATAAAGACAAGAGAGTTAATATAATGCCCTACAATGAGCCCACTGTAAAATGAATGTTCCATATGTTATGAAATGTGTGGAGAAAACCGGTTAGGACTTTTGAAGCCAATCTAACTTAAAAAAAGGAAAAGGATATGATGTAAATGACAGAAGATTGAGGAAGATCTAGCTTCTTTTAAGCACTTCGCCTGGTCTGAGGTGGTGAAGTCAACCCTGGTGAAAGAGGTAACGTTCAGTAAAATCCGCTTTTTAGCGAATTTGCGGAGTAACGATCGTTTGCCAGAGCGAAAAGTCACCTGGCGATAGAGTGCTAAAGAACGCTAGCTACGGTCTTGTTCACTAGTGAATTGGCGCCTGCTCCTGTTAATGAATTGCCGATGTCCCTTCGCGTGGCAACACCGGTCGCTAGCGTTTGCCACTTCGCCCTTTAGTAAATCTGTCACAAGGAGACAACGTCCATGGAATTTGTTAACACAGTTTATTCTAATTGGTTATTCATATACCAAAAATAGAAATGCCTTAAAAACAGGGTCCATAACTTGAATTTAATAAAACTTGGGACCAAAGCAAAGACTCTGGTTCAGACATATATACTTTTAAATTTGACTTTCAGTCGAACACCTTGTATGTTTAATTCTTTTTGGCACTTGTCCTGTTAAAATCCTGCCTGGAAGCCAGAAATCCTACAAGGATTGCATAGTCCAAAGCAGAGTGGCCAAGAGGAGGTATGCCTAGTCTGAGTCATATATGAAATATCTAGATGTTACTTTCCAACCATCAAACTTACAAACACAGCTTCGAGAAGAAGGGGAGTGTATACTGGCATCAGATAAGTCAAACATAAGACCCCTTGAAGAATATTGTGCACGTTACAAAGATTTAAATGGTACGTAGAAATAAAACCAAACGCCTTCAGGTTTATAGGATATAAAGAGAGAGGTCTCATAAGGGAATGCCATCTAATATCATGTGGACAAATTCTATTTGAATAATATATGTTCCTTTATGGTCAGATAAGTCAAACAGAAAATACAAGGAGTCACATACTAAAGCTTAAAAAAGAGATTAGCATATACTCCACAAAATGCTGGCAGATTTTCTCAACACATAGAATGGCTGGAAAAACAGTCCAAACTGCCAAAATCAACAAAAGAGGCATACTATATGGTATTAACGAAAAAAAAGGGGAAATGGAAACATATTTGGAAAATGAGAGAAGGCTGCACTGAAATGTGTTAAAATGCACAGCCAATAAGATTCCTGCGGTTTTGTTAATGAGAAGTACAGGCTGGAAAACAGCAAGTTAATTTAGGGACTCTTTCTGGAATAGATGACAGATACTGTTTAATCATTTTTTTTATTCAGGATCTGGTAGCTGTTAAGCATCTAAAACGTAACACAAGTAAAAGAAAAAATATTCCCTCTACAGTATGTCAAGTTGGTTTTCCAAATACTGTATATAATCAATGTGCACATGTTAAGTAGAGGTCCTCTCTTTTTCTCTATGACCATTTTCTGCTATAAATCGTCCTCATCTTAAAAATGAGCATCCCTTTCATGTAATTTAGCTTGCAGCATAACATTTTGGAATCTGACAAATCTGAAACTCATGTTTTTTTTTAAATATGGTGCATTTTCACTTTTTTTGTTTGTGTTGTTTAGCAAATACATGCTGATATTATACATTGGCCAGAGCACCACCAGGCTCCTTGCATTATTCCTCAGCCCACCCTCAGCACATGCAGGCTTTGCTTTTCCTGTTATCACACCCTATTCCCTAATATTAAACAATCAAGGGGCAGATTTATCAAGGGTCGAAGTGAAAATTTTGAAATTTGAATTTTTGAGTTTATTTGAGTGAAATTCAACTAAGGAATAGTTAAAATTCTATTTGAGTTTTTAAAAAAATTAAAATTTCAAAATGTATCATCTACTGTCTCTTTAAGAATTCAAATTCGACTATGCGCCACCTTAAACCTGCCGAATTGCTGTTTTAGCCTATGGGGGACGTCCTGGAATCCATTTGGAGTTGTGTGCAGCCTTACCGAAAATCTAGTTGTTTTCAGAGAAAAAACTCGAATCAAATTTGATTCCAATTCAATTTGAATTCAGTTTCTAGTTTGCGGGTCAATCCCATTCACCAGCGTTTGAAAAATTAGATTTTTTTTAAAAAATTTAGATTGAGCATTTATTATTCGAATTTCAATTTTTACAAACTCCCATAAACTCTAAATTCGACCCTTGATAAATCTGCCCCTAAGTGCAGGACCTTAACACAAACTGTCACTCACATCTCAGAAAGCTTCTCAGAAAGCTTGCAGGCCCAATTTGCACAGAGCAGTAGTTGCAAAGATTGATGGATAAACAATCAGTCAGAATCCCCCTGCCAGTGCTTCAAAGCTCGCCAGGGGGACCTGTCCCATGTGGGTTTGTAACACAGCTTTGATAAAACACTGGCGTGGGAAAACATGTTTTTAAAACAGATTGGTTAATAGTGCTGCGCCAAATGAATTCTGCACTGAAATCCAGTGTGCGCTCAAACGGGTTGGGGGAGCAAAGGAGAGCTAGGCATAGCAGAGTAAGTTGCAGTTGGCGCTGGGCCCCTTCAAAGATTTTTCATGGGGGGGCCTGGCTGGCACGGAGTTGTTACGCTGCTGATGATATCAGTTTCCCAGGTACACTGATTCGTGTGATTTGAGCTCTGATAAACTTCAGTCAGTCTTTAGTGTTGCACTACAAGTTGGACTGATATCACCCTTCTGCCCAAGCAGCCCATCAGCAGTTTATCAAAAGAACAATGGGAATGTGACCAGATAGCAGTTCCTGACACCTCTGCTGAAGGAATTAGCTGCCTAAACTGCTAGTGCCACCATGGGCTAATATCAATGCTGCTACTGTCCTGAAATGTAGCATAAAAAATGGTACACTGGCTTCTTTGAACAATAACTCCAGATACCAAATACATTGTACAGTGAGGGGGAGAAGTAGTGGCACCCACAATATGTTAAATACAACAGGGGGAACATTAGCCTCATATACAACAAATACACTGAGAGGCAGTGGGAACTTTAGGCTCAAACCCATTAAATACAACAAGAGCCAATGGTTTCTGACACCTCAGACCCTTCCAAAAGCAGGTTTCCTGAAGGCCGGAAAAAAGTTGAGCAATGTAGAGATCAAGATGAAGTCAGAAATTGTTTGCACAGGTACAAGTGCTCCCTATCTAGTGGTAGACATGAGAATAGCACTCAAGCAGGAGAAACCTGCTTTGTATTACACAACTTGTGTCATATTTAAGTACAATGGGAAGGGGAGAAACAATAGCTGTCTCAAAGCAGTTCTAATGGGCAGCACTGGCTCCTTCTCAAAGCTCAAAATCAAGCACAATGACCTGAGATGACTGCTTCCACAACAATCTTACAGTTGAAAAATACATTTGTTTTTTCAAGAATAACATTTTTAATGGTAATGAGTGAATTATTTGCAATGTAAAAGGTGTAATTTAGGAAAAAAAAGTCAACCTTAAAAATCATGACACAATTCCCGTTATTATTATAGTTATATTCTATTATATTATAGATTCTCATCAGAATCCTGCCATTTTGGACCACTTGGATAGCATGGTGCTGAGAATAGTGATGGGCTAATTTGTCCCGTACTGCCAGGCCAATTCGCGGGCCTCAAAATTGACGCCGGCGACATTTGATGGGCATTAAAGTCAATGGGCGTCTGTTTACTTGTCGCCGGTGTCTGAATGTTCGCAATATGCTACATGTGAGTGTAATAGTCTTTTACAGTGGCCATAGCCTAACTTTTGATTGCAGGAATAAATATACTGATATTAAAGAAATGCTATAGGGAACAGAATTAAAACAAAATGTGATTATTAGGATGGGACATAATACAGTATCACCATATCTTTTTACTGTAGCAGATGCAAAACTTACACATCACAAGCCCTGCTTCAACAGTACCCACCTATGGCAATATTCTCTTCTGCTGCAAATTCTGTCTTTGTAATTTAATGTTTGATGCAGTTTTTACGCAAAATGCAGGCACCAAAGGGAGTACCCATTATACTTGCTGTCATTGCTTAACATATCTAGGGCCATACCACCTGTTTCCTGTTGATATTTACAGCAGTGAGTAAGTACTGTATTTTAAATACTTGTAGTAAAGCATTTTGGCAGGTGCTTGTAGGGAATACCTGTCATTGTACAAATGCCCTGGACCATAGGGGCACTGCCAGCACTGTAGCACTAATATGAGGAGCATTTAATGAAGTGATAATTTAGCAACATCAGATTTGTCATGATAAGTGACTGCATGTCCATGATGGTGTTAAGGTCACTAGTGTGCAAGGGTCTGCTCTACCAGACTGCAGAATGTAAGATATTTCTTTACAATAACATAATAAATTGGTAACTGCAGCTTGGATGCATTAACATTTGATTTGAATGTTTTCCTTTGATTTGCAGTATTCCAGGATCAAAAGTCTTTAATAATTCACAGATTGCAATTATTTGTAATGATAACATTTTCATTTGTTAAAGGAGAACTAATCCCTAAAAATGAATGTGGCTAAAAATTCCATATTTTATATACTGAACTTATTGCACCAGCCTAAAGTTTCAGCTTCTCAATAGCAGCAATGATCCAGGACTTCAAACTTGTCACAGGGGGTCACCATCTTGGAAAGTGTCTGCGACATTCACATGCTCAGTGGGCTCTGAGCAGCTGTTGAGAAGCTAATCTTAGTCGCTGACTAGCTCTGAGTTAGAGAGCTAAAAAGCAGGACGTAGTGTTCTGGCTATTATGTTAGACAACTATTCACTTCAGCCTTTACAGATCACATTTTTGACAAACTAACTATATTAGGAACATTTTTTATTTTGCACAATCTATTTACCCCGTTTTAATTTTTATACTGAACAATTCTGTTTTGTTGCCAAAGTTATTGGAAAGAAAGTGGCTAAATATGGCCATGTCAGACAGCAGTGACAGTCAGTTTAATCTGGCCAAGATTTTTAGGCTTAATGATCATATATAAAGAAGAGACTTTGTTTAATGTAACAGAAAACAAGGCATAAATAAACAGCAGAAAGTGGATTCCGCTGCCTCCTGAAACAGCACATTTTTAATGACTAAAATGAATGCATATTGCTCCACTCTACTGTATATTGATTATGAGTAATAAACAATTGGGTGTAATATAATATTGAAATATTAGGAAATCCTAGGACAGTTCTAATAATTGAAAATTCTGAAAATCTCAGGGATGGCTTTATCATTTCAGTTGATAAAAATATGATCAATATTTGTCTGATAGTTTCCATAGGCACGTTTGGTCAGTTCGATCACAATTTGTGGTCTAAGCCCACCAGTCAAATTTTACAAACATTTGTTTCCCGTTAATAAAAATTAATATACTACAGGTATGGGACCTGATATCCAAAATGCTCAGGACCTGGGGTTTTCCGGACAATGGATTTTTCAGTAATTTGGATCTTCATACCTTAAGTCTACTAGAAAATCATGTAAACATTACATAAACCCAATAGGCTGGTTCTGCTTCCAATAAGGAATAATTATATCTTAGTTGGGATCAAGTACAAAGTACTGTTTTATTATTACAGAGAAAAAGGAAATTTTTTTAAAAAAAATTATTATTTGGATGAAGTGAAGTCTATGGGAGATGGCCTTCCCATAATTCGGAGATTTCTGGATAATGTGTTTCTGGATAACAGATCCCCATACCTGTAATACGTTCTGAAATTGACTGTTATATATCTCATTATAACTTCATTCTGTATCAGCCTAACTTGATAAAATGTGTGTTTTCTTCATAATATCCAAAAATCATTTGTAAAACTACTGTTTTGTCAATCTGGCCCTTAGTGGCTTTGTTTCATTATTTAATAATAGTTAAAATATAAATAATGAGCAAACCTGTATATTGCTGGAAATGATGGAAAAATTAAAGAAAGCAATCTACAGTAGCAGAAATGTAAACAAAAATGGTGCTCCCATTTGGCAAACATACTTTATAGCCTTTGAAATGGTATTTTGCCAGAAATATATTATAAAGTAAGAACTGAACAAAGAAAAAGTGGTTTGCATTAAACCTCACATCGAGTTAATAGATTTGTACCACAGATCCATTTATAGTGATTATATCTGCAGATTGGTAAAATTATCTATGCAAGCCGTGCCCGCACAGATGTGTTTTTATTGCATTTTTGCATTATTAATACAAAGCATTTCTGCAGAGTAGCTGGATTCTCTGTTACTCCTTTGCTTAATAATTTAGACCCTTGGCTCCCTCTAGAGTTCATTAATAAATCTGAGCTGAAAATCTGTCGAACAGTGATTTGCTACTTAAAAATCATTGGCAGAAATTGATAATGTTTTACCAACTGCAGTGCAAATGTATTTCTAACCAGTCAAATACAGTACATTTTTATGCCAGTGATAATAATGCAGTGGCCTATTGATGTTTGATACTTGGTATACATGTGCAGTATGTATATTTTACAACTTCTGTTCAGGTAAATACCACTATATGAATCAAAAAAAAAAACATTGAAACATCTACAGTATATAACTTAGTTCTGGCTATAGTGTCCACCTGATGTGCATCTAGGGAACAAGTTAGCGACTGGGAAGCTAAAAATGCAGATTATGTCATGGTTCTGTGTATAAATCTATAAATTAGTACAGGTATGGGATCTGTTATAAAGAAAGTTTGACCCCTGGGTTTTTTTCTGTAATTTGGATCTCCATATCTTAAGCCTACTTAAAAAAAAACTATGGGGGTTATTTCAAAATCCTAATTTTTCCGATTTTTTTGATTAAAAAAGTCGGACCAAACTAGAATCCACGATTTGCTTTTATTTATCAATAAAAAAATCGGATCAGAACTTTTTTCGGATTGTCGAGCGAAAACCCATATTTTTCTCATTTGACGTCCTGAAAACCACAAAAAATTTAAGTTTTCATGAAAAGACCATGGAAGCCCAGGAAACGACAAACATTTTGTGAGGGTTAAAACATCTTCAAATGGTTATTGACTTTTACATAAATTTGCCATGGTTTTGGATTTGGACTTGGAACATTAAAAAAGGCTTTTTTTTTTTAAAGAGACTTTTTGCAAAAAAATAGCACGTTAATAAATAACCCCCTATATAAACCAAATAGCCAATAACCAAATATAAACCAAATAGGATTGTTTTACTACCAGTATGGATTCATGCAGTTTAGTTTGGATTAATACAAGGTCCTGTTTTATTATTATAGAGAAAAAGGAAATCACTTTTTAAAAATTAAAATGATTTGCTTAAAATGGAGAAATGGCCTTGCTGTAATTCATAGCCTGCTGTATATGTATGTTTCTGGATAAGAAATCCCATGCCTGAACATCAAACTAATATATTCTTTTAAATCCCTGTAAGAGAATACCTTATAGAGAAGGCAATAACAATCTTACCCCTTCCATTGGAGCTAAGAGCAAGTCGTAGAGAGCCCGCAGAGGTGGTTTACTGAATGAGCTTTGTTTTCGAGGAAGAGAAGATGTGTTGTCCTTCACCGGTGACATGGTATTACTTAAAAGACTTGTCATACTTTGGCAACTCCTAGCAAACAGAGGGAAATCATTGTCACAATACAATATATAATACACAAAACATATAATTGTAAAATGACAAATGTAATGTGTTGTCTAAATTACAAATATATTTGTAAAATCAGAATCTATTTAATGGCAAACTTTTTTCCAGCAATGCGAGGTTGAGAAAACGTTCTGCTGAATCCTTCAGTAGACTCACTTGGGGTCATTTATCAACACTGGGCAAATTTGCCCATGGGCAGTAATCCATGGTAACCAATCAAATTGCTGCATTCATTGTTCTACTTCCAGCTGGCTTTAAAAAGCTAATCGCTGATTGGTTGCTATAGGTAACTGCCCAGTGTTGATAAATGAGCCCCAGTTGTCTGCCTGATATGGATAATAACAATGCTCTCATCTATGATCAAAACATAATTTCAAATGTGTGCCCATTCAAGCTGTTTTATGGGACTGTCCTGGTGAAGTTTTAGATAATGGATATGACTGGGCATAGCACCACTACCTCTCAGATTAGAGGGACATCAAAAAAAGGAATGGCCTACAAGTTTTTTAAATAAGACCTTGGGCATACATTAAGTTGCCTTCACGCCTCAGTCAAGCTTTCTATTATCTACAATCCAATGCAACTTTTGAGCAAATGTTATATTTTCTAGACTTTCTGCAATTAGAGGGGCATTATGGATTCTTTGTCTTATTAGACAAACAGATACGTTTAAATTATTGGGATTACATGTAATATGACTTTGCATGACAGTCTAAATAGCACAAGACATGAGTTAAACATAAGTATGTAGTATCAGCATTTTATTGCAAAGTATACATACTATTGCACATTCTGCATTACCCCTTAGCAGTTCTTTCACATATACAGCAAAAACAGTTTCAGGGTTCCTGTAATAATGAGCATGCCCAGATTTTCTCACTCAGCAGGGAAGCACTATCCAGATTATTTTGTTTGCGGAAGAATTACTCAATTTCCCAACCCCCATATACCTCTCCTCTCTGCCAGACATAGAGGTAGGTTGAATCGATTGGATCTACCGATAGATGTTAATAATTCCACTTCAAGGGGCAGGTTGAATAGTAAATTCGGATTTTCGAGTTTTAAATTCACACATTCAAAATTGAATCCCCCTATTTGAATGTAAATTTGAATGTGAAATTTATGACATCTCGACCATGGAAACAGTCCTAATTCATATATTCGACTCCTTAAGTCCAGTCAATGGCAGAGGTCCATTGAGTCATTTGGAGATGCTAATAGCCTTCCTGGCTTCAAGTTTTTTTTTTTTCGGGGAAAAAATTTGATTCGTATGAATCGAATATGAATTGAACACGATTAAAATTTTCGCATCTGAACCATTTGATCAAATATTAGCCATTTTAATTTTTCTTAAATAACCTCCCAGTCGAATTGTGAGTATATTCGACTTAACAAAAAATTCACATGAATTCGAAATTCGAACTTATTATAAATAAGTTGGCTTCTAAAACCATGGGCGACTCTAAATGGATCCATGCATTGCAAGGCACTGTATGAGACTTTTATGGTCCCAGTTGCAGGTCAGTGGACAGAGGTGAAGAAGAAACAGGAGAGGGCTGGGTGAGTTGATTGATGCCTGTCCTCATTCATAAATGTAGAATATCGGCAGCACATCAATGTGAGATTTTAACCAACAAACTGTATTTGTACCTTTATTCCCATTTAAAAATACTAATCACAAGCATGACAAAGCAGAAAGGTATCTGAGGTCTACAGAGATCTGAAGAGGATTCAGTTTCTATGGATACAAGTGAGTTTTGATACTAAAGCAATCAAGATACCAAAAAGAAAATGAAAAATAAACTATTTGGCTAGTGAATGGATCTAACAGTCCTCTGAACCCTGACACTTAAGCTGGCCATAGATGCAAAGATCTGATCTCCTGACCTGCCACTTACCATTCAGATCAAATAAAGTAGTAAAAGAACAGATCAGCCAATGTTCTGCCCCTGACAGCAATCGTACGAAAGTTATGTCCAACCAAAGCTGTGACAGTCTCCCAATGAAAATCCAATGATCGGCAATACATGCAGAGATATTATCAGCAGCCGACAGAAATCTTTTAACTTGGCCGACTGACCGCGGGACGAAAAATGTGGGGACTCTCCACATGGCCTGATAATCATACGAATCGAGGATTTGCATGATCGGATCGTTGCGTCTATGGCCAGGTTTAATGGCAGATTTATCAAGGGTCAAATTGAAAATTTGAAGTAAAGAAATTAGAATTTCAAGCTATTTTTGTGTACTTTGATTTCAATTTGAAAAAAGATTTGAAAACTCGAATATCTAAATTTGTTATGTACTATCTTTTTAAAAATTCGACTTCGACCAGTCGCCATGTAAAACCTCCCGAATTGCTGTTTTAGCCTATGGGGGGACCTCATAGAACCTATTTGGAGTCAATTGGTGGACTTTGAAAAGTTTAATTGAATTTTTTTTAATCAAATATAGCCTATTCACCTGCAAAAAAACTTAGATTTTTTAATAAATTTCGGTTGGTCTTTTTTATTTGAATTTCGAAAGTATGGAGGTACAAAAAAAAAACCCATTACTTCAAAATTTGACCCTTGATAAATCTTCCCCCATACTGTATAATGTAAGGATTAACAATTGGATACGTTACTTCAGTAAAGCATTCATATTTAACAAATCAGGCCCCTTGGATGTTCAAAAATCTTTGGAATAACACTTTTAGGCCACTTATCAATTCTTTTAAGATAAGCTTGGGAATAGCTTGAACCTCAGTGGACTGGGAGATAAAATTAATTAGAACTGAACAATTAATATCTTGCATTTAGTAATTAATATAGCTATTGTTGATTAATGTGAAAAAGATGAAAAGTGAAATTACTGTCCAACAATCTCTGCATGTAAGGACACCTCCTGGGCAGATGTAATGATCTGACTGTATTGCAGGTGTTATGTCTGAATTAACTATTTCATCTTCTTAATAAGGCACTGGCAGATTTGCAAAAAAGGCAAAGTTCCGTTTCTGGGCACAGAGTACGAAGCCTGTAATACAGGCAGGTGCATTTTAGAAATGGATATTTCATCTCAGACTTGGTACTAATTTTAGGGGAAAGGAGGTACCGCTCACACACCCTGGCCTTCAAGACTGGAAGCCTGGTGCCCAGTGATGGAGGGATCTGCACCCTCCCAATTACAATACGAGGAAAGAGTCACTGGCACTTGAAGGCTGGTGCAAGCAGGGTCAAGCATGACAAAGGGGTTCTATCCCCGAAACGTTGCACCTTTCTGCTAAATAAAAAGCAAGGGCTTGACCAATTTTAGGGGGTCTATGAGACAAGATTTGCATAATAAAATGATTCCAGAAGTGAAAGAGTGGTTTAGCATTGCAGTTAGCAGTGTTTTGTAGTTGTTTTTTCTTTATTTAATTACAGATATCAGATTTCTGGCTTTGTTTTTCCTAAGTGTGTGATTGAGTCTCAGAAAGAAAACATCTTGTGTGAAATAACTGCCTAGCAGAGAATACTTTATAGAAAAACATTTAACGAGGCATTAGGACTGTGTAGCTTTCTTCATAAGTGGGGCAAGGCTGTTTCTCTGTCTTATCTCAATAATAAATGCCCTGGGATAAGTAATGGTTTTCTTTATCTTGAAAGGAGGCTTTATTTCTACAGTTGCTTCACCCCGTGCTGATACAGCATCTTCTTTGTCTCCGAAGTCAAGTATACTTTTCTCAACCGGCTATTGATTTTCCTGTTCAAACTAAAAAGTGGTTCACTGAGACTATTCTCTTTTTTTCAGAGATGTTAAAAAATAAATAAATAAAGAGATGGAAATGAAACTCAAAGGAGAGGCTAAAATTACTACGGTGTCATTTTCTCACAAGCAAGCAATCCTGCTACTCCAGAAAACCCCTGATTCTCACTGAGATTTACAGCCATTCAAGAAGCAATGTAATTTATGAGACACCGATTTGGTGCTAGATAACTGCATTTTGTTATCAAGCATGGGTGACGCTTTTTAAATTATACATAATTATTTATCAGGTATATGCGGAATGCAGGTATGAGGACCGAATCTGTGTGTGTGTGCAAGCTAAGAAAATCCCACTAGGTAGGTTATTTATCAAAGTCCGAATTTATCTAAATTTTTTCTGGAAAAACTCCGTCCAAATCTGAACAGGTTTTGTCGCATTATTTATAAATACACTTTTCTGAAAAAATTTTTGCAGGAAAAACCCCCAAAAAATCTTGAAAAATACGGATCGTGCAATTTTTTTTGGTTTTCCACCTGAAAACTCTGATTGCTTCTGATTTTTGCTTGAAAACCCCGAAATCTTGGGGTTATTGCGCAAAACCCAGCGCAGATCAAAACAACTTTGGGACTTCTCCCATTGACTAATGCTGGCCACAGACGCAAAGATATTCCCCATCTCCTGACCTGCCACTAACCATTCCGATCAAATAAAGTAGAAAAGAACAGATCAGCCGATGTTCTGCCCCTGACAGCAATCGTACGATAGTTATGTCTGACAAAGCTAGTGACAGTCTCCCTCTGAAAATCGTACGATCGGCAATACATGCAGAGATATTATCGGCAGCCGACAGAAATATTTTAACCCATTCGATCGCCCAAGGATCGATCTCCGCCGGATGAAAAATGGCGGGACTCTCCACACACGGTTCGAAAATTGTACGAATCCTCGATTCGTACGAACAGATCTTTGCGTCTATGGCCAGCTTTATATGCAACCTAGGCAAGTCTGAGATGCCGGATTTTCAAATTTAGACTTTTTCCATCCTCAGGGTATAATAAATCCCAAAAAATTCATGGTTTTTTTCCACTAAAAATTCTAATTTTATACTATAAAAACACAAATTTTTTGAGTTTTTGGCATTCGAAGTTTAGTAAATAACCCCCTAGGTATACAGGTTCTACTGCTAAGATTTTGCAGTTCCTCTAACTTACACAAATATACACACACATTCTTACATCAAGTGGGTTATTTAGCAAAATCTGAAAATTTCTCACTATTTTCTGAAAACTACTCCGACCAAATCTGCACTGACTTTCCCCCCTATTTATAAATACATTTTACCAAAAATTTCTTGTGCAGGAAAAAACTCGATATAATTGTGAAAAAATCCAAATCTTACAAATATTTCGGATTTGTCAGCGAAAACGGCAACTTTTTCGGATTTGACACCCAAAACCTCCAAATTTTTCTGAAAACCAGGAAATCTTTGGATTATTGCACGTAACCCAGTGCAGATAAAGATATCAACGGGAAGACTGATCATAAAAGTGTCAGGAGATGCCTCCTTCATCAGTCACTTAAAGGGGTGGTTCACCTTTAAGTTAACTTTTAGTATGTTAGTAGGCTAATTCCAAGCAACTTTTCAATTGATCTTCATTATTGATTTTTTTTATAATTTTTTAATTATTTGACTTCTTCTTCTGACCGTTTTCAGATTTCAAATGGGGGTCACTGACCCCATTTAAAAACAAATACTCTGTAAGGCTACAAATGTATTGCCATTGTTACTTTTTATTACTCATCTTTCTATTCAGGTCTCTCCTATTCATATTCCAGTCTCTTATTCAGATCAATGCATGGTTGCTAGGTAATTTGAACCCTAGCAATCACATTGCTGAAATTGCTAACTGGATAGCTGCTGAATAAAAAGATAAATAACTCAACCACAAATAGTTAAAAATGAAAACCAATTGCAAATTGTCTCAGAATGTCACTCTCTACAGCATACTAAAAGTAAGTCATGGTAAACAACCACTTTAAGCTACTGGCGTTCTGTAAAAAATGTAAATTGCAAAACTGCTAAGAAGAACAAATTTAAGTTGTTGGTGGGGGATATATATCCCCTGTAAACAAAGAATAATATGCACATATACAACTTTGTATATTTAGACTAAGGAATAGCAGCCCTGATAAAAATGCATAGAAAGGCACATTCTTATACTACTCCCTATGATACACACTGTTGTGCATCCATGTGGGTAATGCACACACTCCGTTATAAACAGTATGTAGGCATAACCATGTAATTATACTTTATTTATAAACTACATATACTTTACGTGCTTATAAAACCTAAGATAAAAAAAATAATAAAAACAAAATAAAATGCACTCATGGAAAAACCGTTGGAAATATACACAGGGATAAACTTAGAAGCGGTAAAATAAATGGCCTGCATACCAAAGATTTGGATGCCTTTCTGTTAATGTTTATTTCGCAACTAACCTTAGCTGGGCAGTAAAATGCATTTTTGGCGTTGCAAAGATAATATTACTTCAACGCAATAAACTTTTAAAACCTCAGTATAAATATATAACCACTCTAATTCCACCAAGTCAAAAGAGGCAGATTAAAGGTTTAACATAAATTGTAGTAATTATTAAATGGTGCTGAAAGTGTTCTAAATCATTTTATCTCCAGAAGATGGCAGTGCTAGGCTGATTTCTGACCATTAAATAATTAAAGCGGAACCATTTATTACAGCGGAATTGATATGTCTAATCAACAGAGATTGTTTCATTTTAAAAGAGATGATCATATCTTGGTAGCCTGGCATTCATCAGTTCCTTCAGCAAGGATATCATTTTATTAATACAAATATAGAAGGGCGGCATAAATCTTACCCTCCTCTGAGCTTGCAGCCTGGCTGAAACACTACAAGGAAAGAGAAGATGCAGTAGTGTAAAAAAGAGAAGGCTCCAACCAAATTTAAATGTTGACTCAGTGACCAAATAGGAAAATATATAGGACATTCCATATTTTTCAGCTGTTTCAAAATTGAGCAGCATGTGAGACATTTCAAAAATGAAGATGCATTGCCTCCAACTTGTGTCCCCATGGTGTTTCCGGTGGGTCTGCATGTTACACTTTAATTAAGTCTTGCTACAATAGGTAATAATAAGGTGTTTGATGATTATACACAGGCCAATCAGTAGGCTCTCTGAATTATTCGCCCACAGGATGAACAGACAAAATATACCTTTCTGTTTTCCCAATTGTTCGTCCAAAGGTCACAAATGATTGGAACAAAAAGTAAAAAGAACATTTGGAACCCTACCATTGCACCATGCACTGTCCGAAATGTTACTTTGCCAGATAACATTTTCCAACATTACACTGTCCTTGAACTGAGCAGCATCCATTAAACACAGATATCAGTCTGGATCGGCAGCCACCATACATGTACCAATAATAAATGAAATGATATTATTGGTACGTGTGTGGTCAGCTTTACACATGGGCATTTGAATGTACTTTATTGTACTGTATGGGCAACTGATTCATCAATGCAAGACAAGTGTGTTTTTGCAAAGAACATACATTTCTCCAGTTTATTATATTTTAAATGGTCATGAGTGAATGGGAACATGGGTATCTGCTCATTTGCTTGGTGGCCTCAAACATGTTTAAAGGATAAATAAACTAGAAAAATAAACTACATATTTCCACACCTGTGTGAAAAGGCACCTAGGCTACTGCCACATGTTGCTGTTTCTACACCTCCATATAAACACCGTTCTGTTTCTTTGCACTCATAGTAGGGTTGCTACCTAGGACAGTACTGTTCTCTGAATGGCGTGAAATGCGACCAATCACAGGCCACCATGTCAAAGCCTTCCCCTAAATGTTACAGTCACTCCCCCAAAATGTCATTGCCATGCCCCCTGATATCCCCTCACCCCATCCGGATCTCTCATAAGAGAGAGGCGGCAACCCTTATTTACAAGCACTACGTTAGTGCTTAGGGTTAGTTAGGGTTAGTCTGAGTGCAGATACACAGAGTGGATTTTGGCACCAGAAACACCAGAAAGTATGTGCAAATCGGTGTTGCGACCCGAAGACAAAAGAGCCAGAAGAGGGCGAACGAGAGCTCCGCTGTGCTTCTCTCAGATTTTATAAAGAGGGGAGGGGGTAATGTCTGAAAGTTTATGGGGAGGCTTTTGGTAGGGGGAAGGTTTAGTTCTCCTTTAAGAAGTGCTTGAAGGTGTCGTAATCTTTTGCAGCAAACCTTTCTCAGTAAGAAGTTTTATTACATTCATTGTGCAATTGGGCAAATTATAAATTAGCAAACCTTCTTCCACTGTCACAAGAGGTCACTAAACAGTTTTCTGGTTTGCAAAAGCTATATTAAATGTTGCGCAAAAGGAAAATTTGTTCTCAAAAAGGCATAACTTTTCACATTGCGAATATTTTTTCCATTGCCGTCTTTTATTACATCCCCCCCATTAGACTTTGCTTACAATGTCATTTAATGCAGGTTCTACCATTGAACAGTTAGCAGATTCGTGAATAGGGTTGTTGTATCAGCTGCCTTGAGCAATGGCACTCTGAGAAATACTTCTGGTTTATATATTACTGCTTTTATTTGCCTTAGAAAGATGCTCTTGCAGAAAGAGGACATAAAAAACACAGAAAGACAAACAGCTAGGAAAAAGAAGGTTTATAAATGGTGTTGAAGGTAGCCAAAAGCTTTTCAAAGATTTCATAGACATGAAAGTATGAGAAAAGGAACAGTGATGAAAAATAAGCATATAAAAAGAAAAGTAACCTTAGACTCATATTCCAAGCTCCAGCTATAAAAAGCCAAAGAAATGAGAAATAGTCAGGTGAAGTCTAACTAGATTAAATTCTTTGCCTGATTATGCAAATTCAGTCCAGGAAAAGACTGAATAAACACAGAGGAGAAAACACAATTGCAACAGATAAAAGCTAGAATTGAAATACAAAGAACAGATACAATAAAAGCTCAAGGGAACTAAAACTTATTTAATATCAAGAATCCCTCTATACTGCCTCAGGAGTTCATTTCAATATCAATGAACCCAATGGTTCCTACTAAATTTAAACTTCCCTGCTCACTTACGCTTATGAAGAAAAATATGTGGTTCGAGACAAAGGGAGAAATCATGAAGTCATGAATTAATCTGGCAGTTGGTGAAGCATGGTAATGGACTAAAGATTCTTTATTACTAGGTTTTGTATTGGTCTACACTGGGTCTTTCTGTTCAAAACTGGCACTTGCTCTTAAAGGAAAACTAAACCCCCTGCGATGTTAAGTCCCCACTGGCCCCCCTCCGTTGCCCCCCCTCCCTGTCTCCCCCCTGCACAGTCTTACCCCAGTATCCTGTCCCCTCTTGAAATAGTGACTGCACATGCAGTGTGAGCGCAGCGGAGCTCACGGGCGACATCTTCTTCTCTTCGATAATCTTAGTGTAGTGAACGGCGTAATGGCGCATGCGCAGTTGGAGCAATCTTCCGGTTTGTGACAACTGCGCATGCACTGAATTGCTGAAGGGGAGGAAGAAGACATGAAGATTACCGAAGAGAAGAAGATGGTGCCCATGAGCTCCGCTGCGCTCACTCTGCATGTGCGGTCACTTAACATTGCAGGGGGTTTAGTTCTCCTTTAAGGTTGACAACTGGCACATCTGCATTTAGGCAGGAACACAGGATATGACACACAGGTAAAATACAACAGGACTTTGTCAAGGAGCAACCCAAGAAGGGAGATTGGAGACAAAAGGCCAGTCAGGATGATCTCTGAACTAAAACAGGGTGTCAGGACAGATTGAACTAAAGCAGGGCTAGAGAGAGAAGATTATTCTCAGGTCATGGGAATGGAAACTACACTGCAGGGCTCGAAGACTGAAACATGATATTTAAGCAGGGATTTAAGAATACATAACATCTATCAAGCACAGCATTATTAAAGAGGTCATTTACCTTTATATGAACTTTTAGAATCAAATAAACATTGCCATTCTGAGATAAAAATCTGCAACTGCATTTTATTTTTCTGTGGTGTTATTTAGTTATTTAACTTTTCGTTCAACGGATCACCAGTTTGGAATTTTAACGGCTGCCTGGTTACTATGGTCTTGTTTCCATTAGCAACCAAATAGCAGTTTGAACGAAGACTTGAAAATTAATCAGAGAGGGATTAAATCGAAAGATAAAGAATAAAAAGTAACAAAAACAATTGTTATTGTTACAGAGTAATAATTTTTTGCATGCCGGGGTCTGTGATCCCGCATTTGAAAGCAGGAAACGTGTAGAAGAGGAGGGTAAATAATTAAAAACCTATAAAAAAATAAATAATGAAGACCGATTGTGAAGTTGCTAGGAACAGGACATTCTATAACATACTAAACATTATATTAAATGTGAATCATCCCTTTAAAATGTTTTATTTATACTGAAACATTATTCCAAGCTGTGATTTATAGCAATAATCATAAATAAAATAATCATTTTACATAACAAGTAGGTTCCTGTCCCAGCTGAGCTTTATAAGCATGAGCCTTGTGTACATGACCATAGGTAGGAAACAGAGGGAAGAACAGTATCAGCAAATAAGTCTCTGCATTACATTTTATGGGATACTAGTGAAATAGTTCAAGAATGGTAAAAAGCTGATCTCACCATGTCTTGCGTGAAGGCCCGTTCTTTGACCAACTGAAACAAAGCTTCTGGGGAATCTCATTCCCTAGATACAGCTTAAACATTCTAATTCAAATAGTCACTAAGATATCATATTAATACACAATTTTGTGCTAAATTAACTCAGCGTGGAGGCAGTTCTTTGAACAGAAGCAATGAACAAGCACTTAAATAATAAAGGCTGCTCTTCATTAGTTTTTATCCAGCTGAGCTGCCAATTCCTCTTTTTTTGCTCCACTTATTTTGTACTGTAAACATTTTTTACAGCAGAAATATAAAACTGAGATAATGAGTCACATGAAAAAGCATTTTGTAATGAACGTCAGACAGGAAAGCATTGAAAATGAGAGATTAAAGTATGTTATATCACAGTCAACACTATAAGGGTAAGGCTATGTATATCTAATGAAGGAATCAACCCACACCAAGTTATTATGGTGACTAGTTTTATAAATGATTTTGTCTACCCCTGTAAAAGTAACAGGGATGATATGAAAAAGATGCCTTCCCTGTCTTTATTTCACTACTTATCCACTGTTTGTATTGTCTATTTCCCCTGGTTATATTTTAATAAGTAACAGGCATCTGTACTTCTGAACACGTTACCATTGTTTTTATTGGACAAGAAAGATGCACAAAGATATCTATAAGAGGTAATGCAACTTCCAGTCTTTCTGTATAGATGCCATGCATTTATTGCAGAGAAGGACATCAGGGCTGAAATAACAGTGACACTATAAAGTTAGGACCAGATGTTACGCTGCCCAGATGCTCCCTTTCCCTGGACATACTCCATATCAGAACTCACCGGGATATCCCCGCCCCCATGCCCCATCAGAAGGACCCTCCCCAAAGCTTTAAAAGCCAGCCCCACCCCCTCTATGGCGTCTTTTTTTCCTTCTGCTTTCCTTGCTCCATTGAAAGCAATATTTTTGCTTTTTAACCTTGGGAAAGCATTAGGTGACCGGAAATGGCACCTAGGGACTGGGGTTTTTTGATCCATGAGATCTTTTCCCCTGCACATTACCTCATATTTGGGACCTTCAGCGCTGTTCAGCTGGAAAAGGTAGGACAAAGCTGTTACAGTATGTTTGATCCCATGTGCCTTCCTGGCTGTCTGTATGGCATCCAGCGGCAAGTGCCTGTCCCCCCCATCCGTGTGCCCTCCTGGCCTGCCTAAAAGCATCCAGTGGCAATGGTGTGTGACCCTGCACCCCTGTATTTTTGCGGATGGGCGAGGGAGGTGGAAGGTTAGTAGTACTCAGTATTTAATTAGTGGCCTGAGTCTGACAGTCTCCATTTTGTTTTTGTTTGGTTCCCTTAAATGGAGTCAGAATTCTGAGCCAACTGCCTCCCTCACAAAGTCTTTCCTAAGGTTGTGTATTAGGGCCCTTGCACGCGGGTATTTTTTTTTGTCTGCACCCCACTGCATTCCGCTTTCTTCCACTCATGGAGGCGCACGTGTGTGGGGGCCCTTGAGGTAAAAAAAAAAATAAATAAATAAATAAATAAAAAAACACTCCCCACTCCACTGTATCAAAACTTTGGGCTGGTATGGTGTATTACTGAGAGGTAAGTTGCTCAATCCTATTACAATTGGCTGTTGTCATGCATACCTGAATATACCTGAATGTTATGTGGTCAGCCAAACTCAGGGTTTTCCAGAGAATATATCCAGTCCTGTGTTATGGCTCCTACCTCTACACTGGGTAATGCACTGAATCCTATTTCTGTATTGTATAATCGGAAAGGATACGGCCAATGGCAGAATAACTGCAATGTGCATTATTGATACAACAGGTTTGGGTTATAAGAACCTTTTAACAAGTGTGTACTTGATAGCACTGAATCCTGTTGTTGCTATGGAAAAGGTTATAGCAACTAGTGCAGAGTGAAATGGCAACCTCTCAGAACTGGCTAATGAGATGCATACCAGATTGGCATTAGCTGAATGGAATCATGTGATCAGCTACACTACCTGACCTTCCAGAATATTCCTCCTGTTCTGGGTAGTGCTAACTGGGTAATGCACTGAATCCTATTTCGGTATTGTATAATCGGAAAGGATACGGCCAAAGGCGGAATAACTGCATTATACACAACAGGTTGGGGTTATAAAAACCCTTTAACAAGTGTGTACTTGATAGCACTGAATCCTATTGTTGCTATGGAAAAGGTTATAGCAACTAGTGCAGCGTTAAATGGCAACCTCGCAGATCTGGCTAATGAGATGCATACCAGATTGGCATCATCTGAATGGAATTATGTGATCAGCTACACTGCCTGACCTTCCAGAATATTCCTCCTGTTCTGGGTAGTGCTGACTCTGCATTATGTTATAATAGTGCAGAGTCAGGTAATCTGGGAACTGGTTAATTGGATGCATACCTGAGTAGTCTCACCTGAATGTAGATATATGATTAACTACTCAGTACCTGAGCTTCCAAAGAATTGCTCCAGTCGTGTTATAGCTGCTGCTGCCGCTACACTGGGTATGACCTGAATCCTTTCTTCTTGCTATCAGATGTGCTTCATGCTTAAAATGGGTCATAGGCCTAGTTGGTGGCAAATTGACTGTATATGTCATTAAGCAATTTAGATTGTAGTAGTTAACACTCTGGCTAATTGGGGCATACCTGAGCAACCTCTGCTGAATGTAATCATGTGACCAGCTAGAGGTGTGGTGAAACCTTAGCTTCTGGCATATAGCTTCAGAGGCTAGGTAGTGTGCTCTGTTGTTTTATTCTAAGTACTCCTCCTCTGAGGGTCTTTTCTCCAATATACAGGAGAGGAGAAAATCCAAATATATCAGGTTGTATCCAAGGACAAACTTTGGTTTCCCCACAGTTCAGCACTTGCAGGTCCTCCTCCACCTGTTTGAGACGATCTCCAAGTACAGAAAATAAAGTGCTAGAATCCTCAAAAATTCATTGAGGAGGGGGATTTAACAGAAAGAATAAAATATAGTATAGTATTTTTTTTAAAAAATTTTTTTGTTTTTTGTTTTTTAAAAAATTGTTAAGACCCACCGTGATTATTAACAGTGATAATAGTGTTCTTTTATTTAACTTAGAAGAAGAGAGCCCAAAAAAATGAAAGTGGTGAATTTTAAATGAAAGATAACAAAAAAAGAATAAAAAATAAAAATAAGATATGAAAAATAAAATTAAAAAATTAAAAAGTGAACAAGTGAATAATTTAGTGAATTAATAAATGCCAACGATTTCTCTCCAAGTGATAGTGAATTCAGTGTTATTTATTACTTAAAACACATTCAATTGTGCAATAGGTGAATATTAATGTAATTAAGGAATATTTGATGTGGGTTCAACTTCCCCTTAGATTTTTCCCGTTTAAGATCCACACTCTATGGATTAGAGGAAAGGTAACATAGAATACTTTGCCACAATTCCGGTACAACCGGTTGTGCAGCTCACTCACCAAATGTGAGTTAAGGGAGAGCGTCTGATAGGTCCTGTTCGCGCTGTTTCCACTCTTTTTCTACTATCCAGGTTGTTGTAGGAGGGATAAAAATAGAGAGGGGCATGTGCAGGGATCACTTTAAAACAGTTTAATAGAATAAAAATACACTCACAAACACGATCGGTAAAACTGCAAAAGGATTGGTAAAAGTCCCGCGAAAGTCGCTGTGTCTCCTTGGCGTCCCTCGGAAGATACAGACGTCTCTCTGGATCGGGTACTCCTGCAAAAGGTTAGCGTGGTCCTTTTCGCTTACGCGTTTCGCCTGGCTGGCTTCTTCCTGAGCGATGACGTCCACATACTTTCTTGCCCCTTTATTCTCTGTGCGCTCTCAACCAAACTTACAACAACTTTATTTACAAGTGTTTCAGTGCATTTAGGCACTGTTCTTTATACAGCTAGTGCGTATCATAACTTCAAAAAAATCCTGCCCTATTGTTTCTACACCCAGAAGGGATTTAGTGCACATAACCTTGGACTTTGGTGAAATACAGAATGTTTGCATTTAGATCACATAAGAATTATGACTTTAATGATATTTTTGGGGATTTGGACAATGAGTCAGAAGATGAGCCGGAACACTTGGTTGATATTGAAATGGTGGACATTTTATATAAAATAGAAGGTGCAATGAAAAAAGAATTAAAGATATGGTGGGATAAAACAACATTACAGAAATATTTAGAATGTGGTAGAATCCCACGAGGTTTAAGATTACACAAAAACCCCACGTTTGGTTTAGAAGACACAGATTTCACAAATAGTTGGAATAAAATATTAGAAGAGTGTAGTAATAACCTAATGAAACTGATTATACAGAAACACGGGAAAGAGTTGGATGACTTAGGTAAAGAGATAGGTGAATATCGTAAGGAAATTGAACCGTTTAAAGAATTCGAGGAGTTTAAAACCCTCGAATTAGAAGTAACTGAAAGACTCAATACATTAGAACGAGAAGTGATTGATATTAAGAAAAAGAAATTCGGCAGAGACAAAGAAGACTATAGGAGAGGAAATGGAGGAAGCAATAAGAAAAAGTTCAGCTCCCAGAAATTAGATAATGGAGGTTCGAAAAATATCAGAAATATCCATGATATAGAAAATAGAAACTACCAAAAACCCTCAGAGAAAACGAAGAGAGCAAAATTTGTAAATAAAGTTGTTGTAAGTTTGGTTGAGAGCGCACAGAGAATAAAGGGGCAAGAAAGTATGTGGACGTCATCGCTCAGGAAGAAGCCAGCCAGGCGAAACGCGTAAGCGAAAAGGACCACGCTAACCTTTTGCAGGAGTACCCGATCCAGAGAGACGTCTGTATCTTCCGAGGGACGCCAAGGAGACACAGCGACTTTCGCGGGACTTTTACCAATCCTTTTGCAGTTTTACCGATCGTGTTTGTGAGTGTATTTTTATTCTATTAAACTGTTTTAAAGTGATCCCTGCACATGCCCCTCTCTATTTTTATCCCTCCTACAACAACCTGGATAGTAGAAAAAGAGTGGAAACAGCGCGAACAGGACCTATCAGACGCTCTCCCTTAACTCACATTTGGTGAGTGAGCTGCACAACCGGTTGTACCGGAATTGTGGCAAAGTATTCTATGTTACCTTTCCTCTATTCCATAGAGTGTGGATCTTAAACGGGAAAAATCTAAGGGGAAGTTGAACCCACATCAAATATTCCTTAATTACATTAATATTCACCTATTGCACAATTGAATGTGTTTTAAGTAATAAATAACACTGAATTCACTATCACTTGGAGAGAAATCGTTGGCATTTATTAATTCACTAAATTATTCACTTGTTCACTTTTTAATTTTTTAATTTTATTTTTCATATCTTATTTTTATTTTTTATTCTTTTTTTGTTATCTTTCATTTAAAATTCACCACTTTCATTTTTTTGGGCTCTCTTCTTCTAAGTTAAATAAAAGAACACTATTATCACTGTTAATAATCACGGTGGGTCTTAACAATTTTTTAAAAAACAAAAAACAAAAAAATTTTTTAAAAAAAATACTATACTATATTTTATTCTTTCTGTTAAATCCCCCTCCTCAATGAATTTTTGAGGATTCTAGCACTTTATTTTCTGTACTTGGAGATCGTCTCAAACAGGTGGAGGAGGACCTGCAAGTGCTGAACTGTGGGGAAACCAAAGTTTGTCCTTGGATACAACCTGATATATTTGGATTTTGTTCTCTCCTCAGTAACCTTGGACTTTGGTGAAATACAGAATGTTTGCATTTAGATCACATAAGAATTATGACTTTAATGATATTTTTGGGGATTTGGACAATGAGTCAGAAGATGAGCCGGAACACTTGGTTGATATTGAAATGGTGGACATTTTATATAAAATAGAAGGTGCAATGAAAAAAGAATTAAAGATATGGTGGGATAAAACAACATTACAGAAATATTTAGAATGTGGTAGAATCCCACGAGGTTTAAGATTACACAAAAACCCCACGTTTGGTTTAGAAGACACAGATTTCACAAATAGTTGGAATAAAATATTAGAAGAGTGTAGTAATAACCTAATGAAACTGATTATACAGAAACACGGGAAAGAGTTGGATGACTTAGGTAAAGAGATAGGTGAATATCGTAAGGAAATTGAACCGTTTAAAGAATTCGAGGAGTTTAAAACCCTCGAATTAGAAGTAACTGAAAGACTCAATACATTAGAACGAGAAGTGATTGATATTAAGAAAAAGAAATTCGGCAGAGACAAAGAAGACTATAGGAGAGGAAATGGAGGAAGCAATAAGAAAAAGTTCAGCTCCCAGAAATTAGATAATGGAGGTTCGAAAAATATCAGAAATATCCATGATATAGAAAATAGAAACTACCAAAAACCCTCAGAGAAAACGAAGAGAGCAAAATTTGGGTCCCCAAAACGAATACATTACACAACTGAAAATAAATACACAATAGATAATGGAAGGCAAGAAAAAGAAACACATATGTATGGAAATAAGTATTTTTTAGGGGGAGGTCACCGAACACACAACAAAGAGAAGTTTTGGGAAAGAACAAATCACTTAGAAAAAGAGAGAGAAAAAAAATGGACACAGAAAGAACAATACCGGATGGGAGGGGGGAATTGGACATATGTGAAACACAAAGGTCAGAAAGAAAGAGACAGATGGGAACACTAAGGCCAAATAAAGACAAGCAAAAAGGAAGAACAAATAAAGAAAAAGAGAATAATGTAGAAGAAATTACAACAAAGGAAAGAACAAACGGGATATTTAATCTTAGTACAACAAAATTAACAAAAGCACAAGAAAAAGTATTAGAGAAAGGACTGAATTTCGCACCTACAAATAAACCTAACAGTTTCAACTTATTCATAGATGCACAGAAATTTATTCGTAAGTTGACACTTAAAAAATATTTTTTAAATAGAAATGCAGAAACAAGAAACTATGAAAATGAGGCAAAAGGAAAAAATATAACAGTTAAAAAGAAATCCACTTTTATACCATCCCAAGAAAAAGGTAAAGCAATAGAGATGTATGAAAAATTAATCTTAAGGGACCTAGAAAAATTAGGAGAGGAGAAAAAAAGAATTTCTAATACTAATATATCGAAACAAGAAAGACTAGCCCTAAAAGAATTATCAGAAAACAAACTAATAACAATAAAACCAGCGGATAAAGGGGGGGGGACTGTGATTATGAATACAGAAGACTATAATAAAGAATGCCTGAAATTATTAAATGACACTAGTACATATAGAAAATTGGAAAATAATCCCAGTGAAATTTTTCAAAAAAAATTGGAAAAACTTATAGAGAAAGCTGAAACAGAAGGAATAATAAATAGAACAGAAAAGGAATATATTATAAGTAAATATCCGGTAACTCCTGTTTTTTACATTCTTCCAAAAATTCACAAGAATCCAATTATACCACCAGGAAGACCCATTATTTCAGGCATAAATTCCCTAACCAGCAACCTTTCCCACTACATTGATACAAAACTTCAACCGTTTGTAAACCAATTACCCTCCTATTTAAAGGATTCAACACAAATACTCAATTTATTGACAAATCAAAAATGGGAGAAAAATTGGCTGCTAGTAACTTTAGATGTTAAAGCACTTTATACTAGTATACGACATGAGCAGGGAATACGAGCAATACAACATTACCTAAATAGTGATGAGGAAATAAGTCCAGAATCGAAGGAATTTATTTTAAATAGTATACAATTTATTCTACAGCATAACTATTTTTGGTATGAGGGAAGGTATTATTTACAAACCTGCGGGACAGCAATGGGTACGAGGTTCGCGCCCAGTTATGCAAATCTCTTCATGGGATTCTGGGAGGAGATGTTTTTGGGACCTGAGACAAAGGACGCGGACCTCGTACTCTGGAAACGCTATATAGATGATATTATACTAATCTGGACCAAGGGTGAAGTGGAACTAATGCACTTTATAGAAAGGATCAATAAGAATGATTTTAACTTGGACTTCACATTAAAATTTAGTCCAGAGGAAATAGAATTCTTGGATTTACATATTTTTATAGAAGATGAAAAAATACACACCAAAACCTTTTTTAAAGAAGTAGACACGAATACTTACATTTTGGCATCTATTAATCACAACCCACAATGGATAAAAAATATTCCAAAAGGACAATTTAGAAGAGTGAGGAAGAACTGCAGCAATTTAAGAGACTATGATAAACAGTGTAATATTCTCAAAGAAAGATTCACAGAAAGAGGCTACAAAGAAAAGGATATAGAAGAATCATATGAAAAGATAAGACAGGAAAATAGAGAGGAAATGCTTGAATATAAAAAGACAAAGAAATAAAAAGAAAGAAAACGAGAAAAATTCCTTTAATATGTGCTTCGTTACACAATACAATACAAAGGCCAGGGAAATAAATAAAATAATTGAAAGACACTGGAATGTATTAAGCACAGATAAAGAACTGCAATCGGTCCTTCCAACAAAACCAAAAGTCATTTTTCAAAGGGCCCCAAATATCAGACAGAAACTAGTTCGTACAGGAAATACAGATATTACCACAAAAGAAAAATATCCAGGTTTTTTCCCCTGTGGCCTATGCAAAGCATGCAGACACACTGCAAAATATAAGACATTTATCAGTAAAGTAACAAATGAAACATTTGAAATAAAGGATTTGATTAAATGTGAAACAGCGAATATTATATATGGTTTAGAATGTCCCTGCGGACTCCAATATGTAGGGAAAACAAATAGAAAGATAAAGGAAAGGATTGGAGAACACATAAATAATATAAAAAAAGGAAATATGAAGCATTCCGTATCTAAACACTTTACAGAGAAACATAACAAAAATCCGTCAGGCTTGAAATGGTGGGGTATAGAACAAGTTAAAAATAATTGGAGAGGAGGAAACCTGGTGACCAAAACCCTACAAAGAGAAAGCTGGTGGATACATAGGATAAAATCCCTTACTCCTTTGGGGTTAAATATAGATTTTAACCTTAAAGCGTTTTTAGACAAATAAACAAGTAATATAGTCACAAGAATCCTGAATGTAACTATATTCTACTGATAACACTATGGGGATTGAAACTGTTACTTTCGTAATGATAATTGACACTTCCCTTAGACAATTCTAGATAAGGAAATGGCTACTCTTTTCAGGTCTTATCAGAAGACAGAAATAGACACTTTGAATTGTAATTTTAAAAAAATACAGAGTGGTGCCATACAGGTTATACTCAAGAGTGTGACAAACACTGAATGTGACAATTATCGCTTAAATTAATGTTGGAGTCCAAGTGTTTAAATTGTTTTTAAATTGTTTTTCTAAATTGTTTTTTAAAAAAAAGTTTTTTAAAATTATGGATGTTTAATGCTGTAGAATTGTTGAATACATATGCTTAATCTTTTTATATGTATAAATTAGTGCACTAAATCCCTTCTGGGTGTAGAAACAATAGGGCAGGATTTTTTTGAAGTTATGATACGCACTAGCTGTATAAAGAACAGTGCCTAAATGCACTGAAACACTTGTAAATAAAGTTGTTGTAAGTTTGGTTGAGAGCGCACAGAGAATAAAGGGGCAAGAAAGTATGTGGACGTCATCGCTCAGGAAGAAGCCAGCCAGGCGAAACGCGTAAGCGAAAAGGACCACGCTAACCTTTTGCAGGAGTACCCGATCCAGAGAGACGTCTGTATCTTCCGAGGGACGCCAAGGAGACACAGCGACTTTCGCGGGACTTTTACCAATCCTTTTGCAGTTTTACCGATCGTGTTTGTGAGTGTATTTTTATTCTATTAAACTGTTTTAAAGTGATCCCTGCACATGCCCCTCTCTATTTTTATCCCTCCTACAACAACCTGGATAGTAGAAAAAGAGTGGAAACAGCGCGAACAGGACCTATCAGACGCTCTCCCTTAACTCACATTTGGTGAGTGAGCTGCACAACCGGTTGTACCGGAATTGTGGCAAAGTATTCTATGTTACCTTTCCTCTAATCCATAGAGTGTGGATCTTAAACGGGAAAAATCTAAGGGGAAGTTGAACCCACATCAAATATTCCTTAATTACATTAATATTCACCTATTGCACAATTGAATGTGTTTTAAGTAATAAATAACACTGAATTCACTATCACTTGGAGAGAAATCGTTGGCATTTATTAATTCACTAAATTATTCACTTGTTCACTTTTTAATTTTTTAATTTTATTTTTCATATCTTATTTTTATTTTTTATTCTTTTTTTGTTATCTTTCATTTAAAATTCACCACTTTCATTTTTTGGGCTCTCTTCTTCTAAGTTAAATAAAAGAACACTATTATCACTGTTAATAATCACGGTGGGTCTTAACAATTTTTTAAAAAACAAAAAACAAAAAAATTTTTTAAAAAAAATACTATACTATATTTTATTCTTTCTGTTAAATCCCCCTCCTCAATGAATTTTTGAGGATTCTAGCACTTTATTTTCTATACAGGAGAGGAGGTCAGAAGCCCAAGGTGGGTTATATGGCTGTTGTTTTAGGAAATCATATGCAATAGGTATTTCAGCGGCCGGTGTTGGAATACTCATAAGGTGTGTAATGTTATGATCTTGCACAATGCTGTTCTTGACATGCTCTTGGGTTCCAGACCTTAGGGGTTGTGTGCTATAAGCAAGTAACTCTAATTCTTGTGGCAGGCAGAATTCATGTTTGGTACTCTGCCTTTCTGAATGTATTACATGGTGTTAATATTCAGGCTATGTATATGTTTTGATAACACACTGTGTTTTAAATCTGTGATATTAGCATGCCTAAATCTGCAGCATGAACTGTTAATGGTGTCCTGTTGTTGGTATGCACAATAGGCTGCTACCAGTTCAGGGGTTGTAGGCCCTTGCAATTTTTCTAAGGCCATACAGTATGGATGTGTTTAGCTGTAAACTGCATGTTTCTTGTACCTTGTTATATACAAGATGGATATATCATGCCTATAACTGCAGCTTAACCTATGGATAGGGTGATAGGTTGCAGTTGAACTACAGTGTCACTGGGCCTGCAGTAAGGATTGGAATCTGGTATAACCAATGTTTATATAGACTGCCTAACTGTTTTCCTCTGAGTTTTGCAGGGATTCTAGAGTTTAGCAGTATGCTAATCTGAATATGGTTTTCTCTGCTCTATGTGTACCACAGGGCTCTCTTGAGTTTGATCTATGGGATAGACCAGTCAGAATGCAGGTTATTAAGGGAGTTCAGAGGTTGGCACCATGATAGGGTTGAAGTGGGTGCTCCTATCCACTAATTATGCATGGCTAGGTTCTACCATAGTACTTGGTAAGGTACAGTTATGCTTCTTGGTTTTGCCTAAAGGCTGGCAGGTGGCAGCTGGTCTCATTGGCATCTTCTGTATTTCAAGCAAGATATTAAAAGGCTTGTAAAACACATCTTAATTAGGTTGCATCTCCTCTGCCTTGAGAATAGCTGTACAGCTGAGGGGCTTGTTCTTGAAGCTATTCTGTACTGTTGTTGTTGGCAGAAACAAGGTGCTTGGTAGCAACAAACAAATGGGGCACATATACATTCCCTTGTATTGCCCTCACTAAGCTATTGATTGTAGTGTTCAGGGGTGTTAACCCTTACAATTGTATTGGATGTGTGGTTAAGATTACCGTCTTGGAGCTGCATAATGGTTATATTAAAGGATTTTCTTCCTCTTCGTGTAATTCGCCACAGGGATATGAGATGGTCAGTCTCAGTGTGAGTTCCCTTTTTGGACTGGGTCCTAGCAGGATTTTCTTCCTCTTAGTATAGTTCGCTATAGGGATATGAGATGGTCAGTCTCAATGTGAGTTTCCCTTTAGGACTGGGTCCTAACAGGATTTTCTTCAACTACAACTAAGTATAATTGTTCATTGCTCTCTTCCTCTAGGATTGGAGTTGAGATCAGCTAATCCTATAAAATGTCTCCTGTACATTACTAGGTTCTGCACCTGGAGCTGATAGTATGTCGAGTGCTGTACTTCACAACAGTAAGTACTGCAATATTATCCAGGAGTCTATTAGAGCCTAGTTCCCTCCCAACTGGGCATTAAGCTTGCTATGTCCCGGTGAGTTCTGATATGGAGTATGTCCAGGGAAAAGGGAAAATTGTATCATACTTACCGTAATTTTCCTTTCCTGGACATACTCCATATCAGCTAGTTCCCAACCCTTCTACAATGATTGTCTTAAAGCTAGTAACAAAGACGCCATAGAGGGGGTGGGGCTGGCTTTTAAAGCTTTGGGGAGGGTCCTTCTGATGGGGCATGGGGGCGGGGATATCCCGGTGAGTTCTGATATGGAGTATGTCCAGGAAAGAAAAATTACGGTAAGTATGATACAATTTTCCCTTTTCTCTTCAGCAGACAGGGTGGATTTTGGCACACAATTTAAAATGTCTGATTTCTGCATCAAAATCCACTGCATCTGCCTGCACCCAAGCAGAGACAATGCTTCTGGATGCAGGCAAAGCAGAAATGCAGGACCAATTCTGTGGCCCTAGCCTTAATGAGAAAAACCTGGTTTAAAATTAAAGGTTCAGAGCATTTTGGATAATAGGTGCCATACATATACTTGAGTGTCTCCAAGACCTTTAGAGCACTGGTCTATTATATACACTGCACTAAAGGTGCACAGTGCTTGTCTTGTGTATAAGAAGCAATGTTTATTGCAAGAAGAAATAGATTTACAGATATAAAAATATCATAGATTTAAGGAATAATGCTATACCCAAATTCCCGTCACCAAAATGCTTTTCTCAAATACACGCCATACAGTCTGAATGGAGTATAGTAATAAGTTACTTGACCTCCAGTTACCAATAATATGTTTTTAACATATACAAAAATAATATTACCTACAAGCCTAGACTTTTTAGTCAGATTTTTTTCCCTTTCTTTTTTCTGCATTTTGGGTGAATAATAAGGTATAGCCCTCCAGCATAAGGTTCAAACAAATCCAGTCCATCTTAATTACAATCTGGCAAACTCTGATAGAGCGTAATCAAATGGTTAGTTACCTGTTAATATTTATTTTCATATCATGCTTTGAGGCTTAATTTATAGAAAACTTACACCAGTTATGCATGATTAACGCACTTGAAGGCTAAAAGGGTTCTCATATTCTGTAATCTGATTTATAGCCTAAATGGATATTCATTTTTTTTGTAATGTTCCATCCAATAATTGCTTGGCTTGGAAGGATTTCTTCTGGCACTGGATCCAAAAAACATCATGTGTCCTCAATACAGTTTATGATGGTTACGGAGGAGAAAACCGATTAAATAACAATAACCAACAAATGAAAAAGCACTCAGTCTTGTTACAGTTTTCCAATATCTGTTTAGTTGATTAGATCTTCTCCTAAATGCCGCAAAGCTGATTAGACAATATTTTGGTGTATGTGCCTCGAAAAATCATGTTAGAAAATAATGACATATTTCCTTACCCAATAAATTAAACAGACTCAGTATAGCATCAATTAAAATATTTTTGTTTTAATTCTAAAAACACAATCACATAATTACAATGAACAATCAAGGTTTAATGAAGTGCTCCTTATAAGTTACGTATGACAACTGATGGCAGTAGAAATATAATAGCAAAAAGGAGGGTGAAGTAAATCCCTGCTGCAGCACTACCCATACAAGAGAAGTGACAGGGGAAAAACAGAAGAGAATGGAGAGAGTAGGAGAAAGAATAGAATAGATGGATGATTGGAAGGTGAGAGAGAAAATGAGAAAATGAGAAGAGAAGCTGTAGAGAGGGATGATGAAAAAGAAAGTGGAGTGGTGGGAGAAAAGGTGGTAGAAGTAAGGAAGAAGTGTGGTCATGGCAGACAAAAGTAGGCTGAGAAAAATAAAGGCAGGAAGAATAAAACATAAGATTGAAGATAGACTGGGTGAGCTGAAGAGAAACAGGAAACGAGAAAGGAGAACGCAAAAGGGGAATTGATGAAGAAGAGGATAAGAAAAAAAGAGTAAACAGAAGAGAAAAGGAGAATGATGGAGCAGAGAGAGGAGAACATAATAGGAAAAGGACATCAAAAGGGAATGCTGGGCAAATCAAATAAGTTCAAAGAAATAAGGAAGACATGCATCTGTGTTTTCTGTTAACAGAACAGTTATACCAAATATGAAATTGTTTTTATGTTATCAAAATAAAATATAATGTTGTGTAACCTTATCTGGGCTATCCTCACCACAGTCACTTTCTAGCTAGTGAGCAGAGCATGGTTACATTTGGACTCAAGCTTTAGGATCAGGGCCTTCGCTAAGTGGAAGCTCTCCCTTTAAGGTGTAGTGAACTACAACCCACACAGGCTATTGTACACAGAAACCAGAAGGTTAAACGGTTTATTGTCAGAGACAATGACCACAGGTTTACTCCCGCAGGAGATGAGGTTTTAGCACATGACACATACTTTACAGCTCACACAGAAACTGGTAAACTAACAAAGAGCTCATAGATAGAGACAGCATATGGAGAGGCACATATAACTCTTGCAGAGCTTCAGGTAATAGGTAATTCAGCTGAAGCAGAACTCCATTAGGCATTTGCAGTACATCAGTGCAACCATTCCCTCCAGGAAGTTGTCAGGAAGCAGCCTCTACCCTACAGTCCCTCTTCACTGGGGTCCCTACAATTGAGGCATTCAGACAGAGCCTCCGGGATCTACTCCCTGCTGCAAATCCTTGTTGGAGCTTCAGCTGCTCTTTCTTTCTTACCTATCTACCTTTCTCTCCTAGAGAGACTATTACAAGTCTGCCCTAGTGTAACTATTCCTCATTCACTGGGTTTCCTGGTCCCGTCTTCTCTCAAGAACACTTGCTGCACCCAGGCTCCCCTGGGCACACCCAGCTGGATCAGCATCCAGCAGCCAAAGAGGAAGAGGCCACTCCTTACACACACTATATTGCAGTGTGGCAGGAAGTTGTCATTGCACCTCTTGGCCAATAACACTGAGCTTAAACTCAAATGGATACATAGGCATTTGCCTAGTAACTAAGGAAAAGGGTAGGGCCTTAAAGCCATAGGGGCAGATTAACCCCTATGGGCCCCTACAATTGACACTGTTTTATCTGGTGTGTTTGCTTCAGATGTTTGATATAAACAAGCTGCTGTGTAGCCAGGGGGTGGGGTGGGGGAGTCTACCTTGCAGATAACAGATAATCTCTGTAGAATACAATGGGTCTAGGAAAATAAGCAGGGGTCTATTGCAACTCAGGACTCTCTACAAGACAACAGACTGAAAACTCCCATATAAAACAAGGCATGTGTTGACAGTAAATACATTATTTGTAGATGTGTGGGCCTAGGGTACAGGTTTTTGGGGCAACATTGCACCCAGTCACATATGTATTACTTTGTTCCTACAGACACCTAAAGCACGCTCAGTCTTCAGTGCTATGATTATCTGTAGGAATGAGTGAGCGCACTATGTGTATCCACTATAGGGTATGGTGAAGGAGGCAACCAAAAGGAGTGAGCGCATCCTGCGCATGTTACGCATATAGGTATGTGTGAGGGGACTCAGTAGGCTGCTGGCCTAGGAGTCTGTCATTTCGAAATCCGGTGCTGGGATCAACAAATATGAACTTTATATGTAAAACAAAATATTTTTACTTTTGATGTAACTGGTCCTTTAAATACATTCATTCTTTAATTTACACTAAGGGGCTTATTTATTATGCTGTGTAAAACAAAATAAGCAGAAAACCCAGTGTAAAAAGCAGTGTATACGTTTTGTGTTTTGTCCATGGAAGCAAATTGCCCTGTTGCTGGTATGAACTTGCTCTGGTTAGAAAATAGAAGGTGATCTAGGATACATTTATAATTGTTTTAGGAGCAATGTTTAAGGGAAATGTCTCAACACAACTGAAGAATGAGAAACATGAAAAAACAGACTATTGCTACAGTGAAAGATTTTAGTTGCAATTGGTGGATATTGATAACAGAAACAAAGCTTTGCATTTATTTGAAGTCTTTTTGATGTTTAGTGTTACTACCCCCAAAAAAACTACATCTGAAAATATAATGGCTGAATCGATGATATCAGAAACATGCTGTCCCCATTGATAAGTGCTCTTACTGGCAATAAATACTAAATAGCACCTCCAACCTGCCGTAACAGTTTAGGCCTAGCAATAACATGCAGCAATATAAAGGAACGAGACCTTTAAAAAAAGCAAAAAAAAAGCCCACAAATCCTCTTCAGCCCTTTGTGTATGTTATTCCCATTGCTTAATGTGGAAAGTTATATAAAAGAAATGTGCAGCAATGTGCAGTGCAGCATATAAACACTGGGGCAGTGGAAGCATAAATGATAAAGGAATTATGTAAAATCCATTGCCAAATAAAGTTAAACTGAAATAAAATAATAGCTTGTGTTCATGGAGCAATTTCATTTACACAGCTCTCTGCAGGCAAAATGGCCAAGATAGAGGCTTTATAAATAGACTACACCTGGTTATAAATCTTAAAGCCTTGTCAAAAAAAGAGGAAATGTATGCATTTAAAAAGAGTTTGAAAGTAGAAACAGACCATGCCTATTCATATCAATCTTGGCTCTGGGAAGAGATATGCATTTAAAAAGCACTGAATACAAAAAAGTAATGGCATCTTAGAACTGATTATCTATAGTCGGTAGGAAGAGATACCAATACATAAGCCTTCTGCCGTTTTATAAGAGAGGGAAATATCTCTTCCTAGGAAATGTACTTTAACAAACACAAACTTCTATTTGTCTGAAGCACTGTTATCAACACAAATTGCTTTTGGTAACAGATCCTCCTTTTGAAGCTTTCACTTTTTTTAAAAGTACTTCGGATATGACGCAAGAGGCGGTTACTAAAAGGCTCATGGTATACGTAGATATTTCTGTGTTGGCAGAGAAACACTGTCACCAATTGCAATGTGTGCCGCTTGCTTGTTTTTGGACCACAGTTCTTTAAAGTTGACAGGCTGTTGCCATATAAGTAAAAGTCAGCCAGCATAGACGGTGACAGATGTTTTCTAAGAGGCAAAGCACATGCTACATGGGACATAAGTCTATAAGCAGAATTTGTATTTTTATTTTAAATTAAAACTTTCTTCCCTTTTTGTTTAGGAAGAATAAATGCACTCTTTACACTAGCTACACTGGTTACTCAGTCAAGCCTGTTTCAGGTAGAATTCTGCTGGTCTCATCCAATTACAATCATGAAAAATAAGAATTTAAGTTCCAATACTGGAACATCCTTAATGTATACTAGAGTACCCAGAGTACCGGTTAGTGGACATTCTCAGTACTGACATACACACTCAGACATCCATTGTTCCAAGTGTTTAATACCTATGGCATATCCAACATTTTTGACCACTGCGAGGCCCACGGCAGTTATAATGTTTTTCCAATCTTGACATTGCTTAAATTAATGGGAAACATACTGCCTCTGCCAATTAATAGCAATTACCAAACCCTAGATTTGGTATTTGCAGTCCCCATGTGAGATTGCCAGCATCTGCCATGGACAGTGTGTTTTCAATTCCTTGCAGAAGGGATGTCAGGGGAATAAGGACAATTAAAGCCTAAAGCTGGCCATAGACGCAAAGATCTGATCGTACAAATCGAGGATTCGTGCGATTTTCGGACCGTGTGTGGAGAGTCCTGACATTTTTCGTCCGGCGGAGATCAGTCGTTTGGTCGATCAGACAGGTTAAAATATTTCTGTCGGCTGCCGATAATATCTCTGCATGTATTGCCGATCGTACGATTTTCAGAGGGAGTCTGTCACTAGCTTTTGTCGAACATAACTTTCGTACGATTGCTGTCAGGGGCAGAACATAGGCTGATCTATTCTTTTACTACTTTATTTGATCTGAATGGTTAGTGGCAGGTCGGGAGATGGGAAAGTCAGATCGTACGATGATTCGTAAGATCGGATCTTTGCGTCTATGGCCAGCTTAAGACATGTTGAAGACATGCTCTGTACCCTGCTTGAGCCAGAAGCACAGTTTGGGAGGAGTAAGGCAATGCTAAATATAAAAGACAACAAAGAAAATCAGTATTTATTGATAAAAATAAGAGACACATAGAAACCCTGGCTCCAAAATAATATAGCCTAATAATGAAAACTTTGTAAATACAACTCCCAGTTGGAAAGAAAAACTGATCTACTATAGATTATTATGTACATCAAATACAAGCAGCCACTGGCACTTCTGCTAGAGAACAACAACACCCAGCATTCCACAGTTTAGCTGCTAAAGGAATTCTGTTATATGAAGTGCTTACATTTGCCTATCCCGGGGGTAGGACACTTTTTATAAGTTAGTTAAAGAAGAAAAGTTATAAGCAAAACTCTGTAGCAGTTTAGCATAAAATCTGTCTGCTGACTCAGCAGTAGCATAACTGAAATTATGTTTGCTTTATGTTGCCATTTTTGGATTATCTTGTGTTTTTTTATCAGCAAAAAATTTAGCCTGGACTAATCACCTACTGCTGTGTATGATGGAAAAGTATTCTAAAACACAAATTCATCAGAGGCAAACCAAAAATCAGGGCAGTTAGCCTGCCAGATAGGGTATCTTTCTATGGCTGGATTTCCCCACTGTATCAACCATAGGCAATACAAGGCAAAGCAAGCATAACTACTGAACAGTAGAGGATAGTTCATGTGGTCCCAAGTCAGTGACTGTATTTCGCATTCATTGAAAAGGTATCAACATCACGGTAGAAAATACATAATGACGTGGTGTAACACTAGTAGAATCTTTCTACCAATTACTACAGTACCGAAATTAAGTCAAAGGGTTTTTTTTTTGGTCAAATAAGTCAGTTCTTGATCGAACAGGTCCGTATTCAGCCAAATTAGAATCGTTCAAACTGAAGGAATAGCTCATTTGATTCAAAGTTTTTCCCCCAAAAAAACAGATTTTTCCAAGTCCACCAATTCACTCTAGGAGGTCCCCCATGGGCTAAAACAGCAATTCGGCAGGTTTTAGATGGCGAATGGGTGACGTCAAATTTTTAAAGAGACAGTACATGATAAATTTCGATATTTCATTTTCGATTTTTTTTCAAATTCTAATCAAATTTGTACTATTCCCTAGTCAGAGTACGCCAAAAATAGCTCAAATTTCTAATTTTTTTTTTTGAAAATTCACCCCGACCTTTGACAAATCTGCCCCTTAGGGGTCGGACAAACTACTATAAGATGACCACTAGGAGGTACAGCCACAATTATTATTAAGCAATAAGCAACAATATCTTTTAATATGCTCTGGATATCCATACCTTTCCTTATGGTGATATAGTCAATTATTTGTGGGGAATGAACAGTGTCCATGAAAGAAACAACTTTTTTTCACTGATAAAGAGCATCTTAACTCAGCTCTAGAGAGTATCCAAGCACAGCCATTTCCATACACCAAATCCCATGTTCCGCTCCATATACATATTTGCATTCATCTCCTACCTTTCTGTATAGACAATAAATTGAAGATCTGCATAGAGGGACAGCCTACACAAAGAACCCTGAACTAACATTTGAGATGCAACCATGATTAAAGTTCCTCTTTCACAGATCAGTTCTTATTTCCCAGAAGTAGGTGATCAGTTCTCCCTACTGTAAGACTTGTATATGAATGTTCATAAAATGGACATTTCAACTGTTATATGAAATGACTGACTATATATAATTACTCTTATCCTATTTATAACAAATATATCTTCCAATAATCCAAAAGAATCCATAAGGCACCATGTTCCCACCATCTGTACCATAGTGTACCTACTGGGATTTACCCCACAGGCAAAAGGTTATGTGTAGTTCAATCTACATCCATTCATCCAGTAATACATCTGAATGCATATATAGTTATGGCTACTATAAAGAAGGAAAAATGAAATGCACGCGCCTCTTGTAAATGCAATAATTGTTAATTCTGCCCCAATTGTAGCCATATGTTCTGTCTAATAATATAATTTCTACAAATTACGAGACAAATTTCATTCAATCAAAACAAAACTCATTATGAAATAAAATGCTGCCTAATTCTTTCTTCACTTTGTAAAGTGCATCGGCTCCTAAGTGAACATGCCTTCATGTCGTTCAGGCCATTTCCTAAAACATCTGATTTTTGCAACAGTAAACTGGAGATAAAAGGATAATTGCGCAGCGCCTGCTAAGTGAAGGTTTTCATAAGAAAGAGAGTGATAATGGTCGTTTTCAATTTTTTCCCTCGGATTAAGTGATTAAATAATTACGTGTGAAATATCTTTATGAAAATCGTCAACGGGCTGAATATCTCAGCATCCCAAGACACCTGGCTTTCATCCAGCTAATCTAGCTGGTAGATTTATCAGTCAAATCTGGTCTACATGGACATAAACAGCAGATGTTTGCCAGCTGATATCCAGATACCATAATTGAATGCTATGTTTTTTTGGTTCCCAAAATTTTTTAAACAAAACATTTATTTCAGTATCTGTCATAAAACCTACATGAGGCCCTTTGGGACTATGTTCAAAAAATGTATCCACTTAATAGGATCCAGATTTGATATACAGTTAGGGGGTTATTTATCAAAGTACGAATTTATCTCAATATTTTCTGCTACAGACTCTGATCAAATCCGCTCGGGTTTTTTTGATCTTATTTATTATTACATTTTCCTGAAAATTTTTCTTTGCAGTGAAAAATCTGATTTTTACAATTTTTTCCGATTTTTTATCAAATTTTCACTTTTTTTTTTCAGATTTGTCACCTGAAAATACACCCAGAAATCTTCGGGTATTGCTTGAAACCCACCGCACATCAGAAAATCATTGTGACTTCTCCCATTGACTTACATGCAACCTCGACAGGTCTGAGATGCAGGATTTTCAGATTTGGACTTTTCCATCCAAGGGGTTTAAAAAATCCTGAAATATTTGGGATTTTTTTAAAAGGTCAATATTATAAAAAATAAATCACAAATTTTACGTGATTTTTGCATTCAGAGTTTAGTAAATAACCCCCTAAGTATTTACAGTGTATAGTCTTTACCATAATGCTCAGATACCAAACGTTGCCTACTTTCTGCTAAAAAAAATGCTTGATGTTCATCTATTTGAGACCCAGTCACCATATGGTTGTCTTTAAAGAAACACAATGATTACAATAAAATGATCATAATGATAATAATAATGATTCCGGTTCATAAAATCTAAGTAAAATGAATCAATTTAGTTATTCTTTATACTGTACATCATCTCAGATAGTGTTCCAACTTATTAGTTCATGGTAAAGAAAGGCAGAATGCAACAATTGTGAGGGCTTACAAAAATGAAAACAAAAGGATTAAAAAAATCATTTGGCTATTAAAGGAGAAAAGATGATGATTATTGTTAAATATTGGGAGATGAGGAGGCCAAATGCATAGAAATAAAAAGTCCATAGAACTGACAGCACACAAGTCAAGATAGGTCTTGTATGTTGTTTTTTCAGGTCTCCAAATGCTTACTGACCACCAAGACATCGGCAGCATTAAGAATAAATATCAATACGGTTTTTACATCTTATATATAAAGAATGTAGAGCAGGGCACTATTTTTTTTAGTATTTTATCAACAGTATACAAGGTGCGTAGGACTATCATTCTGTAGTACAATATAGTAGACATTTTATCCTAGCCATTTGATCTTTGTAGGATTCTTGACTGATTCAAATCAAATTACAACATTGATTTGATTAAAATAAGAAAAGGTCATTGATTGAATCAAAATCATTATAAGTACATTGTCCAAGCCTACCATGAAATCGATATCTCAGACATTCAAAAGATTGACTGGTTGGAGGTATTGAATCCAATTAAAGGCTATGGGCAATGCTACATTTTTTTGGTTAATGTCCAGTGGATTCAGTGAATACTGATAGCATATCAAATATACATTTCTCAATTCAGTAATCTTATTTTAGGGATCTGATACCTTATTTAGCTTATTGAGTTGGCCATATCATTTGATTTTTGTTAAAATGGAGTAAATGACTTATCTAAATGTAAAAGGCACTCATTGAAATACCCATTTAGTCTATTACAAACTCAATCAAGAAGTAATGATGTTTGGTACAGTTTAAATAACGTAGCATTTCTTCAGTTGACTGTGCATTGCTTAACTAAGAGTTGTTGTGCTATTCCGTTAATTCAGCAATCCATGTTGCTTGAGTCTGACATGCCTGCAGCCGACTTCTGCGACAAACCCTACACACCTCTGCGTATTTCATTAAAAATGATTTACAAAAAAAGACGTATCTCTATAGAGCTTTAATATTATAGGGCAACAGTTCAATGTGGAAACCTTAGATTTCTACACATAGACTGAAATTGCTATAGAACCAGTGACCCCAATCAGGTCAGTAATATTACATTCCTGAAGAGATCATTTATCTTCTTATTCTACCTTCCCATTAAGCGCCGTATTGCATTGCAGCCAATTAGGAACACAGATCTGCAGTTATTTTTAGCTACCAAAAAGTTACTGTGTGAGAACTCTATTAGAGCATAAGAATTCTCAGTAAAAAGGATGAAATGTCTTTCTTCTGAGACATCCCCACACCCGCTAAAATAGCTCTATCTAAAGATAGAGCTTAACAGACCACATTCATGATCTACAAGATCTGTTTAACCAATTCAGAAAATTGTGAAGAAAATAATTCATTCATGCTGAGCTTCGTACAGCTTTGTAAATCTACATGAGCAATTAGTGCCTGAAGATGGGATTTTTTAACAATGATTTTAACAATGATTAAATAGTAAATAGAGAAGAAATAGAGATAGTTTAACGTTCAATTTAATTTCAAGTCTGGCTTTATGTCTGCATTTTTTTTTAACTTAACCTTTCTCTATTACCTCATTACATTTTTTATACTGTACAGCTATATCTGACTTGTATGACAAAATTAGCATGCATTGACAAACACCAAAATGTGTGAGTCGGCTTACAAAAAAAAAAATCTGTTTTTTTGGAATGGAGCAGTAAAACAAAAAGGAAACTTCGCAGATTAACAAGGGTCACTACTAAACTGTTTCTTTACAGAGTGGAAATGATTTGACCATCATTAAAGGAGAAGGAAAGGTTAAAACTAAGTAAGTCTTATCAGAAAGGTCCATCTAAATATACCAGTAAAACCCCAAAGTAGTGCTGCTCTGAGTCCCCTGTCAAAAGAAACACTGCATTTCTTTCCTTCTATTGTGTATACATGGGCTTCTGTATCAGACTTCCTGCCTTCAGTTTAAACCTCATTGCCCTGGGCAAGAGCATGCTCAGTTTGCTCCTCCCCCCCTCCCTTCTCTACTGTAATCTGAGCCCAGAGCAGGGAGAGACTCAGGCAGGAAGTGATGTCACACCATGTTAATCCTGCAGCTCCTATCCTAAACAAACAGAGAGTTTCTAGAGCTTTTTACTCAGGTATGGTAAAACATTCTACAGAATAAATATAGCATTCTAGCTTGCACTATTGCAGCTAATCTATTGGCAATAAAATGCCTCCGTAGCTTTCCTTCTCCTTTAATTCTCCCTTCTAATGAGCTCCAAAACAGTCCTGGACTCTGATGGGCTGACAATCTGTAGAGGGGCTGCTGTAAGATGCACTAGACAGTCACTATTTAGTGGGCTTGTGGGGGGCTGCTTGGGCCTTGTGTACTTGGAATGCCAGGGCCTATTTTGGTTCCCAGTCCAGACCTGGCTCCAATTTAACAGAAATGCTACTGCTCAAAGCAAGTGAACAGATCCTAATAAACTGAAATCTGTCTAACAATTTGTTGAAATCTTTCTTACCCTTTACCCAAATCTTCATGTTCCTCTCTGTCTCTCTCTACCTGTTCAGAATACTCTCTGGATCCAGCTCCAACTGGATCCAGTAGCTCTGTCCCTAAAAACACAATACCATAATGAAACACAATTAATAAACCCCATATTATCTAACTCAAAAAACCTATGAAACCCAATTCACTCTCTCCAGATAATGCTCCCATGATCTTCTTCCAGCAGGGCTAGGCTCAGCATGTGTGCAAGGCTGCAAGGGGCAGTTGTAGAGGGTTTGGTGAGATGGAGCAAGATAAAATTTGTTCATAGACTTGTTGGGTAATGGGCATGAGCTTATTTTTGTAAACGTGATAAATTAACACTTAGATTATAAACAATCTACTTTTTATAATTTATAAACATTTTATGCTAACTATTTAAGAACTATTAGAAGTCACCTCTGAGTTCTATAACCTAGATAAAAGCACTTCAATTAAATATAAGTTGTAGGGTTACACTCTAAAGCAAAAAACATCTAGGAAAGGGTAGTGTTCTTTATCAAAATATAACTAGTGCAACACAATCCAGCGTTAGACAAAAAGTAATAAATGATACCTGTTAAATGTGTTGTTTCTGCTAACCATTCTTAAAAATCCAGTTGGGTCTGTAGCAGAGTTGATTTTATTGTTAAGGTCATCATATTGTTGGTCCATGAAATCTCCAGCCTCACTTTCAGTCTCGCTGCTAGCACAAGTCCTAAAAAGAAAACAAGCTGCATTAAATTTTATACTGCTCTGCTGTTCATGACTTTAATTTCCTTTAATGACATGCTTAGAAAAGAAGCCTGGCAACAAAGTCAGGACTTGGAAGGGCATCAGGAAAATCATATATCAGACTGTAAATAGCATACACCTGAGAAAGCAACATATTTGTAAATTGTGCTAAAAATACATGTAACAATTAATTAACTGTATAAAAAAGAACAAAATGTCAAATATGGTGAAGGTTTCAGTTAAATTATTCAAGGGTAGACAAAAGAACACACATAAAGAAATCTGCCATAGGTGTTTCTTGAATCAGAGAGAGAGAGCTTGGTGTCTTCTCTTGGAAGGGAATTATACCTTAAGAAGATTACAGATACACATAACCTTACCCCTCTTAAATTTTTTTTTATCTTTTATAGGATTTATTTATATGCCCTTAATTACCTTACTAAATATCAATAATTGTAAGGGTTACAAAGTGGTATTGGGAAAACAGAGAACAAAAATATGGGATTGTGCAGTTATAGAACCAGAAAAAAGGGAAATCATAATGGAGATGCAGAATGTAGAGATTGATAACAATTGCCAAATGTAAAAGCAACTGTTAAAGGAAATTGATTTGGAGCCCCTGAGAAAATTCTATGAAATTCAGTAGAGTTTTGCAACTAGAGAAGAAGCTTTTGGGTGTAGATTAACATAGTTCTGATGCTTGCAATGCAGAGTGAGGAACACAAATAATATGAAGACAGTCTGAAATAAAAACAAACATCAAAATAAAGTTATTAGAAAGAAGTCCGGGCAGGCAATGGAAAAATTATGTAGAAAATAAGAAAGCAATAAGCAGGGAAGACAACAAGAAGGATAAGGCAAGGTGCTATTAAACAAATATCAGGTTGCTGTGATGAACAGAAGATAAGTACAGAAAGGTAGATAGGTTTGATTGTGAGAAGTGGACAAGTTAAAACAGATGGAAATAACAGCAATGGTCATCTAACTGAAATGGTTGATTCTAAATATAAATGTAAAGAATGAACCTTTGAAACCCCTGATTTAACATTTCCAAATGAAATAAACCGATGGAAGAGAAAATGGACTTTTCAGACCAAAATGAAAATATCAGTTACAGTTAATGTTATCATCAGAAGGTCTAATTAAATCTGGCTCAGTGGTAGCTTCAACCTGTCCAGCAACTGCTGACACATGTAAAAAGAATGTTTTAGTAATTACCTAGTGCAGAAAATGTTAGCGGTAATTATTAATACATGTCCTGAATATTAGCATAAAAAACGACTGAAACAGCAAAAACTGTTTCCAGATAAAATATACTTGGAAGGGGGAGGGTGGTGTTGGGTGGGATCTACCATCTATTTAGAAATTGCTTTTTATTCAAATTTAAAACAGTTATATATATATTTGTGTTGGAATTCACAACACTACAGTAAGGGGCACATTTACCTAGGGTCAAATATCGAGGGTTAATTAACCCTTGATATTCGACCGTCAAAGTAAAATCCTTCGACTTCGAATATCGAAGTCGAAGGATTTTGCGCTATTCCTACGATCGAAGGAATAATTATTCGATGGAACGATTGAAGGATATTCCTTAGATCAAGAAATTGTTAGGAAGCCTATGGGGACCTTCCCCATAGGCTAACATTGGCCTCGGTAGGTTTTAGGTGGCGAACTAGGGGGTTGAAGAATTTTTTAAAGAGACAGTACTTCGACTATCGAATGGTCGAATAGTCGAACGATTTTTAGTTCGAATCGTTCGATTCGAAGTCGAAGGTCGTAGTCGAAGGTCGAAGTAGCCCATTCGATGGTTGAAGTAGCCATATTCGACCATTCGAAATTCGAACTTTTTTTCCTCTATTCCTTCACTCGAACTAATTAAATGGGCCCCTAAGTAAACAATGTTATATTTTATATATTTTTTTTTATAAAACATTTAACAGGCACCCAGTGGTGTGACACCCAAATTGCTGTCCACAGTTAGTTGCATTACTGTGGATAAATTAAACTTATAAAAAATTGTTAGCATAAGGGTTCAAACAGATTAAAATGAATTAAATTTAATTCATTCATATCCATGTTACCTAGTATAGGTACCACAATGACAAAAATGGTCCACTGCTTCCTTGATAGAATTTTCAAGGCATAAACATATGGATTAGGGAGAAGAATGCTTCACTCTTTACTATATTATACTCGGGAAGCATCTCTGAATACATTTCTGAAAATACCATGATTATCTTGTTAATGTAAGGACTCTTCCCTGTAGATCCTTTAGTGAATATTCTTTATAGAAATGAAGTGTAACTTAAAAATGTGTCTTATTACTTATGTCTTAACCCTACATGTGTCACATTGGTCCCTGGAGTACTTTGAATTGCATGACATACGCTAAATTATGTTTAAAAAAAAAAAAAAGCATTTTCTGTGCTTCTGCGGTTTTGAAATTCAGTTTCAGCCATAATCCAGAAATACGACAGAAACATTCAAAGCAAGTGGATGAACCCATAAAGTCAGGCCTAGCCAAACATAAAGGGGCCATAAAACCATAGGTAGCTCTTGTAAGATGGCTAAGTAATAGCCATTTTTTGAAAATCACATTTAAATTTCCTTTATGATTCTGTTCCATGCAGAGTTATGTTGCAACCAATTTTCCAAGGAGGCATGAGAAAGACACACAGCATTGTCTATTCACAAAATCGGTCGGAAGCTTCAGACTATAAACATCATCTTCATATCATATAGCACCAGCTATACCTACTCACATACTCTATGTTACGATTTTCACAATCAATTATAACTATCAAGGGTCTTAGAATAATCTAACAAATAAGGATTATAAAATAATAATAGGATTTGAGGGCCCTGCTTTGAAAATGTTAGGGAGATCAGCCACCGGTGCATGCATCCCAACTGCCCATATTTAAGTGGGACATTCCCAATTGGGAAACCCTGATGAAAATAACTGATGCGTTGTAGATTAAGGTGGGTTGGGGTGTGTGACTGAGTGAAATATCCTGATTTTCAATTCTGAAACTGAAATATATGGAGGTTTGCCATTTAATACGTGTATGCTGCCAACTGGAAATGGGGGGGGATCAATGCCAGATCTTTTGTTACATACATTAGCCAACCCATTTATAAAACAATCTGCCGATGTCCCAATAACCAAATTAAAAAAACAAAAAAAAAAATCATAGAACTATGCCTAAAGCTCTAGAACAGGGGTCCCCAACCCATTTAAGCCGTGAGCCACATTCAGATGTAAAGAGAGTTGGGGAGCAACACAATCATGAAAACTGCTTCTGAGTGGTGCAAAATAAGTGCGGTGATTGGACATTTTATACCCTCTATGTGGACTGGCAGGCTGTGTTTGGCAGTGAACGCTTTGAGGCCAATGGAAGCAAGAAGCATCCAAGGAGTAAGTGAGTAACATGCTGTACACAAGCCACTTATTGGGGATCACTGCTCTAGCATAATAATAATAAGTCAAATGTGTTAAGTAACATGAAATTAAAGGAGCCGTCTGCAACTATTTATAATCTTTTGTGCTAAAAAAAATTATATCATTACAAGTAATTGTATTAATTGCTGTTAGAGCAGTTACATAAGATGTAAAATGCTTTCTGCATGGCTACCTCTAGGCATTGTCTATAAATCTTTCTGTCATGTGCAAAACTGCTAACCATCTGCTCCAGATTATCTACAAGGTCACTAATAAAAATATCATATATTTGGTCCCAAGACACCCACCCCCAAGGTATTCTACTTGTCATGTGCCTTATCTGAATGTGGCCTATTACTAATGATGCTTTAACATCTTTCTACTAGAAAGCACTGTCCAGCAGCATCTTAAGTTCATTTGTCTTTGTTGCATTAAATGCTTTTGTTAACCATTTACTTGCTAATGCTCTACTGTGATGTCTGGTTAAAGGAAGCCCTGGTTGGTTGGGACAGACGTTTATAGACTGGTAGACTGGACTGGTTTTAGGGTAGTCCTAGTTCATGTTTGTAGGGTAGGAGGAAGAAAAGAATAAAATATTGCCGCTTAAAAGCTAGCTCACAGTCTATGGACAAAAATAGACAGCATAGCAACGTGTAATACAGAAACATAAGAGTACGTCTATTGAAATCCACAAGGTGAACTCTAAATTTGCAGGAATGTTTTACAGGTCTTCCCTGGGACAAACACCTTATCCATTTGGCAGGCATTTTATTTATAAGATGCTAGGTCACATCAATTTCTATATGCAAGGGTATTAAAGTAATATACTAAAATACAGCAGGAGGTAGTTATAGGGCTCTGCTCAGACTAAATGATACACATGAAGCTTTTATTACTTTTTTGAAAGTCCTCCATTTAGCATAAAACTTACTGTACAATAGTACTCAGAACACCGCATATATTTTTAAAGATAATACCTACACTGGCAGTCACCTGTATGTGACAGTGTGACCCCTGGGTCTTCACATTCGCCAGTCAAGGTGTTAGTTGAATGCCAGAACACACGGCACACATAAAGACCAAATAATATTGATTTTAGTTTGGCCTTTTTTATACTGCCAGTCAAAGAAGCGAGACAAATTTCCCATTTTATCTAAAGTGTCTGACCATGCATTATGACCCGGCACCTGGCCTAACCCATTATAGCACAGATGACATCTTTCATCCTCATTCCCGCAATCCCTGCTGCCTAAAGCCGGCTGTATGGATGTGATGCATTTAACTGTCAAGTCAGGTGAAGATCTGGTGGCACAGGACTGCTCAAGCTCAATAAATGTGCTGCTGTTTGTAGCATTTCCCATGAGCAAACAGTGAACTTTACGTTTCAAGACTGAATTCACAATATACTATGACGGAAAATGTATATCAAAAGGTCAGTTGAATCACACTGAGCACTGCAGAATGTGTTTCCGTCTGATCACCTGTATGAACATCGCACCCGCCTCCTAATGAATAAATCAGCCATCATGAAATTCTCAATTGTCAGAGCCTTAATTATCTCGCGACCTGTTCCTTCTAGAAGATTCCACTTTAGTTGAGTTGGTTGCTTTGTTCTTGGAAATAAGAGAAAATGCATTTTTTATCATCTTGTATTTTTTATTATCCCCTTTGCAGCTGTATCCTGAGTGCCTGGCGCTGGCACAGCATTAAAGTTTAAAGCATAAACAAAAAACCAAATGGCGGGGGAGAACAGTTGGGCTGGTAAACGGTACAGATAAAAGCAGGCCCACAAACAATTAGATTACAGGTCAGTTGCTGCGACAGAAATCGAAAAAGAATGGCAATGTTTATTTAATTTACAGTCTCTGCAAAACAAAGAAAGGGGTCAGTCGAGCATCGCAAGCCACAGCTGAGCATTAAGAGTAACTGAATCTAAATGACACATCATTAAAATATAATTTATCTCTGCCACAAGATAAGAAAGAATAGTTTATTAAGTGCTTGTCGCAACCGGCATACAGTATGTTAGGCTTCAGCTTTTTATTAGAACTTTAATGTGGCCTTCAATCCAAGAGGTAGCTGCTAATAAATATATATTTCTTCCAATATTAATTTTTTTTAAATCATTATTAATGTTTTTTTTAGCCAGACACTTAACTACCATCCATATAGCAGTTAAACAGAATTTTATAAAGCAGAACTACAATTATTGTAATCATCCTCTTTTTTTATGTGTGTGTACAAAGACTGAATGTATTTTTGTGTTTAAGTACATGCAAATGATGCTGATTAAGTGGAAGAATAAATGGTGCAGCTGGATATTTTTCTTTTGCTTCACTTGTATTATGACTATAAAATAAGGGGAGTGATTGACGGAGCTGCCACCGACATTTCGATCCTTATTTTGTGTTTTTCAGACTTTCTTTCTTTCTTTCAGACTCACTTTCACTGTATCATGGGCTTAGCTCCCGGGTAAGACATTAGACTGCCCTGGCAAAATAATAAGATGAAGCCTCCAACTCCAGTTAAATAAATGGAAATATTTGCTAATTATAGCACACTCTAAAATTGCACATTTTCTGGCAAATTCCCGAACAGAATCAATATCCAACCAGCTGGTAATCCCTGTTGTAGGGAGGCTGTGAATACCTGTCCCATCATTTGTGTTGTTTCTATCTGATAGATTTGGTCCTGACCCGGGGTGGAGACACTCCAATTTATAGTGTATAGACAAATGACTCATGTAGCACCAAAAAGTGGAAATCAGTGCAGGATTTCCTTCAGTAGCTACATAAAGTTCTGGTCTATTTGCAAGGGGGGGAGGGGTAAGAATATGAAATGTGTCATATATACAAGTATGGGTAAATGTTATATATGTATATGTGTTTAAAAGTTACTGTAGGATGTAATGTGTGACCACAAGAGGATAGTAAGGGTTCTGTTAATTATTTAGTGTGATGTACTTCTTATTCAGGTGTAGGCAGAAAAGTATAAAAGGAGCAACACCACCCAAGCTCTGGGTCTTGACAGGAGGTCGTGGCCGAGTTATTATTAGTCAGCAGTGGATGAGTCAAGGTCTAGAGCAGGTATAGCCAGCATAGTTAGCAAAATTACTGCCCAGAGTGTGGCTTCTGACAAGGTAATGAAAGGGGTAACGTGTGTGTTGTCTCTTGAGGAGCTGGCTACCTGCATATACATGGGTATATGTAGTAAGACAGATACAGTTTAGTTCTGGTCAGCTGCTGATTAAATAATAAGGAAACATCATGTAATTATGGGTTACTGTACCAGGACAAACATTGCTCATAATACTACAACATACTGTATCTGTCAACTCTCCTGATTTCCGCTGGAGTTACCCAGTTTTGAACTCCCTCCCCTTGTCTCCAGTCATTATACTGTATTTCACTCCCCCATGTTTTCTAGTTTCTGTAGCCAAATTTAATGAAGTATTTAGTGACATCAGAGGAGCTTGAGCACGTGGCGTGAACATTAGCGGCTTTAAAAATGTGTGTGAGCATGCACAGTGATGTCACAACTGGCGAGCTCACTAGAACCTGGAAACATTTTGCAGTGACAACAAAATCCTGGAGCCGCCCTACAGAGCCATTGCATATGGTGTGACCCATCAGAATGTATCTGTGCCTTTTGAAATATCTGCATATTTTAGGGATGCACCAAACACAGGATTTGATTTGCAGTCAGCCACAGGATTTGATTTGTTATTTTTTGCATATCTTTGCATATTTTTATTTTTATTCTAATCTATTCAATTCCACTAAAAATACCAACGATTCGAGCCAAATATGATGAATTTGAACAGTTTTCACTTAGGACAGGGCTAGCTAAGTTAATTATTTACATACCGTACATCCTGTTTCACACATTTATTTACAGGAAACCCTGACCAATCAACTCAAGAGAAATATGGCACAGTTGTGATAGACAGCTCCTACTCAGAAATGCTTGATGGTCTGTCAAACTGAACCCTATGGTCAGTGGTGTAACCAGATATTAGGGGGCCCCACAGCAAATTATTTTTCAGGCCCGAAAATGTCTCGAGTTTGAACTGTTTTATCAATATTTATTGAAATTGTATTTGAATTAGTGCCTAATGGGGCCCCTATACTTCCTAGCCCCCCCCCCTGCAGCCACAGGGTCTGCTTCCTCTGTAGTTATACCCCTGCCTAAGGTTACAAGTGTGCCTTGACCAAATCAGGACAGTTGCGGTCACAAAATGTTGCTCGAGTTTTAATGTGTACTGCTAAAAAAAATCACATGTCAAACAATGCAACAACAAAATAAATTACTGGCATTTACATCACAACAATTAGTTTTTTTTTATAAATAGATATTTATTATCCATTAATATACAGTATATGTACATGTGAAACATTGAAGTCCTGCTGCAGGGCCAAGTCTCTTTGGAAGCAGAATTGTTTTGCACTAGATGGGCTCTCATACACCAAGACTGTAGCATGACATTGGGTTTAGACCAAATCTTCTAGTAACATGTTTTAGCCTTGTGAATAGTGCAAAACAAGTTCTGAAAAAATGGAACTGATTTACTATTTGGCAAAACAAATGAATTTCTCCACTAACGGAACACAGAAGGTGCCCTGTAGCATGTTACAATACCGTGTTACTATTGCTTCACATTTATCATGTCCTCCTATGCAGATAAGTAGAAAGCTAAAATTTTTCACTGTCGTTTAAACAACTGTTATTTCTTTGATTAACCAAGGACGCCATAATTGTTTGTACAAACAGGTAATACTTAAGGGGCAAGCCGAAACCATGGTATTTGAACCTTGTTTGTTTTACATGCGACATACTAAGTTTGAGTGTTAGGCTTGTTAATGGGATTAAAATGCGTTTAATGTAGTACTGCTATTCAGGAGCACAATTCACCCTTGTGCCAGTGTTTGCAAATCCAGTGCACCACACTCAGTCCCAATGAAACACTGTACTTGGGTGTTATATTTATGGCTTAACTTAACATAATAGCGGTCATGTAGTAATGCCCTGGGCTCAAGTGTAAGAGCACCGGGGGTGAAAAATGGTGCCAATCGGTGCTCATTCAACAAGTACTTACACCTTTGCATAAGTGCATAGCATTCTGCCTTGTGGCACATCATAAATCTAGTTTGTACTGATGGGAACAAGGCATTTTGTACTCACCATGGAAGTTAGGAGGCAGTACATATATATGTCTACCCACAACCTTCAAGAACAGAGGAGTAACTACCGGGGGTGCAGAAGGGGCTTGCGCAGATGCGAAGGTGCACAGAAAACTGCGTCTAGAGGGGGGAACCCAGCTGCAAACCTGCACATGAGTCCGACTCTGCTTAGTTACATTACTGTTCAAGAATACAGCACTGCTGAACACAGACAGCACTGTATTCATGAGGAAAGAAAAGGCCTTGGATCTCCATTGTTGAGAGCAAAGACCTGCACCCATAATGCATATTTGCACCTTTTTTTTACACTTTGCACTTTTTTGTCTCCTTTATACATTCACTATCAAACCTTTGTGCTTCTTTGTGTCTTCTGCTGCTCAGCAGTGGTGGGCACAGTACCTATGGCATGCTTGGGAAAAAAGGATGTATTGAACGCTAAAAAGCATATGATGTGTACCTTTCTTTGCATTCTGCATTACATCATATAGCAAAATATTACACACAGATTAGACTACAGGTTTAGTGACAGAATAATATATATGAAACAAAAGCACAAAAGGTTCAAAGGGAGCACGCCCATTCATATTAAAGTGAGGCGCAAACCTAAAGGAACTCCCCAACAGAGTTACCATAACGTAATAAACATATAAAAAGAAGAAGACTGCACTCTCTAAAGGAATAAATTAATTTATTGAACTCAAAAGTTACAAAAAATAAATAAATAAATACATCAAGCATTAGCCCAATGCAATCTTCCTCTTTTTATAAGAATAATATAATATATTAGGATCAGCATAGTAGAACAAGGGTAATAACAACATGATTCTAAGCAGAACAGAAAGATGGATTCACAGCAGGAAGAGATTGCTAGTGATACTGCCATATAGATTAGTGGTACAACCTCACCCTGACTAATGTATGGAGTTCCCTAGTCCCTAGAAGGACATAAATAAACCAAAGGCTGACCAGGGAAGACTTACTGAATTGGTGCACTGTCTGCACAACATAAATTAGTAAGCAAGAAAGAAAAATATTAATAGTTACACCTGAGATCAGGTTGAGAGACGGTAAATTATAAAATGTTACAGCACTGTACATTAATGGATTATATAAAGTACAGAGAGTAAAGCAGAGTTAATACATAGTTACATAGTTACATAGTTACATAGTTAATTTGGCTTGAAAAAAGACAATAGCCCATTCAAGTTCAATACTTTTAAATAACCCTGAGTGTACAAATATCCATATACATATATAGGCCTATCTATACACTCACATATATCTATTCAAAAAGTTACCAGGGATCTATAAACAGACACAATTATATTCCCTCTAGTCAATCCCCTTTTTATGTAAGACAGTACATTTTTTTCTTTAGAAGGCACTGTGTGGCATTGCCTCAAATTATACGTCTTGTAATCCACAAAAATCTCCTCATTATTCTCAGAGAAGGAGACATCCAACTCACTACCATTTATTGCATACAGTATCTAGCATTAATGTTATTTGCAATGAAATGCATAACCTTGTATTTACACTGAACCTAACTTGCCTATTTTGCTACCCAGCTATTCAATTTAGTCAAAACTCTATGCAAAGAAGCAGCATTCTGTATGGAACTTATAGTTTTGTATAAATTAGTATCATCAGCAAATACAGAGACAGTACTTAAAACACCCACCTCAAGGTCATTTACAAACAAACAAAAAAATTCGAAAATGCTCCATTACCACATGAAATCAATCCTTTCCTTTTTCAAATACTTTTCTATCCAAGTATAAATGCAGGCCAAAATTCTTAAATTTAAAAGGACCGTATGTGTGTGTTACCATATTAAATACTAACAACGTCTAAATAGATCACATCCACTGCCATTTCAGTGTCCAGGTTTCTGCACAGCTCCTTATAGAAGGCAATGCAATCAATTACACATAAACCCATGCTGCCACAAACTCACAGTATTTTGATTAGCAATATATTCTTTTCTACCACCCGTGCCAAACTAACAGGTCTGTAGTTCTCAGGCTGAGAGTGTGATCCTCTCTTGAAATTCCAGGTAATGTGTTCTGTACTGTGTTAGCCAGTTGAGAAAGTTATAGTGTAAAACATTTGATGAAGCATAACAAAAGTGGTGTAAAAGTGATACCTTTATTTGCTAACTAAGATGATAATAACAGTTAGTTTTCAAAACATTTCAGTTCCTTCTTCAAAGCTGTAATTCCCATCAACATGGGCAAGTGGCGAACCAGGCAACGTGGCAGTGTAGACTGGAAACTATTGGTGCATTTTTGCAAAAATAAATATGATCTTTTACTAAACGTGTAAACGCCTCTGGGCTGGTGTTGAAGAAATGGTACATGGGTGCCTATAAATTAATAAGTTATGTTTATATATTTTTTCTTCTACTAGCAGGACCTGCGGAGGAGGGGGCAACACTGTCCTGGCTCTACTGGTTCAGGATATAATATCTGTGAGGGAACACAATTATTTGTGCCCAGGGCAGCAGCACACAGTAATACAGCACTGACATCACTAAAAGTGTTGAATAACTAGGCATGAAAGCACACAGCAAATTCGAGATTCCAGCTTGATGTCACCCCCATGTGAAAAGACACAATACCAGTTAGGCACAATGATCTAATTTTACACTTTTCTTGCAGTAGTGCAGGAATTTTATTACAAGATTTCCTTCACAATCTCACAATTTGAAAGATATTCCTACACATATTTTAAGCAAAGCTAAAATGGGGAGGGGTGATCATGGTAACAGAGGAACAGGCAGCCAGAGCAGTGCTTATATTCCTGGCATGAAAGGAGCAGACAAATGTTTTTGGCACTCTCTCATTACTATGGTAGAAGACCCAGGTTCAAAGGCAATCCAGACTCTGACTGTTTCTTTCATGGAGACGGAGCCAAACTCCCAGAGCAATTTTAAATCAGGACTATTTCATTTTGTGATGGCAGGTGAGAGTGCTAAAATAATTGCTGAATAGTGAGTTCTCTTAACAAGTCAGAAAGAAGACAGAGGAAAATGCTATGAAAGCTGCACACAAGGCTGAATGGAAAACATACAAGCAGAATAAATAGTTGTGTGTTCAGAATCTGGCAACAGAAAAGGAAAATGTCTAAAGCAACAACTCTGCATATTTGTCTTGACTTGGCATCATCTGATGGCAATTGATCTTTATAACAACACTTTGCTCTAAAGGGAGTTAATTATCTGTTAAATTGCAGGATCTTATATCTCCAGCAGGACATTCATCTACATAGAAAATATATCCAATATTTGTATTTTCTCAAGTGGATGTGAATGGAGTAATTTCTCTTCTAAAGGTATTGCTAGCATGTGATTCAAGGTTCAAGTCAGCAGTGTCTGCAGTTGCAAAAGGGAGTCTTGAATGAATGACCTCCTCAAAGTACACACATACCTTTAAATGTGCAGATTAAAAAGCAAAATTAATATAGCACCTCCAATTCATAGGACATAGTAGAAATACGCACAGTTCTTTTAGGTTGAAAGCACCAGTGCTGGTATTTTTAAGTTACAAACAACAGCTAAATATTGCCAGATTGCACGCAATGCACCAAATCCTTAAGAACATGCAATCTGCACCTCTAAAGTTTTTTTGTTAAGGGGAACTCACAGGATAATTCTGTATAAATATATAATATTACATTACAGGTATAGCAACCATAATTAGCACCTTAATAATGGGAATCCCCACCACCCATACTCTGTGATCAACCACTAGCTCAAAATCTATGAACGTTGGGGTATATTTATCATAGAGTGAAGTTAGAGATCATCACAGTTCACTAGAGTGAAATTCAGCCACTCTCCATTCATTTGTGACATTTTTAAAGAGTATTTATCAATTGGTGAAAGTGAAAGTTCATCCTTTGATAAAAATGCCTTTCAAAATCCTATAGAAATGAATGGAGAGTGTCGGAATTTCACTCTAGAGGACTGTGGCGATTTCTAACTTCACTCTTTGATAAATATACCCCATTGTCTCTTAAGGAGGAACAAATATATTTTTTTGCCCCTGCTTTGTGCCTTCCTTGGAGCCTCAGCAGCCACCAGCTGTTAATGCCAATACACTTCTTGTATTCTGGTGGTGGAACGATTTTCTTAAATACATATGGACAGCCCTACTCAAAATGAATATTGCAATAGCAGCTTGCAAAATATTTCTGTTTTTAAAATGGTTTATGTTAACTTTTAGTTCTTTTGTTACTGCATTTCTTATTCCTGGCACATTTCAACTGGCATTTATTGTAGTTTTTTTTTAATTATTTGCCTTTTTCTTCCAGTTTTTAAAATGGAGGACACAGACCCTGACTGTTAAAAAACAATTGCTTTGTGGGGCTATAATATTATTGTTACCTTTTAATTGCTTATCCTAATGTAAAAGCCCTCTCATATTTATCTTCCAGTGCGTCATTCAACATACTGCCTGGCTGGATCCTAGGAACCAGATGGCTGCTGAAATTTCAAAGTGGAGAGCTGCTGAGCAAAAATCAAAATAATAAACACAAAAAAAAAATGAAGGTCAATAAAAAATTGTTTCACAGTCCTCAACCTTTTTTTTCCAGTGTGCAACATTGGGGAGAAATGCAAGCATGAAAAATGTTCCTGGCTGGTGCAAATTAAATAGCCCCTATGTGGACTGGCAGACTACAGGAGACTCTATTTAGCAGTACAACTGGTTTTTATACAACCAAAACTTGACTCCAAAGCAGAAATTCAAATATAAGCACCTGCTTTGGGGTCACTGGGAGCAGCATGTTAAGGGGTGGGTGACCAACATGTTGCTCATATGCCCCTCATTTGGGATCACTGGTCTATACCATAATAAATATTAATCTAATAGTGAACTACCCCTTTAAATATTGTGTTAATGTCCCAGTAGCAATGATGGAGCTATCAATGGTTATCTCGGGTGAAGGACATGTAGCAAGAAACCCCCCCCCCCCCAGACATGAATTTCAGGCTGGATTTAAATGTGTTCAAGGTTTCAAGGGAGTGCTGGCCCCAGGTAGTTTTGCCACCAGATATGCTCTATTGTGCTCTTTCGAGCTCTTAGACAAAGGCCTTTATTGAGTTGAAAGCACTTTTATTATCACTGAGCACAAATGCTGGTTGAGGATTCTGGGAATTATACGTGACAGTAGTAAAAAAAAACTACCTAATATTTTTCTGACTTTTTCTGATGTAAATAATTCAGACACCCAAGAGGTAAAAGAGTAAATAAAAAAGCTTTCTGCCACCAGGTATTTTGATTTTGTTATATATCTTCAGAGCATATTTTCTCCTTACACTCAGCATGCTCATAAATGCTCACACTGCCTATCTGTCTTCAGAGAAAAAAATCCAGTCTCTTTGTTCAATGCTTATAAGAAATCGCCTTCTACTATATAAAAATAAATGTCTGGAATTGACAGCGTGAAGATTCAAATTAAGGTTACCCTTGACATGCCTTTAAGCCCCACATATGTACTGGACATATGCTTTTTCAATAAAGAGGCAATAAGCCTTTTTCATTTAAACGTAATACTTTTTTAAAATCAACTAAATACAACGTATCTACAGCAACCTTGCAGGTAAAAATCCAGCTGAAATGTCATACGATAATAGTAAAGGAACATGACTAGTGCCATTAAATATGAGTGCTTGTTTTTTTTTTCTAAGATATTGCCTTCACATCCATAAGGATATCTCTTTCTTTGATAAAAATCCCCGTGAGGAACAGTTCAGAAGGGAAGATGTACCAGCTGTCAAAGCAGAAACAGCAAATTATGCAGTTTCCACTGACTTTCAATGGATGCTGCCTGTGCACACAATATATTCTGTTTCTGGAGATGCTTTAAAAGGCATTCCCTGGTACTTTTTATCAATGCTCTTAGTTTGAGCAGGTCATCTAATATTCGGGAGATATTAAATGCCAAAAAGAAGCCTCGCAGAGAGCTATCAAATGTAAGCTGAGACTCCATCCCTGTTGAACCAGCAAATTTTGCTCCAACACAAAGCATCCTGAGGTGATTATTCAAAGGAGTAGCTATAAAGTGGTGCTACTCCAAAACACATCTTCTGATTATGGTTATAATATCTGTCAAGCTGGAGAAAAGACAACCTGTTGCCTTTAAAATTGAGGCGATACAACATAATGCAGATGTGTTAGTAAACAAAAATAAGAAGAAGGGAACAAGCATGGTGTAGGCAAAGCATTTAAATAGATGGTGCATACTCAGGGCAATTACCAAAGCAACAGAGGTTTAATGGATAAGCACTAAACAACATAATGGGGGTTATTTATCAAAATCCAATTTTTTCGGATTTTTTTTAATACAAAAGTTCAACCAAACTAGAATCCACAATGTGAGCTTATTTATTATTAAAAAAGCACAATTTAATCGGATCGGGGACAAACTGGACAAAATCACACGAAAACCCAAACCCGTACAATTTTTTTTCAAGTTTTTCACGAATCATAGGATTTTTTCAGGCTTTTTACTGAAAAGCCTGAATTTTTCAGATTTTTGCCAAAAAAGTCAGAGTTTGGGGGTAATTCCAGCCCAGACAACTGAAACTGTTGTGTCACATGTCATTCTAAAATATATTTGATGCTAGGTAACTACAAAGCTATTCACATGCAAAACTGATCTCTCATAATAATCCTGTAGATTATTAAATGCAATTGAATATAGTGATTTACTTTAGCCAAACATACATTAGTCTAATTCATGGTTGTTGCAGTCAGTCCCACTCACCTCAATTCAAATGGAAGCACCTGGAGTATATGAAGACAGAAGCCCTGGTATGGGGTTGGGGTTGCCCATTGCAAGTGGAGGGTGCCACTGATAATCTCTACCAGAAATGTTAGTTGGTCCCAATAAGTAGCAGAGAAAAGGCTAGGCTTGTGGTGAAAAGCAGGCCCGGATTTGCGGCAAGGCCTAGGGCGGCAAAAAATAGGGGCGGCATGCCGCCCAGCCGTATTATGGGGACGTGTGCGTCCCCATTCAATTACACCAGCTGTAGGCGGGCGCTAGGAACGCGCAGCTAGCTGGTCGGACCGCACGGCCTAGGGGCGGCCGGCAAAGAAATCCGGCGCTGGTGAAAAGTGACTAGTAAATTATCATGTTGAAAACAGAATTATAATTTTTTTCACCGCATATGTAGTGGTAGGCTTTGTGTTATACAGTACAAGACAAGGCTTTTTTGCTTGTTAATTTTTGTGTGTTGTACCATATTTTCATTACATATTTTAGTATTCTTCATAAAACTACTCAGATTCTCTAAATTGATGGGACCCTTTGGTTGAGGGCAATGAACCAACCTAGAATCCAGGTCTCAGTTTTCCTCAGGAAAACTATGAAGGTTATTCAACTATACATGACTGCTATCAGATGAGCACCAGACATGTTTAAGAATAAATATAGCCCAGAGATCTGACAAGGAAAGAATTCCAACCTCCACTAGTGATCACCACTATTCAAGCAAAGCCATTGAACAGATGTGTGTATCTGTACTTTGTTTAAATAAAATTCTCCCTTAAAAAAAAAGAGAAAATCTTGCTTACTACAAGCGGCACCTGACCTTCATACCAAATCCATTGACCCTTCTGTAAAGTATATTCTTTATACTTTACCCTGAGAAATACATTCAGAACCCAGTGCTTAGATGTGTCTGATGGGCTTGAATCAACATGAGCTCACAGCATTAGAACTTATAAATGTGATTTACATGTACATGGTAATGCAATAAAAGGTGCAGCTTTCGCCCTTTTTTTTGCAAGTCTTGTAACCATAATCAACCAATGAAATATCAGATTTCAAACAGTTGAACAATAAATGCTACCTGCTGATTAGCGGCTATGGATTACTAAACAAGGAGGAATCATTACCCCATATATGATCAGTGATTCTACTGAATGCCAGTGATATTTAATTCCTTTGATTCACTTGTGTGTATCTTGTCCTTATCTTGCCCGTCCTCTGTCTTTATTCTATTGCCACTGCTAATAGGAATACCAGCAGAAGTACAATTAACAGTGTATGTATGTATGGCACTATAAACTACAAGGTGCAATCAATACATATTCAAATATACTATTGATTCATGGCCTTGTCTATGCAAGCCAATACATTTGTGTTGCAATGTTTTTGAACAGCAATGAACCTATGTAAGTTGCTGTGTAAAATGCATACAGATAGGGGCCATTATTTTGAGGGAAGCTTTCTGCAAATATCTGGGCTAACCCAACATGCAACACATAGGTCTCACAAAAGTGTGGTCCTGTTACTGAACCCAAAGCCTGAACCCAGAACACTTTAGGAGCATACCTTTCAATGCTCACTTTCTCATCATCAGAACAAACATGGTAGCTCTTCACTTCTCATTCATTTGGCACTTATAAAAGAACAGGGTACAGCTTTCTTTTGAATATGGCCCAGTAGCATAATGGAAGACACAGCTACAGTTCCCATCTGTGCCTCCAAATATGCCCCAGTAGCTCCCCATCTTCTTTTCTGCTGATTCACTGCACATGCTCTGTGCTGCTGTCACTTACTGAGCTTAGGGACCAACTCACAATATACAGTACATATAGAATAGAAATGTCAGACCAGGATGCGCCTAGCAGTGTTCTATTCAGAATAAAATGCAAATCTGTCTGCCCAATACCAGACCCATTAAAATTCTGTGCTTGACAGTAGCAGACAAAAAAACAATGGTCCTTGTAAACTTAAATCATGTCACTTTGATGCAGTTTTTTGCTCTTTGACCTTTGCCACCGATTTGGAAATTCATGTGCATTCTAAAAAATGATGTCTGCCTATCCAGTGATTCCCAAAATCCTTAGAACTTACAGCTGTAGGCATGTTATTCCATTTATTAAAATAACCCATGGCTTATGCAATTACCATATTGCATCAGGATTCCGCAGCTAGCCAGAGTATAAATAAAGCAGCACTACCTAATCTGGAAACTATTTTGAAAAAATGTTAAGATGGGATGAACTTGTGTTTAAGGATTTTTAATAAAACTTTAAAAAGCTGTCTTTGTGTGCATATGTTTTTAGTTTAGTCAGTATACTCCAAACACATGAGAACATACTGACATTTCAGGTCAGCTGTATGTTAAAAATGAGGTAAAGGAAATACTGATACTGAAAATGTTAAACCGCTCTGTTAGCACACAGCAGCAAATGAGCTCCCTGTTTGGTATCCCTGGTATATGGCAAGAATTTGACTAAAATCAGAGGAATCCAAGATAAAAGGAGACACATACTATAGATAACTTTAGGGTAACGGCACATCGTCCTGTATTGTGCTCTGCAGTGTGTCAAATATGAAAGCCTTACCTGGTGTAGTATGAGTCCACTCCTAAAGTTTCTCGCACATTAGCAATGTACTGCTCTAAAACAGAGTTATTACAGCCTTGAAAACTCATGCTTCCTGGTTCATTGAACTCACTGGTGTTCTCCACTGAGATATCTCCTAAATAATGTTCATGGAACTTCAAGATTCCTGCAAAATGTGTGGGAGGGAACAAGAAATGTAAGCTACAACATATAAGCATTTGATGTTTATGTTATACCAAGCTTAAATAGGCACCAAATCCAGTTTATTTTTCTTTTTTGGACAGATCCAAACACCAAGGCTTTCTGCTAAAGCGAGTCCTTGCCCACTCTAAATCAACAGCCACAGGTCTTTGCACTACACTTCAGAGCACAGAGACCACCACCGTGAATAAAGTGATGCCTGTACTAGTGGGAGGGGATCATTCAGGATATGGGGTTCAAATGTCAAGTATATCCCAAAGCCTTGGATCCAAAGGAAGTAATTTTATTTTCTTAAAATAAAGCAACAGAGCGATAAGTACAACTTACCAGAACCAGGAGCAAGGAGCCAGCTGTACAGATAACCCGCAGCTAATGAAAAGTACAGCACCAGACCCCTCTGACTATTAATTGTTTCCAAAATCTGATCAATTGTCACAGGTGAATAAGGATCAGAATCTTGCTGGCCGGTCTGCCTTTCTACTAGAAGATCTGCAAATGCCCTGGTTCTTCCTCTTTCTGCTACTGCTAAAGCTTCATCATGATGCCCTAAACATACAGACATATAAAGAAACCAAGATGAATACAAAAAAATACACATATATCATAATGTATTTATAGCAAAGCCATATAGAGTGTAAAAAGGACCTCTGTACTGAATTCTTGAGTGTATGAACTGGTGACAGTTACCCGGGACTATATATCTGCTTCTCAGTTGTGTCATTGATCCAGCCATGTAAACTCCTCCTCCCCCTTGTGTTTCAGTATTAATGTTAAATGCAGAATTGCCTCTGGAGTGTGCTCTACACTGATCACACCCACACACTCAAGTGTTAATGGGATAGAAACCCCTTTATAGGTCCATGCAGCAGAAGGAAGGTTGATCTGAAAATCCTCTCAGAAACTATGGGTCATGCAGCATTTTAATTTATGTTTCCCACTAACCAAACCTTTTCTTCTGCAATAGTCCTTAAAGGGGACCTGTCACCCTAAGACATAATTCCAAATCCTATTCTATCATGTTAGTTTAGGCAAAATAAACTTTTCTTACTCTTTACAAATTATATAAATGATGTTTGCTTCAGTCTTTGAATTCACAATCACAACAAGAAGTCAGGAGCTATTTTGTGGATGCTGTTATTATAGATACGTATTGTATCACCTCCATATCTTGTGTGTGCAACAGAAAGGGGGACCAATGTCCATGATCATGCACAGTAATTACTGTCCTGTCTCAATTCCATAGGCATAGAGGCTAGGGGCAAGCAATATGTGATTGGCAACTCTGATTATCAAACATATTTATAATGGCTATGTTGTATGTTTTAATTAAAAAAAAATATTTGGTCCTCATGTTTAATTTGCAAAGGACTTTTATTATAGAGCTTTTTATATGTGGGTGACAGGTCCCCTTTAAAGGGACGAAATGGAAAAGTAAATTTTTTGGGTAGACTAAGGCTCTCTATACACTCTTCTGTATGTGAATGGCAGTATGTTGCCCACATATAATGTCGTTACATATTCAAGCCTTGTGGGGGCAACACTGATTTAGACTATCATATAATATGATAAATGAAAAGATAATTCCATTTTCATTTTTCTGTATTCAAGGAGAAGTTCTACTGTTGTGCCTATAGAAACTACAAACAAATCTTGCATGCTATTGCAGAATAGGAGCACCTACTGTAGCTGTCACCCTACACTGTCACAGAGAGAAGACCTAAGAACTCTTACCGAGACTGATTAGAACACGCTGCAGAGCCTGATATGATGATGTTTGCAGATCGAACAGAGAAAGCTTATAATCAGTGCTGAGCTGGGCTTCATGTCTTATTGTTTCAAATAACGCTGAAGCTCTGTAAAGCTGAAACCGGAGAAAACACTCACATTAAACATCTGACAACCTCTCTCTTGTAATTCAAGCGTCCTAGAGGGATTATAGCTATTTCGGTCATTTCATGCGGCTGCGATGAAACGAGAAAAATATGAGCCACGCTAAAGCAGATGCTGCGGCATATTTATTTACAGTAAACTGTATGTTTTTTATTTCATATATATTGATTAGCTGGTACTGATGAAACGGGAAACCAGCTCCTCGTAGTGAATTAAAACTTAACTATGCATTAACAATTATAATAATGAATAACAACAATTAAAGGGCAATCAAATATGAATATATATAGTTAGTCTATCTATAATAACAATATCCAAGCAGTGGAAGAGGCCAGCAGGTGACATGGTGCTCTACATTTGTATATGACTGATATTAATACTCACATGTACTGTACATTAACATATGCATTATTAGCATAATAAGGTGAGTTTTTATTTTTAAAGTATCACTTTTAATTAGTCATTTATTGATGTCTCGGTATATAATTCAAAGGGGAATACAGGCAATAACAATAAAATATGAATATGCAGATTACAGTGACACACAGCACTCCACTAATGCATATTAGTATTTTTTATTCTTATAGTGCTTGCCTTAGTCAACAACAGCACAATCTTCATAACCAATAGATCTGATTTAACAAACCAGAATCCAGGGACTAATATATTTTATAGATATATCAATAGCAATGTTTAATTTAAAATATTATAGCCCAAATATATATTTTCCTGATTTTAGTCTGCAACTGAATTGAATTATTTTATGATATTCAAACTGCTGGTACAGAATACATACACAGGGCTGAGACACACCCAGAGAAAATTAAACAGGATTTTTTTTACTGTTTGGGTTGTTTTGAAAAACAAAAAATGAAAGAGCATTTTCCCCTCTGCTGGGAAGCTTTCATGGATTTACTCACAGCATAAACTGAATTTGTGACCTTAAATGGCACCGCAGATATGTTATACAGGAACAATAAACATACAGCCAAGAAAATAAATAAACTGAGTGTTTTATTTGGAATGAGGAATTAAGATTTTCTGCTGCAGTTATTTGGGAAACAAACTTTAATAACAATCTCCAAGCAAGACAAATGTAAAACACATCCAAGTAAGGGGCTTTAACCCTCTGAGTGTTGTTGCCTCTTCAATTTATGTGTGCAGCGTCTTGCCATTACACACAATACACAGCACAGAACAAAGGGTAACCTGGAGATCTACACTGGCAAAATGGTACTTTTTAGACAATGCAATAGATTGTATGTTTGCCAGCACTTACAGGTTTAATGATGGAGGCAGGTGGTGCCAGTATCTATTATGCAGCATTTTTGCATCAGCAGTATAGTATCTGTGGCATATTATAATGATAATGGAGCAGCAGCCATGGCCCAAAGATACAGATTTCCCAAAACTTCAGCCAGTCATTTGGCCACCCAAGCCTCTTTATACATAAATTGACTGAGAGAAGTCATGGGCCTTATGACTAAAGACTAAACCCTCAACTTTTTAGCAATATTAGCAAGCTTTGATATGCAGTACTTTTGGCCCAAGTATCATCTTGGATTCATCAGTGACTTGATATTCTGCATCATAGATTGGGCATTTCCTAAGCTCTCCAGAAAACAGATTTAAGTATGAAAATGTAATAATCCTTGTCTCCAGAAAAATTTTAATTAAAAAAACTGGTGACCCAGGTTGCATGTGTTAGTTTTTGTGACCAAAGAATCAGTAATGAATGGACATTTTGACACTTACTCTAAACAGCATGTGGACTTTTACCTAAATTAAACACAAATTCAGGGACCTCACTATCTTATAGATGGGCATATTTTTGCAAAGGGATCTGGAACTGCAGCCAATGTTTAGTACTAACAACAATTATTTGTGGTCTGGTCAAGCAATATCGCTTTAGCTGCTGCTGAAGTAACACTTCAACTTCTATCAACAACCAAAACCTGATAGAGGTCTCTGGGAATTGTTGCTCTAAAACAAGTAACAAAGATGTGAACACCCCAATCAAGCACCCTATGCTCCCCCAGCCCAATTTTTACTGATGTCCCTGTCCTAATCCTGGAGCCAGTGTTATGATACGTTCAAACCCTGCAAATTGATGTAAATTATAACAATATGGAAATGAGTCCATGCAACTACTTGGGGCCCAAGTGATGAGCAATTGCATTTGACAGATCATTTGGAAATCATTTGGAATCCCTACAATAGCTTTGATGAGTTCCCTAGTTATGACATGATGCTGAAAAGCACAATAACAAAGAGCACCTTGATGAGCTGAGAAATAAATAACTCATCCTGAATTTTGGGAACCATCATCAAGCAATATTGTATTCCAAGTACTGTCAATATAGGTGTATAATGGATATAGGAACACCATGTATTTAACCACATGGGCTTGATAAATGATACCAGCACTAACTTGGTGTTGAGCTTCTTCCAGGTTTCCACTAGCCCAAAGCGAAAGTCCAAGACGATGTCTTATTTTGGCTTCATCTTCTCTACGGGCCAGCTGTTCTGCTAACCTCAAGCCTTTATACAACACAAACAAGAATAATGTTAGGTAATGTTGAAATAAGAGTTTCCCAGCAGACACATAACAAATATTTTACAGTTCACACAGCTGAAAAGGGGTCTGCTCTCACTTATTCTAGAGAATACCAGTACAGAAGTATGTCTGCACTCTTTTCTTATTTAGTCACACATTATGATATCTATCCTTAATAGTGGTAGTATTAATAAAAACAGCAAACATTTCTAAAAATTGTTTCTACAGTATATAGTATGAGAAATGCCAGACAACGCAAACTGTAGCCGGTAACAGCCGGCACCACCAGTGACTGCCCGGTCCCTAGGTCGCTTGTTAAATTTGCTGCACAATCTTCTATTACTCTTAACAAGTGTGATCAGCCATAGTCACTGCATAGTGTCAACATTTCTGGAAAGCTGCAGCAATGAAAAATGACAGCATTTTCAGGTGACAATGACAGATGTAGATTGTTCTTTTAGTGCCAGCAGTGAAGAGGTCTTCATAACAAGATACCTTATTTTATATATAGGCTATTTTGTTGATTGGTTAACTTAAACTTGTGTCCCAAGGCATTGCTGGACGACAGGTTCTAAAATGTTATTTTGTGTGTGCTATGGTTATATGCTAATGGGGTTAAAGGAATAGTAACATCAAAAAATTAAAGTGTTTGAAATTAAAGAAAATAATTGGTGTGTTTGCTTCAGAAACTCTACTATAATTTATATACAAAATCTGCTGTGTAGCCATGGGGACAGCCATTCAAGCACAGGATACACAGTAGATAACAGATAAGTTCTGAAGAATCCCATTGTATACTATCAGTTATCTGCTGTGTATCCTGTGCCTTTTCTCCTTTTTCAGCTTTGTATGGCTGCCCCCATGGCTACACAGCAGCTTGTTTATATGAACTATAGTAGAGGTTCTGAAGCAAACACACCAGTTTTACCAGTGCAGTGCAACGGTACATTATATTTTCATTTCTTCCAAACACTTTAATTTTTTGGTGTTACTGTTCCTTTAACACACACATGTCTACAATCCAGCAGTGTGTCTTTCATAGGAAAAATCAGTTCTAAGTAATCACTTACAAGTCCTGAGGGTTGATTCTTCCACAAAATGTATGTGCTTTTTGTCGCCCTCGCTGTGCTAAAGGGATATGATCATATCATTTCCTTCTATTAAAATAATGATCCTGTTATTGTTTTAATTACAATTAATACCATTATTTTATTACATAGGTATAAGGAGTGCGCTATAGTTTTGTCACTTTAACCTTCATAAAATTCAGCATTTTTACCATGAAATGCTGGATTGTAGCCTTTTCTGTGAGACAATTATTCATGTAATAAGATGTAAGTTAAAATGTGACATCTATGACCAGAAGTACAACTCCTATGATCAGGGCTAATTCTGTGCCCCTTGCCGCCTGAGCTGCGGCTCCTGTGATGCCCCCCCCTTTCTCCCCAACTCTTACCATTCTTGCACAGAAGTGGGTCCAGGGGGACTAGTTCATAGAGCGTGATTGTGCTCTATGCAATAGAAGAGACTAATTTCTTAAATTTTTTTGGAAAAAGAGTCTACTGACAAAGGTGTTATTCTTACAGGTGAGACCCTCTCCTGTCATTAGCTTTTATGGGAAAACTTTACTTTTAGCAAAACTGACACTAAGGTTTCTTATATAATTTTACTGTGCTGAGTTCCAAGCATGTTTAATAATTTGTTCCCATTTTAATTGTTTTCTCCAGGTCCACTGAGGTGGAAATGTGTGGCTAAAATGTGACCTACCTTTGGGGAATGCACATTTTAAAATAGGCCCACTGGAACATAAGGTTTTTACATCAAAGGGGAAACTTAGAATTATTTGAAACACTGCAGTTTATACATATGAGATTCGTTTAAATCCAAATTTTTTGGGGTGTTTATAATATGCCCCTTATTGTAGCCAAAAGCACACATTAAAAAAAAAGAAACCTAGAAGAAAACATACCACCTAAAATCCAGCATAACTCACCTTCTTGTAGGTACATAACGGCCTGTGAGTAGTTCTGCAAGGCATGATGAGTCCTTCCTAAACTACTGTAGGCTATAGTCTTTGCAGCTAAATCATTCATTTCTGCAGCAATACTAAGGTGCTGCTCTTGATAAACAACAGCTCGCTCAAAGTTACCCAAGGATTCATAAGTTAGTCCAAGATTTCCATATGCTCGAGCTTGACATGAGGGGTTATTTGTTTCTTCTGCTATCTGCAGGTCCAGTTGATGATACTGTAATGCTGTATCAGATTCCCCCATCTGCTGATACACTCCACCCAAACCACAGGCTGCATCACTTTCAAGTATCTGGTCCTTCATTTCTCTGGCAATATTTATTTGACGTTCTAGACAGGATATTGCTTGCTCATAATTTCCTAGCTGACTGTGCAAGTTTCCCAGCTCTCCATACGCCTGGGCTTTGTTTGACGTTTCCCCCAGTTCATGAGCAACCACAAGTTTCTTTTCAAAGCATACAAGAGACTGCTGCAAATTCCCCAACGATCTACAGAGACACAGAAATACCATTTAATGAATTTTGTATCGCCATAATAAAATGGAACAAATTCTCATTGTTTTATACTATTGGCTTATTAATATCATTTTATGTCTACGTTATTTCCATTAAACAAAAAGATGAAATGTAATTTTTACTAATATGTTTTTACACAAGGAACATAGATAATTGGATTCAGTAAGCCCATTGAGTAAATGTGTAATTAAAGGGACACCAGCAGCCCCCCATAAAAAAGAAAATAATTATTTAACTTTACTTAGAGCCCCTTTTGACGTGGTGCATAAGTCAATATGTTTTATTCCATCTCTTCCCTGTCAGTAATTAGGCCAGAGCAGTGCTTCTTTTATCCCTCTACATTTAATAATCCTACAGTAATTTCCACTTGTAATAATCTCATCTCATATTAAATAGACTGTTAAATAGTGATGAGTATTTCTGTGAGACAATTAATACCATCTTTGTCTTATTTTGTTATAACCGATAATTTTCAATGTAAAAATGTCAATGGGTTTATTATTCAAAGGGACAGAAAAGAAAGGCCAGCAACACCAGGATTTCACTTTTCATGTTTTATGGCCTGGTGTTGCTCATTATATCTTGTAAACTTATTGGACATGGCTGCATATGATATAAACAAAATAACCAAAATGCAAAATAAACGAAATAACCAAATGCAATAGTACAAAATGACAAGGCTAATTATCCCCCACAATAACATAATTTATAAAGATAGATGTGTCAGGATTTCTATATAGTATGGTGGGTTTTATCTTTGAAAAACAACTGTTATTCACAGATATGGACAGTGGCATACCCAGTGTTGGACTGGCCCACCGGGATCCCGGGAAAACTCCCGGTGGGCTTAGGTGTTAGTGGGCCCTCATGCCGTTAAACATTTGTCATAGCCATATTTCTATGAGAACAAAGAGTCTCAATAGATGGAATAAAAGATTATAGTATGTAAAGAAAAGAGACTAGGAGAACAGAGGTTGAGCGAGGAGAGGAAGAATAATAATACTGATATTGGGCCTGCTTCCCCAATAGTAATGCCGCTAGATACAGAGCAAAAAACAAAACAAAAATAAAATGTATATACATTTTAATACCAAAATGTGAAACACAGTTAGAATCCACCAATAATAAAAACAGATTTAGTCATATCAGAAGAAGCATTGTCCAGAAACCTAATATCCAGCAAGCTCTGAATTATGCAAAGGTCATGTCCCATAAACAAATAATTAACGTCTTTTAAAACAATTTCCTGTTTCTCTGTGATAATAATAATACATTGTACTTAATGGTAACTAAGCTAAATAAATCCATATTGGTGGCAAAACCTACTGGTTCTATTTCATATTCAAGAAATAAGGTGTGGTGATCGAAATGATAGAAAAAAAACCTTATTCAGAAGGACCCAAGCATTCTGGATAATAGATCCCATACCTTTATATTGCATCAAGTAGAAATAATAGAAAGATAATCTCACCTGTGTCCGTTCCCTAGACCTCTGTAAGCCTTGGATTGATCTTGTAAACGATTTAAGCTCTGGGCTACAGATAAGTACTGTTCATAATATTTTATTGCTTCTTCATAATCACCCAGAGCATCATAACAATCCCCCAAATTTCCATAAGCTCGACCTCTGTCTAACATGGAATCATTTCCATTCAACTGTTGCAACATTGCTAGCTGTTGTTCAAAATAGCCAATGGCTTCCTCCATTACGTTCATGTTCATTTTGGTGATGCCCATGTTTCCATAGACCTGAGCCTCAATGCTAGGATCTTTCAGCTTTTGCCCAAGTTCAAGCTGTTCTTCGTAACACTTAAAGGCCATCGTATATTTTTCTAGAGACATATACACTGCTGCAAGGTGACCGTGAGCTTTGCATTCACCTGGTAAATCGTTTAATTCTTGAAAGACCTCTAGCTCTTGTGTGTGATATCCCAATGCTTTGTCATATTTTTGTATCATTCTGTAAGCGCTGCCTAAAGCAGCATAAGCGCTTGCCTCTAGTCGCCTGTCTTTGACTTGATGGGCTAAACTCAACTGCTGTTCATAAAATTTTATTGCACCATTTATATCTTTCTTAGCAACAAAAATATCACCAAGGTTTCCAAGTGCACGGAATTTCGCTTGAGAATTATTCAAGGACTGTGCCAAAGACAAAAGGTATTTCTGGCAATCTTCCGCTTTATTATAGTTCATTAATGCTTTAAAAGCAAGACCCAAGTTACAATACGCCTTGGCTTGGCTTAGTTTGTCGTGAAGATCTTTTGCTAGTGCAAGATCCTGCTCATAGTATTTCACAGCATCCTGATAGTTCCCAAGGCAATAATGTGCATAGCCAAGATTATGGCATACCTTCCCCTCACCCTCCATATCTTGTAAGTCAGGAGTAATCCTTAGGTACTGTTCATAAAAAGGTACAGCCTGCATATATTCTCCACGAGAGCAATGAAAATTTCCAAGGTTGCTCAGTGCTCGAGCTTCACTTTGTATATCTCGCAGTTCCCTGGCAATATTTAGATGGTTTTGGTAATGCTGTAATGCTCTGTCGTGAGCACCTAAAGCCTGGTAAGCTACAGCTAAATTCCCATGCGTAGATGCTTGTGAGGCTCGGTCATTGACCTCCATAGATATCTGAAGTTCTTGCCGATGATATTTAACTGCTTGGTCGTACATTCCAAGTGCATTGTAGGCATTTCCCATGTTTCCATATGCCCTGCCCTGGGCTGCATAATCATTTAGCTCTTGAACGATGGAAAGGTGAGTTTTATGTAGTTTCAGTGCAGTATCAAATTCTCCTTTCATCTGGTGAATTATTCCTATGGAAAATAAAATTAGCCTGTTATTAACACAGTGTAATTAAAATAAATAGACATTGTTGGTGACACAGCTTAATGAAAAGAGAAATATGTGCTGTGAATTAATATTTTATGGTTCCCTTGGAAGTTATTTTATATGAACCATTTATCTTAGTCCAGCCTGCTTACTCAACTGTTTTCACTAACAAACTGTCCTATGATGGATTATACTCTAAACCTTCAAGATCGTTGCCTACCTAGGGCTTACTGCACAATCTACCACCTACATCTACCAAAGTTGGCAGATATGCATTTAAGTAATCATCCATCTGCTCCAGCTTCAAATGTGCCATTTATTCGTCTTAAATATTTTGCATTAGACAGTAACATTTCCTCTGCAGCTGCTCTGTCTTCTGATGAGTGTTGGGCTGCAGGTGTTCCAGCAGAGGAGACATGACGTTGGGAGGAGGAGACATGCCGTCTGCAGACTGATGTTCATCATGCAGAACACAGCAGTTGCAGCAAAAGCTTTGACTGACAAGTGCATGTGTTTTAAAGTGAACTAGAGAAAGTGATTCTGAATAAAAGATATTTGTTTGCCCACAGTGCCTCCGTGTCAATAACTATGATGCAATACACACAAATGACACATGTTTTCTAAAATAATTTAACTACCTATAGTAATACTTTAGTAACTCTTAAGATCCACCCACACTGGCCTCTAGGTATTAGTACTAAAAGTTAAAATATGATATGATAATTGTATATCTTGATCTTCCAAAGAATATTTGGTAATGTCTAATGATCCAAATATCACATAAACTTACATTGTAATCTCCATAAAGGGATGATTTTGACAAGGGATGTAACTCAATCTCACTCTGTAATATCACAAGTTTTATGCAATGAGCTGCATTTCCAGTAAATTTATACTAGTTGTACCCATGTGGCAATATTCTAGAACAGTGAAGCCTAATGCTGCCTCTGCATACAAATCATAACTTTTAGCTCTAAAAGAAATTTGGGGCCTCACAATACAGCAACTGATAAATCACTATAACATTTACCTCTGCCCGGTGAGATATTATATTTATTATACAGATGTTACAGTTTGTTATCTTGTAGTAGAGAGTATCAGTCTTTTTAATATAGGTTTTGAAATCAGCAAGTACATTCAGCTCTTGTAAGCAATTCGGCCACAAAATATTACACAAATCCTGCATTTCAATATTTTGGCTACAGTGAATTTTTTAGTAAATGCATGAAAGAGATCATATTGATTGCCTGTGCGTAGTCGCTACTGGTAATACCGGAGAAAATATAAATAGCATCACGGTACAGCAATAAGCCTCACACCAGTAAATGGTGATAACATTTCTTGGTGGATCAATAATCTTCATACTAACAGACATTTTGCATATCACCCAATAACCTTTCTTTCTAAGGACAGATTCAATACCTCCTCTCCCTGGTCAATTATAGCTCTCCTCTTAATAAATGGCACACATTTGCTGGTTGCATTCAACATCGCAGTCTTGTCTTTATAATGAGCTTTTTTCTTCCCTTAGACTAGAAGACCTTTTAGTGGTTGCTCATCAGGCATAAAGGCATTGATTTTAGTTATATAAATTGGCTATTTAAGGCATTTAGAGGCCATTATATTACTGATAATCCAACTTAAATTGGGGTATTCTTTTACAAGCCCTGGGGATAAAACATTTAAAGCCACGTGCCTAGAAACAACACCATTTTAAAAAATTAGTGCCCAAGTGGCCCACTGTTTGCTTTGTCAGCTGCTTTGGGATTTTTTTTGGAGAAAAGTCACATTGTTTTTTTCGTTCACACATGACTGAATTATTTTTCTGCCCTGCTGCACCAGTAGCCAGGTAGAAGGCCCCAGAGGCCCACAGTTTGCCTTGTCAGAAGCTTTTGGATTTTCTGAGAAAAGTCACATTTTCACAAAATGCATTTATACTTAGCTTGAGGTTCAGGCTTTAGAAACTGTTTTTTTTTTCATTCATTAATAATTAAAATTCAGAACCACATAGGTATGAGTTTTCAACTACTCATGTTGATTTTATCTCATTTGGGCCTATTTCTGTGAAACTGTTAATGCCTTTAGTGTTTCAGGCAGTGCAAAAGCTGTTGCGGGTGATTGCATTATTTTTCTGCCCGGCTACACCATGTCTAGTACAAAATTGCTTTACATTACACTCTCGTGGATACACTAATGGAAATTGGCATGGACTGAGAAGCAGATTCTGTAGGTATAGCAATTATTGCTTTCGTAGCACATTTGTTACCTTTCTAGCTATTGAAAAAACTACTGAAAAAAATGCACCTATAAGTTCCACAAGAAACAAGTAATTGCTAAAAAGTTATTCAGTCATGTAATATTGAGTTGCAAGCTAAAAAAAGAGTATCGCAATGATCCTGGTACTGAGAACGCCACTATTCACACAGCTCACTGCTGATACAGGAAGGAAAGCTATGAGGAAAGACCGGCCATATGATAACTATGTATAAATATATAAGGGGATCGTATAATAATCTCTCTAATGCTTTATTTACAAGTAGGTCTTTCCAGCTGACACAAGGTCACCCATTCCGATTAGAAAAAGATTCCGCCTAAATATTCAGAAGGGGTTTTTTTATAGTGAGAGCTGTGAAGATGTGGAATTCTCTCCCTGAATCAGTGGTATAGGCTGATACATTAGATAGCTTTAAGAAGGGGTTTGATGGCTTTTTAACATATGAGGGAATACAGGGTTATGGAAGATAGCTCACTGTACAAGTTGATCCAGAGACTATTTCGATTGTCATTTTGGAGTCAAGAAGGATTTTTTCCCCCCCCTAAACTAAATTGGAGAAGCTTAAAATGGGGTTTTTTGCCTTCCTCTGGATCAATTAGAAGTTAGGTTAGGAGGTTAAAATAGTGGAAAGGTTGAACTTGATGGATGTGTGTCTTTTTTCAACCCAACTTACTATGTTACTATGTATGTATGTATGAGACCTGTTTTCCAGAATGCTCAGGACCTGGGGTTTTTCATATAAGGGATCTTCCCCTAATTTTGATCCACATAGCAAAAATCTAATTTTATCAAAATGTTAACATTACATAAACCCAACAGGATTGTTTTCCATCAATAGGTATTACTTATATCTTAGCTGAGATCAAGTACAATGTACTGTTTAATTATTACAGAGAAAAAATTAAAAATGTTTACATAGTCCTTATCCTTTTGGGACCGCTTCTTCATATGGCGTGCCGCATTTTCCGTATGGAGTTTGATGGCGTCAAACGAAGTTTAAATATTTAAAGGGGCCTAGGGCTAAAACTCATTGCCCATAGGTCTAATGCTGTTAGTTCCTGGATGCGCTTTTTGTCTGGTATTATCTGTTTTTGATCCTTGCCTGTCTGACTTTGCTGAAATCTGCCTATACAGGTATAGGATCCCTTATCCGGAAACCCGATATCCAGAAAGCTCCGAATTACAGAATGGCTGTCTCCCATATACTCCATTTTATCCAAATAATCCAAATTTTTAAAAATGATTTCCTTTTTCTCTGTAATAATAAAACAGTAGTTTGTACTTGATCCCAACTAAGATATAATTAATCCTTATTGGAAGCAAAACCAGCCCCTGTTGGGTATATTTAATGTTTAGATGAATTTCTAGTAGACTTAAGGCATGAAGACCCAAATTACGGAAAGATCAATTATCCGGAAAATCCCAGGTCCCGAGCATTCTGGATAACAGGTCCCATACCTGTACCGACCTCTGCCTGCCTGACTATTCTTGAACTCTGCCTGTACCGTCTTGGCCTGTCTGACCATGCTATATTGTCTACTCCTTGTGTAGTTGGTTTTGACTTCGGTCCTAAACTTGAATAAGGAACGTGCCCCTTTGCTTGTCCAGAACTCTTTGCTTTGCTCCTCTGGTGGCATCTGAGTAGCTGAGGGCTCCTCCCGAAGCCAAAAGCGGCTCCTAAAGACGGAAGACTGAGCGGAGACCGGGAACCTAGCACTAGTTCTGGATTTTAGGGAGCTGATTGTGACACTGCCTTAGTGATTATAGAAAATAAATATAGGTACCTGTAATTATTTAATCCCAAGGTATTAATGCCCTGGTGCATCGTATATATTGAGGAGACCAGCTGCTTTATGTATAAATGCTGTGTTATAAGGAATTTTCCAGCAACAAAACTGCTGGCTGAAATGTTTCCTAAAAATAATCTTAGCACCCTATTGTTTAGTAAATAGGTGCTCCAAACAGTTATATGTACAGCCTGTGTGGACTATGGTGCCACAATGAACATGCACATCAGAGGTATTATTTTAGCTACATGGTTGGTAATAAGCAATCACTGGTGACTGGCTTGGGTTTAGCAGCATGTTGTTGTTATAAGAACTCTCCAGCCCTACTCTAAAAACTGCTGAGTTTCAGCTCAGTCGCAGCACAAACACAAGGAACCCATAAGTCCCCCTATCTTGTAATCATTTTAAACCAGCAAATATAAAATATTTTTGACAGATAGAAATTCCTCCCTGTGTATCATACAGTGTAATGGGAGACCTGTGAAATGCTGATATGCTTTACTACATCTCTTGGTGAACACGGAAAGTGAAGAGAACCAACGACTGTGTCAAATATAAGGTTTGCATTAATTATCAGCTCTAATTTACAAAGTATATACATAAATAGATTATAACACTGCAAAAATGGCTTATACTGACATACAAATACAAAGAATTGTTCCTAAGTTTTAGCCTTTCACGGAATTAGGATCTATATATTTTCATTATCCTATTTCATTTTACCAGATCTCCAATCCAAAATCTAAGCGTTAACTGTGTTTATTATGCCTAATGTATGAATGGTGTTACACCAAAACAATGCCTATATTTTATAAATCAACTATACCCCCCATAATGAACAGCTACTGTCGCTGGTTTTTCTAAAATATAATAGGACAGTTGGAATAAAGCAGTGGAACAAGATAGCACAGATGTAAAATCAAATCATCTGCCTGTTTGAACAAATCAATGAAGATTATCAGTGTTCAGGAGTATGCAAAAGGGTCGATTATACAGCTGGCACGAAATGTGTCTCTGCAAGCTTCAATGGTAAATTCTTCTATCATGCAAATCCCCAAATTCACCAGCTTAAATAGATGTAATTCAAACGTGTGCACGAAAAGCATTTAGTAATTTGTGGTTTGCTAACCAACATGAATGCATATTACTCTGAATCTAGAAGCCCCTGGGTGGCTTGAAGATTAATTTTTCTAGATGCATATATTTCACAATTTTTATGATGCTTCCTGGGAAACAAAAAATATTCCAGAGGCCATTCAAAGTAAATACCAGTTTTTCAGGGAAGAAGAAGCTAGAGGTATAGAGAAACACATATGTTAATGCCATTCCCTATTAGCTTCACTGGAGCTAATGCAATAGTCATTGAACAGGTTTATGGGGTAAAATGCATTAAGACTAAGGTCCCCTGGTATTTTGAGAGAATAGGTCCAATAGGTTCAATAAGACAACTTTTAGTGATACATAGTTGCAGTAAACTAAGGATGCTTATATTTACTATACAGTATAAAATAAGTGTCGGCTAAGCAACCACTCCCTCCTAGGCATAAATTGTAACCATGTATACACTTAAATGCAGTTTACTAACTGGCACAAAACTTTGATTGCAACAAACTCCAATGCGTTTTTTCTGCCATCTGTACTATATTATTTATTCCAAGTAGGATTTTCTGGCTGAGTGAGTTTCACACAATAGGGCTAACACTGTACAAGAAATTAGAGGAGTTTCCAAGGACCTTTTACAATTAAGTGTCACACTTTTTCATTTTGGAAGAAAATAGTAATGCTGCTGGGACTAAAACACAAGCAGAACATGTAAAAGGTCATTTTTGCATTGGGCCCACCCAGACCATGGCCCACCTGGGATATTCCTGGTACCCCAACTGGTCCATTACCCTAAAGGAGACCCTACATCCATTACCCAACAGGAGACCTTTTTCTGTTTCATGCCATATCCCTACATAATCCCCAGCTAAATTACTCAGACAGAGAAACAACAAGATAAAAGATAATAATAATCCCATGACAAAATGGTTTTGTGGGCCAATGTGTACAATGGAAAGAAATATTTGGCAAGTGCAAAAGCAATATGGTCAAAAGTCTGAAAAAAAGACAATAATTATTTTGTTAAACTGGGATATCTCTATACATCATACAGTATTCCCTTTATTGGATTATAGAGATCACATTTTCATGAGATTCCATGGCATAATGATTGGGCAAAGTGAATAACTATGTAAAGGAGAAGGTTGTGACCCCCCATTTCCTTTCTCACTGCCATGGACCAACCACTATCATCATACAGTCCAGCTGTAATTAGATGTGGTCAATGATTTTATGTCTATCATAGACTTTTACTACAATTAGCTCAGGCTGAATCTTGTCCAGGAGCTCCCGATAATGAGAGCTTTCATTATCATTGTGCATTTTCAGGCACCATTTGTCCTACATTTTCCGCTAAACAAAAACAGCTGCATTCTAAAACTCTGGAGAATGCATGTTTCTGTCAGAAGGACCTGCTCTCCCACCATGTACTCAACTCATGACACACGTAATACAAGAACTACCACAATCCCATTTACTAATGTCATGTCATTCTATTGTCAAGTTTCATTTATAAGTATATGCCAATAACCACCGAGTCAAGTCCACTTTTTAAACCAAGTGCTACATATAATTTGCCCATCATAGACAATATAATAATCAACAAAAGAACCTGTCAAAGAATTTGCCAAGCCAAAGGCAAAATAATGGGTTGAAATGAATATTTGGCTTGTTTGTCTTACATGAAATTACAGTCTATAACATTTTCTGAAATATGTTTTCACACAATACAATGTGATCAAATTTGTGGTTTTGTGTGAAAGCAGACTCTTGTACATCTCATTGGCTAAAAAACAAACTTTGGATTCCTATTGATTTACTGTAGGAGTCTGTAGAAGACAATGCAATGCAGTGGAAGACAGCAGACTATAGTACATAGCCTTTATAAATACTTTCAACCTCAGAGCTGGGAAAGTGTCAGGGTTCGGAAATGATTTATATAAAAGTAGAGCGAGTTCCAGTGTGACATATATGTGTACATGGGGCAGCAATAAAAGAGTTAAAGTCTAAAGGAGGGATCTCCAACCTTTTGAACCCGTGACCAACATTCAGAAGTTAAAGGAGTTGGGGAGCAACACTAGCATGTAAAATGTTCTTGGGGTGCCAAATAAGTGCTGTGATTGGCCATTTGGTAGCCCCTATGTGTATTGTCAGCCTACATTGTGACACTGTTTGGCAGTACACCTGGTTTTAATACAATCAAAACTTGCCTCCAAGCCTGGAATTTGAAAATAAGCACCTGCTTTAAGGCCACTGGGAGCAACATTCAAGGAGTTGGAGAGCAACATGTTGCTCATGAGCTACTGGTTGGGGATCACTAGTCTAAAGCAATGATCCCCAACCTGAGGTTAATGATCAACATGTTGCTCACCAACCCCTAGGATTACAGGCATGGAGGCAAGTTTTAGTTGCATAAAAACAGGTATACTGCTAAACAGAGCCTCCTGTAACCTGCCTGCCCACATAGGGGATACCAAAACCAAAGCACTTATGTTGCCCATCCCAGGAGCATTTTTCATGCTTGTATTGCTCCACAACTCTTTTTACATCTGGATGTTGAACATTGGACAAAAGTTTGTGGACCCCAGGTCTAAGAGTCAAGACAGCAGGTACCATGACCATATGGAGCTAAGTTGCGGTGTGATCCTGGAGAGGGACAATCCACCCTAAATGCAAATAGGCTAAGTAAAAGTGATGGATAGTGGCCACAATCTGCACCTTATGAACCCTGGTGCATCCCACCTCGAATGCAACTCCAGCTCCTGTGTATAATGCCTAAAATAAAGAACTATGCTACAAAATGTTGTTACGGTAACCTGCTCTGATTTACTTGCTTTGAGTTATACTTTGCTACATCATTGGGTTTGCAGGACATGAACACAGTAGAAAAGCAACAATTCCCTGAGTAACCTGAGCAAACATCCAGACGTGAGCGCATGGTAGCATATTCACTGTAGCGCACAGAGAGCAATTGTTCCAACTGGCCTATTTTACATCTTTACAAGGAAACGTGAAAAAAAGCATTATGTTGTAGCTTAAAGGGCAACTAAAGTCTAAAATAGAATAATGTTAGAAATGCTGTATTATGTATACTAAATATAAACATGAACTTACTGCACCAGCAGCCTAATAAGACAAATGATTTATGCTTTCAAAGTTGGCGCAGGGGGCTGTCATCTTGTAACTTTGTTAGACATTTCTGCAATATCAAGACTCGCACATGCTCAGTGTGGTCTGGGCTTCAGTTGGGAGGTTAAGCTTAGGGTTCGTCATAAATTATCAAAACAGCACAAGTCAAATAATATCTGCCATAGAAGCCATTACAGCAAGACTGATTAATAATCATAATATAGAGACTGCACTGCATCTCTGGATACAAATCTCTACAGGGAATACAACAATGCTGCTCGAGTTCTGGGAAGTAAGGTGGGGGGGCTCCCCCTGCCATTTGAAAGTATGATCGTTTACCTGCACAGCAGTTGGGGACCATCTGACAATTCCTATCAACAGCAGTAAAAGAAGGGGGAATTGCACTGCATACAGTCAGGTTTATGATAAAAACTGTAGACATCTTTTAATTAAAGTATATTGGAGATAGATTTCTTTTTCATTAAAGAAAGTAAAAATGGGATTTTATATTTTTGCCTTTACATGCCCTTTAAGAGCAAGTAATTAGATGATAATTCTGTATCTGGCACAGGGGTAATCAATATACCCACCCAAGCAACACTAATAGTTCACAAGCTTCTCCTGACTGGAAATGACGGCAGGTGTTGGAAGTGAATTATTACCGGTCTATCAGCGTTCCACTTTTCTGCAATCAATACAACTGTTCAAAGTGAAAACCGCATTGTCTTTTATTCTCTTTGAGTGGCATATTGTGCTCAACAGACGCCAAGGATAACGGCATTTGCTTCAAAAGCTTAAGTGCTTGATGAATACGCTGGGAATGGTGAGCAGCTATTTCCACCACACTTGTGCCATTCCAGGGCATTCACTTAGGGCCACAAAATCGTTTTGTTCTTGCGCTATGTTTATGTTGCTAAAGCCATAAGCAAGTTGCTATGATTTCATTGGTTCTGATGGAGAATTAAGATCTTAATACTGTACCTGCTTTTTTAAAGGTAAAAAAAATTAATTTGGTGAAATTTGTTTTAAAACGAAGAAAAATATCTCTATATTTAGAGGAAGTTTTTCCAAAAATACTTAAATATACAGTTTTTAATAACTTGATTTATGGGTCTGTTGTTGCTAAACACTCAATTGGGGGCCGGAAAACAGACAGGGGGTGGGGCAGATGGCATCGGAGGAGGTATGGGGGTGGGGCCAGTGATGTCAGGGCAGCGATTGGCTGGTCGCCATGTCATTATTTTCAATGTCCTGTCTGGATTTCCTAATTTGGAAATACAGACAGGAAGGTTTCACCCTGACAGCCCTTTCAAATACTGGCCTGTCCAGTTGAAATCCAGATAGGTGGCAACCCCAGTGACAATGGAACCCACATTTTTTCCTTACTATGCCATTGACTGAAAGTAGCAGTACAAGTGCTAGTCAGGAGATTCTTGATTCAGAGTGTACAAAGTCACAAATTACCTCCCAACATTCTGGGACGGACATTTAATTGACAATGACCCTTTTTGCAGCCACACCCACTAATTACATGCCCATTTTCCAACATTTATGAAAGTTTGAACACATTTCTTGTAGTTTTTATGTTTTATTACAGTTTTACTAATGAAGATAAATTGCCCTTTATGCTGTGAGTCTAACTTCTCCCAAGGGACAACACTGTTACAAATGCTAATATAAAAGGAGGAGGTTATGTTAGAAAATGAGGGGGCAGAAGTCGTATGGGTGGAGTTCTTCACCAATTGTAAAGAATACAGCAAATTAATTGTAGGAGTATGCTATAGACCCCCTAATGTAAGTGAGGAGGAAGAGACAAAGCTCCTAATGCAAATAGAAAAGGCTGCTAGTTTAGGTAAAGTAATGATAATGGGGGATTTTAATTACCCAGATATTGACTGGAGTCTGTACTGCCAGATCAGTTAATGGGAACAAGTTTATAAACTTATTGCACGACAATTTTTTAGCACAGGTTGTTGAGGAGCCTACCAGAAAAAATGCTATTCTTGATTTAGTGATCTCAAATGACCCAGAACTTATAGCAAATGTGCAAGTCATTGAACCTCTGGGTAATAGTGACCATAAGGTTATATCTTTTAATGTCTGGTGCAAAAAACAAAAATATACTGGGGCAACAAAAACCATGAATTTTGGAAAAGCTAATTTTAGTGCCTTGAGTGCTGCCCTACAGAGCATTGATTGGGGCATTAGGTTTTCAGCTAAAAACACAGAACAGAAATGGTTGTCATTTAAAATGATATTAAATCATTACTGTTCTTAATTTATTCCCTTAAGGACTAAATGTAGAAGCTCTAAGAATCATCCTGTGTGGCTTAATACAGAAGTAAAGAAGTTAATGGGAAAGAAGAGAAAGGCATTTAAAAACTACAAATCTGTAGGGACAGAAGCTGCATTTAATGAATATAAACACTGTAATAAATGTTGTAAATCAGCAATCCGGAAGACTAAGAAACAAAATGAAGAGTTAATTGCGGTGAAGGTGAAAACTAACCCTAAAAAGTTTTTTAAATATATTAATAGTAAAAAGATGCAGGTTGAGAGTGTTGCTCCATTAAATAATGGTACCAGTATGGTTGTAACAGATACAGATAAGGCAAATGTGTTAAATCAGTTCTTTTCTTCAGTGTATACAATAGAGGAGTCTGGGTTCACAGGCTCACTTAATAACTGCACGAATGGTTCAGCTCAGTCTAGTCAGTGGCTGACTCAGGATATGATTCAAAAAGCTTTAATACAAATTAATATAAACAAGGCTCCAGGGCCTGATGGCATACACCCCCGGGTTCTAAGAGAGCTTAGTTCAGTTTTAGATCAGCCCTTATTTCTGATTTTCTCAGATTCACTGTCATCTGGTATGGTGCCTATGGATTGGAGAAAAGCTGATGTTATTCCAATATTTAAAAAGGGATTACAATCTCAGCCTGGCAATTATAGGCCAGTAAACTTGACATCTGTGGTGGGCAAATTATTTGAAGGCTTGTTAAGGGATCACATTCAAAATTTTGTCCTAATGAATGGCATTATGAGCAACAATCAGCATGGCTTTATGAAGGATAGGTCATGTCAGACGAATTTGATTGCATTTTATGATGTGGTAAGTAAGATTCTGGACAGTGGGGGGGCAGTAGATGTGATCTATTTGGATTTTGCCAAAGCGTTTGATACTGTGCCCCACAAACGACTGCTTTCTAAACTAAGGTCTGTTGGGCTTAATGAAGTCGTTTGCACGTGGATAGGAAACTGGCTACAGGATCGGGTACAGAGGGTGGTTGTTAATGGGACATTCTCTACTTGGAGTAAGGTTCTTAGTGGGGTCCCCCAGGGCTCAGTATTGGGTCCACTTTTATTTAACTTGTTCATTAATGACTTAGGGGAGGGTGTTGTAAGTAATGTATCAGTGTTTGCAGATGACACAAAATTATCCAGCCCAATTAATTCCATCCAGGATGTGGCATCCTTGCAACAGGATCTTGACAAACTGGCAATCTGGGCAGCTAAGTGGCAAATGAGATTCAATGTTGGCAAATCCATTATGGAAAAGGACCTTGGAGTCCTTGTAGATGATAAACTTGGCTGTAGCAAGCAATGCCAGTCAGCAGCATCAAGGGCAAATAAGGTCTTGAGCTGTATTAAAAGGGGCATAGAGTCAAGGGAGGAGGGGGTCATTCTTCCACTGTATAGAGCACTTGTAAGGCCCCATCTAGAATATGCCGTACAGTTTTGGTCTCCATCACTCAAACAGGACACTATTGAATTAGAGAGGGTACAGAGAAGGGCAACTAAGCTGGTAAAAGGTATTGAAAATCTTAGCTATGAGGAAAGACTGGCCAAATTGGGGATGTTCACGCTGGAGAAGAGGCGCTTAAGGGGTGATATGATGACTATGTATAAATATATAAGGGGATCATATAATAATCTCTCTAATGCTTTATTTACCAGTAGGTCTTTTCAGCTGACACAAGGTCACCCATTCCGATTAGAAGAAAAGAGGTTCCGCCTAAATATTCGGAAGGGTTTTTTTCCAGTGAGAGCTGTGAAGATGTGGAATTCTCTCCCTGAATCAGTTGTACAGGCTGATACATTAGATAGTTTTAAGAAGGGGTTGGATGGCTTTTTAGCAAGTGAAGGAATACAGGGTTATGGAAGATAGCTCATAGTCCAAGTTGATCCAGGGACTAGTCCGATTGCCATTTTGGAGTCAGGAAGGAATTTTTCCCCCTCTAAGGCAAATTGGAGAGGCTTCAGATGGGTTTTTTGCCTTCCTCTGGATCAACTGGCAGATAGGTAGTTTAAAAAAAAAAAAAAGGTTGAACTCGATGGACATGTGTCTTTTTTCAACCTTACTTACTATGTTACTATGTATGTATCTTAAGTATCTATTCTGGGCTCTCTGCCAAGAGCCAATTAAATTGGAAACATTGCACCTTTTTTGGCTGTTCAGTGCAGAGAAATCGGGACTTTCCAGTACAAAAGCAGGACTGAGGGTTGAGCTGTCAAAAGCGGGACTGTCCCGCTCAAAACTGGACAGTTGGGAGGTACGTATTGCCTCAACCCCAATGCTATCTACCCCTCCCACTTTGTTCTGGTTTAGCTACTGGCAAAGGGGCAAACCTTAAAGGCAGAAACCCTACTGTTATGCATTAAAAAACCATGGGAAAAAGGCAACATGTGAAATGTTTGCTGTTGCAGAACTGTACAATAGAAGCATGTATACATAAAATTATTATCTAATAAAAATATAGATAACATCACAAAAATACAAACAATGACTAATACAAAAGTTAAAGAGGACCCTGCTCAAAACCATGAGAGATTTGAGGTGGTGTGATCATGCTGGGAGTTGCAGTTTATTCCAGCTATTTCAGGGAATACAATTCCATGTACTTCCTAGCATTTTTTATTATGTTCTGTAAGTATAGGAGCCCAAAGACTGTCAGAAATCCCTTTAGGTGCAGTCAGAGAGCCTCACCTTATTCCAGTTTTCACCTTTTGCCCTTTCTGCTGCGGAACAGGCAAGGATCCTAAACACAGCCAAGGTATTCAGAGTTATGGTACAAAACGTTTAGGCAGAGGCTCGTCTAAAGGTAAGAATACGCGCCGTTCTCCCAGGACGCCTTACAATTTTAGACTGTCTTTTAATAATTGAGCAGGTATAGCAGAGGATCACCAACAAGCACATGCATAATATTTATACTGACAGCATAGACAAAGCTCTACTGTAGAAGTTCCAGGTGCATTGCATACACAGAGAGTTTGAAAGAACTATACGTTCATTGGGGGGAGCCAGAATATTTTTTAAAAGCTTAAAAAGAAATGTATTTGACAATAACAGATCACAGCTGCCACCCACAGAGTAGACTTTGGTGTCTCCTTATGCCTTTCCAGGCTCACTGGTTAATCAGGTCAGATCTTGAAGCTCTGGTATAACTGCTGCCTGTGTAACCCCAGTCAATCCATGCTAGAATGTCTTGCTTCCCACAGCATCTATACATTTTTATTCAGATACACTATTGAAAAACAAATGCACTACATACTGTCTGCAGACACTAAGTGCCATACCATTTACTAAATAATTGGCTTTGTCGCGCTTAAGCGTTTCTTCTTGTATCCTTTCTTTTGCAGCCCATATTGTAATTTATGATGCTGCATTTCAATTACAGCATTGTCACGGTGAGTCACATTATAGATGATCATACGAGTGAAATAACCCACTGAAATATTTGCTCATTCATCACGCTGTTACCTTTTAATATCTTTTTTAAAAAGTAAATATTTTAATTATTAAATAAGCTCTCATCAATCCATAATACGGGAAAGACATGTTTTTGCATAGGGAAATGAATATTTCTGAGAAGCCATTTATTCTTGCTATAATCCTTGCGTAAAGCGATCTTGTAGAAGAAAATTTATGAACAGAGTTAACGTGTTCAGCGTGTTTTAATTGAAGGACCAAGGGCAACATCAACATTTTTTGTAATCTTAATTTATCTTGAGGACCAGTTTAATGATGACAAAACTATGTATAGTGGGTACAGCAAAATCCCATACTTCAATTACTACACACAAGACTTCCCTAGTGTTTTGGCAAACCCTTCACCCTGTACTTTCTGTCTTTTACAGGGGGTGTTAAAGAAGTCACTGCTGCTGACATTTGCAGGTCCACCTGGCATGGTGTCTGAAAGAGAAAGCAGTGGCCAAATATGTATGTATATTTTTATTCATATGGAGCTACCGTTGCAATAAAGAGTAAGAGCTTAGTGTCAAAGATACCAGAGGAAGCAGGTCCCTGCCCTGTAGAGCTTGCAATCTAAGTGGGTGACACAACTAAGAGGATTTTAAAGGGGTGGTTCCACCTTTAAGTTAAAGGGGTTTTTAACCTTTAAATTAACTTTAAGTATGATGTAGAGAGAGATATTTTGACAATTTCCAATTGTTTTTTTTTCTTTGTGTGTTTTAAGCTAGTTTTTAGCTTTTTATTCAGCAGCTCTCCAGTTTGCAATTTCAGCAGTCTGCTTGCTAGGGTTCAAATTAATTGACTTGATAAAGGGCCTAGCCCGAAACATGTAGTGTCACTTTGGATATTCACCTCCCCAATAAAAGGATTTTTTACAGTCTCAGACTACTGCCATGAATTTGTCCTGCACTTCAACCTTCTTCGATTAGGGTCTCAACACAGGATACCCTGCAGGACGACCAATAAAGTAATTGGTGTTGGTGAGCTACAGTTCATCTTATACATTTTGGAATTACCCTAGCAACCATGCACTGATTTGAATAAGGGACTGGAATATGAATAGGAGAGCGACTGAAAAGAAAGATAAGTAATAAAAAGTAGCAATAACAATAAATGTGTAGCTGTAGAGAAGATTTGTTTTTTAGGGTCAGTGACCCCCTTTTGAAAGCTGCAAAGAGTCGGAAGAAAAATGCAAATAATGTGAAAACTATAAAGACTAAATAATGAAGACCAATTTAAAAGCTAAACTAAACCTCCCCTTTAAGTTTTAGTATGTAATAGAAAGGCCTTTTCAATTGGTCTTCATTATTTATTTTTATTTTGAGTTTTTTTAATTATTTCTTCTGACACTTTCCAACTCTCAGTGGCCCCAGTGGTGGCCTTAGAAATGGTTCACTGGCTCCATCTAAAACAAATGCTCTGTAAGGCTACACATTTATTATTACTACATTTTGTTACTCATCTTTCTATTCAGGCCCTCTCCTATTCTCATATTTACATCATGCATGGTTGCAAGTGTAATTTGGACCACATCAACCAGACTGCTAAAATTGCAAACTGCTGAGTAAAAATCTAAATAAATCAAAAACCACAATAATAATAAATAAAAAATTAAAACCAATCGCAAATTGTCTTAGACTAACACTCATCATACTAAAAATGAACTCAAAATTGAACAACCAGTTGCTGCAGGTTACAGATGGTGCCACTGCAATATAAGTGCCAGATCCCATTACAGGTGTTATGCGAGTGCTCCAGGAGGTAGTCTTTGAGTCTAGTTCTGAAGTGACTAAGGGAGGATTCTCTCCAGAGTAATTCAGGGATGGCATTTTAAATGTAAGCAGCAACAAGAGATAAAGATTTAAGATGGGAAGCAGCAGTATTAGTGGGGGGTTGCAACCAATCCGTTGTTATGTGAGAAGTGGAGGAGTCGGCCAGGAACATATGGAGACACATAAGAAGAAATGCAGAGAGGTGTAGAGGAATGAAGCTTTGAAGATTACAAGGAGAAGTTTTTAAGTTATTCTTTGTTTTATAGGAAAAAACCCTGTACCCCCATCCCAGGTAGACCTCCCGCCCTCCTCCCCCCAGGCTAACTACCCCCCAGGAAAATGCCCCATACTTACCCCACGTAGCACATTCTTCCAGCGGAGTTCCACGCATCCATCTTCCGAGACCTGACTGGGAGACTGGAATTTTGCGCATGCAAGGTTGTCGCAAACCAGATACTGCTCCAACTGCACATGCGCAGAAATACAGATCTCCCAGTCAGCGCACCGAGGACTCAGAAGATGGATGCGAGAGAGATTCATTGTTCAACATTAACTGCTTAACATAGGAACATAACCATGGTTTAAACCTATTTGCCCAATAAACTAGAGGATGTCAGTTCAGTGACTTCTCTGTGAAATACGGCATCTTCCAGTCACCTTGTATCCGTTTAGTTACTTTTAAGAAACACAGTGCATAACAGAGGTTATGGGGCTCACTTTTTCATTTTGGGAAAAAGCTAAGAATAAACTAACTTAAACTCTTCCTTTTTTTAAGGCATTACAGGCATGGGCTCCAGGGCTCCAGGGCTCCAGGGCTCCAGGGCTCCAGGGCTCCAGGGCTCCAGGGCTCCAGGGCTCCCGAAACACATTTTAAGAATGAACACAAACCAATAGGTATTTTCTTGCAATTACATTTATGCTACTAGGTTAGTTAAAATCAAAGAAATGTCATTCCCCATATTTCAGAGCTTTCACAGGTTCTGGATAATCCCATATTGGTATTAATTATTTTTAATAAAAAGAATGGCTTTCTATAAATCCTAAAGGGTTTTCATTTTTACTGAATATACAGTGTTTTGTGGATGGGGTAATATAGATCTATTTGACCTTGAAAAGAGTTTATACATGTTAAGAGCCATGCAAATCCCTTTTTTGTATTCCTGCCAATTTTGGGTGTGCACTGGTTATAAATCTATAAAATTCTATACATTTTGTATCCAATTACTAAAGGAATATTATTTAGATATTGTATTTTACTTCTCTGTATATATTTTAGTAACATACTACTTAACAACTTATAAAAATATTATACAGAGAGAAAAAGAAGATGAGGCTAGGGGTTCCATCAAGCAGCTATACAAATAAGGACAAGTAAGGAATAACACGATCGATTTCTAGCTCTTGAGAAAAATAACATTTTGTGCTCTGGAGTCAGTAGATACAGAAGGTGCTTGGGGGAGCACATGCCTGTACTGTTTCAAATGAAAATATTTCTTCCAAAATCACTAGGCAGCAGTGGTACTTGGAGAAATGTGTTATATCTATTAAATTGCACTACATACACTCCCAATTGCATACTGTAATCCAGGTCAATGAAGCACAAAACATTGAGCAAGTATAAATTAAATTTTAAAAAAAAACAACAAAACATTATTTTCATTTACACATTTTCATGTCATTAAAGGATGTAAGTACAATTACAGTCTATTTGAGAGATTCCATTCAAAGCATGTAGCCAATACCGATAAAAACAAATGTTTCTTTTCTTCAAGGGAAGCTTTTGTACAGAAGGCAATCTCACTTACTTCGATGAACTAATTCAGCATGTACGTTACGATTAAAAATTGTGGTTAGAATGCAGGGCTGCAGTTAATGTGGAATCTATGAATTGAATTGATTAGCTATCTGGCACGCGGGAAGCTAGAATAATGCATTATGTATACGGCTTCAGCAGGAGAGTCCCTTAGTAGAGGCTATTACATAGAAGTCAGCTTTAAAGGAAAATAAAGAGAGAAGCAAGAGGGAGCAATCATCTCATCTGAGCCTTGGTAACTCAAAGCAGGCTCTGTTACTGTAGCACACACTCCATATTATCGACAATGCAGTAAAGGCATGCCATCATTTTAACCCTTCTTGAGCTAGTGAAGTTTTGCAATTACAAGAGGTAAATTGTTAAATGTACAGGAAACAATGTTAAAAATATTATTTTTAAAAAGTAGACACTCTTTGTGCTCATATCCATTTCTAAAGTTGATATGCTTCATAGCTGAGATGTCAGCTGTAAACCCAAAATCTTTAGCCCAAGACCCCCAGCATTTGTACAATTAATACACAGCCCCAAAAATTACAGAATGGGTCATTTTTGAAGCATATTGAAATATTGCACCCTCTAAAATATACTGCCTTATTAAAAATGATGTGGGGTTGGAAAGCCCGTGTCACAGTTGAGCAGCAGTGCAATTTCTTCTACTAAGATTGAGATTCTGCCACCGATTATACGTTGTGTCTGAAACCCATTTTTACAAAACTTTAGGGCAGTAGAACAGAGCCCAGAACAGACACCAGGTGCACTTGGATACTTCTGTAACAATTTAAAATGAGCAAATAAATAATGATAACTATTTAAGATAAGCAGGTCTCTTAGGGAAACTGTGACAGCTTAAAGGGCAATTCACTGTCATTAGCAAAACTGTAATAACACATAAAAACTACAGAAATGTGTTCAAACTTTCTTAACCTGCCAAGTTTTGTAAAATCAACATGGTAATTAGGGGGTGTGGTTACAAATATGGGCGTGGTCAAAATGTTCGCCACACTAGCCGCAGCAAATCTTTTTGTCTCTCTTTCGATTTCCAACTTGATGTACTGTGATTGGCTATTTGGTAGCCTCTATGTGGACTCTCAACATACAGGAGGCTCTATTAAAATTTGCAGCAACGCTTAGCAGCCATCGCAACACTTCGCCAGCTGAAAATTTTGCTCAGACAATGCTAATTTACTAAAATGCAAAATTGCATCCAGGGCGCCGAACGCATTTTAGTGAATTTGCAGAGTAACGTCCATTCACCGGAGCGAAAATTCGCCTGGTGATAGAGTGTGAATAACCGCTAGAGTCTATATCTATGACGCCTGCGCCCATTAGTAAATTGGCCCTAAAAATGGTAATGCTTACGAATCTTTGCCAGCGTTAGTCACTTCACCCTTTAGTAGATCTGCCCCTGGTCTTTATGAAAAAAGATGAACCTGCTTTGAGGATACTGGGAGCAACATCCAAGGGATTGGTGAACAACATGTTCCTCGCAAGCCACTGTTTCGGGATCACTGCTCTAGAGTACATGGGATTATTTACAAATGAGCAACAAAGAGTTGTGCCTGTTTCAAGGCAGGGGTAAGTGCAGGGCTCCATTGCACCTGTCAGCACAGTTCTTGGGGACGTTTTCAGTCTGTTGCAGCACCAACCATGAGCAGAGTACTGAGTGTCTCTGCTCCTGCTCATATAAAATGCGCTTGAATGTATAGAATCTAGAAATTACAACATTACAGTGGTATAAGAATACGTGATGCCGCTGTAGTCTCTGGTGTACACAGAGTGTTTGCCTAATACATTATAAAACACTTCTTTCTACTGTGTGTTTAGTTGTTGATGCATTTGTTTAATTATCCACCCATTTAACCTCTTAATGAATCTGTTTAAGACTTAAATTACAACCCTCTGGCTCTCCTGGCACAACAGCTTTAATAACTTTTACAGTTCACATTTGATCTTGGCTAATGAATGACTTATTGGTTGTGCTGTAAAACACCTAAGTACTCGCTTTCCTTCAGAAGCAGTTATTTATGTAACGGGAAGAATCCTTTTGAAGTGCAGTGTATTGGCAGCTGAGAGATAAACCATCCAATACTACAAAAGAGCCTGAGGGAAATGCAAGGTGGATAATATCTATTCTTTCTTAATAAAAAAAATCATACAAGTGAAGTTATGGAGGGCTGGGACCACTTACTGCTTCCCCTAGACAACTACGTAACTCCTAGATATGATCTATCCCCCCATCATTGTGTCACTCGGAAGCAAGGTGCTCTTACTGTGACAGCAGATCTAAAAACAAGAAAGACAAAGGCTCCACAGTAATTAGCATTGACAGTTTGAGTTCATGTACTAGAGGATTAGCTCACTAAGGTAGGCTTTTCAAGTCCAGGCGCAAACTTTCATGCCATGACAGATAAGAGGAACAGTATAACCTTAAAAGACTACTAGGGTTTCTGCTGTGTACAAGATTACTTGGAGAGGTTTAAAGGCTAATTAGACAAAAGAGGAGACAATAAGATCTTCCCTGTCCTAAAACCCTTAGAATATAGAATTAGAGCTGATAACAGCCAATGGACCACTGATATACAAGTGAAGTGAACAATCCTCATGAACCAACAGTGTTACCATTAGGGTAAGGTCACACTGGGAGATTCGGGGAGATTTAGTCGCCCGGCCCAACTGCTTTCCCCTGCCTTCTGCCTGCTAGAATGAAAAATTGCCAGCGACATGGCACTGCCGGCGCTTTGTTTTCCGAAGTCGCCCCCAAGTTATATTACATGAATTACCTAAAGGTGATGTGCAACAAATCGTAATGGAATAACAACCAATATAACAAATATAACAACTAATAGCAAAAAAATCAGTAGGCAGCACTTACAGGTCACCTGTTTAAAAACATATTCAGAATGCTCGGGACCTGGGGCTTTCGGCATTATAAATCTTTCTGTAAGTTGGATCTTCATACCTAGACTTAAGTGTCTACTAGAAATTCATGTAAACATTAAAAACAACTCAATAGGCTGATTCTGCTTCTGATAAGGATGTGTTATATCTTAGTTTGGATCATGTACAATTGACTGTATTATCACAACAAATAAAAAGGAAATTATTTAAAAGATATGGATTCTATATCTATCTATAAAGATATGGCGTCTATGCGAGTCAGCCTTTCCGTAATTTGGAGCTCTCCAGATAATGGGTTTATGGATAACGGATCCTATATCTGTACTATGTATTGTGGTGAACAGGTATGTATGTTTAGCACCCACAGTAAGTCATATAGTTGATATAGTACTGTATTTGTGAAATAAGATAAACTTAAATGATGCTGGGCTTCTGTTTTTTGGTGGGGATGCAGGAAGGAATAGAAAGGATCATGATGAAGCAATACTTTAAAGGAGTTGTTAACCTTTAAATTAAGTATGATGTAGAGAGTGATATTCTGAGACAATTTGCAATTGGTTTTCATTTTTTATTATTTGTGGTTTTTGAATTATTTACCTTTTTATTAAGCAGCTCTTAAGTTTACAATTTCAGCAATCTGGTTGCTAGAATCCAAACTACCTTAGCAACCATGCATTGAGTATAGATACTGGAATTTAAAAAGGAGAGGCCTGATTAGAAAGATAATTAAGAAAAAGTAACAATAACAATACTTTTGTAGCATTACAGAGCATTTGTTTTTAGATGGGGATAGTGACCCCCCATTTGAAAGCTGAAAAGAGTCAGAGGAACGAGGCTAACAATTAAAAAACTATAGAAAATAAATAATGAAGATTTTGGAAAGTTGCTTAGAATTGTTCATTCAATATCATACTAAAAGTTAACTTAAAGGTAAATTACCCCTTTAATGGGTGTAGAGGAATGCCCTTTAAAGGCAGGCCAGCACCAACATTAGGCTGTGAGATTTCTACCGTTAAACTTTAAATTACAGTCCCCTTTCCATTGACCCGTCGGACCTTGTTTAATAAGTACCTAAGGTTGCAATTTGCAATATTCCTAATTCATGAAACAAACTATCTCTAACAAACAACAGTAATGTGTATCATCCAGAGATATTTATTTTGACAGAAACATGGCAGCAGCGGTTTCATGTAAGGTGTTTATAGCCAACCGCACAGTCTGCTTTTGAGCAAGAATCCATTTTACTTTAAATAAGGCAATACAGGTACGGGACCTGTTATCCAGAATGCATGAGACCTGGGGTTTCTATAATTTGGGGCTCCATGCCTTAAGTTTACTAAAAAATAATTTAAACATTAATTAAACCCAATAAGATTGTTTCGTTTCCAACAAGGATTCATTTTATCTCAGGCAGGATTAAGTACAAGGTACTGTTTTATTATTACAAAGAAGAAGAAGAATATGTTTTAATATGTTCAATTATTGTATTAAAAAGGAGTTTTTTGGGGTTTTCCTTCCTGTTATTCCGAGCTTTCTGGATTATGGGTATCCAAATAATGGATCCCATACCTGTATTACATTGTTCAGTGATGGCTATTTCCTAATTGAGCATTTAATACCATTATATTGGCAGGGACCTTACTATACCACTGGGATAGACCAAAAACCAGATACATATTTTTTCAAATGTTTTCTTGTGATGTGATATTAAATGATTTATTAGTTGATAGACTGATATGAGCTACGATAATTAATCTAGAGAATAAACTTGGTAAGTGAATGTACATGAATGACCTTTTAACATTATCAAAGCATAGAATCGGAATAAAACACGTTTAATGACGTCCATTCTAAAGGTCTATCCTGCAGATTTATGCCTGCTACCAGAAGGGAATAATGGCAGAAACTTTTCTATTTTTGGGAGATCGATTGTATTTTAAAAGCCTTCTGTTCTGTTTACTGCATTCCTTAGGCAGTTGGGTAGTTTTGTAAGCTTATGGTATTATAAATCTTATTTATGTCATGAATTTGGGTTTTTAGAATAGCAGAAGAAATTTATAAAAGCTGCTATTCTCCTTGCCTATTCTTGTTTTTATTTTCCACCCATCACCTACAGCTATAACTACTGTAGCAGCAGGGCATCCTTTTCAACAGCCAAGGAATAATTTGTGGGAGAAGAACAAAATATATGATTATTATATTCCAATATACAATTCAGGTACAGTGAATATATTATTTCACTTTCCTCCTGTCGCTCCCGTGCTAGACATTATTAAGGAATAACGTTTCTTAATGAAGTGAGAGCAGAAAAAGAAAATCATTTTTTAATCTGTTTTTCAATCCAACATGGCACTATACAATGAGCAGCTATGGTTATAACTGTAAGTAAGAAAAATATAGGGACCTATAGTAAGTTTTCTACATTCCTACATTTCTTGTGTTTGACAGCTAATTAATGAGCTAAGAAAAGATAAGGTTTTTATTCATAATAAAAATGTGGAGCTTCTGAACCCCTATGATATGTGTCACTCATTTATTAGACAGGTTTATATTATTGCAGGCATACATTTAAGACTTAGGTTAGTGTCAGATAGTCTTAGTTCTTGCAGCATTTATTCACCACAGACATTCCAATATACACGATATAGGAGAAGACAAAAAACTGAATGCTAGATAGACCACTAGTCAAGCCGTCAGCAGCCTTTTAGCAACGCTCACCTTTAATGGAATGATGGGCCGGCAGGTCACACTATCAAATGAGATTTTGCTGTATAACAATTAGCCTGATAAATGCATCGATCACTAATGCAATGGGAGTCCCACAGATTCCAGTGGTGGTCCCTGCAGAGATCTTCAAACTAATCTGCAGTCATATTTCCCTCACCCTATACATGTTCACTATAGAACAGAAATGTAGGCTAAAAAATTCAGACATGATAAATAATAACCTGACTAAATTGATTGTTAATTCCACTGCCATCCTACGTGAGTAAATGAGCTTATAGAACATCCCAGTACAGTAATAATATTCAAAATATTAACAGCAGATTGTGCTGATTTGGTGGCATCAAAAGATATTTTTCTATTCCATGTCAGATTATATTTGGCTTATTTGTGCCTTCTAGTCAAACGTGTTCTGATTTTCTAGTACTATTACAATATGGCTTCATACAAAAAGAATGTTGATGAAAAGAATACTGCTATGGAGTTTAGACTAAGGTTGGAGGTTATAAGTAATAAATATTCACTTCAGGAAACTGATCGGTTCAAATAAGAAAGAAGGATAAAAGAAGAAGAAAAGATAAGGAGGCCCTTTAAATTACACCTGAGAATCACAAAAAAGCAATGTTCATATTCACATACAATATATGAATTTTTATGTCATTAAGATATGTAAATGTGACTTCATGCATTGTGCCCACACTCCCAGAAGGAGAAGCAATGCAGAATCATTTGTACTGGCATAACTGTGCTATATAGCCTGCACAACAGGAGTTATTGTACAAGCACAAATGTAGTATTGATTTCACTTTTGTACTGTAGGGAACAATAGTGAAGGATATTGCATTATAGTGAAAAGACATTTCATATGAAAGGGCAGAGTGTGAATAAGTATAACGATACAACTGTTTGCCCCAGTTTTACACTACAGCAGTCCTGTCCAACTTCTGTCGTACAGAGGGATGGAATTTTTCTGGTCTACATGGTGGAGGGCCAATAATGGAAGCCAGTGTTAGACACTCCCTGATTTTAGACCACACCCACTTTAAACCACACACTTGATACCCCATGTCCACATTATAAAAAAAAACAATGGTTGGTGCTCACTGCAGGAATATCACTCATATGTATTAAGACATACACTTTAAATATATATACCTCCTCCCCCCCGGATAACACAACATCCCCCAGCACATGATTAAACACCTTAGGGTCCCCTAACAATAATTTTCAAATGTTAATAAAGCCCCAGAGCAAATACCAGGTGTATGTTCCACAGGCAGAACAGGTCACACACAGGGAGCACAGGGAAGGGAGAGTACGGCAGACACTGGCAGAGTATGGCACACCCAAGCACAATAGGGCAGGCAGAGTATGGCACACCCAGGGAGTATAGGGAAGGCAGAACAGAGCAGGAGACAGGGAAGCCCATCAGGACCAGTCTAAAATGTACTACATACAGTGACACAGTGCTGGTGCCCCATTAGCATTTTGAATATGAACAGGAGAACAATGTGGGCAGTTTCAGTTTGGGCCTCAGGTGTGAACAGTACAGGGTTTAAGAGTATAAACAATAAAGGTGTCACATGCATGAACAATGCAGGGGGATTACATGTGTGAACAATACAGGGATTAGTCTGAATTTGAGGTTTAAACAATGCAGGGGGCAGTTAATCTCTGTAGTGATACCTTTGAAAGTTTACACATGGTAAACAGACAAAGCAGGCAGACTTTCATATGGGGGGCCACACAAGGGGGGGTCTATTCTTGTGTTCCTGTAGAAGAAATCCTTTAATTGCATCAACATTTTCCAAATTCATTAATGATACAATGACGCGAACATGTTCAGTAGAAGATGAGACTGCTGCTGTTGAAACTGTTTCCTAGGTTTAATTCCAGTTAGGGCACTCCAGAAACATACAGTAGGTTAATTGGCTCCTGATAGAATTGACCATAATGAATATGATATGGACTTGGATTGCAAACTCCACTAGAGCAGGTACTGATGGGAATGATATATTGTTTCTGTAAAATGATGTGAAATATGTTAGCACTATATAAATAATAATAATAAGGGTTCTGAGGGTTATAGACAATGTACTGTATATGCCACACTGTAATGATTAAAAAATAATGGGGTTATGTAATAAAAGGCACTAAGTTTGCCCACAAGTTTAAACCCACAGAAACCAATCAGAAGCATTTACTGGTCACCAGTTTAGAAGTAATCATCTTATTGGTTGCTATGGGTTACTGCTCCTTGGCAAACTTAGTACCATTTTATTACATATTGGAAGAAGTGTCTGAATCCTTCTGCTTTTCCCTGCATTATGGACAAAATATTCCAACAGGTGATAGTGCTGTATCTTGAAATCAACCTCACCAGTACTTTTATTTTACATTAACTACAATATATTGTTTATTTAGGGTTCAAAAAATCTCCGCAGGATTAAAGAGAATTAGGACAGGGGCAAACAGTGTGTTTTTCAACTGTTGTATCTACGCACACATCTGCCCCATGTGGCACTGTCAGACCAGAAGATTGACTCACCAGTGAAGAAAACCACTGCCTACACAAGCCCAACTCAACTCATGCAACAACAATAGTCATTTAATCTGCAGTAATAAACCTAATATCAGTCCATAGGGTCTGAGGTTGACTTTCCCCATGCTATCATTGATACAAAGTGTAACATTTCAACAATTCTGGTTTTGAGTGGATTTTTTATTTGTTTAGGCATGAAAAAGGTTTGCAGTTTTTTTTTTTTTTTGTGACTTGAAGACACAAACGAAATGCATATATTTTCTGAATTCAACAAACTGCCTTCAAAAGGGCAGTTCCTGTCCAGATAATTCCCCAGTGCTCAAGAACTAATAAATACAAGTGAATTGAATGGAAGAGCAGCAAACCAACTGGAAGAAAGTAACAATATGCACCAGAGAACAGCAGCCTCCCTCCTCTTCATAAGTCTCAGACCAGAAGCATTTCATTATATAGAACCTTTAATAAAGGCAATTATAGGTTGTTTGCAACATTATAACTATTCCGTTATTTTATTTGCCTGCAATGTGCTTTCCATGTATGGAACAAATCTAATATGAAGCAGATAAATTACAATAATTAAAACATTGAATGCTTTTGCATTAAGTGAAAAAATCCTGCAAATTGAAGTGTCCTGCTACAAGCTGCGTACAGATACAATTAATGGATGGCTATTATTAAATTACCAGGGGCAAAATTATCAGACTTCACGCATCCAGAAAATACAAACACCAAGAACATTTGTCAAAGACGCTTTGTTGTGTGACAGGCAGTGCATAAATGTAGATTCACTGAACTGTTCCTCAGTGGAATTAATGTAGCAGGTGATGAAAAGTGAAATAAATGTGCATTGGTAACTAGTGGTGCATGCAGCTTTACGTGGCTGTGTAAGGTGGTGGGTGCAGTGTTGCACAAATGTCACTTTTTAGGTTGAAATGTATCAACTAAGGCTAATTCCAAGGACTTTAAATCTTCAGAAATTGCTACATACATACAGAATTTGTTTATGTATTTTTACATGACATTTATTTGGTCAGTTTTACCATAAACAGAGGCATGCATAGTCATCTAAATCTTCTTTATAATCATGCTAATGCCTGTTCTGCCCAATGGCAAGTATCTTGGGGTTGTCTTGAAATTTAAGATTGGTTTTAGTTTTCATAAATCCTTGACATTCATGAAGCAAAAAATACTCTATAGTTAAAGTTATACTGGCACTTAATAATCAAATATAGAAGTCAGCTTGATAGAGATGGAGCTCAGGCTGCCCCAAAATACTTCTTAGGGTGTTCAAAAATTGCATTTTCTTAGCTATATTACTAGATTATGCTGTACATTTGATTCAGATGGATAAAGATAATATGAATTCTTTAGGAATATTGATGATATTTTGAAACAAAACATCCCTTATGAATCCAGTTTATGAAATCTAACGATTGTATCTAAGAAATCATTTCAGACAGCCAGCAATCCATCCTTATGACCAAAAAGAGGGGTATTAGATGTCAATGTTATGTTAATTCTGCAGGTTCACTGTGCTTGACCTCTTTAGGTTGCTGGAGATACTATCTACAGTATTAGTCTAGCTTATGCCTTGAACAGCAACCCTGTTCTGCAAAATCAGGCAGCAGAGGTCAGTCACATGTAGCATTGCAAGGTGAGCCTAGGGGCAAACCCACCACCCCATGGAATGTTGGTATAAAGAAACCTGCTCTATCTTAAAAAGGAAAAGTGCATGATCAGTGTTGGACTAAGACACCAGAGGCCCATGAAAAAACCTAAGACCAGTGGCCCACCAAAAAACTTTAAATCCAGGGGCCCACTCAGTACTATTTTCTTTCTCTCACTCACTCAACCTCTATTCTCCTAGTATCTTTTCTTTACATTCTATAATCTATTATTCCATGTATTTAGTCTCTTTGTTCTCATAGAAATAAGGAATGGCCATGAAATAGGCCGATGGGCCAGTCCAACACTGTGCATGACATAAAAAAAATGTTTGAGATCTCTATGTGATGGTTTCACTTGTAAACAGTCCCCTGGCACACACATATAACACACAATATATAACACACACATATAACACACACATATAACACACACATATAACACACACATATAACACACACATATAACACAAACAGACTTATTCTGCAACTGTTTAAAGATTACACTGCAATCAAAATCAAAAATTCACATAGACCCCCAAACCAATTGTTTTTAACTGGCCTCCAGTCACCTTGCATTCCTTACAATAAAGTCTTTAGATATACTATACACACACACACACATTTATACCCATAATAACCTTATCAAATCTTGTCTTAAAGCATTTCTGTCTGCCTTATACCCTTTTCCTTTGCAACATAGAAGTCCAGACCTTGTGATGATCTTCACCAATGTCACAGCCACAACTTGACCTATTCAGCATGTAGACTACTCTTTTATCTCTTCAAACAGGACAGAGAAAGATGGGAATAATTAAAGTTGATATGGAACCCTAAGTAAGCTTTGGAGCTCAGTTCTTCTCAAACGCCTTCTATTAAACATTAAAAGCCTATTAAAACACTGGCAGAAGCAGCTAATGGCAGCACATAGTCTTTCTTTGTCACCTCCTGTTCTACGGCACATAACGACTGTGCTGTACAGTATATGGAATTAATTCCCTTCCATTAGATCAAAAGTTCAGTGCAGATCCCTTGTCCAGAGCTTGAAACAATGAAATTCTAAACAAGACTGTTTAAATTAAATTGTATGGCATTTTAAAAACTTTTAACAAGAATTTTGTAAAACATAAATGAGCCATCTAGCCCCCCTCTCTTTTCCTTCCTCCTTTGGACATCTGTTCCCTTGTGCCAGCAGCAAGAGATGCATCCCAGCTGTTTAGCTTACTAGTCAGCAAGGTCACCTCCTGACCTCCCACTCTCATTCCCTCCCTCCAAATGCATTGATTCTGTTCCCCCATGTCACCTAGAAACAAAGAGAGACACAGTGCCTTGCAAAAACCTATTTTGCCCCTTTTCCAGTCCTCTCACTTCTCTTCCATATAACAATGCCTACGAGCAATGTTTTTCTCTGTGATATTTTTTATCACTCATATTTCAAAACTTACTTGTTTGTCCTTTAAAATTGTAAATATCACAGTGAAGAATTCTTTTTCGTTAGGCTCAATTGCTTTTCAAGGCACTGTATGTTACCAATAACCAAAGCAGCAATTACCCATTGTTATTTAACTGGCAATGCGTTGTAAACCAAATAACAGGACATTAAGTATTAAACACCATCGAGGCTTAATAAATCATTGAAAAAAAAATTGTTTTTTTTCTTAATCTGTTTTCCCCTTTAAAAGTCCTACCAGAAAAAAATCGGATTTATCGTAATCGTAAATAACCCCTAAATGTTAAAAAATATATATTTTAATTGTTACTTCCTGTAAATTCACTAAAGTTTGGTGATACCTTTTATTGGCTAACTGAATAAGTAAAAATTGCAAGCTTTCAGAGCACACAGGCTCCTTCTTCAGGCAAAATACAAATGAAAGACGAAAAAGGGTGTATGGGCAGTAAATTAGAAAGTTACAAATAGACAGAGATAACTTGTAGAGATAATAAAAGTAATTAGGGTGGGTTGTAAATAGTCCAGGGGTCTGGATTCAGTCAGGTCACATAGCTTGAACTAGACCAAGACAGAATAGGGTATGGTTAACACAACAGTGCACATTAGGAATTGGACAAGATACAGGTACATATAAATAAACTACAAATAGGAATTGTGACCTGTAAAGATAATACAATATTTCAGCCCAGATATTTATAAGCCCCCTAGGGTAAACACTTTAGCTTTAGTCAAGGAAGCAGACACTAGTACAGTCAGCACCTTGTTGTGAGGTGAAGTCAACCTATTAAAAAGTGTCTTTTAAGTTGTAGATTGTCCTTAGCTGTGTTTTTTTTCTAGGTGGCATATCCCTTAGTTAAAGTCATATCTGGACATAAAACTCCTGTCTCTGTTCAGGCCACATTTTAGGGTGTTAAACTTTCTCATGAGTTTGAATTCCCACTCCTTCCGCTCCTGTTGTGTCTTGAAGTTACCCTTTAAAACTGTGACCCGAAGATCTTTGATGCTGCGGGTATTGCTGCAGAAGTGTGCTGCCACTGGGACATCTGTGTTGCCGTGCTTGATGTTAAACCTGTAGAAGTTCAGTTTGCCAATAAAGGGTATCACCAAACTTTACATTTTCTGCATTTTTTCAATGGCTAACACTTAGAAGCGGCATTCAAGAGATATAAAAGTGTTTTTGTACCAAATGCTCAGTGCCTATGGTATATTATGTTGTTATGGAAACCCAAATATACTGCTGAGTGGACAGTCTTAATAAGAGGAGAAGCTGCATTCATGTAGCACCGCATGACAAAGCAATACAACAAATTGTTCAAGAATGGGGCTCGATTGCCACTGCAGTGTTGGTGTCACACACCTCACCTTCAAAGAGTGTACACGTCCTCCATCTGGGCCGGGAATCCCTCTATACTGCAATCACTTGTAATATCTTGCAGTTTAATATGTGCTATCCATCACACAGATTCGATTACAATGTACTGAATGCCATTTGAGTTTATTGCAGCTTGTTCGTACCCCTGATGTTAAAGGGCAAGCTGCCTAAAGAACTAAAGAGAAATGCTGATATGGCATTTTAGTCTCAAAACAGTGCAGTTATTATAATAGGCCTAGAAAAATATTTTTTTTTTACAAGACAATGTGGATAGACAAAGAAATGGCAATGCTAACAAAGTGATCACAATTGCTCTGTTTTCTACAAGTCTCCAGCTTCGGCAACTGTACTTGCACAGTGATAATACATTGCAAGTTAAGGCTGGGATCAATGCGCCCAATATAATACATTATCTTCCAATGACTCTGTAGTAATTGAGTGTAGAGTCCTTATCTGCATACCTTTACTGATTTTTCCCACTGCCTGAAACCTTTCCACCATTCTGCAGGCCCTATGGCTTGATTATATCACGGGGGCTGACACAACATTGGGGCTAAGACACAGTAATCACATGGTCAAGCCCTGCGGGAGCACTTGAGGATGCCCCCAAATCCTTAATTTTTGAACACTAAACAATTCAACTACAACTGAACCTGCAAAACGTGATGGGATTCAGCCAAATCCCAAATGGAATCCTGGATTTTGTGCGTCGCTAGCAAGAAGCAGTTTAAAGGAGATATTGTTTCTGTATACTATGCCCCCCCTGCCCTGTGGTTTGAACAAAGCTCTGTAGCAAGTAACTGCAAAAGAGGATTTGCAAACACAGCACAAATGAGAATAATCACATTGTACATTACAAATGTTTAGAATTCAGATTCAAAACCGTGAATGTAAAATGAACTGTGATAAGAATGGCATTATGCTGTGCGTTTTATGTATAGCAATACAGTTATTACGCACTGAAGTTAAAAAGACTACAGGCACGATAATGCAATTATGTTTTAATTTAGTAACTTCAATAGAGGGGCTTGAGGAGGAAATAAATATGCAAAATTAATATGAGACAGACAAAAAGTTTGACCTAATTTTATCTTTCCTCCCAGTTTTCCACAGTAACAGGCCAATCACCTGATATCAGTAATTTGTATCCAAATCCTTTGCTTACCCCCAGTGGCATAACTATTGAGGTAGATGGACAAGGAGGGGGGTGGCTCAAGGGGGCCGGAAAATTCTTTTTAAGGGGGGGCTGGGCTCCTGATGTTACACCCCTGCTTACCCCCTACAATGAAAAACACGTATAATAGTATACTGGGAACCTAGATACTACTTATCATCCTAGAAAAAAGGCTTTAGAACATTCCCATGTAAGACGTAACAAGATCTAATTAGCATATATAATTGCCATTTTGGCATTTGGTATGTTCATTGCTCAGAAACTCCAGCTTTATATTTACAATCAATTTTCCCATTTAAGGCTCTAGATGTCACATCTAGTTTAAACTAGTCACACAAGATTTGCCTGTTTTGGGGTGAGCTTGCATTTTTTGATCTGGATTGTCCCTCTCTAATACAAAAATCATCTAGAGATCATAAAAAGAACACCAATGAGGATCCTGAAAACATTTTTAAAGTTATACTACAGGTATGGGATCTATTACCCACTATCCAGAAAGCTCCAAAATACAGCAATGCCACTTCCCATAACATGCTATTCAAACAAATGATCCTGAATAGCGTTTGATGTAATATTAAGACAGTAGGTTGTACTTGAAGGTAACCAAACTGCATAAATGCGGCTGTATTTAAGTGTGAAACGTTTTTAGTAATATTTTATTGAAACCCCCCTTGTCTGAAAACCCCATAGTCCTAAGCATCCCAGAACAAATACCATACCTGTATCATGAGCCAATAATAAACTTATTTTTTATCTTGTGGCAATAAAACCTGAATGCTCTTTATGGTCTCGGCTTCCTGATATGATGCAGACTATTCCAGTGACAGATGTATAAGTAATCGGCGTGAACAGCAGAATTAATATTTCAGTGGAATTTAGAATTAGATCAGGTTATAATAATGTGGAACTGGGGTACAAAAGTGTGTGTCTGTGCGTGAGCAAGGGCTGCTATCCTCCATAACACATTGCTGCATTAGTAGATAAAGTAGTTATTTATGCATCTTCCTTACAAATGGCTCTTAGCAGATTTTTCTTTTCCAGTCTGAGTGGATAGCTTGTAAACCATTGTTTCAAAGCACTCTTATGCGCTCTGTTTATCTTACAGCTTTCTCCAAATGATTGCGGATAATGTTTAACAGTTTGGCTTTTACTGTCTAAATTCACAATATGGACACTCAGATTAGGATTCCAAGAAACCAAATGGCATTCTTTCAAATAATAAATCCCTTTTAAAATAAAACAGGCCTAGTTCTACAGCACAATACATTGCAACACATTGTATGTGAAGGGTTAGAATAAAGTAAGCTCATGCGATGAAGCCTAAGTCTATAGTTAAATGGCACTGTTGCTGAATCTGTATTAGCTTGCCCAGACTGCATGCCAAGAACTTTACCCAATGACTTGATATGAAGTCATATACTCTGACAATAACACTCAACTTGGATATTGGAGCACATTTGCATAATACACGTCTGCAACCCACATACTCAAACCACACACTTAACTGCAATGAAAGTCAACTCTCTATGAGATCTACCTATTCTGATCCAAATTCTAGCTGGACTGCCTGGAACAAGATCAAAGCCATCAGTGTGCATAAAGCCTAAAAGATACACACATAAAAGGATACAAATGGCTGCCTGTGCAACTTGTACAATAGGTTTTATTGAACATTTCAACATTTCACAAGTCAACCCTTCTTATAAATTATGTATATAGCCATAAAAAACTAAATTAAACTGCTGGAATCAAAGAAAAGGGTCAGAATAATTCTCCTTCCAAACCACTCTCAGGAGCTGATTTGCAATCTGTGAGCTTGTACCCTTAACAATTAAAATATACTTTGCTGCTATAAAAGCAACATATTAGCAAAGAACCCTGCTGTTAAATAGGCCTCTTCTGAGGTCAGGGAGAGGTTGGAGAAATATTTAGAATGAGGGGAGGAGCAGGATTTGGTTGGTAATAGAAGCAGAATAGGAAAGGCTGCAGAGCACACAGTACAGTTATATTGATAATCATGTTTTGTATGTACTGCACATTGCCCCGGTCTACTGAGGATTTACTCTTCCACCAGCGGAGCCAATGTGCTTGCGTTACCACTAGCAACAAACAGAATTTATATGTCATTTTCATTTTACTCTTTAAATTATTCAAGTGGAACTATGTGTGAACTCTCTGCTTCTTCTCCCTGTTTTGGAATGTATGAAGCATGTGAAAGGTGTGTTACTCTCAGCCAAATTGTTCCTATGGGCCAGACCCAGAAACTTCCCAGGCTTGTTAATCTGTACATTGTTCTATTGCATTTTTCCATAAACAATATGACTTTTCTGTGCCTTATTATGTATTTTCTTGATCGTCACAGAAATTGTTATTCACTTATTGTGTGTTATAAATAAGTGTAATCATCGATCACCCCTGTGTAGCAGATAAATAGACAGACACTCATAAAAATACACAAACCGTTACATATCATGTTGGACTTGGGGGGTCCGTGGTCCACCAGAGCTGCAGCTTCGGGGCAATCACACACCTCCCGCCCTAGCCGCAACCCCCCTCTACTGCACATACCCTTACCAATTGCAGGAGCGATTGGGGCCAGGGGGGAGGTAAGGGTGCAGCACCCAGGGCAGGGAGCAGGTCTGGGTCAGCTGGGCCTATCATGTTTCTTTCCCCACCGGCCCAGTCCGACCCTGATTATATACACACATTTATACATCCTTATGGTTTTTTGGTACACACTAATTTTCCACTTACTTCCTAATGCAGACTAATTGATCCAGTTTATTGGGCATTTATCAAGCAAGTTCAAGCCAGAAATTTTACAAGACAGCTCAACTAATGCCATCTGCTTTCAGTATGCTGACAGCATGGAATTCTGGTCATAATCCAGACATCCTTGTAGCAAAAGGTCTGAAGCCTTACAACATGCCTCTAGTCTATTAGATTCAACTATCACAATCAGAGCATATTATATCTCCCTTTAGAGCACTTCAGCAGCTGCACTGTAGGATTTGTTTGAATGCTCATTTCGGGAAAACACTAGGGACTGCCTTGTAAGCCTCATTCCGACTGATTCAGTGAAAATGGAACTAAATTGTTTCTGCTCAGACTAAGCCACCTTGAGCACAGTCTATGGAGATGTGTGATCAATGAACATAGCAAACAGTACATATCTACTTGCTTAGAAAATCAGCAAGCATGTCTCTGTAACCAAAATATTTTTTTACTACTGTAATGGGGAAGTTCACAGTCAAATCAAGTTTAATCAGTAATGCTAAGGAACAATCATTTTTACTATTTAGCTTTTCAAGTTTGACCTCAACAATGCAGTCTATGGGGCCGATTCACTAACTTCGAGTGAAGGATTCGAAGTAAAAAAACTTTGAATTTTGAAGTGTTTTTTGGGCTACTTCGACCATCGAATGGGCTACTACGACCTTCGACTACGAAGGATTCAAACTAAAAATCGTTCGACTATTCGACCATTCGATAGTCAAAGTACTGTCTCTTTAAGAAAAAACTTCGACCCCCTAGTTCGCCATCTAAAAGCTACCGAACTCAATGTTAGCCTATGGGGAAGGTCCCCATAGGCTTGCCTAAGTTTTTTCGATCGTTGGATTTAAATCCTTCGAATAGTTCGATTCGAAGGGATTTATCGTTCGATCGAAGGATTATTCCTCGCACTATTTGCGCTAAAATCATTCGACTTCGATATTCGAAGTCGAAGGATTTTAATTCCCAGTCGAATATCGAGGGTTAATTAACCCTCGATATTCCACCCTTTGTGAATCGGCCCATTACAGTCTCAAGCCTTACAGCCGCAAAAAACAAAATAATATCAAATAAAAAAACATCTAAATAAAAAATACTCAAAGTTACATTTTAATGTGTATTTCTCTTTAATACAAAGCTTATAGAGGGAATGTAATAATAGCCACAGTGTCTGCTCCTGTTCTAGTATCTACAAACAACCAATCAGATTTTGAGTTTGAGTTCAAAATACAGATCTACAAAAGGTCTGTTTTTGGGTGGCCAGGTTTCCAGACCTGGAGCAAACTTTGCACCTGTTACATTGCCGCAAGCACTGCACAGCATGGCTTCCAAACCTTTACACTCAGTATTGAGAAGAGTGTGTTTGTTGGGTTGAGGAAGAGATCGGTATGTTACTTTTTAACCACCATTCTTTTGATAAAATCAGGGCCATGCACCATATCTAAGGTATATTTAGCAGTACAGATTTTAGAGGATTAAGGAGAAAAAATGTTGGACATCTAAATTAACAGCATTGTAGCAAAGTGATCATTATCCCATTCTGGATTAGATAACAAGACCACTTTATATAAATCAGTCAAGGTTAGTGGATCTAGACTCCTACTTACCCAAATTAGAAGAAGCTCTTCCTTCAGCTGCCCGGTCCTTGAGACTCTCTGCAATGGATAACTGCTGTTCATGGTATTGTTTAGCCCTCTCCAAATCCTGCATACATCTCGCAGCATGCCCTAAACCTGCATAGGCTCGCATCTCAATTGCCTTGTCCGGCAATTCCTGTGCAAGTTCCAGCACATGATTGTGGTAGGACATTGCTTTGTCAAAGTTTCTTCTGTAGTGAAAGGCACTGCCAAGGTTACTGTAAGCCCGGGCTTCCTCACGTTTGTTTCCAAGTTCTTTAGCAATTTTTAAATGTTGTTCATGACAATGGACTGCATTTTCAAAGTCCCCCATAGCAATATAGACTGCTCCCATGTTGCCCAGTTCTCTTGCTTCAGAAAGTTCATCTTTGGATTGTTTAGCTAGGAGTACACACTGCTTGTGGCTCGCCAGTGCATTGGGGTAATCTCCGATCGCGGTGTAGACATGACCCAAGCTGCTCAAGGCAGATGATGCTGCCTATAGGAAAAAAAATATATATGTGAATTGTACTCATTACTTCAAGAAACACCAATACAGAGCTATTGAAAATGGTCTTAAATCCCAATACATACAGTATAATACATGTTTTAAAGACCTCTAAAATATACATAATTGCTTAATAAATATACCTAGAACACCACAACTGTCTTTATCTAGAATAGTACATAATACTATAGTACCTAGTATTGCCCCTCAAACCCCCCCCCCCTTCTGTGCCATTTCTTTAGGGTAACTGTCTTCAGAGTGGCTAATTGTCAACCAGTAATAATGCAAAAGGATGAACACTGCCCTTGGTGTTTGGTGGATATTTCCAAATAAAACAATGGTGCCACAATAGTAGTAACATTTTTTTCATGTGCAAATCTAATTGCATTCAGTTTTTCTTTTTTTGTGGAATAGACTAATAAATAAACAGGATTTCTGGCACAAGAAGACACAGTAACAGCTCAGCTATAAAACTATAATTTGCAGCTAATTAGATACGAAAGTTGGCAAGATAACACAATTTGTACCTGCTTCCAATATGGAACACCACCACCAGGATTCCCTTAGGCAATTTAATTACAACATAAGCTCTGACACATGGTAATGACTTGTAAATCAATATAAAATATTTTTCTTTCACGTTTAAGGTTAGCGATAGACTTCTATATAAATTAAATTATATGTGATAATTTCAGATAAGAGCATAAAGAGACACACATTCCACTCCATTTTCAGGATACAATGCAGTTTAAGGCATTCTAGTTGGTTTTCTTTAGTTTCCTGACAATTAGAGCAGAGATATAAATGGTTTGAATGTCCTCCCTGCTATGAGCAAGATGCAGTGCATAGCGGAATCACATAAAATCCCAAAGCCCAAAACAGACACATTTCTGAACGGTGGTGATTTCACAGAAGATCACTTCAATAACACATTTTTAAACTAATGTATTAAATAATATATTTACAACGTCTCAATAAAATCATGTTAAAAAACCCTGTATGAGTGATGTTTCTCAGCTTTGTAAGTCAACCCAAAAATTTAAATAATTCTTTTAAAAAAAACACCCAACATCTTTGCAAATGCTGTTCTGCAAAAATGACTCTCTTACTGTCCCACCTGAGCTCTGGAAATCCTGAAAAAGTGCTTAAAAAAGTCAAACTGGATGCTTTCATAATAAAATAATATAGTGGTCCCGAATTGTGAATGCTTAAATTGAGCTACTGTATACACACTGTCATTAGGAGTAACCTAAAGGTGGCACGTTTAGGCCAAAATGGAGAATTAGGCAAAGGTCAGGCACGGGTCTGGACGGAGAGCAGATCAGCATAAATGAGAAGAGACCAAGAGTCAATAGTAGATATTAGAATCCCCAGGAACTCACTGAGTCTTACAATCAGGCAAATTACCGGTGTTCTAGGGCCTTAAAAGAAATGTTCAGTATAAAAATAGAATAGAATATTTTTCATTTGATATGTGGTATCTGGCAGTAAAATAGCATGTCATGAATTAATTATTTACAGACATTTTTTATCTTCCATAAATACTGTGTGCCTTGTGCCATATTGTAACAATGCAAGTGGTAGATATAGAGCTCCCTTGTGCCTTGCATACTCTTCCAAGTGGAAGCCCACCTCTCTATCCCACTGTAGTAGGTGCTGCTTAATAGTTACATAGTTAGATCGGGTGGTAAAAAGACCAAAGTTCATCAAGTTCAACCCTTCCAAATGAAAACCAGCATCCATACATACACACACTGACTCCTCATACACTCACATAAACTATATATCCCCATACATTAACTATTGATTTTAGTATCACAATAGCCATGGATATTATGCTTGTCCAAGAAATCATCCAAACCACTCTTATAGGTATTAACAGAATCAGCCATCACAACATCATATAGCATTGTATTCCACAACCTCACTGTCCTCACTGTGAAGAACCACGTACACTGTTTTGAATGAAAGTTATTTTCCTCTATCCTGAAGGGGTGGCCTCTGGTACGGTGATCATCTTTATGGGTAAAAAAGTCCCCTGCTATTTGTCCCCTCTCAAGCGCCTTTTTTCCAGAGAAAACAACCCCAACCTTGACAGTCTATCCTCATAATTTAAGTCTTCCATCCCTCTAACCAGTTTACTTGCACTTAGTCTCTGCACTCTCTCCAGCCCATTTATATCACTCACATACATATGTGACTGTATCACCTGACGAAGGGGAACGCCCCCGAAACATTGTGATGCAATAAACGCACAAGGGGCTAGTCCCCTATTTGAATAGCCTTGTGTGTCGTTCCTATCTTCTTGCTACTTGTTACTGCGGGGGAGAGGTTGAGGGGGGCACATCAGGGTGACTCCCAAAAAATCATGGTGAGACAAAAATATGCTGCTGTTTGATGCTCATTATACGTTGCCTTGTAAAAAGATGTGCATTATTTTTTATAATTTACTTTACCTTTTTAAAGACCAGATACCGATAACTGTTTTCCTATGGGACAGTTTGCATATCATTATTTAAAATTAAATTTGAAATCTGCAACTGCAGTAATACACAGTACAATAGCATCTGTATATAGAAAGCATGCCATGTGATCCTCAATAAGAGAGTGATTATCAGAGCAAGGAAAATGCAAAACAAGTCAACTTCCAAATGAATCACAGGCTCTCGAAAACTGCTAAGAGCAAACATTTCAGCTTGACTTCATTCGTATTTTAATAGTAAAATGAGATGCCATAATAATCAGCTAATCCCATGAATAATGCATGTGAACAATTTGGTTAACCTCTGTGTCAACGAAAAAGGCAATTAAACGAGGAACGTGTAAAGTGGATAGATACATTTGGATTTAAATAGAAGCCCCAATATAAATTAATTGTAATTATTACAATGTGACATTCAAAAACTTACAGTAACCAATTTAAGGCATCGTTGTAATTAACTGATTAAACATGAGGGAAGTCCTTAATGTGTGTTAATGTACAAAATTTTCAACTAAAATGGAATAATTATCACTTAAATCACTCAAAACCTCTTGTATCATATCAGTATCAAAGTGATAAAACATGTGCTAAGTATTTGTCTTAGTATATATGCAGATATTTATCTGTCAAGCCAAAAAGGAACATTACCATTATTATTATTATTATCACTTATTTATACAGAGCCAGCATATCATTCGCATCATTCCATGTCTCTTCATTTGTTGCTTTTCTTTTAATCTCTTTTATTTCTTGCTTTTCATAGGATAATGTAAATACAAACATTCAATGTTGGGGAATTGACGGGGAAGGGTAAGTTAGTATGGGAAAATACACAAAGTGTAGCTGATAGATAAATAGATATATAGATGATGGATAGATAGATAGATAGATAGATAGATAGATAGATAGATAGATAGATAGATAGGAGATACATGATAGAGAGAGAGATATAGAGAGAGCTATAGAGAGAGAGAGAGAGAGAGAGAGAGAGAGAGAGAGAGAGAGAGATAGATGATAGATAGATAATAGATGCTCGAAATTAAAACTATAAACTCCAGTCCATATTATTCTTAAATTCTCGCAAATGACTAACTGCTGGCATGTTCCTGACTACGCCTGCTTTTTGACTCCCTAGCAGAATGACCTACATGTATCAGGAAGATTAGAAACCGAAAATATCCAAAGGAGCCAATCTTAGTTTTGCCCATCTCTTGTCTTGAAGTGGAGGACTTAAGACTCACTTTGGTGGAGCAATGTTTTAGTTCCAACCTATTGCATCAGCACTCTAATGCAGTGGCCTTGGGCTGGTACAGAACACCCAAACGTAAAGGTGCTGCACTTTTCCTTTAAGTAAGGACAAATGTCATTCACAGGTATGTAAAATAAGAATCCTGCTGCCAGGAAACTTTTTCTTTGCTGATGTTGGACACACTGCTATACACTATAAATGTAAAATAAATGTTTTCACTTTATGTTGTTACTGTCCTTTTAACAGCTATAAATTGAATCTATTATTTTCATACTAAATACCCTAAAACGTATCATGTCTTCATGAAGTATTAAGAAAACAAAGCAATTAAACATGACTTATCAAGCACCCGTCTTGTTATATAGAGGTAGGTATAAGAGGCTGAAAGCTGCAGCTGAGATAGCAGTTTGAATTCTAGCAGTCAAAACACAATAGAAAGCAAACACTTTTTTTGAGAAAAAAAAAAATCACATGACAGGTACTGAAATGAGTTTCACATGAATATAGTAACCCACATTGTCACCTTCTCAAGAGGGACTCTTTTTGTTCTGATGGTTTGAAACAGTATTCCCTGGGGACATAATGAAGATCTGAATTTTAAATGTTTCGGTACATTTGCACATTGCTTATGTAGCATATCACTCTAAAGTACATCTTTTGTGATAGAGAAAAATTAAGTCCAGCACAGCCAGGGAAATAAGTTATGTCTTATCCTGAGATTAAAAATCAGGCCACCAATTTATCTCTTTTTTTTTATTGTCATTTATTGCATCACTATTTGAGGCATTATAATGTATGAACGTAGCTTGCTTGATGTTCAGCTATAAAAGAAATATTACGTCCATCATTTACAAGAAGGCAGGATATTGTGATAATGTGCTATCTCACAGTCTGTAAGCACTTGTGGTAGGGAGGGCCATCTCCCTCCCAATGCTGCACTACCTTATTGTATATACAGTATAATAAAATATTTTTAAGCAGTCTGGGATCTACTCTGTTATATATCTTTAGTACTGAGAAGAAAAGCAGACAGTCTGCAGTAACATACCAGAACAATTCATCTTCCAGCTAAAATAATGCACCCCCAGTAGTACCTTCCCAGCTCACAGATCAGTCCTTGTGTACTTCTAAAAGTTTAAAAAAATGCAACTGTCTCTTATTCATGCAGTTAAAGAAAGCAGTGGTAACAATTCTTCCATGAAATGCTACCATGCAGCCTATGATGTAAATAGTTAAGACCACCATATGGGGTTTACCTTGAAAAGGTATGGTGTCCTGACCATTTTATGATCACAACGTTAACTAAAAACTCTTTTTTTTTTTTTTAAATGACATGCACTTGAACAGATGCTAAATAACTTATAAAGGCACTATGGAATGTACAATCCCCTCTCTATTTGTACATTTTATGAGAACGCTAGACCTTCAGATATTCCAAGAGAATTGGACTTAGGGCAGTTGTTCACAAATGATGAGGCTTCCTTCCTAATCAGAGCCTTAGTTGTTGGGAACCCAGCCTGAAGCCAGTTCAAAAAGGTTTGGAAAGAATGGCACTCTTGGATACTTGGACACCATCATGCAGGTCAAAAAGAGCAAGATTTGGCCATGAACATGAACATTTTTTTTTAATATCCTACACATTATAAATAAGCTAAATACATGATTTAGCAATGTTTGCAAATGTCTTCCACTGGGGGAGGGCTTGTTTAAATATTGGGCATCAAAAGGGGACTTGAAACAAATTAGTCAGACAACCAGAGAAATATCCACATTGCCTCTTAAGAAAATTTAGAGCCACAAATATATGGCCTGTTTGACTGGCCAGTGGCCATGTCGCCAGTGATGTCTTCTGACTTCCTGTAAACACAATGGAGGTCCTGATCAGGACTTCTTGCAATAAGTGACTAGCTGCTTAGAAAAACTGCAGGCTAAGTCAGTAAAACTTTTACAAAATGTTCTTCATATGTATAAAACAAAATGTCTTTCAAGCAAAACATTAGGGAAAATTTAAAATGAAGATATATTGGCTCTTTAAAGAGCTATTTTGACTGATAAATACACTTTTTATTGGACAACAATTTAAAAACCTAAAATACATACTGTATATACAGTAAATGTTACATACTTACTTGATCACAGAGGAGAAACTGAACAATCTATATATCTTACTTGCTTTCCTTTATATACAGCTTTTCTTCAGACTTACAAAACTAGCTATTTCTCTGCATTTTTGAGTCTGAATGAAAGTGGTTCTTCTGAAAAGTCCTTGATCGTACTATATACAATGTGATATTAAAGGAAATACTTATTTTCATTTCTAGTACCAGTATTTTTGGGTAAAGGTGGTCATCTGAAGTCTCATTACTGCTTCAGCAATAAATAAGATTAGTATTTCCGTGACATTCCGAGTTCAACTTATTTTGCTGCAAGACAGTTTTATTATTACCAATGGCAAGTAATAATTCCTGAACTGGAGGTGACCTCCTATCGCAGGTACTGTTAAAAGGAAACAGCCTGCAGAAATAGGAGAGAAATAAGATGTTCCTCCATGCTTCCTGCAATAATATTATAGAAGCCCATCTTGTTTAAACCACAGAAACAAATGTTATTAATTTTTCTCCAAAGAAATCATTGCAGCACTTGGGATACCACACCCTCTAACATCAGTAAGCCTAGAGCTTTATTTATTTATTTATTTATTATTTTTATCCTGTTTTTCTGGGTACAACAGTTACAGATATGTGGGGGGAAAGACCAACTTTTCCTATCTTAAAGGGATACAGAAACCTTTTAGAAACCATGCCCATCCCCAGAAATCTATTCATGGGACGAGCAGTCTTTTTCCAATGGAAGTTCTTATTTTCTCATCAGAGATGTTGCAATCCCTCTAAATTATACATGTGTGTGTCAGTGTTTTTAACAGTGTCTTAACAGTTTTTATTTAACTTTTTCAAGGGGTACGGAAAAGTAAAGGGGGGTACAGTATATGTTACCTGCATCTCCTATACAAAGGTAAAATCCTTTGCCATGTCAGACTACAAATAGAGTCCCTTTAACCAAGTATTAAATGACTCAGCCTAACAAAATTAATAACTTCCCTCTAGGTAATCCTCCTTTAGGTAGTAGAGTCAATCCAATCAGCCCATATCTTATTGTATTTGCCTGGACAACTAATATGTAAAACTGCTTCACGTAAATAAACCATTTTCATAATAATATACTTTTTATTAGTATGTGCCATTGGCCAATCCTAATTAGAAAATTGCCATTTTAAGAAATAAGGGCTGCCCCCTGGGATCCAACAAATCACGGTGAACACAAATAAACCAAACATGTTAGATCACATGAGCCAATTAATGGAGAGAGTTCTGTATTTTGCTTTCACACGTCTTTCTGTTACAGTTAGAGCTGCAGTATTTCTGGTCAGGTGATCTCTGAGGCAGCACAGAGAATATCATAAAATAGGGGCTCAATGTCATGAGCAATATTTACTGATATATATATTAAAATTAGGTAAAATTCTTTAAAGGAATTTTTCAGTGTAAAAATAAAAACTGGGTAAATAGATAGGCTGTGCAATATAAAAAATGTTTCTAATATAGTCAGTTAGCCAAAAATGTAATGTATAAAGGCTGGAGTGATTTCATGTATAACAAGTCAGTCAGAGCACTACTTCCTGCTTTTCAGCTCTCTTGGTTTACACTGACTGGTTGCCCTGGCTACAGACAGTAACCAATCAGAGACTTGAGGGGGGGCCACATGGGTCATTTCTGTTGCTTTTGAATCTGAGCTGAATGCTGGATATCAATTACAAACTCACTGAACAGAAATGTACCATGTGGCCCCCCTTCAAGTCGCTGACTAACTCAGAGTTATAGAGCTGAAAAGCAGGAAGTTGGATTCTGGCTGTTTTATTAGACATCTGTTCACTCCAGCCTTTATACATTACATTTTTGGCTAACTAACTATATTAGAAACATTTTTTATTTTGCACAGCTTATCTATTTACCCAGTTTTTATTTTCACACTGAACTATTCCTTTAATATGCCACATAATATGATAAAAACTATCTGTTTCTGTATTAATTTCGGGGGGTATACTTTTCCTTTAAGCCATTATTTTCCATGTCAGTGACACTGCACATGCTCAGTGTGCTCTGGGCCGTTGTTGAGCTGCTAAATTTAGGGATTGGCAAACAACCCATGAAAACATTAACAGAAAATTAGGTTACATCTGTTGCAGAAGCTGATGCCACAGGGCTGATCATTAATTTATTATGTTGCAGAATGCACTTGATGCTATACCATATGATCTGAATTAATTACTAATTAATAATCAGTATAGTATTGTAACTTTTTTTTAAAGTTAGTCTAAAAGGCAATGTCTAGCATGTCTAGAGGTATTCTTTGTTAAGCTTTAGTTGTCCTGCATCTATAAAAGACAATTAAACATTTGTGAATACAACCGTTAAATATTTAAACTATCAATGTGGGGTAATAGCAAGGATGGTGTTGTATCCAGAGGAACCTGAAATTGTATGTGTTGACACAAATTGCAGTTGAATTAGAACATTCACTAAGTATACATTTGTGTGCACAGGTTAGTATAAACTGTAGTTATTTCCCAGTGGGTTTGTAGGACTGCCAAAGCCCAAAAACGACAGAGAACTTCCATCAGCTATTCCCAAAATGAAAAGTGGGTTAATAAAAAAAGATTAATGATGTAAAAGTTTAAGTGCCTTGAGATTTCCATCCCCATTAGGACATTAAATAATGTGGAATGCATAATGAAAAGTGAAAATTGTCTCTATGTTTGAGATTATGAAGAAAGCAAGATAGGACATGCCAACCTAAGCCTTAGGCTGCTTAATTCAGAAAGGAGGAGGAAAATCTATTGAAGCGTTGAGAAACTGTTAGAATTTTTTTCTAATATCTACACTAGAAAGTTCTATAAGAAATTGTTTGCTTCATATGGGGTAAAATAACGAGATATTGTTTGAAAATAAATATATATATATATAGTACACATATTACACACAGCTAGAAGGATTAAAAGTAAAAAAAAAAAAAAAAGAGTACTTGGACGTTTCCAACACATTCCACTGCAAAGGAAAAAAATATAAAGCCCAAGAAGCACAAACTGTGGGTACAGGAAACAGGTAGGGCTCAGCAGAACAGTGTGCCACTTGCTTTGGAATAAAGGTGGAATTATAGAATATAGGTGGGCGTCTTTAAAGGGAAACACATCCCCTTTGTGACATAAGCTCATTCATTTGGTGCACGTTGCAAGGAATTTTATTTAACAAGGTTGGTGTTAATAAATGATGATGATATCAGCAAACATGCTCTAAGAAGGTTGTAAACCATTTGTCTATTGAGTCCATGGCCAATCAAATATGGCTTTTAGCAGGTATGTAGTACATCAGTCCACTAAAAACATAATGTAACAGCAATGCTGAAATTTATGGTTGACTTTACGTGGTTGCTAGGGGTTATTTGGCCAGTGTCTAAGACCTGTGTGTGCTACCCATGGCAAAAAATCTCCAGAAAATACCTTTACATTGTTGTCACTTGGAATCTCTGGCGCTAAAATGTTTGAGAAGAACAATCCTTCTCTGGTACAATGCATATGCTTTAGCGCTGGAGATCCCACTGACACCAATGTAAAGATTTGTAGCATGCAGAATTTCCAAAGGCAACAAAGCTCCATATGTGCTAATGCTATTATCCTTAATAACTAAATAGAAGAAATTGGCCTGAAAATACAGATACACAATAACAATAAAAGGGAAGCTGCACAGTTAATCCATTTTGTGGCAGGGTTAGTTGACCCAAAAAACAGAAATCATTTTAAATAAAAAGCCACAGCCAATAAATAATAACGACCAACTAAAAGTTACTAACAATAGGTCTATTTATAACTTGCTTTAGATTAATACAAAGATGAACTTCTCCTTTTATGTGACCTAATTCATAGAATGGAATGTTTTTGTCTAAAAATATGATCAACTCAAAAGTAGTATGATATAAAAAATAGGTTGATGTATCACATATCTAAAAAAAAAAAAAAGTATTGTAGCAGAACAAATTGTGCTCAGGTATCCAGAGAGAAATCAAACGTCATTTTGAAAAATATTCATACTATGTGATCAGTTCACTGAAATACAGATTTGTCTGCCCTTCGTTTTAAATAGTTTCAGATACACTGCTTCTCCAAACTGCACTAAAATGTAAACATTCCAAAATGGAGCATGAATGTCATCTGTTTGAAGATGAATGGTGCAAAGTGGAATGTTCCTAGAGTCATACATCATGGCAACCTTGCCAAACAATTCCACCTTCTTGCTTTACACACTTTCTAACCAAACCATAATCAGATGCATTGCGCTTACAGAAGGGACTAATGGGTGTTTTCCAGAGAATATCAACAGTGAGCAGTGACACAAATGTTACAGTATAAAAATGATCCTTATGGGCTTTATGATTCATTATGATACATTAACCACTGTAGGGCAAAACTGCAGAGCAAAAAGATGACATTGGGGATATGATATAACCCCACACTGGGGATAAATCAAGACTAATGCAGTAATCCCATTTGCAAAAGGTTTTTGATGCAGTCCTCTAATCAATACAAAATTACTTGCAATGCACACTTATTTTAAAAGGTTAAAAAGTTTTGATACAATTTACATAATAAAAGAAGCATAAAATATAATTGGGGGGGATGGGATGGATAAAAATGTTTAAAGGGTTATTGATATGTTTACATTCTCAGTGGCTTATAGCACCTATTCATGTGTCGGTTAGTCGTATTGTGTGTACTGTGTTTTATTGCAATCTGTTGATTTCAATGCTTGTATACATGGACTTTTTTTTTTTCTCTTTCTTATCACTGCACTGAGTTGTAAATATTGAATTTCTGCAATAAAGAAATATTGAAACAAAAAAAAAATGTTTAAAGGGAAGAAAGTATAGAGTAAAAATTGGGAACACAAGACAAACACTCTGGTAGGGGTGCCTGTTGGCAAGGTGGCATTTATAACAGTCATACTGTTGAAGCAGTGATGAGCAAATGTTTTTAATGCCCATTGATTCGCAACAACTGTCTGCAACACAGGGGAATATCTAACTGGAACCTGGACAATTAAGTACCCATCACTGTTTCAAACAATGTGCATGGGTGTCTAAACACTTATAGGGTAATGTTAGAAATGGTCTCAGGTTTGTTGCTTGTCTACTAACCCAAAGCAGACAAGCAGCAGGTGGCATTTACTGGCCAGCAGTTTAAAAAGAAATCTGGGTTACTAGATGTGAGCAATAAATAAAGACTTTGCATTACATTACAATGATCCTTTTCATATTGGTATGTTAAAGGAAAACAATACCCCCAAAAGTGTAAATAAGTTTTACTGTTGTTTACCAATTAGGAAATGTGGCTCATCCCACAGGGTATCCTGTGCTGATATACCAAATGGATCATCCAAGATTAAATATAGTACGTAGGACGAGTCCAAGGCAGTACTTTTAGCTGCAAATACTTTTATTGAGGAAGTGGGTCACACACAAATGGGGGTTATTTATTAAGCGCCGAATACCTGAAATCCAAACAATTCAGATTTTTCGGTCCTTAAAAAAAAAAAATCTGAATTTTTTCGGGATTTATTAAAGTCCAATGGTATGAAAACTGCGAATCTCAAAGCTCATGATGCCCTGTATTAGTCAATGCGGAAGGTCCCAGTGACTACGCTGCTGTCAGTACCGATATCTGATGATTTTGGGGATTTTTGTTTTTGCGGAAATGTCCGAAAAACTTTTCGGGCAAAGGTCCGAAGTTTTCAGGTTTTTGCATGAACCTATTTTTTTGGATGATATATAAGGTCCATTCGGGAATTCTGAGTTGCTCGGATTTTTATCTTAGAAATACTGAACTTGATAACTAACCCCCTAAATGTTTCTGGCTAGGCCCTTGAAGTGCCTAGCCCGAAACATGTAGTGTGTGTGTGTGACCCACAATAAAAGTATTTTGAAAAGTAGTTGAAAAAGGACCAATAGGTCCGAAACATGTCGTGTGGTGACACAATAAGCAGCATAATTGCAGTTAACCTGCTGTCGTGAATGATTCCCATACTTCACAATACATTGGATATATACAGGGTGCCGGAGACGGAGCATCCAGGGAACCATCACAAGAAGTAAGGCACATACACTAATCAGTGTAAAACCCTCTGCTATACACTGGAATATATATATTTTTTTAATGAATATTGCCTTTTACAGCTTTTAGATGGAGCCTCTATTTTATGATATTCTCTGTGCTGCCTCAGAGATTACCCGACCAAAAAGACTGCAGCTCTAACTGTAACAAGAAGAAGTTTGGGAGTAAAAGATTCAACTTTGTTAATTAATTGACTCATGTGATCTAACATGTATGGTTTGTTTGTGTGCACCATGATTCATAGGATGCCAGGAGACGGCCCTTATTACTACATACTGTATTACTAAAAAATATATTATTATGAAAATGAAGCAGGGTTTTACATATCAGCTTTTTTATGCAATATGTTTGGAGGTTTTGTTTTCCTTTAAGGGTAGGGACACACTGGGCGATTTGGGGAGATTTAGTCGCCTGGCGACTAATCGCCGCGACTTTCCACGACCAATCTTCCCCCGAATGCCTCCCCTCGCTCTGCGCCAGGCTAAAATGAAAAATCGCCTGCGCTAATCACACGCGGCGATTCCTTTTCCGAAGTCGCCCGAAGTTTCCTCGTGAGGCAACTTCGGGCGATTTCGGAAAACGAATCGCCGTGTGTGATTAGCGCCGGCGACTTTTCATTTTATCCAGGCGCAGAGTGAGGGGAGACATTCGGGAAGAAAAGTCGCTGCGATTAGTCGCCAGGCGACTAAATCTCCCCAAATCGCCCAGTGTGTCCCTACCCTAAGTCAAAAACCCTTTAGCTGATGTAGGTAAATGAATAATCTGAAATACTGTTGCTAGAATAAATTGAATATATCAAATGGAAATAAGCATGACATTTCTAAGAGGAATTAGTTTGCAATGACATTTTGGGCTAGGTGTGACTTTATATAAAACATATAGTTTCACTGAAGCAATACCCGTAAAAGTGTCATTTTTGTAGGCTGTACTTTAAGGACATGGCTTAAATATGTCAAGAAGACTGTGACTGTAATGGAAAATGTTAGTTTTTATGGATACAATTATCTAGGCTAATGATTTGCAAGTAAACAAGTGACTAAAAACAATGACGTTGCCAGAGAGTTAAGCAGCCACATATTTGCATCTAGAAACTCAGAGGAACTTAACTCTACTAGTTAAGATATGATGAGGACACTTAGATCTTTTAATGGAGACAGCATGTTTGTTTTCATTGAAGCTGGCTGAATTATCACTTGTAGTTCTCAAATATAGTTGGAATAGGCAGCATCCCCTAAGTTTCCATTTATCAAGCTGACAGTTTGCCACTGACTCCGAAATTGTCTCTGCATTAAAAACATTCTCTCTCATCTCAAATCACTTACTGGCTTCCTAAATTAGAATTTACATTAGATATGGATCAATTACGCTATCATTATATTAGGCTTTCAGCTTCTATTGTGTAAGAGCATCTGAACATATTAAACTTTTATTGCATCACACATAGCCATTTGGAAACTCCACATTCCTGGTGTTTTTTTGCATAAATGCAGATTGAGGACATTTAAGCAAAATTTATTATGTCTAGAATAGTAGTTCCAGACAAACGGCAGCTTCCGTGGACATTAAATATGAAAGCAGGAACACTTGCCAAAACACATTTATGCCTACAAGTACACAGAATTTATAGCACATGCATTAAAAGACTTATTGTGAGATATTTTGCGTTTATATACCAACATTCAATTCATACATGAAAATGGGATCAAGTACAAAGTCCTGTTTTATGATTACAGCGAAAAAGAAAATGTGGATTATTTGATTAAAATGGACTCTATTAGAGATGGGCTTCCCCATATTTGGAGCTTTCTGAATAACAGGTTTCCAGATAACAGAACCCAAACCTGTTAAGTGACAGTATAATGCAAAATACAGAACATATGGAAAACTGCAGAAGTATGTCTGCAGTAAGTCTATATTGGTATGAGATCAGTTATCCAGAAAGCTACTAGTTATGGGAATGCCATGTCCCATAGAATCCACTATAATCAAGTAATTCAAACTTTTAAATATGATTCCCTTTTTCTCTGTAATAATAAAACAGTACCTTGTACTTAATCCCAGCTAATATATAATTAATCCTTACTAGAGGCAAAACATTTCTTTTGGGTTTGATTAATAGTTAAATATTTTTTTAGTAGACTAAAAGGGGAATGTAATTAAAAATCACAAGCAATATTTAAAATGGCGTTCTGTGAATGTTTAGCGCTGCTCGCAATGTAAAATCACTCGCTGGCGAATATTATATCGCTAAGCGAAGGTTACTATTTACATCTGGTCTGGAGTTTCGTTAAATATTTCATCACAAAATACGATTTGCAATTGCGAAATTTTATTGCATACACTGCGAATGTTTGCGAGGAAGCCATTGAGGTCTGTAATTGTTCAAAAGGACGCAAACATGGTCGCTAATATTATCCGAGAAAACCCCAGGTCCTGAGCATTCTTGATAACAGGTCTCAAACCTGTACAAGGTTTCTAGCTTTTTATACAAATTTTTATAACGCATATATATATTTTCATGAAACCTGAAAATATATAGCTTCATTAATATTTTCTTACACTCTAATATCATGTGCACATTTTGGGTCAGATGTTAAATCCTCTTTAAAGTGTTTAGTTGGAGTTATGTTAAAAAAAAAAAAAAAACTTCCATCACTCATTCAAAGTCTTTTTCTGTGCTCGCTGGGAGCACAGAAAGTTCCCCACCCCACTTAGGCTCACAGTGTATTGTCACACCTCCCTCATCTTGAACCTTTGTAAAATGATAAATTCTGGGACCCCATGGGGCAAATTCACTAAGCCGCGAAGCGCTGAACGCTAGCGTTAATTCGCTAGCGTTTGGCATTTTCGCTACTGCGCAAATTCACTAACGAACGCTGGCGTAGTTTCGCTAGTGTTACTTCGCAACCTTACGCCAGGCGAAGTTTCGCTAGCGTCGAAACTACGCAAATTCACTAACTTGCGCAGTGTACTGAACGCTACCTTTTACGCTAGACTTCCTTCGCCACCTCAGACCAATTTTTTTTCTAAGTCCCAAAAAACGCTTGCGTGTTTTCTACATGATGGCTGATAGGCTGAAAAAGATCGAAAATTTTTTGGGGCTCCCCTTCCTCCCCCCTACATTTCTTGACTCATGGCAACTTACCTAGACAGTGGACACATGTGTAGGGCAAAATAAAATTTTTATTTGCTGATTTGAAGGTTTTCTAAGCATTTGTAGTGCAGATACGTGTTCCTCCATTGAAATTTGAATTTCGCGCCATATGCAAATTAGCCTTCGCTAGCGTAACTTCGCTTTATATAGCGAATCAACGCTAGCGCAACTCCGCAACCTTACGCTACCCCTGTGCGCAACTTTGGATTTTAGTGAATTTGCGGAGCCCTGGCGAAACTACGCCTGGCGAAGTGCGGCGAAGTTGCGCCTGGCGCAACTTCGCATCTTAGTGAATTTGCCCCCATGTCTCTCTGCTTTCCATACAGGGTGATGCACCTTTTTTTCTAGGGAGTATAGGAACTTCAAGTCTGAGAATCCATTGCTATATTTTCTCTTTAAAACCGTCATAAGTTCAATTTTGTGTCTCTTCCTATCCTTGCACTTTTTGACTTTCAAAGGTCAGGTTCACAATCCTATAGTATCAGTCTACATGAATGAAGATGAGCAAACCGGTAATAATTTGAAGAGCTTCCCTCTAGGGACTGAGCCTTCCCCATCCATATTTTATTCTCTGACACTGTGAAGTGAAGTGCCTACAAGGTTCTGAAGAATAATATAGAAAGGGGAGGTGTTTCTCTTATGGAACTAGATTCCACTGAGGTTCGTTAATTCTCCAGTGAGGCATCTGAAGTGTCTATTTTAACTTCACATTGTAGCTGAAAAAGACATATTTTTTAACATGCAAATAGTAGGCAGCGAGATTGCTCAGAATGTATCATTCCTCATAATCATTTCTTTATACGGTGCCAAAAAAGTTATGCAGCATTATACAATAATATCCTAACAAACAAGGGAGTGCAAAACAAATGAAACATGGACCAAAACTGTAGCAGATGTTTGATTAACCCTTTAAGAGTCAGCCCAGGATGCAGGTTGCTAGGCTACCGATATTCTACCTAGAACAAAGAAAGACGCTGAAAAACATCAAATTTACAGCACATGGGTACGCCATAAATTATTTGACCCATGCTATAAACAGGTTGTATTAGTTTTGTGCCTATGTGGTAGTGTTCTTTTTAAAGGAAAACTATACCCCTAAAATGAATACTTAAGCAACAGATAGTTTATATCAAATTGAATGACATATTAAAGAATCTTACCAAACTGGAATATATATTTACATAAATATTGCCCTTTCACATCTCTTGCCTTGAACCACCATTTTGTGACTCTATCTGTGCTGCCTCAGAGATCACCTGACCAGAAATACTACAACACTAACTGTAACAGGAAGAAGTGAGGAAGCAAAAGGCAAAACTCTGTCTGGTAATTGGCTCATGTGACCTTACATGTGGTTTGTTTGTGTGCACAGTGAATCTTACGATCTCAGGGGGCGGCCCTTATTTTTTAAAATGGCAATTTTCTATTTATGATTACCCAATGGCACATACTACTAAAAAAGTATATTATTATGATAATGGTTCATTTACATGAAGCAGGGTTTTACACATGAGCTGTTTTACTCAGTATCTTTTAATAGAGACCTACATTGTTTGGGGGGTATAGTTTTCCTTTAACTGTTTTGACAGTTTACTTTTAACAAAGAAGGAGTGCAGAATGCAGTTTACAAGGCCCTGTTCACATGTTTTAAAAATTACAAATAATTGTGTGGTGGTCATCTCTAGAAAAACCAAGATAATAGGCTGAATACAACATTCTTTGTCTACAGGAGGCATTTGTGTCGGTAAGAGGGTATAGGAAATAGCTTCCAAGTAACATTCTCCTGGTCAACTGAAGAATTAGGAGAAACTTGCTGAAAAATTGTTTGGTCCATAGGATAGAATGATTTGCTGAACAAAATAGGTTTTTGCTAACAAGGAACAAGTTCTAATTAGCGAAGAAGAGTTTTGTTGACTTTTTTGAAGATATCAATTTCACATGAGAAACATTTCTGGGAAGAAGCAGACTTTTCAATCAGCAGTGTCAGCATATTCATAAGCTCTGCAAGCGTGCCAAGTCTCTTAATGCTCTAGATAGATAAACAATGAGCGGGAGGATAAGACAAGCAGGCCAAATGAAATGGCAGATAGACCCGGGATGAGATGCAGCAGTCCTGCAGTTTAAAGATGAAGAACGGCACATAATTCACGGAATTTCTTGTCATGCTTTGAATACTATACACGAACCCTAATTTTTAAAGAACTATAGAACTGAATACATTTATAGGACTATACATTATATAGTGAATAATGTAACTCTAATGTAAAATATAAGGATATTTAAAGTCACAGAGGAATCCCATGACCACATTAAAGCAAAATAAGCCAAAGGCCAAGTGCTTATATACAGGTCATAGAACTCCGTGGTTCTTCACTTATACCGATTCAGATCCAGTTTCACTTATCTACTGGAGTCTTCTCTTAAAAAAATGCATGCAGCAGATACATGTAACTTGAATAAATTATTTGCTTCAACTTTAGTCCCAATGTGTAGCAGTTCCCTCAAGCATTTCAGCCAGGGCTAATAGGACATGCCTTGCACTCAGCCCTACTGCCTCTCTTACAACTAGGGATGCACCGAATCCACTCGGCCGAAAAACTGAATCCTTCGCGAAAGAGTCGGCAGAATACCGAACCGAATCCAAACCCTAATTTGCATATGCAAATTAGGGATGGGAAGGGGAAAACATTCTTTACTTCCTTGTTTTGTGACAAAAAGTCAAGAGATTTCCCTCACTACCCCGAATTTGCATATGCAAATTAGGATTCGGTTCGGCCAGGCAGAAGGATTTGGCCGAATCTGAATCCTGCTGAAAAAGGCCAAATCCTGGATTTGGTGCATCCCACGTAACAACTACTATATTATGTGTATTAAAAATGAATCTTCTCTTTTGAGAAACAAATTGGTATGTACTAACTATTGTAATAACCTTGCTTCTCTTTCAGCCTAAAGAAGAGCCTGAAGGTTTGAAATTCTACATTGTCACAAGGTTCTAGTTTATGGCACATGGGGCATTTGATATCATTTTTTCCAAACTTTTCACAGGCAAAAGCTGTAGAGCAAAAATTCTTAATAATGCTTTGTAATGAGTGAAATATTCCACCGGGTTTTGCCGCAATAAAAGACTCCAATGGGTGAAAAAAACAAAAAAAAATTGTCTCCCATAGACTTCAATGCATTTGGCAAATTTTTTCACCGTTTCATACATTTTTGGCAAAGTGAAATGGGTCAGATTCATCCATCACTAGTAATGCTGTGTTACACAAGGGAGACACAAGGGTTACAAGACAACTGCTTTGTGTCTATGCAATTTTTTCCCTAGTCTGAATTGTGAGAACAAAACATCCTTTGTGTGCACTGTCGGTGGCAATGAAATATCTGAAGCAACCTTTTGGCAAATCCCATTGCTGTCAACTAGCAGCAACCCATGGTCAGCATGTTGATAATAAAATTGGCCTGTGCGCCAGTGCCTTTAGGAACCACAGCATGTCTGTCAAGACTATCTATGTACTGTAAACACTTCCTGCCAAGATGCCTTTAATGTTTTCTACTGTAGGCTACATCCTACAAATTCATTAAAAACAGGCCAGCAGATGAAACCTCAGCCTCCCTTTCTGCACTGCTGGTTTGGCACTGACAGCAGCAGTAAGCTTCTCTTTTATTGTAGTCACCCAACACTAACATTACTTGGAGGGAAAATAACGAATGATAGGCCTAAGCCTTGAACAAAGTGGCGTCAGTGTGAGAAAAAAGCCGAGTGCTTAACAGTTCCCCTATTACTATTTTCTAGGGTCTATGAAATGAAAATGAAAAGACCAGACTATACCTATTATTTGTATATTTATGTAACTTGCATTTCAGCTCAATTTTAATTTTATGTTCAGTCCCAAACCTTGAATGAAAAATCCAAACCTATTTAAAAAATATGCCATAGGACACTCTCCCATATACATTTTAGACAAGATTATTAAATCAGTTCAAAGTAATTTCATTTTAATGAAAGTAACTCTAGCAAATCCTAATGAATAATTTAATAAAGTAAGGCGTAAGAAATGACATAAACATTAGCTGCGCAGCATTTGGCCTTCACAAATAGCATAGCTGTGGATGCTGTTAGGCCTGGCCTTTGGGGGTGTATAGCCTGTAGAGGAGGGTGCACTCCTCACAGCTCATAATTAAAGGAAGGCAGCTGTAAAATAATATAATTGCTTTTGGCCTCACTTAATTGATTTATAAATTCAAAACACTTTTTCTTTCACAATCACATGCTTATTGATATAGCATGTGCCAATGTAGAGTACACTGAATTTGCTCAATATAAAGGCAAGCATCTAGTGCCTATTTTTAAGGGCTCTTACACACTTGTTTTTTCTGCATTTTGCTGCGTTTAAATGTAGGTTTGAGTGCAAATACACACATTTGCTAATTGATTCCATTATATTATATTATATACTCATGAGCTGTGATTTGCTCCATTCATATTTCAGTGCATTGGTTTAGACGCAGCATGCTGCATTTTCTTGCACTTTGTGCGTGTTCAGTTATTGAACAGAGGGTTGTGTTTGGAATGGAAAAAAGTTGCATTAACAAAATGCTTTTCAAAGCAATTTATGCATTTTATTGCATGCGTTTGAAAACAAAGAGACTGCGTGTAAGAACCCTAAAGGTCACCTGCCTCAAATCCCAAATCCTGTATTCAATTGCCTGGATTATTTCAGCCATATTCAATTCTCGTATCCTGCCTTAAAGTTTGACTGACTTCTCCTTGCATCTTATTTCTGGATTTCTGTTCTGCTCCATTCAGTCTTCTGAATCCTGTCCAGTGAGCCATTAGGTTGACCTATTTTTCTTATAAGCATCAAGACAGCAATCCTGTGTGTCATACCAGTTCATTTAAATCAGCTATTTCTAGACATATATATGATAGTATACTACACTACAATGTTCATCTTCATTTATCTCCTGCATAAAAGTGACCTGTTGCTGGACTGAGCCTTACAAAGGCAGAAATGGATGATTGGGTCACCTACTATCTAAGCATATTGTTAGTACAAAAGTTAAAGAGAAGAACAGCGCAGAAACTTACACATTTATCAAGCAGAGAACAACGGAAAGATCTGTAAAAAATATATGTGGCAAAGCAGGCAATGTTTTGGCAGATAGTTCTCACATAACTCATTTGGTGTTTCAATGTTTTCCTATTTCATTTAAATTTAATATATGCAAAACAGATGGCCTTATTGGAGTACATTTCCATAAATGTGAGCCAAACACTTCATCTGCAAATGTAATGATTAAAAGCACCAATGAACACGTTCTACATCATCTTCCTACAAGCGTTTTATCTCTCGCTCACAGCTGAAATTTCCCTCCTTTTCTGGCATCTGTCATTGTATCATGTTGGTCCATGCTTCGTGGAAATGCTCTGCTTCTTCCTATTACAAAATTCACTGGCACTGTATGCCTTTTAAAGGGACATAATGATAAGTCATACAGGCAGCATAAACTAAGATGAATGTCATACTTTAAAGCAGTTATTGTTACAAAGAAAGGGTCTGGAAAAATAAACATCATCAATATATTTCCCAAATATACATGGTGTTTTGTTTCCCTCAAAGAATGCTAGAGCTACTTGACTCCCCTGTTTGCAGATGACTAGGTCTTGAACATATTATCCAGATAATACAATGAATTTGGAAATCCAGATTAACTAAATGTAGTGAAATCTATGGGTTCCTGAAATCAGTGACTATCAACAGAGGGAGTTGCAGAATGCTGTAATTTCTATACGTCAGCTATTTCATTCTATGTATTTCAGCAATGTTGCAAGGAATCTATGGGAGCTGCAATTTTTACTGTAATTTATAACTATTCAGAGAGCTTAAAAAACAGGCAGCAAGTTCAGCTTTGTATCAAGAGAATTCATGCATTGAGTCAGGTAGGATTTATTATAAGAAGTCTGTTCTACAAAGCTGCCAGAATGAATACAACAGTAAATTGCTACAGTTCTTTTGGGAATTGAGTGGAAATATACCTACTGCAGAAGAAGCATACAAAGGAAACCACAGGTTCTAATGAATTGGGATCTATCCTCCATTTGTTACTGGTCATTATTGTTAAGTTGCCCCATTCTGTGCCAAAATTAAGTACCTGCATAATGCTGAGTCAAGTTTAGTTTAGTAAAAAGACCATAAATTCTAAAACCAATGGACAGAAATGTTCAATTTGAGCATGTACTGCCCGACAATTTACACGTCACTGCTATTGACATCAGAATTCAAGTAAATGACAGGCTGAACTGCCATGATCATAAGAAGACAAAACAACGCCATTTTGTTTTGTCCTACACTACCTTATTTCTAATTTCAGTTTTGGGTCATACAGGAGATTTTTGTGTCCTGAAGGGCTTGAGTTATAAAGAAAGCCTTTGTAGGTCAATGTGATTCTTTGTTAGAAGTAACACATATGTGGAGGTGGGCAAGACTATAAGCATGCATACCAGCGGACCAGTCCACGCTCACTTTTACATCTGGAAAATATTGTTTACAGTTGAAATACCAGCATTACAAAATTCTGCTACCACTGCAAGAAGTCAATGCTTCATATGAACTTTCAGCATGTTGGGCTGTTCAAAGTGCCTATTTAACTGCACTAGGTGTTTTTTTTTTTAAAGTCTACTCTGTCGCTCCTTATGAATTTAAAAATGGCACATCAGCCATATTTGCTGTACTTTAGAAATTCATTATAAATTTCCTGAACTACTGTGCCATTTCCTGTGAAAACACAAGATGTTTTCCTTTAAAATTCATGCACTTGAAACATATTTACTGTATGTACTGAATATACTGCCATTTAAAATAATTAAATATCTTAATGTTATTGGTCCTGTCATTATGCCATATTCAGCATGGAAAAATGTATGGGAGGTCTTAACCAATTATAATAAGCTAGTAAGCTAAAATGCCACCTACAATAACATTTTAATGAGCACACTGTAATTACCCAATCTTGTTAACCATAGGAACTATACATTTGATATTCCTCAGGAATTCCTCCATAACAGAGTATGAATTAATATCTAATAAATGGCAAAAGGACACATTTTTATGACAGAAAGTACTGATGCAAAACCAATGAATAAGCAGTTTCAAATATTTTTCAAACGTGCAAGTAAATGTGGATCCCGCACGGCTTAAATTTTGCAGCTAAAGCACAAAAAAAATGTCCGGTAATTGTAGAGAACCACTAAAGGAAAAATAAAAGTAAAAAAAAAAGAAATCCAATGAAACTTGCTGCATTTGTAATACTGAGATGTTCAGCCAACTTGGCATCTAAAGCAAAATTAAAATTGTGTGTAATCTGCCAGAATTTTGGAAAATGCATAATTATTCTGCAACGGATACATAGAGAATATTTAATACATCAATGGCATCAGCCTTACAGTCCTTTGCTTTTTACAAGATTAAGCTTTTAGACTGGAATAAGGAACATATGAGCTCTATTATATGCCAGAAAAGCAACAGCCTAGTAGTGGCCATTTAGTTCCCTCTTTCTCAGGATTCTGTGATAGATATGATGAATAAAACCATGACATTTCTAACTTCAAGAAACTTCTGGGCCTCCATGGATACACAGGGGCAGATTTACTAAGGGTCGAATTTCGAAGTTAAAAAAACTTCGAACTTCGACCCTCAAATTGAAATCCTTCGACTTCCAATATCAAAGTCGAAGGCTTTTTCACCGAATTTAGCGTTCGAGCGAGCAAATAGAAATTGTTCAGTTGAACGATTAAATCGTTCGAACCGAACGATTCGAACGATTTTTAGCGATCGATCGAAGGATTTTTGTTCGACCGAACACAATTTAGAAAAGTGCTCTGGAAGGTCCCCATAGGCTAACATTGCACTTCGGTAGCTTTAATTTGGCGAAGTATGAAGTCAAAGTTTTTTTTAAAGAGACAGTACTTCGATTATCGAATGGTCGAATATTCAAACGATTTTAACTTTGAATCGTTTGAATCGAAGTCGAATGGTCGAATATAGCCTATTCGATGGTCGAAGTACCCAAAAATTTACTTCAAAATTCGAACTTTTTTAACTTTGAAAATTCACTCGAGCTTAGTAAATCTGCCCCACAGTATATATTAATACAAGACATATAAAGACATTAGCCTACGACTATGAATACATTTTTTGCTTTGACATGGAATAATAATGTCTTGGATTTTAAATTATCGCTCCTGTCTTGCCTCAATCCTGAAATCCAGTGTTTGAGCTATTTTTGATTAAGGGGTTCTCTCAAGCTACAGGTCTGTGACGTCAGCACGCTGACCACCCTGCTAATCCACTGAGTTCTACCTGTGGGCTTACCCTTGTGACCGACTGGGCGTGGGTCCTAGCTATAATAGAGGAGCCATTCCTCACAGTCAGTTTCAGTGAGTGAGATGAATTATCCTAGCAAGTCTATTGAGAAGTCATTTTGATTTCTTTCTAATTTCAGCCATCAAAAAAAAGAATCTGAGAAAAAAATTGCCAAAAGAAATTTTCGAATTGACATAGGGGAACTTTTCCCTCCCACAATGGAGTGAAACGCATAAGGGCAGAGCATGGGGCCCATGTGTCATTTGGTGTGGTATAGATTTTTTGATTACCTATTTAAAAATGATCTGTAGCCAAAAAAATGTTTTTGCGAATGAAACTGCTAATCTGCTTGTTTGAATGAATAATTTTTATTCAGGGCCTAATTACACACATATTAGCTCCTTCCTATCAATAAAATATATTGAGAACTATTCACTCCTACAGAATTTAATCCCACTCATCTCATCTGGCATAATATAATAATAACTAGACATTAAGCCCGTTAAATTAACGTGCGCGACGGTCCGTGGGATTGTTCGCCAGAGACGGTCCGTGGGGCACATGCGCAGTAGCGCAATCCCACGGACACAGGGACTGGACGCAGAGACACTTCAACTTTATTATATAGGATATAATAATATAATAACCAATCTGTCTCTTCTGAAGATGCTTTCTTTTCAGATCAAATAAATCAACAATAAATAAAATATAACAACTTCGGACGACTTCGGAAAACAAAGAGTTTCACGTGCCATCCCGCCGGCGATTTACAATCTAGCCGACTGGAAGGCATTCAGGGGATATTTGTCGGCCGAAGAAGATGCGATTTGTCGCTGGGCACCTAATCTCCCCCATTAGCCACGTCTTCCACCCCCCTTAATCAGACTCTGAGAACAGAACGAGATAAACAAAAGAATATAGAATCAATTATACTAAGGTTGCAGAAAACTGTCATTTGGATACTTCTATATCAAATAATATGAATAATTTACATGTAATAAAAATCCAGTTTTCTTGAACTCATACAATTATTAGCTCAAATAATAATATATCAAACAAATCTCACAATTACTTCATGGACCAGTCAGTTTGTATTTATTTTTGATTTCCACAAATTATTCTCTGTGTGCAATCTGAAAAGTATATTTTCTTCTTGTCAAACGAATCCCAAGAGCAACAAACATTGTCATGTCTGACATCGTAGTAATGGAACATGAAAATTAAGAAAGCGTTATTTTATGTGTCTCTCTTATAGGCAACATCCTCTTTGTTTAATCACAGATTTGGCTCTGGAGATTTTACCTAGGGAATATAAAACGCCTGATTCCATTTACACGGTTGCAGAGTGAGAAACAAATGTCATCTTGGCATTAATACAATGATTCTATAAGGCAGTAGCTGCTGAAATACTCATTAGGAATATAGCAGAAGAAAAAAATGTCTGCATTTGAAAATACAGCAATATAGTCAGCAATATGAAACTATTTTGGCTTGCTATCAATGGCACTAGACATGAACTTTTCTTAAAGAAATCAAGTTATCTGATGAATACAAATATACAGATATATATATATTGCTGCAGCAATTTGGGGTCCTGCTATGTAAGGTCCTGTTCTAAATTGCGTGGGGGGGGCATAAAGCAGTGCTTATGACTCTGGCAAGAACAGAGCAATTTGTTGCACCCAATATATCATTGATTTTTTAATGTTCCTGCCACATTTCCCATTTTTTATTGCCTAATATAATATGTAAAATGTCATTCCTAACAGTTGTATTTTTTTTAGTTGTAATAATAGTGTGTGGGCAGCCATCGCAGGTCATTTTGTCTGGTCATGTGCTTTCAGAAAGAGCCAGCACTTCAGGATGGAACTGCCTTCAGGCAGGCGGTTGTTTCTCCTACTCCATGTAACTGATAGAATTGCAGTGGGACATGGATTATTACTATTGAGTGTTCCTCTTAGATCAACCAGGGAGATGTTATCTTGTGTTAGGGAGCTGTTATCTGGTTATCTTCACATTGTTCTGTTGATGGGATGCTGGGGGGGGATGATATCACTCCAACTTGCAGTGCAGCGGTAAAGAGTGACTGACATTTATCAGAGCACAAGTCACATTACTGGGGGCACCTGGGAAACTGGCAATATATCTGGCCCCATGTCAGATTTCAAGATTAAAAGGGAACTCCGGCTTCTAAACCAAAATTTGATAAAGAGACACACATAACACAGAACCCCCTAATATACCCATCACAGTTACCCGTTTCTTTAAAAATAATGAATAAGTGCTATTTTCTATGCTGCAATCCAGCTGGTTTACAGTTCTTCTCTTTTTGCATCATTTGAAATCCTGGCAGGGAAGGAGGGACTAGACACTGATATTACAAATTGTAACAACTTCTCCACAGCTTACAGACAGCATGCAGGAACTACATAACCCACAATGCTTTGCACTATGATGTTCTGTTCCTTATTGAAATCACATGTACAGGGAATAGTGGGGTTTGGAGGATGCAGTCTAAGGACAGCTGGATGTTGATACAAAGTAACAGTAGTCAGCCAGCTCAGCAAAGTAGTCAGAGAGATCAGCAGAAGAGCAGGGGGCTAGGCTTAGGGAACTGTCATAAACCATTAAAAATCATGAAAACTCTGCATATTTTTTAATTGCTGTATATTGAAAAGTTGCTAGAAATTAGGTTTACTTTTCAAAAAGCTTGTTATGTTTTTGTGGAGTTCCCCTTTAAATATAAACAAATCCACTTGCTCTTTTGAAAAATGGATTTCAGTGCAGAAGTCAGCTGGAGCAGCACTATTAACTAATGCATTTTGGAAAAAAATGTTTTCTCATGACAGTATCCCTTTAAAGACACTCTCCCATCAGGCTGAAGCACAGCCATTGTGAAACACTATAGGGTCATTTTAGAGGCAGGTGCTTCAACTCTTAGCAAAAACTTAAAGGGGCACCCAGAGATTGTGCATGAATTTAAAGGAACAGTTCGGTGTAAAAAAAAATTGCAAATATTTACCAGTCACTCCAGCCTTTATACATTACATTTTTGGCTAAATAACTATTAGAAACATTTTTTATTTTGCACAGCCTATCTATTTACCCAGTTTTTATTTTACTGAACAATTCCTTTAAAATACATTTTCAGGTCCACAATTAACTATGAGGACTAAATGAAAAATCTGTGGTAGTCTCAAATGTCAGTAGAAGTCAGAAATCCACAAAATGTTGGCCATACTATGAAGATTTAAAAGTGAACAGAAGAAAATCGCACTCTTATAGTGTAAATTCAAGGAATATAGTGTATTAAACAATTGTTTGTAGTACATTTGGTTTATCAAAAGCCCATTTAATCTTGATAGCGGCTTCCTGGTAGTATTATAATAGTAAACGAAGTCACATTATCATATTTAATACTTAAATGAAGTCTGGGTGCCTTCATTTGTTCCATGTCTAATGTACTAGATGCCCCAATGCCTCTCCATGATGCTTCTGCACTTCATGTTTTAAATGCCATACTTTCCTGAGCCACAAATACAAATACATTCTTTCAATTTACTTGGGTCTCTGCCCAGATACAGTATATCCTTTTGCAAAACCACTCATGCCTTGCTACAAACATGGAGAAATGACTGAAAAGAGCAGGTTCTATGCTAATACAACTGCTGCACCTGCAATTGCTATCAATTTAAAAGTAAAGCAGTAACCTTTATTACACACAAGGGTTATTAAAAATTTCTATAGCTGTTGCTTTAAAAACAAATAAAAAATCTGCCCATCTCTGAACCTCTTTAGTGAATTTCCTTCTCTAACTACAAAATCAATTTGAAACATCTACTGCAACACACTGACCCTTTGCCTGGTTTGACGGCTTTGCAAAAGTGCAACCATACACCAATCTTCCCGTGGCTCTTTCCCTGCCTCCAGTCCTCCTCCTGCTGTTTCTATGTCCACAGATATGAAAGACAACCCAGGAGACCGAAAAGTATTTGTGTGGCGTCTTCAATGCAAGAATCCAAATGCCACGTCAGTTAGGATTCAAGAGCTCGACCACCAGGGGCACAAGTAAAAGGAAACAAACATATTCATTCACTTAACATCGTTCTATTTTTAAATCCATAAGGATTTTTGCCTGTTATGTTGTAATGCCGCAAATTCCTTCCGAACTTTCTATTTGTGACATTTAGCAAGACTCTTGGTAAAAAGCGGGAATTTGCACAAGCTCTGTGCCAATTACTCATAGCTGAGGTTTCTGACAGCTGTTCCACAACATTCTGTGAGCTTTACATGGAATATACTGAATTCATAATAAAACTGTTATATGGCAAAGCATCTAAACACATGCCAGTGTGGGAGACACAAAAACATGTTAATAAATATTTATCATCAAGTTAGGGCTTTTCTTTTCGTTTTTTTTTTTAAAAGGTACAGCGTGAGAAGGTTTCCTGTGGAATATAATTTCATATTGCTTGATACTGTGATTAGGGTTGCCACCTTTTCTGGGAAAAAATACCGGCCTTCCTATATATTTATCTTTTTTTCCCTATTATAACATTGGGATCAACAATAATTTTCACTGGCCAGGCCGGTAAAACCGGTGGCAACCCTAACTGTGATATGGGTTAACATAAAGCCAAGTAAGAAGCTGCTTATAATAAAATGTATCTGTAATTCAAAATGCATTAAATAGAAATCCACACGCAGGAATAATTACTGATATTCTTCTTTTAGGGGGGCATAGTGAGAGGCTCCCAATTAGGTATCCCAAAAATGAATTAAACATGTTACCTGTTACCAGTCGATTTGCTCTCCATGTTTAATGTTGTCATTATGGCACCAGACACAGCGTGATCATCAGTAAGGGAGCCAGAAACGACAATAAATAAATCTGCAGTGTGTGGTTTGTGAGCTAAACTCTGTGCTGCTGGTTAGAGATATTTTGGGAAAAGTTTTCCTGTGGGTTCTTTGTTTGCTTTTTTGATAAACCGGTAAAAAATTTTAACTTGGAGAAATCAACAGATTTCTCTTCTAACCTATATAGATCTCTTTATATTCTGAATATTTGTTAACCTCATTTCCTAATATTTCATCTATATTTCTAGCAAGACATTAAAGCTGCAATATAAAAAAAAGAATATTACTATTGATTAAAATGTTCAGAGGGGTGCAAGACCAAACCCAGGGATCGTCAAATACACATGGCAACATTCTATGGAAAGATGTTAACAAAGGAGTCCCTTCTAAATGTTCTGTATATGTAAAGTAATTTGCAGACTTCATCTTAGTTGAATTAAGAGCAACTAAGCACATGCTGGGGGCTTGCTCACTTCTTTCATCACTGACAGCTGTGTACATGGTCTGTGAATAGAATGGAGATAAAAAGGGTACACACATTATCATCATCATGCATTAACTCTGTGTACCTGGCACCAGATTTGTATTTGTATCAACGCGTTTCGGCTCACCTTAAACGTTGGTTTGGCCAATCTCTCTCTCTCTTAAAGGCCAGTGGCGGGGGAGGATCTAGCCCTCAGACTGAAACCAAGGTTCAGGAGACACTGACAAGTAATGCTATTATGCAGAGGTACAAACTCTTTTATACTATGACTGGAGGTAAACATGTTAGGGACCACCGTATGGGGTTTACCTTGATGTGGTATGGTGGCTTATCTACTTTATCATATTTCATATCTAATTTATAATAACTTTGTAACTAAAAACCCCTGTTTTTGTAAACACATGCACTTGCATTTATACTGAATTACGTATGACAGGGGACCAGGGAATGCGCATTGATTAATTGGCCAAATCAGTGCCATTATACCTAAATATATTTTAACTTAGCCTTTTGAGTGCTCCCACAACCCCATTGTTTGTACTTTATTTGTTATAATACACAAGTTTTAGTGAGTCATGTGACAAAAATTACATCACTACTCATCGTTTATAACTGATGACATCACTAGTCACCGTTTATAAGGATATAATTTACAAGACAATTAATGGCTTTTGTGTAATATATATATATATATATATATATATATATATATATATATATATATATATATATATATTATACAGTAGCTACATATATACCTAGATAAAATACTTCATCGCCTCATACTACAATATAGCACAGATCAATAATTAATTAAAGTGGATCAATTGTCTCTTAATTGCACAAAGGAAAGTATACATAATTATAAACACTATAAAGTTGCTATATTCCCAGGTGGCTTCTTATCTACTTCTTTTATTGGACTCTGCATTCAATTACTAAAAAGCCTAATTCAAAACCTGCAAGACTCAAATGGCCATATATAAGGGCATTGTCCTGTCCCAGGTAAAGACCAGGTAAATAGGTTGGCAGGGAGAAAGGGGATTATGTATCAGTTACAGGGATGTTTCTGAATTCTTTCCTTCCTCTGCAAAATGCATGCCAGGAAATAGATTTTGAGGAATATTTATGAAAATGTATAAATTATGAGGAAAGATAGGGTAAATGGCAACAGTGTTTGAAGCACTGATGCTTGCTAGCAAATTCCATTTTTAAAAGTGAGCTCTGCCAACTGCAGCTGAAAAATGCATTTTAACGAGCACTGGATTAAATGTTTCCAAAGCTACTCTGCTATAATGTAAGCGAAAAAGTGGGGATTCAGTGGCATTTGTGGAGAGGCATAATACAGATCTCTCTTCCACCCTAAAGCCAATGAGAGATTTCAAGGCTCATTGATAAAGCCCTTAAGCCATTAACAGTTATCCAGCTTTCATTTATTTCCAAAATGAGACCCTCATTGATGGTGACATGGGCAGGATATGAGCTATTGTGAAGGATTTTCATGCGTACAATAAGAATTGATCCTTTCCTTTCTGATTCCTTGCAAAATGACTCTTTTTACACAAGATTTTCTTAAGTCCAGCTTTCAAGGAATAATTACAATGTGAGTCAATAAAGGCATAGTTTCAGTGTCAGATACCCTTACTTCAGTTCACATAGTGATGGCATGGGTCAAAGCAAACATAATTGGCTAAAGTGGCCATAATGATTTAACACCGGTTTTTTCGTCTTTCAATATTTTTTATTTATATATTGAGAAGCTTATATACCGGAAAAAGACATTAATTGTATTCCTAGGGTGCATTATGCCAAAGGCTATTTTTTAACTTTAATAGCATTTTGTCATTGAGATATTTGTGAAAGCAGAACAGTTTGGGATTATATTTTCCCCACTGGATATTTAAATGTAATTATGCAGTTAATTATTAACTATTGTTTTGCACTGTCATTTTTTTCGGCAGTGGCTTGTAGCTTGGCCATTTGGACTTTAAGGGGCCGATTCACTAAGCTCGAGTGAAGGATTCGAATGAAAAAAATTCGAATTTCGAAGTATTTTTTTGGTACTTCGACCATCGAATTGGTTAAATTCGTTCGAATTCGAACGAAAAATCGTTCGACTATTCGACCATTCGATAGTCGAAGTACTTCCCCTTTAAAAAAACTTCGACCCTCTACTTCGGCAGGTAAAACCTACCGAAGTCAATGTTAGCCTATGGGGAAGGTCCCCCTATGGTCATACGGTGTAGATTTAAACCTGAAAATGGATACTTTTTCGTTTCCGCATCAGCCCCATGTATGCACGCTTTTTCTGCTGTTACTCACAGAATTTCTGATTAAATGATAATACTGGATATAAAAATATATTTAGCTGCTAATTTAAACACATATCAGTGGTGTCACTGTAGCTCTTAATAAAAGTGATCTATAAATTTAATTTAAAATAACCATTTATAAAGGGGTCCTTTATATATTATTAGCAGGTGTAAGTACTTTGCATTCCAAAATCAAGCTTTTTGTTGGATCAAAGTTTGAAGTAAACCATCAGTTGCTGTGCTTTCTCATTGTCTATCTATATTACCACATAACTAATTGTAACTACCTCATCCTCATCTCACCTTATATCACAAACCTTATATCCACATATTGCCCACAGTATTTTATCTTTTATATTACACAAGAGCTATGAAAATCCAATACATTACATCCTTACCCCTATTCCCTGTATATTACAAATCTGTGCTGACAGGATTGATTTGTCTGTACGTTGATCATGTACAGCGTTGTGGTATAGGTGAATGTAATAATAATACCTCTAAGCAGGTTTTGTGAGAGTAAGCTATTAAATGCTCCTAATTTAGATCTGTACCTTTATATACATAAATCTGCTGCTTTAAAGCAATATTAAGTTCCATGAAGTGCTGACACTGCTGATTATGGTAAGAATGCGCCTATTAAGGAATTCTTATTTTAACTGTGCATGGGTGCTAAAGATTGCACCCTTCTATTTATTGTTAAAGGAAATTATATGCTTCTGCTGAAACTCAGGCGAGATTCCCAGGCTGCTAAGTATTTGACATGTTATCGTACAATGTGTAGGTTTATGTGTAAAAATGTTGGATATACTCTGTATGTTTGGCTGAAACTCTGGGGTGGTCAAGGCTGTTCATAACGCTCTTTTATAAGAATCTGTTGGATAGAGTCAATCAATGTTTTGCTTGCTATTCAAAGTGATCTCCTTCATACTATGATAAATCATTTCTATTCTAAGTGGAATAATCCACTTTGGAATGGCTCAAGGGGTCACTGACTGGTTTGATGAGCATGAAAACAATGTAAACCATATGCCCTAGCTGCCGCATTAACCAGATCCCAACATGACTGATATTGTGAAGAAGTATTTTTCTCCTCCATCAACAAAACATTAACTAATGGAAGTCCTCGGGGAAGAATGCTGTGGCATCTGACTAATGCTATTTCATTTTATTGTAGAATCTAATCTAAGGCTAGTGATGGGTGAATTTATTCGCCAGGCGCGAATTCGTGTGATTCGCCGCCAGCGAATAAATTCGTGAAATGCCCGTGAAAATTCCAGAATTTTTCGCCGTTTCGCGAATTTCACAGGAAATTCGAAAATTTTCCTGTAAAGCGAAACGGCGCAAATTCGCCCATCACTATCTAAGGGCACTGCTGTTGTTCTGGACACTCCTGGCAAAAACAGTAGTATAATACGCCAGGCTTCGTTGTGTAGGTGTTTTTTATGAGAGTGACTTCCACCAGAAGCAATATAAAATAACTGTGTCAAATCTGGCATTCGTATGATGTAAAATTACACACACCTTGATACATTTGCCATTTACTTTACACAGCTTTTTACACTGTTTTTTTACCAGCAAATTTAGTTTTATACAGTGTAAGAAATAAGCCCCTTAGTGTTTATTTTTTATGTTACTTTAGTTGTTTCCCTTCATTATGCTTTATTAGATTTCCATGACGATCGATTACTTGCATATGCTTGAGTAAAAATAATGCTTAAATTCCTAATGGTAGTAACACATTAAATACTGTATGATAGGTGGATAAGTGTAATGTTGCAGGGGGAGTAGCTGGTTGGTTTCAGTGGATACTAAGGGCTGACTACAAGCTATGAGCATTCTGTGTGTGTCATGTGTTCAGGTACATCCCATACAGGTAATTTGGTTAGTAAATATGATACACTATAGTTTGGTGCCAAGGTATAATCCAGTGGGGATTAAGGTCTCAGGAAGTTAATGTTAGAGAACTCAAACATTCAGTTTGCATCTATTAACACGTGGAGTATTATCTGTCTTAGCAGTTAAACAATACAAAAATAATATTTTTATACCTATCCTGAGATTAAAAAGGGAATTCCCAGTGCAATTTGTTGATGTATTCTTCGGTTCAATATACCATAAATGATAGGCAGGTAGCTAGAGAGACAGACAGATTGATTTTAAGAGTGCAAGGTTCTTGCAAGAAATAGATATCAAATCCATATTATTATTACACTACAATGGAGCCAAAAGTGTACCAAGGACTGAGCCAAATAAATTGCACATTGGCTGAATATATGGAGTATGGATCAATACTGAGCTATTGACGGAGAAATAAATGGAAACAATGGAACATTTTCAATTAGTATGAGTTCATTTTGCTGGTGGATAAGATTAAACCTGTTTACAACAAATAGAGCACTCTGTGTCTAGTGCACATAGAGTAAGAACATAATACGCCCTGATTATGATTTTAGGCGTGTTTGAGTGTTTACACAAGTGACCAGTTGCATGAGTAAAATAGCAAATATATCTACGTGTATATTCTAAATCAACATTTCAATTTACACTTGGAGGTGCCAAAAGTTAGGCATTCCCAAGTGTAAATTAGGTACCTAATTTGTAGCCTATCTATAGTTCCAGCTCTTTTCTCCTTACCACCCACACATTTTTTCAAGTCTCCCAAACCCCATCGGCAATACATTGACATAGGTGGGGGGAGATGTGGCCAGGCAGGTTGCCTAGGGTGCTTGACCTGGCACTGCAATTATGCATATTATATATATATATATATATATATATATATATATATATATATATATATATATATATATATATATATATATATATATATATATATATATATATATATATATATACAGCAACAAAAAACCGCACACACAGGCCTTTTCAAAGGTGCAAAATCCAAAAATGATGTTTATTCCAACGTTTCGGCTATTCACTTAAGCCGTCATCAGGAAGATGATGACGGCTTAAGTGAATAGCCGAAACGTTGGAATAAACATCATTTTTGGATTTTGCACCTTTGAAAAGGCCTGTGTGTGCGGTTTTTTGTTGCTGTATACATGTTCTGTTATAACCAGCACCTAGGCATTAACGATTGTTTTGAGTGCACCAGTATTTGGACTATATATATATATATATATATATATATATATATATATATATATATATATATATATATATATATATATACTGCACAATTTAAAGCCAGCACTCCAATATATAGCCCCCTGGGAAAAACAGTTTTTGCACAACTTAACTGTAACATCTAGTAAAAAAGAAACTCTTTTAGTTACAAAATTTGTACAAAGTATGCATAAGCTGACGCACCCCATCAAGGCAGTGTCCTTGCGTCAGTCCTAACTAAGTGAAAAAAGGGATGAGCGGCATTTCAGTGTGTTTTTTAATTATGTATATATATATATATATATATATATATATATATATATATATATATATATATATATATATATATATATATATATATATATATATATTGTTAGGTAAACATTACATATTAACATAAGTTAACTATTCCAATTAGAATTAAAATTCAAATTATCCACGGTTCAAGAAGCTTAAATTCATCAGTGAAATAAAATTAAGCTGCACTAACGCCCAAGGGCATAGAGAAAGAACAGTCGACTATTAAGGACGGATGGATTTAATGCTCAGCATTATTAGCAGGCATCTTGAAATTTTCAGTCTTCTATTTTTTGGTTGATTACATGATTTCAAGAGAAGAGCATTACCTTCAAGGGATACTATCTGTCATTCTGTTAGAGCAACTGACACATGATTATGACATTTGAACAAAAGAAATCAGCTTCCAATTTTGAAATATTACTTTTTAGCAGGAAAAAAAATATATGGTTATTTGTTTTGCATACGATCATGCATTATACAGTTGTAGAACCTGTTATCCAGAATGCTTGAGAACAAGGGGTTTTCCGCATAAGGGGTCTTTCTGTAATATGGATATCCATACCTTGTGTTTCCTAGTATATACTGAAATGAACAGTAACACCAAACAATGAAAGTGTTCTAAAGTAATGAAAATATCATGTGCTGTTGCCGGCACTGGTAAAACGGATCTATTTGCTTCATAAACACTACTATAGTCCATATAAACAAGCTGCTGAGTAGCAATGGTGGAAATTGACAAAAGTCTATATGGCACAGGATAAATAGTGGATAACAGATAACACCATTATGTTCTACAGAGTTTATCTGCTGTGTAACCTGAGTCTTTTCTCCTTTGAATGGCTGCCCCCATTGCTACACAGCAGCTTATTTATATAAACAATAGTAGTGTTTCTGAAGCAAACACAGCAGTTTTACCAGTGCAGGGCAACACTGCATTATATTTGTACTACTTTACAACACTTTCATTTTTTGATGTTACTGTTCCTTTAAGCATTAGTTAAACCCAATAGGATTATGTTGCTTCCAATACAGATTAATTCTATCTTAATTGGAATCAAGAACTACTTTATTAGAACAGAGGAAAAGGAAATCATTTTTAAAAATTGTAACATATTTTTGCTGCATGTTCCCTTAAAGGAACAGTAACATCAAAATAGGAAATTGTATTAAAGTAATAAAGATATAATCTACTGATTGTTGCTCTCATATAACTGGTGTGTATATTTGCAGAAACTCTACTATAGCTTATATATAGAAGCTGCTCTGTAGCCATGGGGACAGCCATTCAAAGCTGAAATAGGAGAAAAGGCACAGGATACACAGCAGATAACAGATTACCTCTGTAGTATACAATGGGATTCTTAAGAACGTATTTGTTATCTACTATATATCCTTTATATCCGGTATAGTTTATATAAACTATAGTTGTGTTTCTAAAGCAAACACACTAGTTTTACCAGTGCAGGGCAATAGTTTCACTTTCATTTTGTTGGCATTACTGTTACTGTTAAATCTGAACCACAAGTAACAGACCCTACAGTAACAAACCTATTTAGCATTTCAATTAATTGAATTTCATACCTGCCGGACCCATTCTGAAAGAAAGCCACCTTGAACCACTAAAATACATGTTTACGAAACATAACAAGTATATACATTATGTGCGGTTACAAGTCAGAGGACAGCTGTAATGCAGGGAATCAATGCACAAGACAAAAATATAAGGTACTGTAAGCTATTCCAGCTCCCTAACAATAAAAGCAGTGCACGTTTTCAATAAAAAAAAACCATTGGCGGCCAAGGAATATGTTCTGCTATTCTGTGATAGCTTTCTTTGTGTACCAGTATATTGTGCATATGTTTTACAACTGTGTGTTAGTGAATGTGCCTAGACAAATGAATAAGTACAAGTACAGTACACGCCTTATTGACCCACTGGCTGGCTAAATGTTTATGGAAACAATTATATTGTATCCCCTGGTAATCCAAAGCAAAGCTATGTATATATCTGCATTTGTGTACTGCGTTGTGTATCGCTCATTTCTTTTTGCATTGAGCTGTATTACACTGATATATTTGGCAGTCCTGCCTTTAAGACATAGGGGGTCATTTACTAAACTCCGAATGCAAAAATCACTAAAAGTTTGTGATTTTTTTTTTTACAAAATCAGACTTTTAAAAAATCACCAATTTTTCCGAAGTTATTAAACCCAGAGGATAGAAAAGTCTGAATCTGAAAATCCGGCATCTCAGACCTCCGGTTGCATATAAGTCAATGGGAGAAGTCCCAATGATTCTTTGATGTGCGCTGGGTTTCGTGCAATACCCCGAAGTTTTCTGGTGGAAGTTCTGGAAAAATCGTGAAAATCAGATGAAAAAATCAAAAAAATTTGTGAAAATCTGATTTTGATTTTCTGGGAAAATGTAATAATAAATAAGCGTAAAAAGCCTGAGCGGATTTGATCAGAGTTTGTAGCAGAAAATATTGAGATAAATTCGGGCTTTTATAAATAACCCCCCTAATGTACGAAGAATTATCTCCTTATTGTTCATTACGATTAAAAGAAGAGCAGAAATGTATAAAATAAAGTGTAGATAATTTTACTATAGGAAAGTAGATTGTCTAATGTTGCAAATTTTAAGATCTATTTAAGATTTTACCAATTAATTACCTAAAAATAGGGATGCACTGAATCCAGGATTCGGTTCGGGATTCAGACAGGATTTTACCTTTTTCAGCAGGATTCGGATGAATCTTTCTGCCAGCCAAACCAAATCCTAATTTGCATATGGAAATTAGGGGCGGGGAGGGAAATTGTGTGACTTTTTGTCACAAAACAAGGAAGTAAAAAATGTTTCCCTTTCCATATGCAAATTAGGATTAGGATTCAGTTCGGTTTTTCGGCGGTATCTTTTGCAAAGGATTCAGAGGTACGGCTGAATACAAAATAGTGCATACGGTACATCCCTACCAAAAAATTGACTAATTACATGCACTAGACCTGGCCAGTGCTTCTTTTGTACATAATTCTATGTCATAATTAATGAGGCAACCTCATAAATCAGTTGGCAAATCCTTAGGTAGAGCAACTAACAACAGTTTACTTTGAGGCAATAACTGGACACGTTAAACGGTTAGCTCATTACTTCACAGTTAAAAAAAACCACAAATGAAATGGAATTCACATTAGTCAGCAGGGTTACAGCCATGGAGAAAGCACATGCATTATAAAAATGTCCGATAAGCATGCCAATGACAACAATTATATATATTTAGGAAGGCTTGTGGTCAAAATGAGGTCACTAGAAAGCACACAGCTAATTTCCGAAGACTATATCCAAAAGAGAAATTTAATAGTTTTAGCTTTCAGGCAAACGTAATATCTGTTTATTGTCAATAACATTTAATTGGTTGCCCAGGTGTTGAACTGTACTATTTACTTAAGTTCTCAGAAGGAATAGGCCAGACTATGTTATACTACACAAAGTTGAATAATAAATCAAAATGTAATTAGGTCAGATTTTGAGTATTCTAATGCCAAACAAACAAACAAAATTAGTTTATTATCAATATGAAGCTTCAGTATAAAGGCTCACTGAGCTTTTTAAATAATTCGTTTTGAAGAGCAAAAAACTCTATCTTGGGCTTTGTCACCTGAAAACTCAAATGAAGTCTATGGGAAAAAGTAGCAGACATGTTTTTCTCATTGCGTCAAATCTTGTACGGGCCACATAATCTTGCAGCGGAGCATCTAGTTTCAGATCTCATTTAATAATGTTTTCAAATGGCAAGGCACTTATCCTTGTCTTTAAAGTCTGGAGGATGCATTCATCTTAAGCTTTCTACGTCTTATACACATGAATGAGGGTTATTGCACTGGAACAAGGCATGCAGTTTGCCTTTCATGAGGGTCTAGTTTCTGTGTGCAGCTAATCAGACAAGTATTAGTGATGGGTGATCTGGAACAGACTGTCTCTTTGCAAGGCTCTTGAGATTCTCTAAGAAAATCCAGAACAAAACACAGTCATTTTGACATTTGCTATGTGGTGCACCAGTAATAATAATAATATACTGTATATTTGTATAATAAATATATAAATGATAAACACCAGCCATTACTTCTGATACTGGTGCAATGAGAAACGATAATATATAAATGATAAATATCAACTTCACTGATGTACAGCCAATATACTGCTGTTCCATTTTATTATACACAAACCTAGCTAAAAATCAAATGCAATGGGCAATCCAACTCCAGTGAAATATATGAAAAATAGTTAATTTTGAAGTGAATCCATTAAAATATACAGATTTAGTTCCATAATGGCCAAACATAAGATGCCAATCCAAGTGTCTACCATCCAGGCACTGGTAGTCTTTTAAGCACATTATGGAATGGTAAAACGGTTAATTCAGTATAGCGCTATTTAAACAACCTTAATACTCTGTCTTGATTTGCAAAGTGCACACCTATCAGCACTTGTGTGATGTCAATATACCCAGGAGACATAGAATATTAGAATATATTATTTTTCTCCATGGTTACATGGAGCCAGTCTGAGGAAGGGCAATGGAAAATCTGCGCGTTATATAAATTCCAGCAAATGTAGCCAGCAATCTTTCAGCAATGAGTCCTGATTAGAGGCATTCATTAAGTGTGACATTATAAATTTGCCTAAAATCATTACAGCAGATAATCAAAACAGTTAGGTAGAGTAAAAGGTGCCTGAAAACCTCCTACTGTGAAAGACAAAGAAGAGCATCCTACAGACGTCTCACAGATGTATTCCACCAGAATATACTTATGAAAATGCTAGAAGCCTGTAACAGTTTCCCCTGTAGATGATATTAAAATAATTAGTGAATCAGAGGACAAGATGCACTGGTTTAGACAAGTTGCCAAGCAATCCAAGTGTCTGGCCATAGCAAGCTGAAGTGATTGCTAGGCCCTAGGGCCAAAAAAAATAAAGACATGGAATCCTATGCAAACCCACAATCCATATAGCACATCTATGGTGCACTGGTGGATTCTGTTGTAAGAACCTGTATGGAAATACTTTCATATTGTTGCTGAAATATTTACAGAATGTGTTCCTATGAAGATGTTTTTCCCTATTTAAAGATAAAAAAAATTTAATATTGCATTTTATTAAATTCAAGGATCTATCAAAAATAATATGACTGTCATCTAATGATTAAATGATTTAAACATGTTAGTTCATAAGTCGGTATTAAGCAAACTAGGATTCCATTCCACAAAAGGATACATGGCAGTGGCAGCCCTCAGATACAAATACAAGCAGAGCAAATCTGGCCAATTTTCAACCAAACTCGCTGGCAGCCGCTCATGGTGCTCTGTTCCAAACGAACACATTTGCAAACAGAGACTGCTCAGAATTCTGCTGATTCCGATCAGACATGTTGGTATATCCAACCAGTTGATGATCATATTAGAACACCAGATGGACGTCTCAACCTTCAGATTTATATGAACGATTGCTGAAGGAGTAGAAATATACCTGTATTGTCCTATGTGGATACTAATATGCCAGTGACTGATGGACAAATTGGCCACTCTGTCTGTGTACCCAAGCTTTACGAGTGAATTCTAAAGGTCGGCAGAATGACTTATATGTCTTGCAAGGAAGATCTAGTTGGAGAATGGCAGTACTAGTTCCTTCAGTATGCATTTCTGATACATAAATCATGTCATAAAGTATTAAAGAAAGTTATTTGAGTTTTTGAGTAAGTTACCTTACCCTGAGGGCAGGCATATTGAAGAGGAAATATTTTTAAAGAAAATACATATTTAATAAACCTCATGTGTAAATATCATGATGGTGTTTAAAGCTTTCTTTAAGACGTAAAGAACAACCTATATATGTTGGATTTCCCTTTTTTTTAGGAAAATAAATGTTTTAATTAGCTTTCATTTCCACAGCCCAAAGTTATTACAATATAATTATGGCATATTAAACTTGTAGCCTGTAATCAATGTTCTGTAAAGTCATCTTCATGATACACGGGGGGATTTCAGATCTGTTAAAATAAAGCCTGACCTTTGTGAGCATAAAGCAATCAACTTGCCTGCACAGAAAATGTCAGCCACAGAGAACAGAAACAGCTCGATTTGAAAGAATCAAATAAAAGGGAAACATTACTCTCTGAATAACTTTTCTTTTTAATAAACTGGAATACAGATTTTACATATTCAAGAGGTAGTGAGAGGGATAGACCAAACATTAACCCTAGAATTTGCAAGGAATTTTCCAGTTCTTTTAAGTAATAAACAGTGAGTCAATTTGATAGCAGATTGTTCAAAAGCCAGAACTGTGGTAATTCCCAATTTAACATGTCATATCAGTTAGATGATATTCTTAGAGAAAGAAGAAAGAGGGAGGGAATTGCTAAAGAGTTGTGGTTATGCCAGCACCTTATGTTTTCAGTGGTACAAAAAGAAATACAGTTTCTGCCCTGTCTCTTTAAAAAGACGCAAAGTAGCACCGTAAACATTATGGGGTGTTATGGGCTTGGAGCAATAGGTAGGCCTGAAGCATAAAATATACATGATAATTAGGCTTTATTCATAAGGGTGAGGTGGAGATAGTCAACAGTCTACTTTTTTTTTTTTGTTTAGAAAATAAAGGTGGCACAGGTGTTATGGCACCTGTTATTCAGAATGCTCGGGACCTCAGGCTTTCTGAATAAGTGGTCTTTCCATGATTTGGATTACCATACCGTTTGTCTACTAAACAATCATTTAAACATTAAATAAACCCAGTAGGATTGTTTTACATCAACATGGACTTATGATATCTTAGTTGGGATCAAGTACACAGTACTGTTTTATTATTACATAGAAAATGAAAATCATTTTTTAAAAACTGAATTATTAGTTTGAAATGTAGTCTTTGGGAGATGGCCTACCTGTAATATACTAATGCAAGGCTGGTGCAAAGTGCAGAAAAGAGAGAATTAAGACCTGAAGTGCCCTTGCATCTGGAGCAATGGTAGATGTACCCTGTAGTTCACATTTGGTACAGAACTTCGAACTATTTTGCCAATAAATAGGGATGAACAAAATATTTCACCTCATTTCCCAGAGAAAAACTGCCCATAGACCGTAATGGATTAAAGCACTGCATATCTTGACAGCGCTATATAAATAAATGATGATAGTAAAAATAACGTTGCGTAGTCTGTAGTGATGGGCGAATCTGTGCAGTTTCACATTGCCGGGACATTCGCAAATCGACGAAAAATTTGCGAAATGCATTGAAGTCAATGGGTGTCAAAATGATTTATATGCGCGTCAATTTTGACGGGAGCGACACTCAATGGGCGTCCGATTAATTTTGACATGCGACTCTTTTTATACGCGCGTCAATTTTGACATGCAACAAATTTTTCCTCTGTGAATTGTTGCCACAACTCTCGCAAATTAATCCGCTTGTGGTGAAATGTGGAAATTCACCGCAGATTTGTTTCTAGCGAATTTATTTTGCCGTCACTTTTTGTTTGACGTCCATTCCATGACTTACCTTTTTGGCAAACCAAAATTCCTAAAATGCCTAACCCACATTAGAGAATTTTCCTAGACTTTACTCTTCTGACAGGTGTAAGTACGTACTGTATATAGGTGGCGATGTGTATTTTTAAAAATACAGTCATACTACAATCATTAAAAAAAAAAAAATATATATATATATATATATATATATATATATATATCTCTTCCATCTGCCAACAGGAAGCAAACACCCCCTGTCCTCTGGAGCTTACCATTTAAATTATTATCTATTTTTTTAATCTATGTCGTTAAGTCTCCTCCATGAAAGGACAAACTGACACCCAGTTAAATGAATAGAGCATCCACAGTATTTGTATCACATTTATTTCCTTTATCTGCTGCTTGGTGCAAAATAACAAAGAGAGGGACAGGCAGCATCTGGTTGCTTCCTGCAGAGTTGCTTGAATGAACAGAGTGACAGCGTCAGCTCATGATATGCCTGCAAGCTGGTGGCTTTCCAGAAAGCAGCACCAAAAGAAAGACAGCCAGGTGGAAGCTGCATACAATAGATCATGCGTTCCTGATATATATAAATCAGTGGGACATTTTCCTGTCAATAATTTGCAATTTGACTGCAATGAGCATTTAGCCCTTAACAGTTTATAACTGCATTACCCAAACCCTGCAACCATGGCTGAGCTGAGAGATTAATGCACAAGGAAACCATAGCAGATCTTTTCTACTCATTACATTGCACTTCATAAACTCCTTACTCTGTTGAAAAAAAAATGCAATAAAACGTTTACAAATTCTGTATCTGAATAGGTGGTGGAATTGAAACAGGAATGTGTAGAGGGCTGGGGGGAAAAAACGTATAAAGGAATATGCTGTTCACTAGACTATGGCATATACAAGCCTTGCTGAGTGCTACAAATCAAAATGTGACAAGTGCTGATGTAAAATATATAAAGAGAAATTGCACAAAGTACTTCAGTAATTTATCTTTGAGCATACTTAAACTGTCAAAATGGACCTCTTACCTCTCTTTCCTTCAGTTTCATGGCAAGAACAAGCTGATGCCTGTGGTTAGTAAGTGCCTCCCGAAAGTTTCCTTTGGAAAAGAATGCAGATCCCAGATTTCCATAGGCTCGGCATTCTCCCGTCTGGTCACCTGCATCACAGAGATGAAATGAGGTTGTACATCAGTGCCATTAACTAATCTTTGTGACGTGCAATAAGTATGATATGAGTTACATACCTACCCATTTTTTCTGTAGTGTAATACTCAACTTGTTTGTATTCAATAATTAGAGCTAGTTTTACCTCAATTTCCTAAAAAATTACATAACATTTAATCAAGAGTCTGTCATGTACACGTAAACTTACTATATTTGCCTGAAAAGCAACAAACAGTACAGCAGATGAGAAACACAGACTATATTAAAATTAGTTTCTGCACATTCATATACTGTATGATGGTACTTTTTTTTGCCTCTGTTATGCCTTTCACATAGTCTGTGGACACTATCATTTCCATTTAATACAAAATGGGACTTAAAGGAGAAGGAAAGGTTAAAACTAAGTAAGCCTTATCAGAAAGGTCCATCTAAATATACCAGTAAAACCCCAAAGTAGTGCTGCTCTGAGTCCCCTGTCAAAAGAAAAACTGCATTTCTTTCCTTCTATTGTGTACACATGGGTTTCTGTATCAGACTTCCTGCCTTCAGCTTAAACCTCATTGCCCTGGGCAAGAACATGCTCAGTTTGCTCCTCTTCCCCGCCCCCTCCCTTCTCTACTGTAATCTGAGCCCAGAGCAGGGAGAGACTCAGGCAGGAAGTGATGTCACACCATGTTAATACTGCAGCTCCTATCCTAAACAAACAGAGAGTTTCTAGAGCTGTTTACTCAGGTATGGTAAAACATTCTACAGAATAAATATAGCATTCTAGCTTGCGCTATTGCAGCTAATCTATTGGCAATAGAATGCCTCCGTAGCTTTCCTTCTCCTATAAGTCACACCAGTTTTACAATGGCTAGGGGGAGGGTTTACCCCTGAAACGTTGATACTTTGGTGATGGAATAAATGAGGTAAGCTTGCCAACAGCATATAAGTGCGTGTGCAGCTCCATTTAAAATTCGACTGTATTCCAAGGACCTAGCCAGCCAAAAGGTAATGTAATAACCTGCCTGGAGTTGAACCAGGGACCTGGTGTTCCTGTGCTGTCTGCATTACCACTGCTCTATGTGAGTTGACAGCTACAGCCCTGGTTCACTCCTATTGCAATGCCTTGTAATTTCAAGTAAGCATGGCTTGTATCACCTGTTACCAATCTGGCCACAGGTGATCTGTGTAAGCCATTAGTCAGGCTATAAAACACCCTGCTCTGCACTGACTCATTGCCAACATAGGTCTATTTCCTGGGTGAGATTCTTGTCTGATTATCTGTTCCTGACCTTTGCCTGTTTTGACCCTACTGTATCACTGTCTGAACCGACCCTTGCCTGTCTGACCACTCTTCTGGATCCTGACTTTGTACCGTGTTATCAATTGGTTTTGACCCCGGCCTGTTTATCCTACTACGCTCCTGGTTCCTGATCCTGTACTGCACTGTCTGGTTGGTACTGTGACACCTTATTCCGCAACTTCACTCTCTGTTTCCTGTTCCTCCTGTATACGTTATGGTTCCCTTGCCTGACCAGAACTTTCTCCCTGGTCCTCTAACTTTAAAAAACAAGGGAAAGTTGTGCTCACCACTATTTTTTAAAACCATTAGGCGGGGGTGCAATATATGGACAAACAATCCCTGTTTTGTTTAAAGGGTAAGGCATTTTTTAGTAGCAGTATGCACAAAATGTCGCTGTCTTAAATATATTGATAATGGGTTGAGTGCAGAGGTCTCTTGTATTCCTCTAACTTTAAAACCTGGATCTGAATAGCAGAGGACTCCACCCGAAGCCAAAAGCTGCTGCTATACATTGCATTACTTAAGGCCGTAGTGCAGATTTCAATAGCCCAGAGCATATGAAGTTGTTGAACATGTACATGAGTTATAACTGGATAACCAACATGCTACAGAGAATGAATCAGACAACATTGTGTTGCACTGTGGATAGAAAACAAATGCACATCATGCCATTAAAAGCCATTTTCCAGAACAACAGGGGAAAGATGAATATCTGTGTGGGACATTTGCTATAAAGCAATAGAAACATCAAACAAATCATTCTGCAGCCTATCTTGGCACTGAGATAACCAGCAAGGAAGATGAAAATGGTCAGCAGTAGCTGTCGCATGGAAGACAGCACATCACTTAAATAACCATATAATGCTAGACAGTCTGCCTCTCATATTAGCACACACTGAGTATTCATTATTGTACTGATCACATGAGCAATTCTGTAGCAATGTGGTAGGTGGTGAGAAAAAAAAAACACTGCTCCTACAACATATAGGGACATATATGTAACATGATAGCGTTGATAGTAAAAAGCTGGCCACTAGAATTTAATTTATTCTTTAAAATATGCATTGCTTAAAGCACTGCCATCGATTTGAGTGTTAAAATGACCTGGTTCACATTTTGAAAACTGTAAGAGGCATGACAGAAAGGTGAGTGAATGGCAGATCAGCTGGGAAAGATAAAGATGGCAGCATGAATGAAAGTTTTATTTTTCAGGCAGCCTTTGGTCATCCAGTAAAAGACACATCAAGAGACAACTCAAAAGTTCCAGATAGAATATGTTCCCCTACAGTACATCAAAAGTGTAAATATAAAAATTGATTGAGTAGGTCAACAAATTAATATATCGTTACAGGTATAAAGTAAAGGTGGCCATACACGGGCCGATAAAAGCTGCCGACAGACCGAGTCGGCAGTTTATTGGCCCGTGTATGGGGCCCCCGACGGGCTTCCCCGATCTCTATCGGATGGGACAAAAAATCCCGTTGGATCGCGGCCGCATCTATTCGTTGATGCGGTCCCGCGATCGGACCGCCAGTTCCCATTCGTTAGGGCCCACGATCGGATCAGCCCGATATTGCTCACCAAACGAGCGGATCTCTCTGTGTATGGCCACCTTAAATGTGTCTAAATATGCACAAAGGGAACTGAGCACTAACATGCCATAGAGTAGAATGGTGTTTGAAAGCTCTAACCAGATTCAATTGTAGTTTTTGATTAAGTAATTAAGAAGTTGCAACTATTGCAGTGGTCTGCAGCCTACCACAAATTCTCTGCTGCCTGGTATGCTGGGAACAAATAAATTGCTAAACTATCTGTCATTTCTTGCCCTGACTCAAATCTGGAAATATCAGTGAAAAAGCCACCATGTCTCACCAGAGCTTCATACCCTTTATCAGTCAGGCCCTGTGCCATTTAAACAGTCAATCAATAGAATGTCCCAGAAAAAATTTGAGGGAGCAAGAATACCCTGCCCACCAAGAAAAATATCATCTTTTTTGGATTTGCAGTAACTGTACCTGCATCTTTTACTAGCTGATTAGAATGGCTCCAGACTTGATAAAGGAAACTACATCAATAAAATCTAAAAGTCAAATTTTAAATAACAATTGTGTCACAGTATTAGCTAATGTTGTACAATAAATATCTATTTTATATAGGTATAGTAAACTGTAATCATATTCCCTCATGTACATTGTAGAATGCTGTATAAATTAATACTATACTATTTATTTTTCTGTAAAATCAAAGCAAAGTATAAGAGGAGCCTTGGTGACCTGGAGTTGGTGTTTTAGCATGAGCAGTTTTATTGGCTTCAGCCCCACATCTCTTTATGACAGACATCAGTACTAACCCATTAAAATGTCATTTAATGGAGTTGAACACCCAAACTGCTCTTACTTGGGTCACTGAAGGCTGACACTGCTGCTAGACTGGTGTGTAATATAAGACTTCTTTCTCTCATGCAAGGTAAGCTGTGTATATAAGGCACCAACGTATACACACGAGAGTAGTAGACAGTAGTTAATCTAAACATACAGCACCTTTAATTGGTATTATGTTAAATATTATACTTATACAGTATATTAAATACATTTTCTGTAGCAGCAGTCTTTGCCTTGAGATCACCTTCATCAAATCTCAAATAAACATTCTAAAGATAAAAAGACTTTCTCTTGTCTTTCTGTATCCCTTGCACATTATTGTATCTCTTTGTTTAGATAGATGCACACATAACTACATATACACAAATTGAGACGCAAATATACAGACAATGCAAAGAAATAACTACCAACAAGTTTACAGAAGTAAAGGCAGGAATGTATGGACTTATGTAATGACATAAATACCCATGCATACATACATACATACATACAGGTATGCAATACAAATAAATGCAGTCAGACATACTGTATCTCCACAGATAAATGGAAATAAAACACCTGCACACATACTGGTTAGGATTAGGGCTGAACAACGTTCTCATCTGGTACAGTCTTCCGTCAACATTTGCGGTTTTGGCAGTGGCAACAATTTTTTGCACAAAAGTTTCACAACACAGTCTGTTGTGTCTCAACCCTCCCCCCACGGCAGATGTCATTATTGTGCACCTCTTGCTTTCCACATAAGCCAATGGGATCAGAGCCAACCCATTCCCTCCTCCAGAAGCTGTGTTTAGAAGAAACTATAAACATGGGAACCTTTTTTCCCCATGAAGAACGCTTGTTGCATTGTGGAGAGCAGCTTCTCTAAAAGATATCAGGAACCCAAATCAAAAATACTGGATGAATATAAATGAATTGTATAGAGTGCTTTCTCTACTTTCATTCCAAGTTCCTCTATACTCTCTCTACCTTCATGCCAATCACACAAGCTGGCAGCTTTCATTTTAACATAGATGTTTGTTGGTGTACATTATGTTACAGGGCAAATGAAAAATAATAAAGTGGTATAAAGGTGATACCTTTATTGGCTAACTAAGATAATCATAGCAAGCTTTCAGGACATTTTAGTTTACATTGGTGTATAGTATAAAGAATGATAAAGAAGCCATGCTCTCACCTAGAGTCTTTGCCACTTCCAAGTCTTGTTGCATGTATCCTGTACTTTTCTCTGTGTTGCCAAGAGACCAGTAAGCGCTGCTCAGTGCAGAAAACACTGAGCCCCTCAGTTTTAAGCTGCAAGTTCCAATTTTCAGTGCAGCTTCTAACACAACCACTGAAGCACCATGATGTCCTGAAGTCAGTAGTTCTTGTCCAATCACCGACACAACCACAAAGGGGCTCTTGTCCAGTTTCATCTTTTGTAGCTGCTGATAAGTTGGTTCCAGAGATTCTGAAAGAAGCAATAATGCCAAATTGGTGTTAGAATCAAATTCAAATCAGATCTTGCGGATGCTTTGAATTTATTATCTTGGAAGCCTGCAACAGACACAAGGTTAATCAAGATTAATCAGTTTCAGTTTTGTAATGCACAATGCAACTAATTTATTGTACACTCAACTATGCACCAATTTCTTCAGTCTTTTGCAGATACAATAGTAAATTATTGGTTCCTATAAGCTATTGCAGCAGTAATAGAACCAAGAACTTGGTTCTGTAAACCTTCATACCTCTTCCTAAACATCCAGAGAAAGTATAATTTGGGTTTTAAAATCAATCTGGATGCATATTGGTAGATTGTTCAAGATATTACTCAGTTCATTCAAAGTTACATATTTATTGGGGTTGTTCACACTGAAGAAGAGGTGCTTATGGGGTGATATGATAACTATGTATAACTATGTAGTCTTTCCAGATGACACAAGGTCACCCATTTTGATTAGAAGAAAGGATGTTATGTCTAAATATTCTGAAGGTTTTCTGGTGAAGATGTGGAATTCTCTGTACAGGCAGATAAATTAGATAGCTGTAAGAAAGGGTTGGATGGCTTTTTAGCAAGTGAGGGAATACAGGGTTATGGAAGATAACTCATAGTACAAGTTGATCCAGGGACTAGTCCGATTGCCATTTTGGAGTCAGGAAGGAATTTTTCCCCCTCTGAGGCAAATTGGAGAGGCTTCAGATGGGGTTTTTGCCTTCCTCTGGATCAACTAGCAGTTAGGCAGGTTATATATAGTTAAAACATTGAACTTGATGGGTGTGTGTCTTGGATAACAAGGGAAATGTGAGGCAGGTACAGGAAGTGTCACTTCCACTTTAGCTGATGAACTCCCATAAATACTGATGTGAAAAATAAATTTGCGGCAAAAATTCACTGGCGTCAAAAGAAATTTTCACCAGTTTCGTGAATTTCGCTTTGTCAAATTCTTGACAAAGCCAAACAGGGCAAATTCGCCCATCACTAGTACTGAGTTGATATACTCTTTAGACAAAGTTACTGTGTGAGAGTGGCCACTATTCATCCATAAAATCCATCTGAGTGCCTATTAAAGGAGAACTAATGCTTAACTAAAGAAGTAGGGCAGAAATGTTGTACATTTTTGGGTATCTATACCAGCCCAAGGCAACCACAGCCCTTTAGCAGAGAAGATCTGTAGCCCCCCATCTTCTTTTCTGTTGATTCACTGCACATGCTTTGGGCTGCTGTCACTTACTGAGCTTAGGGACTGATGCACAATATACTGAATATATAAAATAAAAATGTCACAATAAAATTCAGATCATTTTCTAATTAGCATCAGACTATTAACATCAGAATTTAATAATTATCCCAGTAGTTTCAGCTTATATGACTGACAGGTAAACCTAATTATCTGCTTGATAATTTGCAACAACCCCTAAGCTTAGCTTCTCATGAGCTGCTCAAAGCACACCGAACATGTGAGTAGATACTCCTAACAAAATCCAAGATGGGAAACTCCTGTGACAATTTTGAAGGCCTGTATCATTACTACTATAGAGATGCTGAACCTTTAGGGTGTCTCAATAACGTGACTAAATAAAATATGGCATGTCTAGACAAATTCATTTTTAGGGTTTAGTTCTCCTTTAAGCTGCCTAGAAAGCCATTACAGGTATGGGACCTGTTATCCAGAATGCTTGGGACCTGGGGTTTTCCGTAATTTGGATCTTCATACCATAAGTCTACAAGAAAATCCTGTAAACATTAAATAAAACCAATAGGCTGGTTCTGCTTCCAATAAGGATTAATTATATCTCAATTAGGATCAAGTAGAATGTTCTGTTTTATTATTACAGAGAAAAAGGAAATCATTTTGAAAAATGTGGATTATTTAATCATAATGGAGTCTATGGGAGCCAGCCTTTATTAAAAGCTTTCTGGATAAGGTTTTCTGGATAACTGATCCAATACCTGTACTACTATTTTTAATATTAACAAATTCTGGTCTGGCTTTCTTGAATAAAATATTTGTGGGCTGGAGGCACAAACTGTAAAACTGAGAGGCAGAATGTATTTTGCAGTGCAGGTTACATAAAGTAACAATATGAAGTTGCTAGAGAGCAGGAACACATAAAACAGTGTAAGAGGGTAACAGCTGGGAAGAGGCTGAAAAATTAGATTACAACACATCTTGTCAGCTAAATCCACATGACACGTACATGCAGTGCATTTACATTTCTAATCATAACTGACAGTAAATTTTATATACATTTAATATCGCTGCAGCCTGGTTATATTTATTATTATATTTATAATTCATTCAGCTCTATAAGCTGTAGTGTATGAAGTGGCCAAAACAGATGAGCAGAATGTAGGATAAAATGAAAAGACACCTTTCAGACAGCAAACCAATGAGCAAGCCCATGTTATACAGATGGCTAACAGCTCCTTTGCTTTCCTTGGTAAGACTTAATGCCAGTTGTGAAAGATTCAAAAAACATTTCAGCATTTCAGAAAAGGGTCGGTAAATCATAGGTGCATTAATCAGATGCTTAATTAGCTCGAGTGAAGTATCTGCATTCAAGCAGAGATATCATTAAAGTCTGGCCGGTTATAAGTCCTACAGGACTAGAGACAGAGAGCACTGAAATAAGCTAAGTCTTTTCTGCCTATCCAGGTTTAGTGCACTACACAAGATGGCACAGGAGATCATAACATTATGACAGTAAGATAATGTGAGATGTATTAGTCAGAATAAGTACTTGCTAGCAAAATTGAACACCACATAGTATTTACTTCTATATTTTTGTGCTAAAGCACCTTATGTTATCATACTCGTGATGCAGTAATATTCTAACTGCACCTCACTATTGAAGGGTTAAACACATTTCTACTTACAAAGAAGGGTAAGGGCAAAGCAGACTGAAAGAATATATGGAGTACAGGATATGATGTCACTGACATAATAATGCTGAGGATGTAGCTTCATCTTATCAATTCGCCAGGCAGAACTTGGCAAAATAGACTTTGGAGAAAGGGGTAACATATTAAAAAGTTTACACTTTGCTAAATTTGCCGATTAACAATCATTAGCCTGGGTGAAAATTCATCTGGTGCAGTGGTGCAAAACTTCTCTTGTGCTGGCGCAAGCGTATTTTCATCTTCAATTTTTTTGTAAATTGCTGATTTTGGTGAATTTTTGCTACAAAAACATTTGCTCCTTAGTAAATTTGCCCCTACATACGGCCACACACACAGAGCTGGCAACTCCCCCTATTTTGTCAGGAGTTACCAGATTTTTGTGTTCTCCTTAAGCATTCTCCCTATTTCTAGTGATTTTCCACAATTTCAGACGATTTGTGGTAAAAATCCGATGTGTGCATGCTCAACACAAAATCTTTGGCTTCACAAAAGGTCTGAGCATGACATCGCTTCTACAATGGCTGACCGACTTCACCTAGAAACGAAAAGTACTCCAGATTGACAGCTCTGCACACATACAGGTTTGGCTTGCACCTTAGCCTTAAGCCAATACCCAAGTAACATCTCTTTACCAAATGACACCAGGAACCTCTCCATGACGCCTGTCATTTAGATAAATAGAGACACCAGTTGCCATTTGTGGTTCTTGGCCTAAAAAAATTTACATTTGTGTGTTCTCAGGCCACTGACTTTCATGGCATGTATGATTTTAGAGAAAAAGAGTTTAATCGTGGTTTTAAAAATATCTAAAACCACAAAATTTCAACCTTTAATAATTGGGCCTCCAAGGAATCATAGATGCCCTTTCTGATTGTCATGTAACACAATTGCCAGCACATGAAAAATGCCATTGAGTGTGGGCCCTAACGCATTTGTAAATTTTTTTATCATTTAATGATTATGAGGGACTCCTATGGGAATGTATACAAACGTGTAAAATGATGTATGCTGAAAACTGCTGTAAAAATTGTGAAACATAAACATTGTTGTAAAACTGTGAATTTCCCCTTATATTTTGTACCATGCATGATTTTTTTATGCCTCCTGAATGCCATCATTTAGAGCCTTATTGTACACCACCTCTAATCCAGAATATTCTGGTTTAAGAACCAACATAAACTTCTATAGTGTGCTTTGCGCACAACTAAAATCTTTAGACAGGTTTGGAATACACTCGATTTTACGTGCCTTGCGTTCATATGTTATGTGTGGTATAGGTGTACTGTATGTCTTTGTTTTTTTTTTTTTTTACACTCCTTCATATAAAGGCCCTCTAATGTCTGCAATATACTTTATTCCCTTACTACAGTCTACGTATTTCTATGGATAGAGTTGCATTCTGGCCAGTATTTCACTGGCCTAGTTGGTATCACCAGCTAAGGCTAGGGCCTGTATTACAAATTTACAGGCAACGTACAGGACCACCGATTTAAGGACTCTATCCACCCCAATCCAACTCACTGGACCTGCTCTCGACCCATCCAGTCTCCGCTACTGATCTGTTCAGTCCCCACCTCCATGACGTTACTGCCAATTCCACTCTTGGGCAAAATATCCCAGCAAAGGTGGGACCACCACCTATTGAGTGTCTAGCTCCCATTGCATCTTCTAGTGACACTCACACAATAAAATAAAAAATATGCTGCCACTTCTTTATCTAAAATTGCATACAAAATTAAAAACACTGAGTGTGGTAAAAGGACCCCCTCCCTCCTCTCCCCCAGCCTACCTGCCCCCCCCCCCCGGGCAAATGCCCCTAATTTTTTACTCACCCCTCTGTGCAGATTCTGGCCTCAGAGTTCACGGCAGCCATCATCTTCTTCTCCGGTATTCTTCGTGCATTGACTGCATTTTCGCTGCATGCGAAGTTGAAGTAAATTTCCGGTCCCGAACCACTGCGCATGCGCCGAAAGTCAAGAAACAGACCGAAGATTACCGGAGAAGAAGAAGAAAATGGCTGGTTCAGAACGGAAATTTACTCCAACTGCGCATACGCCAAAACTTCCGAAAAAGACTGAAGATTACTGGAGAAGAAAAAGAAGATGGCTGCCAAAATCTGTACGGAGGGGTGAGTAAAAAATTAGGGGAATTTGCCCGGGGGGGCAGGTATGCTGGGGGGGGGGAGGACGTAGGGGGTTCTACCCAGGGTAGGGGGGAAGGAGTTTTTTCTACGGGTTGAATTCTCCTTTAAGACAATGTCAACAAACAGCTTGTCTAAATCACTCTCCTATTTCATGCTTTTCATTCAGATATTTATTATGTTAAGGTTACATAAGAAATTGTTTGTTAAATGTTAATTTTCTCATAAATCATTTATATCAAAGGTATAAATCAATATTTAAGTAATATTTTCCATGGAGCTGAATGCTAACAATGTTGTTATGGATGTAGAGCATAATGGGAAATCATGACTAAAAGTAGACCTCACATTAGTAAAGTATGTGCACTCGTGGTATAAAGTAACCAACCTTTCAAAACTTCTCTGTTTTCTGGGAACTATTTTAGAGGCTCCCTGACCAAATTTCCTATAAAAAGAATATGTGTCCCTACTATTACAAGGAATATGCGCACCCTACCTGGAAGTTACCAACACTAAGTTTATCATTTGATTATTTGGACTAATATTTTAAAGGTTTTATATCACTGTGTAGGCTTTGCATGCCCCTTTATATCTTAAAACAAGGACAGGTTTACTCTGTCTACCAAATTGAAGGCAAAGAAAAGGCAAGGGTATTTATTATAATATTGTGACCGCAGGAATCAATTGCACTAGGAAAGTAATGAATGCCCACATGATGCACCACTGAAGTGGCAGCAGGGTTTCCCTGGAAACCTTTTTCAAGCATAGCTTGGCCACTATGTGTGATCCTTCTGTTTAGGTATTAATTTTTATCTGTGTGGAGGATGGGGTAACCGCAGTTCTATATACTAAAGCCAATTACCGGTTGGAATGTAAGTCTTGCCAATTATTACTTGTATTTACAGATTAAGGAGTGCTACTGACGAGGCAACTCAGTACTGGCTGTTTGACTTCTTCTTGGTTCTGTACTAGAGACACATGGGTACAGGAAAGCCATATGGATGGAAAGGAACAGACATTGAGGCACAGTCAGGAATGCTTTTTGGTTTGTGCAGAGAGACAGACTGTGTAGCTGTTGGAAGCTGATGGAAGTATTTGTGTGTCTGCTGGCCCAGTTTTAGAGTTAATCTGTTCTTGACAGCTGCTGTTAATAGTATTTACAAAAATGGTCTATATTAAAGTTTGTAAAGTGAACAAGTAGCAATATGGAGGTTAATTTTTGGTTGCTGAAATATTAATGAAAAAGAAGCTCTAAGCCACAAACGATATATACCATTCACCAAACACAGCTCCTGGTTTGTATCACAGTTGGGTCAGATGCAGTAATTCCCTATATACCCTGCCAAACAATGTAAGTGTCTATAAAAATCTAAATCTCTAAAAATATATTGCATATATGCAAAACCATGCTTTATATAACATAAAAAACATTTTCATAATAATGTGCTTTTTTTAGTAGTATGTGCCATGGAGTACTCCTAAATCGAAAATTCACTGTGCACACAAACTAAACATACATGTTAGGTCACATGAGCCATTAAACAGACAAAGTTCTTTCTTTTGCTTCCTCTAGTCTTCCTGTTACAGTTAGAGCTGCAGCATTTCTGGTCAGGTGATCTGAGGCAGCGAGAATATCATAAAATAGGGACTTGACCAAAAAAAAATTAGAAAATCAAACCTTAGTAAATCTGCCCCTTAGTGTCATTAAGATGCCGCTATTGCAGTAGGTTTTAGGATTTATGGTTACAATATACTTTACAAGTGATTAACGGTGTACAGATGTGTTTTTTTAAATTTGGCTTTTGTACGTGTAATGTATGTGGCAAATAGTCTAGGAAGGAGCCATCTGAGACAGCTTTCTTGTACGATTCTTTCCTTATCATAAGCATTGCTTCTTAGACGTTGCTTTTCCCCCATTTTATTGCCCCAGGACTATATCTAGCTTTATAGAGAAGAATAAATTACTGATGTAAAAATTTCTCTAGCCAATAAACATAGTGTGATGTACTGAAAAAATTCCTGCAAATGAAATGTAATATCTAATTACAAGAGAAGGGGAAAATAAGCTCAAACTCTATCATTCCGTCAGTAACTGACAGTAGCACAAAGCATGTAGAGTGAATCAGCAGAAAAGATTATGGACACAGATCGTCCCTGCTAAAGGGCTGTGGTTGCATTGGGCTGGTACAGAAGCCCAAAACATTATGTACAGCATTTCTTGTCTACTTTTTTAGTTAAGCTTTTAGTTGTCCTTTAAAAGGCATGGCCCAGGAAGACAAGTAATTTGAAATACACCCACATTTTCAAGCAGAAATTTTGGAGGTATTTAGTCAGCTGCCTGCTGTGTTATTACAATCAGAGTGGGGCATCCTGCCCAGTAGAGTATATTTCCATGCTATTATTAGAGAAAAATCCTATAGTTTGGCTAATAGTATAGCCTGTGCTTTTCTAATTAGTAATGTACACGTTTGTGTTATTGTTGCTAAGGCATCTTGTAGTTGTTTAGCTGAGAGTTTATTGAATGTTGTATTAGCTAGTATTCTATCTTGTATCATTTAATATAATGTGTGATTTTATCCCATAGTACAGAATTTATTGAAGTGCACTAAACACCAAAAGCAATTTACTTGTAGAAAGCCAGGTGGGGATATTTAAATATGTCATGCTAGGAAAAATTATGAAAGAACAGGCAGAAAATGTGTTCATTGAAACATGCCTTAGTATTATTTGTTGGATGCAAGATTCATTATTTTTTATGGAACAGTCCATAGTATTTAGGCTTATTGTTCCACATTTGTAGAACTACACAACAATTGTCTCAACTACTGAGGAACATATTTTTTTATGCATTCTCCTATAAAACATTTGTGTCAACACTTTTGGTGAGTGAATATGTCCCATGAAATATGAAAGTACCCAAGACTGAAGGCTTCTTGATATCTTTATTTACCATGTTGTATGTTAGTAAAACTCACCTCTCATAGGCGATTTCATTGCTGCCTCCACCATGCCAAGCAAAAGCTGTAAACTTTTGGGATCCTGAGCTAAGCCGGAAGCAAATGCAGCCAGTGCATCCGCATGGCGACCGAGATACTGGAGGGCAACACCCTGTCTGAAGTATGCCTGGAAAAAAAGCAAAACATAGAGCTTTATTTTGGCCAATCATTATAACTCAATAAACAATGTATTGGTGTGTGCAACTGAGCTGTTGCTTTAAATCCATCTTACTTATAAACACATTACTTCAAATCATTACATATACATATAAAGTCTAATTCGTTTTTAACATAATGCTTTGTAATGCCAGGTTCACTAGAATGTGCTTAGCTAAAAAAGGGATCAGAACCTGTGCTACAAAGGACAGTAAAAAAAATATTCCATAAGTTCTGTAGAACTGAGAGACCAATAAGGGTAAAGACACACAGGCAGATTCGGGGATATTAGTCCGCGAGTGCCACCCCGCTGGCGATATTTCATTATAGCCGGCGGGAAGGTTCGGGAAGGCAGTTCGGGGAGATTGTCGCCCCAAAAAAGAGGCTATTTGTCGCCATGGGGACTAATCTGCCTGTGTGTCCTTACCTTAAATGTACAAGAGGGACTATGTTATCCCCTATCCTTTTTCAGGATACCAAACAAAGGGATGACCAATTACAGGGAGAACATGCTGAACAAAAGGATAACCCACCAAGTGTACCAAATGCTGTAGTGATAAGGCTTTTTGGCCAAATGATCTCTTTTTATACCTCTTGGAATTGCATTGATATCCCTTAACACAATATCATTTCTCTTTTGATTTTAATCTTTAACTGAGCTAACTCATCATTTTTATGCCCAGTTGATAATGCCTTCATGAAACAGTCTTTTGTCTGCTATTTCCCGGTGCTCACCTTTTATCACGACTGGGATGTCCTTGGGAAGGTCATTAATGAATATCTTTTTAATCACAGTGTCTCACATTAAAATGAAGCCACTACTCTAGGACCACTCAGACAAATAACTTGTTCCGCATCATTGACCTAAATTCCCTTAAAATAAAAGCTCTCTCATAAAAAGTTTATAAATCTAGCACTATTCCGTTTGTTACTATTCTTGGTTTTATCAAAGACCTTACAGACATCTTTAAAGACCAATCTTTATTATCAAGAAACTGTGGCAGATTCATTTGACACTATCACCCTTTTGTGAAATGATATTGAGTGACATCATAATAGCTTTTATCCTTATACCTTTAATGAGTCTGTCCTGTAAGATTTATTTAATGGCCTGCACATTGCTGAAGTTCCACTGCTCTCTACTTCTTTTCTGCGACAGTAAAATGATGCCTCCATTTCCCTGTCATTTTGCAGTGTTTACTGATCTAGTATTTACTTATTATGGTGGATTTAGGATGAGAAAAATAAAAACAAATCAATATGATGAACAAAAAGTATAATAACTCCTCTAATCCCATGACAAAGGATTCTTTATTTGTTCAGTTCATTCGACTCAAGAATCAATTTTAATCAAACAACAGATTTCTCAGCAGTTGCTTCCCATGGAAATATAAAACTGTAATGTTTAAAGGGTTACTGTCTTTTATATCCAAACTCATCAGTTAATAGGACTTCTCAAGTAGAATCCTGTACTGACATCTATTTTTCAATACACCAAAATGGAAATTTTCAAGGAGACCACGTTCTTACTTTCCCATGTAGCCTTAGCCTTGTGACTTTTGCTCTGATAAGCTACAGTCTTTCTTTACTGTTGCACTACAAGTTGGGGCTTTAATAAATTTCCACTTACCACCCGCAGCTAATATTTTGTAAGCATTAGCAATTCTGTTCACGCATTCCACTGAACAATGAGCAGATAACAATATAACAATCCTCCACGATACCTCTCCTGAAGGATCTAGCCTTGCATAGGTGGGTTTTAATGATATAAATATTTCTTAATTATTCTATTTAGCTTAAATCATCAAAGTTATTGAAGTTTTAGAAAAAAAATAGCCTGGAGCCTGAAAGTTGTTTGAATTTTGAGATCACAGTTACATATGTCCACACTGCATCCGTAGCAGGGCTGATGGCTACAGTTTATAAACTGTGGTTTTTGAAAAGTTTGTCATACGGCAACAGAAAGAACACTGGGGCTGTAAATATTAATGTTGCTGGGAGTATAGATGGTAGATCACCTATGACCCTTAATGAGGGTACTCAGTCTCTGCTATGGCAAAGAAGAGGGATTTGGGGTCAGAGATGATGGCCGCTGGATAATGTGGACGATTGCACTGTACTGAGGAGTTGAGAGCCCCATAGGTCTTCAGGAGTCCTGGGGGCACATTTACAAAGGGTCGAATTTCAAAGTGCTAAAACTTCGAAATTCGACCATCGAATTGAAAAAATTCGATAGTCTAAGTTTTATTTTTTAATTGAATTTGGCTGTTTTCGATCTAATTCAAATAGTTCGATCAATTGTAGAAATCGTTCGAATCAAACTATTCAAACGATTTAATCGAACGATTTTCCCAAAAAAAAAAACCTTTGACTTCTAAAAACTTAGCCAAATACTGGCTATAGATTCTAGGAGGTCCCCATAGGCTAACATAGCAATTCGGCAGGTTTAAGGTGGTGAAGTGTCGAATTTGACGTTTTTTAAAGAGACAGTACTTCGGTTTTCGAATGGTCGAATATTCAAAGTTTTTTCAATTCAAATCTAATTTTGGCCCATTCGATGGTCAAAGTACCCAAAAATTACTTTGGAATTCGAAGTTTTTTTACTTCGACAATTCACTTAGAATTCACTTCGAACCTTAGTAAATGGGCCCCTTGATGTCTTGATGTCAGATGGGATTTATATTTACAGGAGTAGAATGTAGGGATCTTTATTACAGAGGGGCTCATTTTGACCATACCTAGGTACTCACTTCTCTTATACTTTAATGACTTGCTTACCCACAACATTTATAACATGTTTAAAAGGGATGGATAATTCAATGACATACACATTAATCATGGAACACTGATGCAAACTTTAGGACTAAAAGGCTTCTTTTACTCATGTAAATTCAAATTGGCAGCTTAGTTTTAGCCAGATATAAAAAGGATAACTAACCTACTAAAAAAATGTTTTAACTTTTGTGTTATCCATGTATCTATCCTGAAGCTTTTGGACTAAAAGGAAACCTATAAACTGCTAAGATTATAATAAACTAATTGTATATGTGTGAATGTACCCACAGTTTAAAAGAGGTTCTACTTGACCTTTCTCAATGCATCAACTAATAACAGCTTTACAAACATGACATATCTTTTCACTCTACCTTAATATGTTTTCTAGCAAGACACTAGTGGACAAGGACACTGCATTTGTCCTGATTCAGAAGACAAACAAAAGAAACAGAGCAGCATTTCTGCTGCTAAACAGATGTACATATATTAAATATTCATACTAATGAAAAGCGACGTGCTATTTGACCTGTGACACAAATGGTGGCATTTGCCACATTGGGCTGTCATTAAATGACATCAAACACACAATATTGCATTGCAACGTATAAGCTAACAAGCTAATTTTTCATGTGCAGTGTAGTATTCCAAGCGCCTGCAGCAAAGGCTTAGTAATGGGACACTGGTGGAGACGTTCTGCTGTATATAAGGAATTCCTTTTATAAATGGAATAGTAATTTAAAAGGGAAGAGGCAATGTTTTTAGAGCTTAATTGGTGTAAGGAAATTGTGTATATTTGAGTCCATGTATACAAAAACACAGGCAGGGCTGGGTAGCAGCTGGGCCATTACCCTCCTCCTTTTATCCAAGTCTCCATTTATGGATGGTATGCTTGGAATGATTTCGACCACCTCAGTTACTAGCTTGTCTATCACAGCAGCCAAAATACTACATCCAGAATTCTGTGAAAACTCCTGGGAAGAAGAGTCACAATGTTTCTTTATAACAAATGGGACTAAAGATAAAGAAGTCCAATGATTATTAAATCTCTGGCTCACAGTAGTAAGAGGGCTTCATGCTTTAAATTACTTTTTGCGGAAGAAAAGCCATTGTATTAAAGCAGAACCTCCTTATGAAAAAGAGTTGTGAACATTTGATTATGAAACACAAAATTCAAAGAAGCCCTGCAGGTTTTCTTTGCAAATAATCTTATCTGGCCTTGTTTAATTTTCAATGTTATTATAAGACCTGGAGGAGCAGCATAAATAATAATGTGAATTATTATTTAATGTAAGGAGAGTATAGATGTGAGGAAAGTATAGATCCCATTGGAAGGAAATCTTCTAGAAGGAGGAGGAGAAAGGGGCCTGGGAAAGAAGTGCATCTGAGGGGAATGGCTGCTGGTTGCTGTGGGAGACTTCTGCTAAAGACCAGATATGTGGATGGTGTAAGGGAGACAACAGAGATCCCCCTGAATGGTACATGGAGGCAAATTGTGGTATCAAAGCAGAACCATTGGTATTAATTAAATCAAATTCTCTACAGACTAACTATCTTAAATCTTATCAGAATATTGACAATATAACGGCTCCTAGATATCCATATATAGTGCAAAATGGCTCACCCTTTTTCCTGATTGGCCTGGGTGTATATACCCCAGGCCCCACATTTAAGGATTCCCAAACACTTCAGACAAGCATGTATCCCAAATGAGTAAAAGCACACTCCCCAAATTTTACAAGTGGCCTGGTTGCATCGCTCCAAACCCATAGCCAAGGGTGTGTTCAGAATCTAAAAGTTTGGCAAGCACTTCCAGGAGCCACTCGATAGATAAAAGATGAGCTTTATTTCAACAGTTTAAAAACATCCAAAATCCTGACGAAACCATGCGAAACGCGCCAGGATTTCCGATGTTTTTAAACTGTTGAAATAAAGCTCATCTTTTATCTATCGAGTGGCTCCTGGAAGTGCTTGCCAAACTTTTGGATTCTTATCAAAGCAGAACCTTCTTATAAAAATAGAGTTGTGCACGTTTGATTATGAAACACAAAATACAATAAACAACTCAATACTTAAGATGACTTTTTATCTGGATATCATATACTTTATTCATAGAAGACTAACAAAGTTTTCATCATCATGATGGTGAATTATGCAGAAGGAAACATGACCATATTACCCCATGACCATTTGTTTTATATACACTGATTTTTTGTTAGCAACTTTTTCATTTTAGAGCAGTGTAGTGTCTTTTACATACAGTTTTGCACTATACAGGTACCCTATGTAAACTGCACGGGGCGGAGGGATGCTAGTGGCTTATATTCCCTTATGTGCCTTTTATTTTACATTGTCAAGGAGTTTCTGTTAAGTTATAATACTATCCTTTATTTATATAGTGCTGACATATTCTGCAGAGCGTTACAGTGAATTTATATCATTCTCTTCTGCAGTAGGATTCACACACTAATCTATCTATAATGGTCAGGTGCTATTCAAATAGCCTCCCTTTTTTCAAGTGTGGGATAAAATCTGATTGCTTGGAAAAAAAAAACATGGAGAACATACACATTTCTTGCAGCTATTGCCCAGATTGGAATAATACCTAGGACCCCAGTGCTGCAAAATAGCAGTGATATCCAAAGTGCCACCATGCTGCCATGGGTCTTATTTATCACATCAATGTTATTAACACTGTGGATGTACTTTATATTGTGTTACTAACATGGGACACATACCCTATGGGAAGGGAGGGAGCACTAGTGAAAACTAATGAAATCTAAGTAAAAAAAAAGGGAACAATATGGAGTCTTACAAGATGGAGGTGGGCAAAGTCATTAAAAGAAATCAAAAACAATGATATGTAAGGGACAGAATATCACACATATAAATGCAGACATAAAAGGAATGAGTAAAACAATTGTTTGTGTGTTTTTTGTGGTTGATGTGCATTAACTGTCCATGTAATGTATAATGCAACAAAAGTAAGGTTTCTCAGCTATTGGAAATGGCTTGTTATAAATAGAGTGTAACTGACAAACAATCCCTGATCAAGCCATAAAGAAAATGAAATTATGTTGTTGACTGACATGGAGCTTTGTGCAGCATAATGAATTATGAGCCCTCTGTGAAATCGTGTTTTCCTTGATAATTCTATGTAACCATTGTTTACCATGTCACCCCAATGAATTGTATCTTATCCATTTTTCAGACAGAGGGGTTTGTGCAGCGTCTTTTCCCCAACATGACAAACGAGCTGGAATTGGATTATAATGATGTAAACACATTACATGCTGCATGAGTGCTGCTCAAATACAAATAGAACAAAACTGATGGTTAACATTCTACAAGATGGTTCCATTTATGAATTAAGCTCAGTTGAATGACTGGTTTGCTGTCATGTCTCTTGTATAGATAGACATTACTCATGGTTCTTTGTTCCAAGATCAAATTCATTTTCATATTAAGCAGTAAGCCTAATACATTTGTTGCGTTAAAACTATATATGGTTATTTTCTTATGTAGACAGAGCATTAGGCAGTTTATTTACCAAAAAGAAGCCTATACATTAGCAATATATCTGATTTTTAACCACACCAGACAGACTGGTTCTGGTTCTGTAAGGGCTGTTCAGGTTTTAAAGGTCTGAAACATGGACATGCTAAAGAGGAGATCAATGTTTAATTGGGAAGAATGAGGGTGAATCTATGTGTTTGTCTATGTAGGAGAAGAAAGATCCTAGATTGTAAGCTCTGCGGAAGTTGCCGGTAGGCACGAAAGCGAAAAGTGGGCAGCCTACAATATGTTCTGGGCATGCCTTCACCATTTTTAATGATTCTTCAATAAATTTCTATTTTGTAACGGACGAATAATTGGCTCCTTTGGTGCTTCATTTTTTCTCGTGCTCTATATGTAAGCTCCATTGTGGCATGGACTGTGAATTGTGTATCATTTCAGTAAAGTGCGGCCAAATATGTCAGCATTACATCAATAAAAGATAATTATAATAACCACAAAGTTTACACAAGGTGTTCCACAACACACAGGTTTACTTCTTAAAGGAAAACTATACCCCCAAAATGAACACTTAACCAACAGATAGTTCATATCATATTAAATGGCATAGAAAAGAATCTTACCAAACTGGAATATATATTTAAGTAAATATTGCCCTTTTACATCTCTTGCCTTGAGCCACCATTTCGTGATGTCTCTGTGCTGTCTCAGAGATCACCTGACCAGAAATACTTCAACTCTAACTGTAACAGGAAGAAGTGTGGAAGCAAAAGACTCAACTCTGTCTGTTAATTGGCTCATGTGACCTAACATATATAGTTTGTTGGTATGTTTGTGAGTACAGTGAATCCTACGATCTCAGGGGGCGGCCCTTATTTTTTAAAATGGCAATTTTCTATTTCTGATTACCCAATGGCACATACTACTAGAAAAGTATATTATTATGAAAATGGTTTATTTACATGAAGCAGGATTTTACATATGAGCTGTTTTATGCAATATCTTTTTATAGAGACCTACATTGTTTGGGGGGTATAGTTTTCCTTTAAAGGAATAAATGCCCTGGGCAGGTATGTTTCTGTGAGTAGTAGTGTAGTAACCAGCAGTACTGCCAGACTGGATATTTGCCAAGTCAGACTGCAGACTTCTCCATGAGCTAATAGATAAATAACAGGCAGAAAGTGATGAGGGATACTACTTTCTAAATCTGTAGCATTTTAAATGCAATCATTTATAAGTAGTGGAATCTATCAGATAACATGCAGTGTAATACTTGACTGTTCAGTTGTGCAGATTTACAACAGAATTTAAAGCTGCACAGTCCTATAATGGATTGTTTAAATAAAAGTATAATCTTGTTGGATGAGTGAAAACCTCGCTCACCCTGTAACGGACGTGACCTGGGTGTAAAGACCCCAGGTCCGGCACTTAAACGTGATGTTCAAATGGAAGTCGCTGATGAACAAATGGGAAAAACACTCACCCGAAGTCTTGAGTGGTCCGGGGTGCATCGCCCCGAACCCGTAGCAGGGGGTGTGTGCACTTTCGAGTATAAGAGAATCGGCAAGCACTTCCAGACGCCACTTCAAATAGGTAAAATTCAACTTTTATTTCAAATGCATTAAAACCATAATGTCCTGACGCGTTTCGTATCTATGCGATACGTAATCATAGGCACTATGATTACGTATCGCATACATACGAAACGCGTCAGGACATTATGGTTTTAATGCATTTGAAATAAAAGTTGAATTTTACCTATTTGAAGTGGCATCCGGAAGTGCTTGTTCAGTTGTGCAGGCCTTAGTGCTGGGGAAGTCTAGTTTAATTGTGGGTGAGTCCAAAAAATCCTTTATACAGATAGGTTGGAGCCATTTTTATGGATCCTCGTTTTTTTCTTAGTCAACATAATATATGGATCAGTACAGTGCTATCTTAGAGTCCCATGGGTTCAGAAAACTGGCATGTTTAATAATTCCTTTTGAACAAACTAAGCTTTATTGACATTCTCATTTAATTTTTGTGCAGTGAAGGCTTCCCTAAGTTCCATTTTATAGGACTATGATTAGAGTTCATGCAATACATTGCTAGTGTCAGTATTATAAGAATATATTTGTCATTGAACAGGGCAGCACATAAATATATGGGATCCATTATCTGGAAACCGTTGTACAGAATGCTCAGAATTAAGGGAAGCCCATAGACTCCATTTTAATCAAATGTTTTTTTTTTCTTTAATTATTCCTTTTTCTCTGTAATAATAAAACCTTGTCATATATAAAACCTTTTAATAATAAAACCTTGTACTTGCTCCCAGCTAACATATAATAAATCCTTATTGGAGGCAAACCCATTTTATTTCATGTTTAAATGATTTTTTTTAGCAGAAATGATTTTTTTTAGCAGACGTTATGGAGATCCAAATGACGGAAATATCCCTTATCCGGAAAGTTCTAGGTGCCTAGGTATTCTGAATAGCAGGTCCCATACTTAAGAAAGCCTTATACTATATCTTTGGCCCTAGTCCAAGTTTTAGCAGAAGCTCACCAGCACACATATCCAGCAGACACTGCAGTGGCTACAATAGAACAATCACTCTGCTGCTCATAGAAAATCCTGCTGGTTCCTTCTTCCCATACATGGCACATACGAGAAAATGGACCTGTGATGGCCTATTTTACTGTCAGTAAAAAATTGTTGTGGTCATGGAAAGTTATTTACTAAATAAGTGGGGCAGAGTTCTGTATAATTTAAGACATGCCTGCTTCCCCCAAGGAAACATCTTGATAGAGACTTAAAGCTTTCATAATGCCTTCTATTTCTCACCAAGTGTATGAAAACCTTCTGCAGCTTTAGGGAGTAAACAGATCATACAGAATATTCTAAATTCCTTACATATGGTATTCTACATTATAAATAAGGCTAAAGGCACAGACCATTTTTTCTAAAGAAAACCAGACAGAATTAGGTTTGTGCCCTAAATCAGATGTAGAAGCTTCATTTTGGGACAAACTTCCTTCCTTGTCTGAAAGAGACCCGAGGACAAACCCCTCTGATGTTCTAATGTTTCAATCCTCGCTGACGTCACAATTATGTTGGGATAAATATTTTTGTTCTAAAATGAGCCATTGCTACAAGCCTGTGGATCTCATTATAAAGTTATCACTAAGTACACTGTAATCAGATCCTGCCCTATTCTTTTAAAAAAAATGCTTCCGTCTGCGTCATTATGCTCACTCTGAATTTTAAATAGATCAATGGGAATAAAAATAAACAGGGTTTTTCCACTCGCTATAATTGCTATTTGTGTGATTAAATGCAGCATGTGGATCCCCCAAGCTCTGAAAACTCTGTTATAATATGTGAATGAGCATGTTTTTATATGTACCTTGTATATAGTATTCAAGGTTATTTACTTGATTAATTGAATATATGCAAAACATATAGCATGGAACATGTTAATTGACATTATTTTAGTTTACATAGAACTTACATTTAGGACAGAGACACAAACTCCAATTCGGGGAGATTAGTCGCCGACGACAAATCTCTTCTTCGTGGCGACTAATCTTCCTGAACTGCCTTCCGGCCGGCTAGAATGTAAATCGCTGGTGGGATGGCACTTCGAGGGCTTTGTTTTCCGCGCGACTTTGAAAAAAGAAGTGTTCTGAGTGCCATCCTGCTGGCGACTTACATTCTAGCTGGCGGGAAGGCAGGGGAGGCAGTTTGGGGAGATTAGTCGCCCCAAGGAAGAGAAGTTTTGTCGCCAGGGCGACTAATCTCCCCAAATCTGAGCGTATGTCTCTGCCCTTACAGTGAACACAATGGCTGGTCCTACTAGTGAAATAAAATGACTTTCAATGATAACGCTACTAATCTATGCGGCACCATAGACATCGTTATAAATAAACAATACATCCCTGTTCTATAGCCTTGCTACGTTTCTGAATGCATATAATTGCAATGTATATGCATTTGATTAATAATATGCATGGGGGGTTCTCCTGAATTGTTGAATGCTATTCTATTAGACTAGAGCCATAATGGTGGCTTTGGATTTCAGATATAATCTGATCCTGTTTGCTCTACACAAAGGAAGATAAGCAGGTCAAACAGGCAAGTCATTTGAAAGGAATTATATCTTCCTGTTGGCTAAGGGTTCTATGACATTTACAGCAGTTCATTTACTCCCTACTCTCTTTATGTGGGTTGTGTTTTGAATAAACTTCAGCTCATTATGTCTCCAACACTGTTGTGTAGACAGACCCTTCAGACTAGAGTTCCTCACTGGCTAATGAATGAGTTCGACACCTGATTTATCTGCTGCATTTGCTTTACCTACATGAATCTCTTAAAGGGGAAGTTGAATGCTCTGTTAGTATGCTGTCTGTATTACTAAATTTTCAATCATCAGTATGTATTTTGTATGGTTTTTAATTTTATTTCTAATTATTAGACTTCCTATTTTGCATCTTCATGGCCTGCGACTGAACATGCTTCCTGGTTGTTGCAGCCCAAAAACAGACTGATTTTTATTCTAAATTTGTATTGCTTATATATCCATTCCAGCCCTCTCCAATTCATCTTCCCTCCTCACTTTCTGTTACCTGGTTACTAGGGTAATTGAGCTGTACAAAAAAACCTTATAACTGTTCCAGTCTGACAGCTGAACACAACACAAAAGATGTAAATAATTAAAATACATACAGGTGGGTATGTAATGAAAATTTAAACCATTTGCAAATTGATTTAGACTTCAATTGCCTTTAAAGGTAATATTTTAAGATTTTACATGTAGGGGAAATAGACCAGTTTACCCAGTCAGTCTAGTTATTTATTTAGGTAGAAAGTAAAGCATAAACTACAAGTATGGGACGTGTTATCCAGAATGCTAGGGACCTGGTTTTTTCATGTAATTTGGCCCCACTTATATTCTACTTGCTTCATTTGTATGTAAGGTTTTCCCGCTAGTAGCAGATCATATATTCCATTGACCTTGGTTCTCTGAATAAGAAGCAGGAAACTGGCCATCAATGGTTCTTGTTACAATGGTGCTTTATTAATAGTGCCACAAGTACATTGCAACTGCTCAGCAGTACAGCCTTTTTAGTGATAAGACAGTAGCAACTGGACATGCTGAGTAATCATGGAAATCTTTCAGCACTCATCTAAGCTTCAAGTGAAGGAGCAGCTTAGGTTAGTGTTGAACACTTTTACTCAGCAAGTTCTGTTTAGATTTATCACTACAATATTCTTAATGAACAAACACCTTCATAGACACCCTTTTCAGCAGTACCTTACCTGTCTTATAATTGGGTGCTGATAGCAATGGGAGCCTGTATCATGGGGTTTCAGCATTCACCCTATGACTAGGCAATATAAAAAAGGGTCTGCCTATCAATTATATTATAGGTACCACAAGGCTGTATTTAGGTCATGTGGCACCCTGGACCTCAGCCTGCCATAAGCGCATTTGCAGACAGTTCCACTGTATAGGTATAGGATCCGTTACCCGGAAACCTGTTATCCAGAAAGTTCCAAATTAAGGGGAGGCCATCTCCCTTAGGGGCAGATTTAGTCAAGGGCGAAGCGGCAAACGCTGGCGACAATTCTCCGGCATCACCACCAGCAGGGACTTCGCTGATTTACTGACGGGTTCCCCCATACATTTTCTAACATATGAAACATTAAATATACAGTGGGCTCATGTGTAGGGCATTATAACAACTATATTTTCTTTATTAAGGTTCCCTGTTCTTGTGTAATGTAATGTATTTGCTGCAACATGTATGTCAATTCAACTTTAAATTTCTCGTTGTATGCAAATGAATCTATGACCAAGACATCTAGCGAATCTGCACTAGACAGAAATGAACGGTAGTGCATCTTCGCTTTAAATTGCTCTCATAACTGAATTAACGCTAGCGAAAAGTCACCTTCATCCGCGACCAGGACGAAACTCCGCATTTCAGTAAATTTGCGTTGTCTCAGGGTATTTTCGCCTGGCAAAGTGTGGCAAAGGGTGCGAATCGGTCGATGGCAACTTTTCACCCTTGAGTAAATCTGCCCCATAGACTCCATTTTAATCAAATATTTAAATTTTCGAAAAATGATTTTCCTTTTCTCTGTAATCAAACAGTAGCTTGTAATGTTGATCCCAACGAAAATAAAATACAACATTATAACAGGCAAAACAATCCTGTTGGGTTTCATGTTTAAATGCTTTCTTAGAAGACTTGAGGTATGCAGATCTAAATTACAGAAAGATTCTGTATTCTGGATAACAGGTCCCATACCTGTACTACATATGAACTGATCACAGAGGATCCAGATACCCCTACCCTTCAGCTCTGGTGCAGGATTTATAAGTGATCTGCTACAGTATGTATCTAAAGGATGTATTCTAAAATAGCATGCCCCATTAACTAACCAGTACACAGATCAAAAAGGCACACTGCAGACGTAAATAACTTTGATTTTAAGGGACTAAAAGTGCATTGTTCTTGTTTTTCACATAAATCATTTGAAAGTCCTAACCTGGTGTAGCAAGGCCAAAAACTGCAGGCTGTGGGATTTATGGAATGTGGACAGGGAGATCAAAAATGTGATTACAAGAAAAATGAATTCACTTTAATTCAAAACACGTGCAACATGTCTATAAATATCTCTCTCATTTTGTGTTAGTTCCACTATTTCACAGAGATTCTGACTATTACTTTTACAGGCATGCCCATGAGCAACAAACAAGTTTATCAATAAAACTGGATTTTATTAGTACAAAACAGTCGCTCTAGCGCTAAAAGGTATATAGATCAAGGGGGTTGATTCAACTACAAACCTAAAACACAACAGTGATAATTGTTCCACATGTGAACCTCATACCACATAACTGTTTGTGCTCCTGTAAACTTGCTCCACCCAGCTCTTCTACAATACTACCAAAATAGGGAATCTAGCTTCAGCTCCTTCCTCTCTAAACGAAATGGGAAATCTGAGTCCCAACCATTTGGATGACCCATTTTAGACAAAAAAACAAACTTCACTCAAAATAACATATTATATTTACATGTCATACCTCCCAACTGTCCCTTTTTCGGAGGGACAGTCCCTCTTTTGACAGTTCAACCCGCAGTCCTTCATTTTTACTGGAAAGTCCCTCTTTTCTATGCACTGAACAGCCAGAAAAAGAAACAAAGTTTCTCACTTAATTGGCTTTTAGCAGAGAGCCCAGAACAGCCAACAGGTGCAAATAAGATACTTTGTAACAATTTTGAGACACAAAAACACAGTTTAGATAAGGAGAAATATTTTTAAACTTTCATAACCTGCCAAATTTTCTAAAACAAACATGGTAATTAGGGGGTGTGGCCACAGAAAGGGGGTGTGGTCAAAAAAATTGCTGCGCTACGTGCGGAAAAAAATTTTTGTCCCTCTTTTTACTTCCAAAATGTTGGGAGGTATGACATGTAAACACATGAACTAAAACGATGCAACTTTCTGAAAATTAGAGCATAGAAATAAGGTCAGGCATGAATTTAACTTGATTATCAAAGCAGATTACAAGTAAGTGTGCAAATTATTTATGGTAAAAAGAAAAACATAGGCATTCTTTGGATAATACAAATGTATAAATGTATTATTGGACATTGTAAATTGGGGTAATTCCCAATGTCTTTAATCAATGCATACCACATAGGGAATAACTAATGTCAAATATAAAGAAGTACAAAAAACTTCGGAATTCGACCATTGAATTGAAAAATGTCAAATTCAAATATGAAATTCTAAGTTTTTTCACCAAATTTGGCAATCCTATGACCGAATAAAAATCTTCTGAATCGAACGATTCGAACGATTTTAGCGTACGATCGAAAGATTTTTATACGATGTGTAAAGACTTAGAAAAAGTTTGTAGAAGGTCCCCATAGGCTAACATAGCACTTCGGCAGGTTTAATTTGGCGAAGTATTGAAGTCGAAGTTTTTTTAAAGAGACAATACTTAGATTATCGAATGGTCGAATATTCAAACGATAAATTCGAAGTCGTAGAATCCTATTCGATGGTCGAAGTATCCAAAAAAAATTACTTTGAATTTCGAATTTTTTTACTTCCAAAATTCCCTTCGACCCTTGATAAATGTGCCCCTAAATGTCACTGATGATTTTCAATTTTCAGAACTACATTACATAACATTATGCTAGGTAATACAAATGAATAATAATAAGGCTTCCAAGATAAGGGGTCTTTTTGTAATTTGCATCTCCAAACCTTAAAGAGATACAGACACCAGAAATTAAACATTACAATCATAACATTGTCTTTGCATACTTTTTGGCCATAAACATATTTGCCAGATGCATTGACATTACCATCTGATCCTCCCTGTTCCTCTATGAGGAGGCTTCCATATTTGTGCAGCTGTAGTCCTACTTCATACATCATGTTAGCCACTCCCTCCAGATGCGTTTTGCACCATTGGGTGCTTTATCAGAGGAGGTTTAGGAACTTCAAGTTACAATCACTTACAAAACAGCCCTATCAGCGAAAAATTATCAACATGACTAGTGATGGGTGAATAAATTCGGCAGCCGCGAATTTGCGTCGAATTTCCTCATTTCGCTGCCAGCAAATACATTTGTGAAACTGCAGCAAAAATAGCCTTCCCGTAATTTGGAGCTATCTGGCATAACAGTCATTAGCTGTAAATAGTAAACAACCTGCCCTAGTCAGTAGCGGTGATCATATTGCTTCATGCTCTATAGTTCTTAAGTCTAACATAAACACATAAATATTATCTTTAATTGATACCCGACCCGAAGTTTGATGTAATCACTTGAATTATATAATATGTATTACATATGGTGAAAGGTATTTTATTTTATTTTTTACCATACTCCTAGAATGCCTTCCCTAAGCTCACCAATTCATGTATATTCACATAAAATGGAAAAAAAAATGCACTGTATCCAATGCAAGTTCCATACTGACTGTGCATTAGGGATGTAGCGAACGGCGGAAAAAATGTTCGCGAACATATTCGCGAACTTGCGTCAAAAATGCGAACGGTTCGCGAACGTCGCGAACCCCATAGACTTCAATGGGAAGGCGAATTTTAAAAGCTAGAAAAGACATTTCTGGCCAGAAAAATGATTTTAAAGTTGTTTAAAGGGTGCAACGACCCGGACAGTGGCATGCCAGAGGGGGATCAAGGGCAAAAATGTATCTGAAAAATACATTGTTGACACAGCGCTGCGTTTTGTGCTGTAAAGGGCAGAAATCACACTACGTCACTCAGGTGATGTTTCTGGACACGGAATGTGAAAAAGCTCACACAGCTAGGTGGCACTTGGTTAAAGACTGGGCAAACAATGCCTGCAAGGGCAACGTATGCAGTAGTGGATACGGAATATATTATTGCTGCTGTAAAAACATCACTCAGGTGATGTTTACGGACACGGAATTATTATTGTTATTTAGACAGAATGTGAAAAAGCTCACACAGCTAGGTGGCACTTGCATACCTCCCAACTGTCCCTCTTTTGACCACTCAACCCCCTGTCCCTCTTTTGTACTGGAAAGTCCCTCTTTTCTCTGCACTGAACAGCCAGAAAAAAAACAGTTTCTAACTTAATTAGCTTTTGGCAGAGAGCTCAGAACAGCTAACAGGTGCAAATAAGATACTTTGTAAGAATTTTGACTCTGGTTGGTGCTGGTAGTGGTGAACTACTAGGAGGAGCAGCACACCAGTCCCACTCCCCAACACAGCTAGACTAATAGCACTGGGCTCTTACAGTAGCAAAGTAAAAAAAACAAAAAAGAAAATAAAAGCAGTCCTTACAAGGACTATTGGGTTATTACAGCAGTCAGCAGATGAGAGATCAGAAGCAGTGCCCACAGCAGCTACATACAGAGCACTGCAGTAGAAGGTAGATTACTAGCCAGCAAAGCTACCTAACCTAAAATGTCCCTCAAATCCCTGCAGAGTTCTGTCCCTACAATACAGAGCAGTATCAAGTAGATTACTAGCCAGCAAAGTTACTATCAACTGTCCCTCAAATCACTAACAGCTCTCTCCCTACACTAGCTCTTCCAAGCACACACAGGCAGAATGAAAAAATGCTGCAGGGCTTCAGTTTATATATGGAAGGGGAGTGGTCCAGGGGGTGTGGGGGTGGTCCAGGAGGGAGAGCTTCCTGATTGGCTGCCATGTATCTGCTGGTCTGGGGTGAGAGGTCAAAAATAAGCGCCAGCTAAGGCGAACCCAAATTGGCGAACGTCGCGTGACGTTCGCAAACATTCGGCGGACGCGAACAGTCGATGTTCGCGCGAATTAGTTCGCGGGCGAACAGTCCGCGACATCCCTACTGTGCATGCATTTTACACAATTATTATAGTCACACAAAAATTCTGCAAATCAGAATTACTGAATAGCTTTCCTACACCTCAGATCTTCAGCCTGCGGCTCTTGCTAAACATCTACAGATGATTTTCTTCTCTCTACAATTTGTTTCCTGCGAGATTCGCCACGAAAATTGTCTTGTAACCCTACTATTGGTAAGTCAATAACATGATGCAGAATGGTGCATAATTAATCTCTGCTTTTCACATGAGGATAATAAATATAGGGAGAGAATGGACACAAGAACAAACTTGTCAGATTAGGATTGCTGAGGCATCAGTCAGGCTGATGATGATACTCTTTATACGTGCCATGACATATAGTTCACTTTAGCCCTAGAAGGGATTGCACATTTGATGTCATGAATCACTAGAGTCACTAGACTTCTATTACAAACTACACATCAACTAGATGACATTTATCTTGATTAATATTTACTGACAACTGCATCAAATAACTTTCTTCCCTGCTTCCTATAAAAGCTTCAGACAGCTGCATCTTACTGAGCGATGTCAATTCCTTTGACAAAATCTATCTAGTACTAAAACAGAATTTTGGCTGCATTTTACAATGCTATGTTCTTATGTTGAACAAATTAAAACGTATAAATAAATGCAGCTGCTCTAAAATGTACAGAATGAATGCATTAAAATGAGTTTTAGATCTCTGTATCCTTTTAACCAGTGAAATGGTTGAAAATATGAGATTTGTTTCACTCTAAGAACTGTTTGGATGTAGTAAATGAATGAAGCCTTTCCTAGCATCACAATATTATTTCCTGAGAGTTAAAAGCTATGGAGTCTGCAAGCTTAGTCTGGGACATAGTAGAGACTTTTCAGTTACTGCTGCACTACTACCAGCATCCACTGACTCTCTCACATACTTAGGAGATATAATAAATATATTCAGGATATACCAGCATGCATATACAGTATATGTGTAGGATGTTACCTATTTAGGTACTGCCCTCTAAGGATACTAAATGCTGCTCCAGCTGAGGGAAAGAACAAAGCATGGCAGATTTTGGATAACCGGACACAAATTCCCTTGATACCTAATTTTAAAAAGATTTGAATCTTGGAAAAAAATAAATGTTACAGTTATAGTTGATTTGTGAATAACCAGATTTTATTTCTTTCAATTTTATAGGATGAGTAGGTGCATTAACGGCACAGGTGGGTCATTTTCTCGGATGGCATTTATAAACAGCTCCACTGGTTTCAGTCTATCAGCACAAACATTAAGGTATAATGACCCCATGCTTGTCAGTGCACCCACATTTAGGGAGCGGAAGGTAGTGGATCTGGTTTCTCCGCTGGTGCATATATGCCAGTCAGTCATTCACTCTAATTAAAATTAGGAACTGGCTCTGAAGTTTTGAAAAATAATTATTCATGATTTGGGTATTTGAGAACTTTGAGGCAGATTAACTACAAATGCCGGGGTACACAGGTATTAATGATAAGTGGGAGGCAGTTACATGGCACTGGAGACATTGGATAAAAAATATGGATGTTGCAGATGATGGAAGGTCAGGAAAGGAATGCTGGGGTCATTTAGAAGAGTAGCTACAATTATGGGGCCAGAGATATAAAGGAGACATATATTACTGCTAAATTAATAATGCTACTGACTCTACAGAGCTACTCATTCTAAAAATAATTGGGGTCCTGTGTAGTGATGTTCAGATTAGGGCAATACAATAAAATGATGCTGGGAAGCCATGCTTAAAACTGACTAAAAAAGGATCTAATATTACTGAAAATTCAAAAGAAAGAGAGTTGCAATGAAATCTGATTTTTTTTGTTACCAAGCAAGAGCATTTCACCTGGCACAGGTGTTTCAATAAATACCAAAGGTGCCATTGTACAAATTCGCTGATTATTGGAGATAAAAAAACGTTTTTTCATATGTAGAAATTATGTCTGTGAAATTTCTGTGAATGTCAGTGAAATAGTGATAACAATAGTAGGATGCAATTTTGACCCTTATTCCAGAACTGATTTTGCACATAGACAGGAGCTTAGCATTAAACATATTGTATATTACAGATAAAGCATATGCATGTTTACCTACTGTACCATTATCACCTGAATTCAAATGGCTATAGTAGATGGAGTTTTACAATCAGTGTTGATCAAAACACAGCTAGCAACTGCGGGTCACTACACATTGACATTAATGGGGAGCACAGCAGTGCAGTCATGCTACATCAGAATACACAAAATGTGCTTCAATGACTAGGCACACATTTATAGGCATCTTATATAAGATGTATATTGTCAATGTTTGGCTCACTAAGACTCACACACACACAAATATATATTAGAAAAATGTCTATTGATTTCTATCCGTGAACCATTGAAATGTGATGTTTATTTTTTACATTTCAGTGGTTCACTGCTACAGATCAGTATAACAAGGATTATCCAAACACTACGAGTTTAGCCTTTTATCTCACTTTCCTCCTGCTTTGAAGCTTCGTTGTATCCCTTTCATTTAGGTACCACAACCCTCTCTTTAACTATTCTCAGAACAGAAGGCGATACTCTACCACAAATGAAATAACCTCATGGGAACTTGCTTGTAGGAGCAAACGCAAGTAGATTTACCTTAAAAGTCACATCATTTTCTACCTCATTTTATTTTCATGATAGTGATTCTGTGGGTGGAAAAATCACTGAATGCCCTGTGAGATTGCCATACCACTATATCAAGATTTAGCTGATCATGTGGATGCAGGTGTATTATAACTTGTACAATAACTATGAAATGGCCTTGCTGGTTGATTGGTTGGAAGGAACATCCCAAAAGAAGTCCCATTTGTCACCAGTTTAAAGAAGTTGTAACTAGTGATGGGGCGAAAAATGTGCGAAAGCATTGAAGTCGTTTTTTCGCCGGAAAGTTCTTAAAATAGAATTTGCTATCATATTGCTAAATAATTAACTGTGATTTAAAAACCATTTAAAACTTTTTTTTTTTTTACTCCAAATACATATAGATGTCTCATGAACTGCGATCCAAAAAATTTTGGGATTTTATTTATCTTATAACAAAGATTCTACATATATTTCTCTCCCCAACATACTTTAATTTTCTCACTGTACAATATTACCTTTATTCTCATATATATAAATGCATTTTATTGCCCACACTTGTGTAAAGGGGAATAAAGGTTTCCCATGTCCAGTGGCTGTAGCCACATAGTAGATATTGTTTAGGTTCTAGAAATAGACCCTAGATAATAGACATTAATGAATAATTATATTATATTATATATATATTTCACACAGTATCATAGCACCATCATTACCTCCCCTATCTAATTACAGTATATTTTAAACTTGAGTTGAAGGAAATAATCTCGTAAATTCAACAGCATTCATCTCTGTGTTTCAAATACCATCAGGAAAAGGCAAATGTTTTTATAGTTTAGAAACAAAAATCTTTCACACACACAGCAGTGCTTATTAGCCAATTCCCTCTGGGACAGGATTGTAACTAGTATTCATTTCAAATGTTGTGTGTATACTTTGTAATTTTAGTCTTTGTCATATGCAACAACAACTGAATGGATGACAGTGGCTTTGACAAGCAGAAGCTGTGTTTAGAATTCAACAGAACGTAGGTATCACAGAGTATTTACAGCTGCAGTCTGATAGTGTTGAGATGCTGTGTGTATTTCCACTGTCACTGCAATGTGACATGTCTCAAAGGATTTGCCTATTACCGAGTGCACATACTCGTGTCTGAGAAGCCAAGCCATAGATACTGAGCACATGTGATGAGACATAAAGCAGCTCAGGCATTGTGTTCTATTTATCTACAGAAGCTATTTATCAGTCAGTAGCTGCTGCAATGTGTGTAACTGCTTTGAGCAAGGAGAGCTTTACAGTTGTTATCTGTATCTTTTATTTATAAGGCTCCGATTTTTTTTTTTTCACTTTGAGTATGGTAAATAGAGATAAAAATAAATAGACCCAGAAGCACATAGATTAACAGATTATAAAAATGCATATACATTTTACAATAGTAAAAGAAGTAAAGGGCTGAGGGGGAAAGCGCATACACAAAGAGAGGATGAGCGAAATTAATGAGAAATTCAACAACAGTGCAGGCAGAAAGAATTTGATTTCATTTTCTGTGTTTGAAAGGTATCGAACCAGAGGTAAAATGGGTTTTTTTGCAAATACATATACTTTGAGTTGATATATTTCTTAATGCTGTAGCAGATTGCTATCTTGCAAGGCTTTAGTTCTGTTATTTTAGGCGATGATATTCTGATGGATTCAGCAGGACAACAATTTTATTCTTGCTCTTCATGGGTGCTTACTATTCACACAGGTTAGAAACGGAGGATCCTTATGCCAATCTGTGGCATAATAAATGAGGATCAGGTAGCACCGTGTACAGAATTAGTATCTTAATATGAAAATACACCAGGACTGTCACATGTTTTTCTTTAAACTGATTCTGGCCTCGTGTGGTTTAGGCACAGGTTTTCAAGGAAATTATTTTATTTATGGCTGCAGTAGACATTAAAAGCATCCTTCAGCAAGAACTGCTTTTCCCCCCTTTTTTGCATAATGAAAAAAAAGAGTTCTCAGCAATATACATTCATTAGAAATGTTCAGTGTGGTTGCGGTTGAAAGCAGTGTTTGTTTATCCTGGTCTGTTCTCTGGCTCTAAGTCTTAAAATGTAACAGGAGTCAGTTCTCTTCTAGATCTTTGAAGCCGCTTCACTCTGCTGGCTCGCAACATTGTCTCAGGAGTCAGAGCCAGGAGTGCAGAAAATGTAAACAATCAGATACTGCTTTCAAAAGCAAATTACATTATATAAAACCATTAATTATTAATGCATGTATATTGGAAAGAAGCTTAGAATTAGACTTTGTTTTCACTGCGCAAAACTTTTTGGGACAGGTTTTGGCACTCCTTTAAGTAACGTACACTGTTGGTCCAGTGGGTCGGTGGGGACGCCTGCCATGTGGTCTTCCTTCTGCGGTTGCCATTAATCGTGCACTTCTGGGTTTTACGCGCCGTGTGTGTGACATCATCACGCAGAGTGGCGCTAAATTCAAATATTTAAAGGGTCTTTGAGCTCAAACTCATTGCCGTTGTTAAACTTGTTAGTATCCTGGGTGTGATTCCTGTCTTGTTTGATTCCTGTTTTGACCCTTGCCTGTCTGCTATTCTGAATTCTACCAGTATTGAACATTGCCTGCCTGACTATCTCTTGAACGCTGCCTGTACCTACCCGGCCTGCCTGACTACATTTTTCGTCTATTCCCTAAACTGTTGCCTTCCATCCAAAACCTCTGTAACGACCGTGCCCCTTTGACTGTCCAGAACTCTTGCTTGGCTCCTCTCTTATTAAAAGCTGACGGCATCTGAGTAGCTGAGGGCTCCTCCCGAGGCCAAAGGCGGCTGCTACACGCAAAAGCAGAGCTTAGCACTTGTTCTGGATTTAGGCAGCCGATCGTGACACTTTAATTATTACTGCAACTACTTTTTTAGAGACACTTTAATCTTAAAAATTTCATTTCACCTAATGGAAGTGGCCTAGTAAAGAATCTTACCAAACTGGAATATAGATATCAGTAAATATTAGTGATGGGCGAATTCGCGAAACGGCGCTGGCATCTCGTTTTTGACACCGGCGTCTCATTTTTGACGCCTGTGGCCATTTTTATTTACGCCGCTATCCGTTTGTTGGACGCTGGCGACATTTTTTTGATGCTGGTGAATTTTTGCCAGTGAATTTTCGTGGCCGTTTTGCAAATTTATTCGCCGGCTGCAAATCGTGTAGATTCGCTGCGAATTCGCCTGCCGAATAAATTCGCCCATCGCTTGTAAATATTGCTCTTTTACCTATGTTACCTTGAGCCCCCATTTTATGAAATTCTCTATGTTGCTTGAGAGATCACCTGACCAGAAACACTGCAGTTCTAACTGTAACAGGAAGAAGTGTGGAAGCTAACGACAAAACTTTATGTGTTAGTTGACCTAAAATGTATTATTTGTTTAGCTTGAGTGTGTGCACCGTGAATCGTAGGATCCAAGGGGGCGGTCCTTATTTCTTAAAATGGTAAATTTCCATTAAGGATTACCCAGTGGCACAAACTACTAAAAAAGTATATTATTATGGTTTATTTAGATTTAGCAGGGCTTTACATATGAGCTGTTTTATACAATATATTTTTATAGAGACCTACATTGTGTGGGGGGTATAGTTTTCCTTTAATTGCGCTTCCAACTCTCATGAGTGTCAGTCTTTCTTATACCTGCTTATGAACCATAAAACATAATTAATAACGTGTTACATTGAAATGATGTAAGACTGTGCCCACAATCACCCACAAGTAGGAAACAGTTTAGAATTAAAGTCATATCACTAGCACTATGATCTGTACAAAAAGACTTCATTTTAGCACAAGCAATGGGTCTGGCAGTGATATTTACCAAAGCTGATTAAGCTTCTCACTACATCTACAGAATTTATATATATATTTCTCCTGCCAATTTCCAAAAGAACTATAGCAGTGGGGAAAAATAATGATACTGGCAAACAGTTATGGGAAAAAATGGTACCCTGCATGCATTATTTAATGGAATAGATGCAGTAATTTTAACCCAAACAACAAGGACAATGAATAGGTATCTTACCAATGATCTTTGGAATGGTCTTATTATACAATTATAACTAGAAAGGCCACACATACTCATTGGCATAACTCTTTTTGCTTTATGCTTATGACATTTATTTCATTATTATTATTCATATGAACCAGCTCGGCAGTAATGTAACATTTACAGCATTGCTGCTGGATGCATAGTGAAAGGGTAGGTAATTAGGAGGGGTGAATAAATCTCTTAGGATATCCAGCAGTGAAGTTCTGCCCAAATCTCTTTAATAAATACAAGATACAGGCAGGAGTGGCAACTTTGGGGGGGTTAAAACAAGGTCAGTCTTTAAATACACCCTAATAAGTGTTAATGCGCCAGTCCATGCCGACAGCCTAGCACCGTCTGATAATACAGCAGATGTAGAAAACGGCATCATCTAATTAAACTGAAATATCCAGGGATAATGAAGGTTTTGGGGATTCTGGCAGATGAAGACATGCTTCTGAAGGAAACTTTACAATTTCAGTCCTAGTGATAAGCAATTAACTATGTGGCAATAATACAATTAATTTCATGTGAGTTAACAGGATTGTTATTTCAATATATTTTTACACCAGGAATGTCAAAGTCTGAGTTCAACTGCTGCTAGAGGTGAAGAATTTGATATCTCTGTCTACTTCTCTTCCCATTCTCTGCCATTTCCAACCTCCTTCTGCCCTTCCCTCCTTTACTCCTCTGCTGTCATTCTTATCTGCTCTGCTCTTTGAGCTCTCAGATGTTTTTACAACAGTGTTTTTTCCTTGTGTGTTCACTTTCTGTATATCACACATACACTATCTGGAAATGATTGTCAGTGTACATGGGAAATTTCACTTTACTGAGCTTTTATTAGAGAGATTTTGATTCTGTAGTCCTGTAGAGAGTCCTAAATGACATACAATATTACCCCTAGTGATGGGCAAATTAATTCACCAGGCACAATTTCACGGCAAATTTCTGCTTTTCGTCGCGAGCGAAAATTCCAAGGCGAAAAATCTGCTGCAACAAAAAAAAAATCAGCTGCAACAAAAAAAAATCAGCTGCCACAAAAAAAAAAAAAGAATAGGTGTGTCAAAATTATTCGGTTGCCCATTGACGTAAATGCATTTGGGCAAAATATTTGTACGTAAAAAAATTGTTGCTCGCACCTTAATTGTCTCATGTCAAAATAATTATGACAGCCATTGACTTCAATGCTTTTTGTGAATTTTTCGCTGGTTCGCAAATTTTCTCGCGAAACGGCACAGATTCGCCCATCACTAATTACCCCTATTTAGCTTTCTGTGTTAAAATGAACACTCCTATAACTAACACTCCTGTATTTATGGCTGGGCCAAACCAACCGGGCGCCCTAGACAACCTGGCCGGGCAGGCCGCTACCCCCTGTGCGTGTGCGCCCAAGGGTGTGTGCATTCGGGTCCAAACGAACGCACACGTGTGCAGTAGCAGAGAGGAGGGAGGAGCGTGATGGAGAGGGGAGGAGTGACGGGGAGGAGGAGGGAATTGGAGTGACGGATAGGGGGGAAGAAGGGGGTGACGGGGAGGAGGAGGGAGGGGAGTGACGAAGATGGGAGGAGGTAACTAGGGGAAGGAGGTGACTGAGCAGAGGAGGGAGGGGAGAGCTACAGAGGTGTAGCGAACACGGAATAGGGGTAGGCGGCAATACGCTTAATATGTACCTGCCAAGCACCCCCTTATGATTGGGGGCCCTGTAAAGTGTGCCCTCTAGCCCAGTTTCAGCTTGAATGGCTGGCCTGTGGCTAAACAGCAGCTTAGCAATATTAACTTTTGTAGTGCTCCTGTAAAAGTACAGTATATTTCAAATCATTGATTTCTGTTATTGGTCATTAAACACTGGTTCCATAAGACTGAGATAGGAATCAGGTCTCTGTGCATCACAAAATGTCATGTTATTCCAAGGGCAGGGCTCTGCAGGGCTTCCAAAATACTGAAAGTAAATACAGTATATGGCTATATAGTATAATGGAATACACCACTTAGATTATGTAATTTTCATTAGTGGGCTGTAATGCACTGTTCATCTTACTCGTCTTGTGAGCAGGACCCCCACAACCTCTGATCTGTAACCATTGTTTTCCTATTGTAAAATGATGCATAATCTGCGGGTGCTATATAAATAGGTGATGATGATACCCAAACTACATTCATTAAAAATTAAAGCTGCAGTTCTCACTTTAGAGATACATATTTTATATATATATATATATATATATATATATATATATATATATATATATATATATATATATATATTTTGCTCCAGAAACAAAATAACTGAAACAGGCATTGACATGTAGAACAACCATATTTCATATATACACATAGTTTTTCTGAAAGATCTATATATTTAGATGCCTCCAAATATCAAATTCTCTGCCAGCAGACCAAACTGATTCCAAACTTTAATTTACTAACTCACATTTGCATCAGCTTCACACAAAAACAAATATGTGGCATTATACCGTAAATTCAAGACAGAAAAAACAGTCACTTCCAATATTATGTAAACTCCTGAAATGGGTGCACAAGAAATGTGAGTTTCGATATATGATATTGTACTTGTTGCACACAGCTTGAATTGCTTTGCACACCTAATTATAGCTTAATTGAATTCTATATGTGAGTAATTTAAATTGACATATTGTCTTATAAAAGAAAACCGAAACTACGATGACGACTGTAGTAAATAAATCCTAATTAACAAATGTTATGGGTGTAATGTACAAAGAATATTTTCTTCTCACAACAAAATTACTGGGTGGACAAGTACTAATGAAGATGCTACTTTCGCAGTAACTCATAGCAACCGATCTGACATTTTCTTTCATTACTCTAATTGTACCAAAACACTTGAAGATAGTCACTCATTGGTTGCCAACGGGTACTGCACTGGTGCAAGATTTCAAGTAGGTAGAGCCTTCCACCTTTAAACTTGTGTATTGATCAAGCAAAAACCATTCAATGACTTAACATCAAATATAAATGGATGTATATATTTTTTAAGACTATGACATGAGCCCTGTGGGCAGAAAGGACTGTGTTCTGTGAGCAGAAATCTTCTAAGATTCTGCAGAATTTTATTAGGATTTGTCAAGTTGTTGAAAAAGAATAATCATTTTGTTCATTTTAATTGTTTCTGCATTTTTATTATATTATAGCTGTAAGCACTACTACTCTGAATGAAGCATCGCCAACAAATGGCAGATTTTAATATGCGGAAAAATCCCAACAACATACCTATGAAGGATAAAATACATGAGACACAACTATGAGCCCACAATAAATGCAGGATTATAATTTTTGTGTGTTCCAAAAGGAGAGATAACTTCAATCTACTAACTGTAACATGATCATGTTACACAAAGTATTTGTAACCGGGTGCCTTTTTTTTAAAGCCTATAACTTATAAAATAATGAAAGACAACTCATGGTGATGTACTTTTGAATGGGTGATTCCATATAAACAAAATAATATACATTAAACTCTCTTGGTTTAAACTGCAAATGTGCTTTAAAGGAGCAAAAGAGAAAATATATTGCTGGATAAATATGCTATATATACCATTCAATTAAACATGTTTTCAGCTTTAAATACAAGTCATTCCATCCCATCTGAGACTGTGTGTATAATTGTCCTCATTTCTTTTTCATTCCTTTAAAGACAAAGCTGCCATTTTTTAGTAGAGAAATTGTTCTCAGCATCTCTATTCCCCAAACAGATGAAACATGAAGGCCCCAGAGTATTCCCATTTGAAATGATCTCTTGATTTTCTATTTACCTTTTTGTATGCAAATTAGGAAAATCTGGCAATGTCACATTCTGTTTCCTAGTCTGACAAATTAAATAACTCACACATCAGTTGTAAACACCTGCTTTATGCCTAATAGGGCTTATTTATATTTATTCCTAATTTAAATACTCCATACCCTTTAAGTCTGAGTGCTTAAATGCCACATTAGGCACTCTCAACTGTTTCCAGTCTGTGAGAATTTAGAAATATCTAAGGAAAGATATTATAGAAACATGACCAAAACAAAACATGCCATGAGATGAGCTTTCACTGCATTCATTGAATTACTCAGTGGCGTAACTACCGGACGAGCAAAGCGTGCAACTGGGCCAGGGCCTGCAGCCCCACAGGGCCCCCCCCCCCCGCGCGGCAGATCGCTCGCACTGCAGCCAGCTGGAGTCGACTGCAGCCGCAAAGAAAATGCGCACAGACGAGGGTGGGGGGGCCCAGCTGCACGGTCTGCACCAGGGCCCGCCCCCACCTAGTTCCATTACTGAGGTTACTGTATAACATAGCAGTTCTGTGCCCCAGCCTGTTTTGTGTATTGGTGCTATGTGCTGTTAGATTATACTACCTGTGTATTAAAACTTAATATTAGTGATGGGCGAATAAATTCACCAGGAGTGAATTTCCAGCGAATTTCCACATTTTGCCACCTGCAAAGAAATTCGTGAAAATTCACCAGCAAAAAATGTGCCGCATTGAAAAAAGTTGGCCACATATCCGAATAGTTTAATACACAAAATTATTCAGACGCCCCTTGACTTTAATGCATTTGGCCAAAATAAGCGTGCATATAACAACTTCGTGGGCGTCAATATTGACGCGCGTCAGAAACATTTTGACAACCATTGACTTCAATGCGTTTCGCTAATTTTTCAGGACAAAATCGCCCATCACTACCCATTATATGTTAGAAATTACTAGCTTGCCCATGAAAATCTCATGGTGTTGCGGGAAAGTGTTTACATGCATGTTTTAAAAGAGGTGTTAGAACGAAAAAAGCAACACTGATGCTGATACCAATTTGTATGGAAAAAAACCTTTGTTGCCTGATTTAATACCATTCTATTGAATTGGTTACACCCAGGGCCAGATTTCCAAACTTTGTGCACCTAGGCCAGCTGTCTGTTCAGCAAACCAAACTTCCAGCCCCCTTCTGTGCATGTGTGTCAGCTCCTTTGTTTTTTTCTAACATCCATTGGGGACTGGTTGGGGGGGGGGGATAAAACTGGCAAAATCTCCAGCACCCATTCCCCAGTGCCCTGGAAGCAAATGCGGCTGGGGGCGGCCTGGTTATGTGTGGAGACCTATTTATCTAAATTCTGATTTTAGTGCTTTTATAAACCACGAAAAAACTTTCTCTCAAAAAAAATTTTCTTTGGTGTAGAGTTATCAATAGAATCCACAATTTTTAGTGCTAAAATACATGATTCATGGAAAGAAAAAAAATAGAATGTCAGTAAAGGGTCCCCGAGTGTGAAGTGTTGTAAAATACTGGCATAAATGATGGTGCCAAATTATATTATAAATATTTATGTTTTAGCTTCGGGATATATCAACCATTTATTGTACTTTCATTTTTACACAGTTTGTTAGGTGTAAACCATTTTACACACCTTCTAAACAATTCATTTGAGTTTAAAAAAAAAGCAAATCACTTTTTCCTTTTTGCACGGAACACAAATGAGCAAAAAAAGGTTACAAATGGCTAGAATACTTGTTAGAAGTGTCTTCTATCACTGTTCACTGTATGGGTGCATGTGTATATAGTAATAGGTAGGCCCATTGATAGGAATTTTAAATAAGGAGTCGCACATATGGAAATTGTCAGTCATTATAATGGTGTTTATTCAAATCCGTGTGCTTTGGCTGCTCTTGGGACTGCTGTTAGAGTGACCTGAATGCATTGATTTGAATAAACACCATTTATTATGAATGACAAGTTGCTGTGAGTGTGTCTCTCTCTCTTCTGAGTTCCAGTACAAGGAGGCTCCGGAAAAACATACTGGCTCACTAACCAAGTCAAACAACACTTTGCTCCCCCCAGTGCTCCATAGCTGGGAATTTCAGGGGATGTCTATGTGACACATCCTGCCCACTCTTTATGCAGATCTGTTGAGAAATGGTTTAACAGCATACAGAGTGAGGTGCACATTTTTCCAATCCATTCTAGCAACTCAAAAATGGTTATAATTATGGAATAATTAGGGAACTTTGGAGGACACAGGTTGCAGTGGACTCTAGTGGACAGTCTATGTAAATAACCCCTCAAGAGTCAGGGATGCAACATTTGGAGCAAGGTTTATGCAGATTTATGCCTATTCTTTCTAACCTTAACCTTGTAAATGAAGTGTGTCACAGTTTTTTCTGATGTATAGAAGGTGGAGGATCCAGAAAGCAATGGGAATCACCACACAGATACAGTATATAGTAATGTATTACAAAAAATAACTACAGAAAAATATCAACAATGGGAGTTGCAGCCAGTGTGTCCCTTTTGTCTCATTCACTTTAAATTAGAGTTTCAAACAAGCCTTGTAACTTGTATGGGTCACTGTGCTCTACCACAATGAGGTCAACTCATTCTCACTTTCCCCCACCCTCCCAGATCCACTTTCCTGTTCAATAATCTGACAAGCTTTAATTCATTCCTTTTTAAAGTCCTTCAATTGATGTGTCAGCAAGGCCCGTGGGGCAAAGCTTGAAAGTTCCTGTGCTGCTCTTACATCCCAGGCCAGCTGTCAGTCAGCTGAGGCCACACTTTTCCTACAATAGAGCTACTGAAGCCCATAATGTCAAGCCAAGGAACAAAGTACAGAGGACTTGAAGAGCAGCACATATTATCCAGCCACTTATGTTAAAATGTCGGAGTGCCTAGGGATTAATAATTATGGACGTCTTCTGAAAAAGTTGTCTAGGAATAATTAAATGCCACGGCCTTTCGGTTGTCTTTAAGAAGTGGAAATAAATAAATAAAGCCTGTGTTCTTTCTTTATAATTTTCAGTCCGTACCAGATCAAACATTTCTCTAATGAGCAGCATTAATGTCAAGAATAAAAATCCTACAGTAAGCAATAAAATAAAATAAAGCAATAAAATAAAAGGTCTTGCGAGCGATAAAAAAAAGACTCATTTGTCATCCGAGAGGGTATTTTTGTTTTATTACCAGTCAAACACTACCAGATATTTTTCCCCCATTTAACAAAGGTCCTTTGAAAAATGAAAATGTTCTCGTCTTCTATGTGTATTTGTATAAATGCAAATATGGTGAGAAGATAAGTTCTACTGATTTATGCATGCTATAAACTATGCTTGCATACTTAATTAGGTGAACATAATGAAAAGATCAACCATACTGAAAATGCTACAGACTCATTGCTACCAAACTTATAATTGGTCTTAGCTTCTGTTCCAGCCAGTGGCATAACTACCAGGGGTGCAGCAAGGGGGATCGCACCCGGGCCCGCACCCCCTTGGGGCACACCAGAGCCGCAATAATGGTTATGGCAGGATGCTGGGCAGGGGGAGATTTTACAGCTCGCACAATTCATAGGGAGGAGGGCCCGACAGGGGGACCCAGGAGCCCATCCTGTACCAGGGCCCTCCGGAGAGTAGTTATGCCACTGGTTCCAGCAAAAGCTAAACGTGCAGAACTTCTACCGGTTCTTGTGTCCTGTTACTAGAGCTGCATTGTCCATTATACTAGGTTATGGGTAGGAGCATTTTCCTTGGTTCAGCAATTGGAGCATCATATGTACACCACCTCCTGTCTCTGATGGAGGGATTTGCAGCGCTGGCTAATGAAGGAAACTAAAAGGTAATGCTAGACTGCTATGGAGGTCACAAAATATACATTTTATTTATCAACTATTATTTATCAACACCTACAATCCACCCACCTCCAGAGGCACAATGCAAAAAACAGGCATAATAGGCCATCTTTTTTAAGCTTTTCACCCTAGCCTGTACTGCAAGCTTTTGCATCCTTAGGTCTATATAAATGATCTCCATAGGCTTATACTTAAAAAAAAATTCAGGTCGGGTCGGATGCCTGCAGGTATCCACGGAATACCCACAAAGCAAAAAGTCCCAGATTCTCTGGCCACAGGTAGCCTGCAAGGGTATGCAGGTAAGGTGTTGGGGACTGATACCTCCAACCCTCCCTTGTGGTTTTAGCAGTTTTTCCCATTTGCCAGTCAGTCAGCTGCTCTACTTCCGTTTTGTCAAGTCCCATGTCAAAAGGCAAATTAACCTTTTTCACGCAGGGTAGCAGCTCGAATGGAGCAAATTGTGGGTTGTGGAAATGGGTCTTAGAAAATGGACCTGCACAGGACTCTAATCCGTGATGGTGAGGCCCTTTGTTTTTTTTTTTCTAAAATATATTTCTTATGCAAGCAATGCTGTGAACAAAAACATAGTGGTACTAATATACTAATGTTAAGCAAATATGGCCAGTGGAGAAATAAGTTGTGACTGCTCAATTATAGGCAGAATAATAAAAGCAAGGGGTTTATCACTGATCAAACTGGGGATCCAGTTTCTAGGATTTCTAGCAGTTCAATCTGTTTTTGTATTGGTCATCCAAAACATTTAAGGGAATTGATGCACCTATCAAATTTGATAAAAGTATTATTTATCAGAATTATTTTTTTCTTTTGGGGTGTTAGTGCATGGTACAGCTCAGCATCAGAATTGTGCTGTATTACCTCTACAATCCATGCATGCATAATGCACATGGGAAGGAGGGATTGGAACAATTATTTTCCTTGCTACCACAAATTAATTCAACAATTAAACAATTTAATAGTAACCTGTCAGTAATAGTAGTAATAATTACCAAGTGGTAACTATTCTCCAAAAAATGGTTTTCATTTTGGTTGGTTTTCATTTCCGTTTTGGGTGACCCTTTTGAATACTTTAGTATTAAAAAGTGCAACCGACCACTAAAAATGTCTGAGCTTTTCACAATCCATTTTACTAGCATTGCAAAGATATTTTTTGCATCAAACTTATCATTCCCAGCACACATTTATTCAATAGGAACTTTGTTTATAGACTGAATTCCAGCCAGAAAAAATAGTTTCTCCTTTCCAATCCAATGCAGTATTTTTCTTGTTCCCACTCGATGACAAATTAAATATTAAGTATATACTTATATAGATCTGAAGTTTTATGGTGCTACCAAAAATATCACTGTAGCAACTACCTTGGTACTGATGTTTCCATAGCACAGGAAATTATGTATTACGGACTCCCTGTAAGGAGAGGTACATGAACACAGGCACAGAGCTTGTCCCCAATGTTGGTTTCTAATAAATTGACAGTAATAATGTGGATGGCTCCCATCGCATGGCTAACCAAGCTCCCATGCAGGAGTGGAAGTGAGAAGGGGAGGTCGTCTATCCAACACTGACAGAATAATGATTTCTGCTGTTTTATTAATGCTCTGGTGCTCTCCTTTTGTTAAATGAGATCAGTTAAACATCTGTTTTAGGCTTCTAAAACAGAAAAGCAGCTTTTTAGTGCACTTCATTACCTATTTTGATTATGTATTGAATGTAGAAATTTATATACAAAAGATATCCATTTCTTTGATAATTACCTATGCTACAAATATTAGAAAACACTCTAGTGCAATTATTATAGGGAAGTTCACCTTATTACTTGTACATGTATTCTGCTTTAAAGTCAAACCCAATTATATATTTTCCAGTTGACCTGAAAAAAATGGGAAATCAGGGAAAACTTAAAATAAGGATACATAAAGTCAGGGTTTTTCCTGTAAAAATGCTGTAAACTGTACAAATGATTTAAAACTCAGGACAAGTATCATTCACAGGCGATAAGCATGGGAATCTTTAAGAAAAATAGGCCAAAATGATGACGTGGTGGAAATTGTCGGAAAACGTACTTAAAAATCCAGGAATTGCTAACACTGAAATGCATTTGAACAAAAAAAGAAAACATAAAATGTGCATCACTGACTACAACGTTCAGGCAAGGGAGTAAATAACATGGCATACAATAACAAAACCACAATAAACATCATTCGTGACCAGTTTGTACATTGTCTCAAAATATCAATATCAAGTCCTATTTATTCATTGGTAGTCCTTGTAATTCAGAATTTTACAGAAAGTTTCTAAATTTAAAGTTATATTTCATTTATAATACAAAAATGACCTGTAAAATGTGTTCTTATAAAAAGGTGTTTATTAAAGGAGAAACAAACCCTTAGTAGAAAAAACCCTACCCTACATAGACCCCCTCCCTCCTCCCGCCCAGCCTAGCTGCCCCCCCGGGCAGATGCCCCTAACTCTTTACATACCCCTCTGTGCAGATCCTGTCCAGCGGAGTTAACGGGTGCCATCTTCTTCACCTCGAGAATCTTCGGAATGAGACTGGCGAAGCAGCGTATGTTCAGCTGAAGCAATTTTATGTTTCATGACAACTGCTAATGCGCCGAGACTCACGAAAAGCACCAGTCTCATTTAGAAGATGAACTCCGATGGACAGAATCTGCATGGAGGGGTAAGTAAAGAGTTAGGGGCATTTGCCCGGGGGGGCAGCTATATTGGGGGGAGGGGGGTCTATGTAGGGTAGGGAGGGTAAGGTTTTTTTTCTTATTAAGGGTTTGTTTCTACTTTAATGTCCAGAGAACCTAATCTGGTTAGTGTGAGAAGGGCTAAGAGGAGCCAAAAAAACCTTCACATGCAAGACATGCAGTATAAGGCCTTCTGAAAACAGAAGGTATTTACTTGCCTCGTACCATATACAAAGCACTGCCTTAATAACAAAAATGAGAGTTTAACGCTTACATAAGGCATTAAGGGCGGAGATATGCAAATCACTACTTTATGTCCCTTTGGCCAACTATGCAACCAGAGCTGCTGGTTTATAACACAGATACAGCCTAATAGTTCCGAGCCATATATCCAAACTTGCAGACAGCCTGTTTTCATCAGTGCAAGATATTGGAACATGGCTTCTGAGTGGGTATGTGAGTGTGTTTGTCACATGACTTCTGAGCCAGTTACATTTGTCTTTAATAGGAATTAATACAACACTGTTTAAAATGTCTAGAGCTATCGGTCAAGTCACCTGAGAGTTCCAAAAGGAAATGTAAGACACATTGTGGACACAGATGAAAGAACAGGAATACACACAACAGGAAACTATTGTTCTTAACAGGTTCAGTCATTCAGCCTAAGAGGTATAATCAATGTGCCGTACAATATCATACAGAGTTAAAAAGTTTGCTTAAAGCATTACAAATTTTATAAGACTTCACGCCTTTGCTTTGGCGACTGCAATATCCCCTAGCTCATTCTACGCATCTATAGAAGTAAAGTTCCAGTCTGTTAGACATTTTAGTTGCTCAGCAATACCTCATTTCTGCCCTAGGTCACATAATTAACTTCAAAAAATGTTTTCTCTCCAGAGAGATTTACAATTTAATGGTGCAATGACGTTACAAATAAAAACCTAGACAGGCTCATTAAACAATAAACACAGCGCTCGTGTGTGCGGACAGAGCAATCCATGAGGCACAAGGTCACAGCCATAAATGTTGGGGCATTTAAACAATTAGTCTCATTTCAGCAGAGTCAAAAGGAAAATAACTCTTCGCTATCATTAATGGAAGACCCGCTTTTTGTTAAATGACAGATTAGGAAAAGATAAACGTGAGCTAAAAATCTCATGAGACTTCAGTTACGCAGGCAAAGTTTATATAGCTTGTGTAAACGACACCATGAGAATGATCATACCTATACTGCGTGACTGATGATGTGACATGTGTAGCTTATATAACCCAGGCTTCAGACTGAGCACTAACCAATATACTCTTTTAATAAACATTTGGTCCATTTGGTCCAACAGTACAGTGGGATGCTTCGCTTATACCAAGTCTATATAATTTTTTTTTGCTAGTGTGCTATTATCAATTTTATTCTTATTTTTCTTACTAATACATATAGATTCAGAAAGACACCCCATCACCAGAAACAAAATGGTATCAGCTCAAAGAGGACTCAAGAAGGTTGTGATCCTTACATAACTCATTCAGTTATTATAAACCCCATTGGCTACTACTGCTGAAGTTCTAATCTGTACTTTGTGCTAGAGCAATATAAGCCCTGATAAAAAATGTTACTCCATTCTTTGTGATAAACAGAGATTCCCTAAAGATAACCGTGAGGTTACTTAAAAAAAAAAGACATCCTTTCTACGTGTAACATTCCACTGAGCATTAATAAATGACCAACCGTAGATCCAAATGGTTTGTAAATTGGCACTTGCTAAATGCTTGATATGCCCGTGGTGCTTGATGGCTTATTTAAGTAATCCCTGGAGCTCAAGGTCGAAAGAAGCACACAAATAAAAACAACTGCTTTACAACAACAATGAAACATAATAGGTATTGCCTTTCCATGATGGCTTCAAAGCTTCACTTAAGAAATTAGATATACTGTATCATTTTTTATTTCCTCGCAGAGAACCAAGGGCTCTAAGAGATGCATACAGTTGTTACTAGTGAAAAATGGCACTTGTCTTACCGACCAACAGGAGTCATCAAAAACCTATTATAGCTTCAAGCATCTATCTCACAATTTCACTCCTTACAGTAGCAACATATTTGTCTTCTAAAAAAAAATAAATGAAAATGTTTAAACTTTCTAAGAGATCTTTATAGGGTATATACGAATGAACTAAGGGCCAAAAATTATCAAAATACAAACTTTTCTGACTATTTAAATTAAAAAAAGCCAGACAAAATTAGAATCCACGATCATACCTTATTTATTATTAAAAGCACGATTTAATCGTATCGAGGACAAAATCCAAATTTTTTTCAGGATTTTTTCCAAAATAGACATATTTTCAGCCGAAATCCAGCGCAAAGCACAGAAACTTCCAAATAGGTTAGGGACTTCTCCCACTGACTTATATAAAACCTCAGTAGGTCTGAGATGCTGAATTTTTGGATTCAGACTTTTTCCATCCTCTGGGTATAATAAATCTCGAAAATTTTGAGGTTTTTTTCCCACTAAAAATTTGGATTTTATAGTGAAAAAACTAGAATTTTTTTGAGTTTTTGGCATTCGGATCCACACACACCAGCCTTTGTTAGACACAGTAGGGCAATTACATACACTATTTTTTTCATGTTTGAAAAAAGCAATGTATGTACTCTAGAATTCTGCCTAGGGCTGAATATTAGGGGAGACAGCCCTAACAAAAATTTCAGGAAAAAAGCATTTTATCCTATGGGCTTCAAATTTAATAGAAGTCTATGGAAAAATCACGACGCTCAAAAATTGTATTTCACATATTTTCATTAAGGAGAAAATGATAAATAAGGATACTTTAAATGATATAATTGATGCTGCAAGCTCAAGCACGCCCACATGGACAACACAGCTACTTGTGCCTGATTAATCAAATGGGAGCATGTAAAAATTCTTCTGAGCATTCTCAGAGAAAGGGCTGTTATTTCACACAGTTTAGCACCTCTCTGCTTGCTATGTTCTTTCTTTGTGCCACGCTGCTCCACTCTGCTGTATTTATTGGTACTTAGCGGAGAAGGAAAGGAGTAATGGTGCCTGTTTATCTTACATACTTAAAATTCCAGAATTTACTATTAACAAGGTTCTATTCCTATGTTTAAATGCTGTTCAGCTATTAAATAAACTCCCACACTCTCCAAGCGAATTCAGCTCTGAAGGGTTATTTCTTTGCTGATCTTTAAAATGGCAAACATTAATAAAACTACTTCCAGATGTCTAGCAACAGCCCAATTTGCACCATAAGGGTATTCTGGCCACCTTTTTCTACTTACTAACCAAACTAATATAAGGGTCACCCTGAAATATCTCTGGTCAGGCCCGTTTTGGAAAACTAAGAACTATGACAAATATGAAAGGCTACTGTAAATTTTAATAATATATAATATTATTTAATAATAATAATAATATATTGGTTTTCTTTGGGACAGTTTGGTCCTCAGTATTTATTTATATACCAGCAAAGATGTATTTAGCGAAAGGCATAAACAGGGGTACAGTTATAAATTAGGAAATACTTCTACATTCCTCTCAAATGTCCCTTTTTCTGTGGCACAATCCCGATTTTGACAGCTTAACCCGCAGTCCTGGGTTTCTTACTGAAATGTGCCAAGTTTCTCTTTGATCTCCTGCTCTGATGCCAGAAAAAGATACAACATTTCTAAAACTTAATTAAAACAAGAGGCAGAATGCTGAGAAGCTGCATTTGTAACTATTTCCGATAAGAAAAGATACAATTGTAACTATTTAAGATAAGCAGGTCTCTTGGGGGAACAGTGACTAGCAGCTTAAAGGGCAATTTCAGCTCCATTAGCAAAACTGTTATAACACATAAAATATGGCCCTAAAACTCTCAGAAATGTGTTCAAATCTTCATAACCTGACAAATTTTGTTAAATTGGATATGGTCATTAGTGGGTGTAGCCATAAAATGGGCATGCCCTGCACAGCTGATGTTTTTATTCCTCTTTACATTGTTGTGAGGTATGCTTCTAGGAGTTTCAATAAACAGCTTACAAGAGTGTACCTTAAATGCCAGGGCATTCAGCATTACTGCAATATTGAACCTCATAATAATCCATTGCATACTAGAAGTTGGAGAATTATTCATGGGAAATATAACTATCACTATAACTTTCTCCTTGTACAGTTACATATTGTATATTCAAAAGAGGGAATGCACACTCAATGCTAAATTAAAAAGAGAACATTGTATTAAATAAAGTTTTACATAATGCAAAAAAAAAGCTACAGCATTCTGGAGACACTTATGAGCAGCCTCCAGGATAAGCACCCCATCAATTCCACTATTTACAGCTCCATCGATTAATAATAAGTATATATCCAAGGGATATACTATTTAGAAGCAGCAGTAAATATGAAAGTTTCAAGACTCTTTAAATAATTCCAGTGAGGGGGTCTCTTTCCGACAGATTGTGGCAGTGAATTCCAAAAAAAATAGTGCTAAAGCTAATTTAAGGCCATGAACCAGTCAATTAGACAGTTTGAAACAGAGTTGCAGCTTTAATCATAGTCATTGTTTTATCAAGTAAAACATGGGAGACAAAACAAGGATAGAACAAATATCAAATAATTGCTCTCTTAGATGCTGAGTGAATCAGCAGAATCACATGGATGCATGCAGAGAAATGTAGAAACTAAAATGAACAAGTGTGGGACAATCCACCACGTTTACTTATATGAGACATGTACAAATTGAGCACTACTGATGTACACGCATGATAACACACTACTGATTAAATATAAAGGCCCATTTTTTTGCATGAATGTGTTAAACTTGTAATACTAATTATTATTTATATATTTATTGAACATAAGTTAACTTGACCATTACTCAACTTTCCAAAGAAGAGCATTACACAGCACTGACTTCCTGAGAAAATACCCAGGGAAAGTGAACACATGGACAACGACATGGTAAGGCAATGAATGGAACCAATACCTCCTTCACCTCACTTGCTTTGTGGTGGGTCCACAAGTATAATATGGACAATACATCAGGTCTGGCTTCCATTTACATAAGTGGAGAGAAAAGGTTTCCATCTCAGCCATTAAATCTATTGTTGTATACTAACAGGTACCATTATTCTCCATCTGCAAAAGGCAGAGTGGTCACAAAACATTGATTTAGTTGAAATTACACCAATTCTTCTGTCGACATTATTGAACATGATAGTTAGTTCTATGGTGTAAGTGGTACCACCATTTGTTCATGTCAGGTCTCATTATGCCAATGTTCTTTATCAATACTTTGCTCCAGCCAATTTACACCTGCTGTCTCACCAGGGACCCCATTTAACCTTTTTTCAGCTTTCAACGCAAGAGCTCTTGAAGCTGCCTTAAACGGCAGGACCTCCCTTCCCAAGCCTTATTGGCAGAGTTTCAAGCTTCCACTACCCTGTAAATGACCTCCTGTCTCATACACATTCTGCCTGAAATTCAACAACTTGAATTTGGGAGCATAATACAACACAATACAATATGGATTTTTTTTTGCAAGTCATTGTATTCATACCTTCTTGAAAATAATGCAAACACCATATTAAAGTTTTTTTCCCTAGAAAACAAAGAAACCTTTACAAAACTCAAGGACCCTCTAAAACCATTGGAATCATTAATCAACAAGGATATCTAAAAGGGAAGCAGGGGCGCAGTTTTGTATAGCAAGCCTTGGCTGAATAACATCCTACTGTTTTACTGGCAACAAAAATATATTTTTAGTCTCCCACAGTGTACCATAATTAAAACTAAATGAATACTTAAGTATACATATAACGTCAGTTGTTTTCTTTCATGTGCCAGATTAATTGCTTTTTCTGACCCTCCTCCATTTCAATAACAGGACTAGCACAAATCCCTTGTGCCCACACCCTGGCACAACAATGCTTCTTCAGAAGTCAATAAAGATGATTGGTCTGGGGCCAAATAGCAACACATTAGACTAAATCATATCCTTATGTGGCAATGCTGTAAATATACATGTGTCATAGTGTTCACATGCAAGAATTAATTTTATTCTCCTGTGTGAGTGAGTAAATAGGAAAGATATTTCAGTTGCAAGTTGGCTTCAGATCGACTGAGTTCATTAATATGTATATGATACTTGGATGTGAAAAAAATGGGGGAGGTGGGAGGTAAATTCTAAGACAAATGACTGACTGCCACATACAGTATATATTAATAACAATATAACATTGTCCAACAACTCAGTATAAAAACAAAATTAGAAAAACACATCTCAGAATGGTTATAAGACAAAGGAAAGGAACAGCAACACAGGGCTGACTCATGTGCTGTAAATATATATGTAAGAAAATAGGGCTAAAGTCTCAAAGTTTTAGGTCACAGTGGGGTAAATTTATCAAAGAGTGAAGTTCCGCAGCTCTCAATTCATTTCTATGGGATTTTGAAAGCCGCATTTATCAATGGGTGAAAGTGAAAGTTCAACCATTGATAAATACGCCTATAAAAATCCCATAGAAATGAATGGAGAGTGGCGGGATTTCACTCTAGTGGCGGAACTTCACTATTAACTTCACTCTTTGATAAATATACGCCAGTAAGTTCTGGTTTCAACATTGAAAATATAAAATGTTTCCAATTCCAAAAATAAAGAAAGATCCAGTAGATCATCCCCATTAAATCAGCAAGGAGGCTTGTTACCACATCCTACTTAGAAGAAAACAGAGATACTTACATGAAAGGCACTAGGGATATCATCAGTAATCTAAAGGCCACAATGACATTCCATGAAACAGGCTGCTCTGCACTCTAAGTACAAAGTCACTATACACAGTCAAGTCACTGAAGGCAATGAAGCACTTACATGGCTTCCCTTACTTGAAAGTCCATCTAATATGTTAAACTTACATCTAAAGGAGCTTCGTTCCAGCCAAAATTAGATAAAGTGTGAAACATTCCAATTTTTTCTTTTTTATCTACAAAATGGCATTAAATATGGCCAGCCAACCTCTTATACAGAAAAAAATATACTATACTTTAATGATTTTATTGCCAATACTTAACCACTGAAGTAACTATAGCAGACCCTGTGGTCACAGGGGGCCCAGGATACAGTGGGACCTGGACCTTCTCTAGTTCCTCTATATATCACTCTCCAACCTCAACATGAGCAGAGGGCGGTCCCATCCAAAGATTTTGTAGCAGGGGACACCCAGCACCTTAAGGTCCCCATAGACGCAAAGATTTTTCTTTGGTGAACGACCGATTTTAGCAAAATCCAACCAATCCATCAAATTATCGTGAAGTTAGTGAGAATCGAACAATCGTACAATTTACGATTTTTCGTCCGACATCTGTCAGAAAATTGATCGACCAGGTTAAAAAAAAAATTATCAGTCCCAGTGCAATCTATCTATGTTTGCAGGGCCAAGCAGGCAGCTACCCTCAGTTTTCCTGGCAATGTCACCTGAAATTATCTTTTTTAGTTGATGGACAAATCGTACATTTAAACGATCGTTTCCAGATAATCGTGGTCTCATGATAACGAAAAGATCTTTTAAAAATCGTTACATCTATGGCCAGCTTTATAGTATGCCACTGGACTTATCTGTTACATTTTAAAGAGCACTCACTTGTACAATAACACAACAACACAAATTCAACACATTGTTGTAGATATTTGTATTCTGCACACAGCATACAAATATCTAGCTCAAGAAAGCTACTCCATATAACCAATCTAGTATACTCTATGAAATGACAAGGACAAGACAGTAACTGGTTAGTTTATATTTTCCACTCAATACACAGCAGAAAAATCAGAACTACCATTAATACTACCATAGCTCAGACCACGTATTGCCTTCCTGTATAGGAACACGTTTATTTTATTGTTTTTTTTTTATTATATAGTAATGGAAAGAGCTTGCTGAAACATCTATTCGCAGCCAACCGGACTGTTTCACTCCAGTTCCTGCCTTTAGGAAAATGGAAGTGGTAAACAGGTTCTATTGGAAAGCAATTTCCAAACTTTCATGCATCATTACAGCAAGAAGATAACGAAAACCGGTGTGAATTGATCTGGGACTTGATTGTTTTGAATAGGTGGTACACCCCCTGCCCCTTCAGTAGAAAATGTGGGGAAGGAATAGTATTGCTGTTTAAATAAAAATATACATCACAGGATGATGCCATGTAAATCAACTCTCTGACAAGCCACACAGATAAATTAGCTGGCTAAAGATTCATAATAATGTCATAATTGGGTAAATATATCTTACTAGTATCACTTTTAAATAACTTGAATTTAAAGTGTTTCAATAGCCTACAATTGAGGCCGTTTAGGTTTTGTTCTTTCACTGACCATAATCTGTTTCCCACTAGGGGTTCCTGTGAGCTAATGTGTTAACATGGGTATTGAAGGCACAAACAGTTTACTATTTGATATGGGATTTGGAGCTCACTTTCAAATGATAATACAAGTTTTATTTGACAAGACTCTTTCTCATTAAGTCCTGGTGCACAGGTTTGGCCTAGGAGGTGCCCATGGTGGTTTTGTTTTATATTTCCCAGCCTGAGCTGAATTCTATTTATTAGTTTCCAAACTTTCAAAATAATTAAAGTTTCACACGAGGGACTGCTGTGTTATTTCATTTCAGTGACATTCAAGTTCCAAGTTCTCTCTGTCTGCAAAAGGATGGTAACCTACAGTATGCTTAAAAAGAAAAGCCACTGCATGCCATGTCTTTCTGGTTTTCTGGCAGTCACTGCTGTTAGGTGTTTTGTGTCAAAACTTGACATTGAGTCATATACCTGGAATATGATGTATGTGCACTAGACTTCTTCAAGCTATGAACATAACTTACATATAGACATGGTATAGGAACCAAATTAGACACCAAGGGGAGTAATTGCAGTCATGGTTTTGTAGCAGATGCAGTAAAACTTTTACTTTTACTCTCATTGAATTATTTCCTACGGTTTGGCACAATATACTTAAAAAAATCATGACAAATCCAGACTGAAAATGACATCACCTAAAGCTCATTGAGATACGATAGATGGCAATGTAAAGTGCATCCTGACTATTCAAGCTAATGGCACCTTCTTTTTGGCCATAAGACTGCGAATAAAATCTTCTCCTTGATATGTTTATAAATCCATATAGGAATGTTGCACTGCTTCTCAGACCCATTTCTAGCCAAATATCCTCACCTTCTCATGATTCCTTAGCTGCCCTAGGACTGAAGCAATGGTGAAATTCTCAACAGTTACCAATACCAGCAACTTATCAGTTCACGTTTTGTGATATCAGTGACATATGACTAGTAGGTAAAAGAGGTAAAGCCTGATGTTTCCAAATAAATATGGTAACAGACATGCCGGTTCCAGTGATTAATTATAAGCTGGCCACACATGACTGATCAGTTCACATTTAACATGGATTGTATGGGTTGTAGCAATTTCTATAAATGTACAGAGACATAAACAGCCCCCATTTGTCTCTCCTTAGCTACATATCAGATAAGCCTGTACCCCACAGTAGCTAAAAAATGTTTTCTATTCAGCTGCTCGTGTATACTGCCCACTTTGTGCTTGTATTATGGCTTTTGATGTTAGCATCTTTTAGAAATCTGACAGTCTCTTATTTGGTTGGTTTTTATAATACAGTATTATGAAACTGAATGTTTAATGAATAAACTGATCAATTACAGTACATAATCCCAACTGCCGCTTAAAGTATGCTATGCAACTTATTATTTACCTTCTTTTAATTACTATTATCTAATTAAATGGCACCTTGGAGACCCACGTCAAACAGCACAGTGACTCATTTTAAATCCCAAACTATAAGTGAAAATAACTCTGTCATACAGATAAAGCTTCTCATATCTGTTTAACAATATATACATAAAATATACACAGATGCATTGATACAGCTGCCTTAGAAAACAATGCAGAAATTAGCAACTAATGTTTATTAATGATACAATTATGAAAGATAAGCTGTAACATACTGGTGCTATACTCACAAAAAAAGGCTCTTGGAGTCAAACAGGGCACAAAGGGGCATTGATAAAGAACAAATAAAAGATAAATACATTTCTACCTCTGAAACAGGAAAAACCACAGCACGACAGAAAAATCGGTTTGACATCAAAGACAGTTCCCCAGAAAGCCTCTTATTTCAGTTCAAGACAACATATCCTTTGGCATGAAAGAACAAAGCCCTGCCTTTAACCAGAAAGTGTTCACTGGGAAGAAATAATTTTTTCCACCAGTGTAAGTTGAGCAACACAAGCAAAATGCCACAGCAAAGGCTGTGCTCAAACAAACAGGGGTAAACATACAGCTCAGGGGGCATCATTATAGGTAGCAGAAAATAATAAATTATACATTATCTAACTAAGAACCAACCCTGGGTCCTTTATGAATGTAGAACAGCACCAAGACCACAGCCCATTCCTACATTTCTACTTGGATCTGTTTTTTTGGCTCATACCTCCAATGTTGCCATGAAAAGCCTCTGGCACAACTAAACATTGGGATTTTCCTCTCTTATTCTGGTGCCATGGCAACTACTCATGGATCATATTGCACGCATATTGCTCTTTAATTGCTTGAACTCAGCAGGAGCTAATGGTACCTAAAATGTTATGATGACAAGAGTACAAGTTGATCAGGGACTAGTCCGATTGCCATTTTGGAGTCAGGAAGGAATTTTCTCCCCCTCTGAGGCAAATTGGAGAGGCTTCAAATGGTGTTTCTTGCCTTCCTTTGGATCAACTGGCTGTTAGGCAGGTTAAAATAGAGTTAAAAAGTTGAACTTGATGGACAAGTCTTTTTTCAACCTAACTTACTATGTTACTAGGTTAAAGGGATCCTGTCATAGGAAAACATGTTTTTTTTCAAAACGAATCAATTAATAGCAGTACTCCAGCAGACGTCTGAAATCCATTTCTCAAAAGAGCAAACAGATTTTTTTATATACAATTTTGAAATCTGACATGGGGCTAGACATTTTGTCAATTTCCCAGCTGCCCCTAGTCATGTGACTTGTGCCTGCACTTTAGGAGAGAAATGCTTTCTGGCAGGCTGTTGTTTTTCCTTCTCAATGTAACTGAATGTGTCTCAGTGAGACATGGGTTTTTACTATTGAGTGTTGTTTTTAGATCTACCAGGTAGCTGTTATCTTGTGTTAGGAAGCTGCTATCTGGTTACCTTCCCATTGTTCTTTTGTTTGGCTGCTTGGGGGGGGGGAAGGGAGGGGGTGATATCAGTCCAACTTGCAGTACAGCAGTAAAGAGTGTTTGAAGTTTATCAGAGCACAATTCACATGACTTGGGGCAGCTGGGAAATTGACAATATGTCTAGCCCCATGTCAGATTTCAAAATTGAATATAAAAAAAATCTGTTTGCTCTTTTGAGAAATGGATTTCAATGCAGAATTCTGCTGGATCAGCACTATTAACTGATTCATTTTGAAAAAAAAATTATTTTCCTATGACAGTATCCCTTTAATAACAAACACACAAACATAGGGTTGCCAACTTTGCCGGCAGCTAAACTCAAACAAAGGGGATGGGGCAGATTGCATTGGGGTTTAGGCTGTGATGTTGAGGTGGGTATGAGTTGGGCACAATTTCCATGGAGTTATGAAGCTGGGATGGGGTTACTGTAACTCTTAGACACAATTGGCTGGATTTGTGTTCTGTTTTCTTAATGTTTCAAACTGGATAGAAAGTTTTGAATGAAAAGTCATTTGAAAAACTGAGAAGTCAATTTCAAAACCACATGAGTGAGGGTGCTCATTCATCTATTTGAATGATTTGCTTTTTTTTGTTTCTATAATAATAAGAAATTAACACAACAATCGCCATTTTGCATCCAGCGTCCCCAGTAATTGTGAAACTATTTAACTTGACCTGATGTGGGACTGCAGCAAAGCCATGCTAAACTGCACAATGCATTTTCAAAAGTGCCTGAAACAAATACATTATGAGACATGCAAATGCTGTCAGCACTATGCACCTGAGCTGAATTCTAATGATCTTTAGAGTGTATATATTCTATAGGTACTAGTTCTTATGGGCCACAAAGCCCTTAATAAACACCCTGAAAAAGTACAACAAGGGATATTTATTTTCCTTTCGGTGCGTAGATAATGGATAACATCAAGCAGCTACAAAGTTTCTTTATTGCTCAGAATTCCCTACTATATTGGTGGTCTTTGCCTAGGTTATCTCCATCTTGGAATATGTGTTCCCTTTCTTATTTCCTGTCCCCATGACTGAAAGTGATGTACATTCTTTAAAATCTGTATGATTATTTATTTGAAGGAATTAATTCAAAGCACATAGCAACACTACTTTTTCAGGTCTACATCTTGTACCCAACTGTGATATTTATTTTATACATTTGATTTCAGTTGCCATCTTCTTACACCCTTGTTCCCTTTACACTAAAGGCCGACAACTGTCTGGAATCCCACAAGGGGGGACTAGGGTTGCCACCTGGCCAGTATTTTACTGACCTGGCCGGTAAAAAATGTTGCTTGATGACAATGTTATTTATAGGGAAAAACCATAAAAATATAGGAAGCCCGGTATTTTTTTCCAGAAAAGGTGGCAACCCGAAGGGGGGACACAATGCAAAATGTAAAACATAATGGCATGTGTCCTTCCTTGGTAACTACAGAATTTACATTTTACAAAAAAAAAAAAAAAGGGAGCAGTTATACAACACCTAAAATATGGCTTAAATATTAAATATAATATAGTATGTGTATACAAAGCAGAATAAATATGAAATATGAAAGTGCCATATAAATACGAAATAAAAAGATGAAAAACAGATTGATTTTACGCTATAGATGGCCTGGATTATGATGGATAGACCCATTTCTGTTCTCTGAAATTGCTTAGCCATCCAAATCATAGCAGAGATTATTGCTCTCTCCATTATAAATCGACACTACTTTGGGAAGAAATGCTATAAAGGATGAATGCCTACCTTTGAACCGAGGCCATATCTTGGCTGTTTATGACAAAAAATTCATAGACAGAGTTAATTACACAGTGCTGAAATCCTCTAAAAAAACACAGCAGCCAAACTGAGAAAAAGATTGACAAGAATGATTGCATATTAACAGGTGCCGTCAGAAACTGTTACTCATAATGACTACAACAATGAAAGAGAAATTGCAACAGCGTGCTTTAATCACTACTTGGTATAATGGATAACTGCCACCTGCTGGGTGTTGTGACACGTCCCCAACTGAGTGTACATACTCCTTGAATTTTATGCTAGCTGCATACAGCACTAAAACTGGAGAGAACAAAAATACGACTTTGGAATTAAATGTCAGCCTCCAAAGAATTAAAGGTTTGCCTTATGTGTGAAATTACGAAATGGTGATAATTTTAGTTTCCAAAGCAGGAAAAAGGGGTCAGAGCTGTTTAATTGTTTATTGCAAACTGCAAAATCAAATGTAATATTCTAGTTTGTCTTTTTCCTTCCATCACTAATATAGAAAAAAAAAATCAAGTAGTGTTTTACAGTCTCCACCTTTCTCAAAATCCTACCAGATTTGTAGAATGTTGCAAATCTATTTTCCAGTATAACCATACTTCGGCTGTTTATGACAAAGTGCATTTCTAAATCATTTATATCATATAAAGCCGACGTTTTTGTTAGATGATTACTATATATTGGGAAAAGTGCTTCTATAATATACAGTATTTTGATAGGTAAATAGGTGGACATCCCGGTTAAATGTGAGGGCATGGGCAAGCAAGCATTAAATGCGCACACAAAGAGACCAATCAGATCAACATTTTTACTCTTTAAAGGGGAACTATCATAAGAGTAAATATGCATCAAGTGTGCCAGATGTACACAAACAGGCTTCAGTTCAAGAGTTGCAAAAAGTTTTTTTTTTACAAAAGAATTGCAGGGGAACTGTCATTTCTGTGAATATGCACCCAAACGCTACTGAAAATACATTCATCTTGCAAATAAGCAATATTTTGGGCTAAATTGTATTCCAAACCTGCAGCACATTTGAACTTCCAAAATTTCTATTTCATAGGCTGCCACAAATCGGACCGTTTGATGGTTGCCTATGATTAAGTGCCCCTTTTGACAAGAAACACATAAGGCTGTTCTTTATGCAATGATTTTTCTATAAATAAACCCTTTTTTTTATATTGCACCACCGTCTCTTGTGGACAGTTTGGTTTGTGCCAGCCTATACAACTATAGAATAATCATTTTTGCTACTTTATGTAGGCTAACAGTTTATTTGGTTGCACCCGGGCCCTCTTATGATATGGAAAGTTCACCTAGGGTTGCCACCTTTCCTCCGACTAACTCCGGGTGGGGTAGAGTGGCCATGACATAGCTGGGACAGGGCATGGCATAGAGGATAGGGTTATGGCGTCCTGCTCAGCGATTGGCAGTTCACCGCATCAATCTCAGGGCAGGCAGTTTTGACCTGGACAGCCCTTCAAAAAACTGGTCTGTCCGGGTCAAAACCAGACAGGTGGCAACCCTAAGATCAACCCAATGAAAAATTGTTGGATTTTTTATTTTCTCTCCAATTGAACTTCCAGTCTGGATGTACAGCCCCTTGGCAAGCAAATATTCTTGGAAAAAGTAAAAATTCAATATTATTATTATGAATTATGCTTTTGGATTTTTTCTGCTTTTAAATCAGAGGTGAAACATGGGGTCCTAAGAGAAGGGCCCTAGTATAGTTACCTCTTCTTTATGGCTTTGGAACATTCTTGTAAAGTCATGAAAAAGTTATGTTTGAAAGAAAGAGAGCAATGAAGCAGGAGATGTATATAAAGTGTGTTTTTGGTCACAATCAAAATATGAAGTGAATGGATTTTCTTCCACTGAACTACAGAAACGGAGAGCAAAGGGTAAATGCTGAAAGTCAAAAGCTCAGTTTCCAATTATGTTAACAGTTACAGATCTTAATGAGCTTGGTGAATTCAATTTATGCCTTATAAAACTTAGCACATGAAAAAGTCACTTGCGGCCATATATTGATATATACCAAAGCTGGACACATTTAAAAGCCTCTTTACTACTGTATCCCAAATGTATAATCCCTTTCCTACACACGGATGTAAGCCATATGCACAATATAATTTTTTTGTCCATACAAATGAGGCAAAGCTTGATATGTGCCATTCAAGACAGCTTGTAGCCACTTCCACTGACAGTTGCGCACTTTCTATGCATGGAGGCCAGAATGTTAGAAACAAATCTGCTTTTTTACATGATTAATTTCGTTCTTTGCTCTTCTTTCATGTTTAAATTGATCGGATGACTAAAAATACATATGGTTCATCTGGAAACAACACACACACAGTTATAAAGAATTATGAAAATCAAAAGGCTATAAAAGGGTATATTTACTTGACTATGACTCATTCACTGTCGACATCTGACAGTTACATAAAAGAAAACAAATATTTTTCTAAAAGCCCAGTCACATATTTTGTGTTTTGGGGTTTTCTTTTTCTTCTTGTTTGGGGTTGTAATTTACAGTGACTGTACATGAGCCCTCCCTGAAGAATAAAAAACATTAAAAATATCTTAGCTTTAATCCAAATTTAGATTTTTTTGCTTAAATAAATAATCTAATTTAACTCTTGGTAAAAAGGACCAGGGTATAAGTGTTTCTGTGGAAGCATTGTAAGCTGTATTGTGTAGGGACTAATGAGAATGATAATTGATTTAAAGTGCTGCTGTATAATATATCATCACTACATAAATAACAGAAACAATTTACATCACACTGTTTACGGACCCAAAACATGCCTTTTTTCTTTTTTTGCAGTTGGCCCTTCTTTATTAGTGGCATCCTTTATGAAGAAATAATAATATATTCAATGCTGATAGCAAGTAAAACTATGTTTATTTTTTTATGTGTGTATTTTGTTTGTAGAATGCTACTACTCACATTGCACACTAATGTAATAAAAGTTGCAAAGAGAGAAACAATTAGCGCAAATAAGAATTGCATTTTGCAATGTAATACTCTTCCTTAAACTGTTATTGCATTTGGAATTTAAATTGTGCTCTTTTGAGAAGTGCTTGAAGGTGTCGTAATCTTCATAACTTTTTCGTTAAGCAGTTTTATTACATTCACTACAAACTGGCGCAAACTACAATATTCGCAAACCTTCTTCCACTCTCGGAAGAGGTCGCTATGGGGAGAGACACACATGGAGATCTGGGAAGATTTAGTCGCCCGGCGACAAATCGGCTCTTCTTCGGGCGACTAATCTCCCTGAACTGCCTTTGAAAGCGACGAGGAATCTTTGGGCAACTTCGGAAAATGAATCGCTCCGAGTGCCATCCCGCTGTGGATTTAGATTCTAGTTGGCAGGAAGGCTGTTCAGGGAGATTAGTCGCCCAAAGAAGAGTCGCCGGGTGACTAATCTCCCTGAATCTCCACTTGTGTCTCTGCCCTAAACAGTTTCAGGATCTGCAAAAGCTATATAAAATTTGTTCTCGCAAAGGCATAACTTTTTTTTTATATTTTTCCGTTACCGACTTTTATTACATTCCCCCACAAGTATCCAGAAAGACAAGAGGCAAGACGGGAAGTCAAATAGGGTAGTGGATGACTCCATACATAAGAATATCATTTGTGCAGTGATAGCGTATACAGTGGCCCACAGAATCACCCCTCAATTAAGGTTCGGCACAACTGTGTTTAGAGAGATAGACGTAGAAGGAAGGCACAATCTAATCTCCAAAAGGTTTGTAAAAAGTGTGCAAACACAACAATCAGACCTCTGCTCAAAAAACACTCACTGCTCTGTGTTCTTTAGACACAACTCTTTCCTTTGAACAGTAGAAGTGATGAAGTGCTGTTTCTGCTAGATAGCAGTCTTCGTATTTGTCTGTGTTCTATTAGCCTTACAGGGGCACAATCCACCCTTGATTAACCAGTGTTCAGTGAATAGCATCTGGGCTGAACATACACTTTTCCTATTCTTTTACTCACCAAGAACTATGTTTTTTTGATATGTCTTAAAGCTACTTCAAGTTGGATTCTTGTAGATAATTAGACAGCCAGGATACAGATAATCCCCCCACCCCTATAATGGATTCCTGCTAACAAAACAGTCACGACTAAGGGAGAAGGGAGGGGTTTGCATACTTGTAATCTAATTATCTATCTTGCAGGGTCCAAACATAAAGCAGCTGCAAAAGTACTATTCAGTGAACTCATGTCGAACAAGGGGTATAATGTCCCTTAAAAGGAAAAATAAAACATTAGTGTACTTGTTATATATAATTAAAGGTATGGGATCTGTTATCTGGAAATCCTGTATCCAGAATTACAAGAAGGCCATCTCCCATAGACTCAATTTTATCCAAATAATTCAGATTTTTTAAAACATTATTTCATTTTTTAATGTAATAATAAAATGGAACCTTGTACTTGAGCCAAACAAAAGTGACCCATTTACTAATAATCAAATTGTGACTTTTCCACGAAGCTCGAAAAATGTGTGGTTTTCCTATATTTCTTTAAAAAAAACTCTAAAAATTTCAAATTTATTAAGTGAAAAAAAGAAAAATCTTTCATACCAAACTTCGTCAAGTGAAAGTTGCTGAGGTGCAATTGAAATCAGTGGGAACTGCTCTAATCTTATTGATCTTATTTTTCATCAAAAGCAGACTTTTAGAGGTTTAAGTTGTTAGTGATTGTCAGATAAGATCAAATTTTTAGAGGTTTTCAAGATATTCGTATTTTTAGGGCATCATTCGGGGGCCGATTCACTAACTTCGAGTGAAGGATTCGAAGGTAAAAAACTTCGAATTTCGAAGTTTTTTTTGGGCTACTTCGACCTTCGACTACGACTTCGACTTTGAATCGAAGGATTCGAACTAAAAATCGTTCGACTATTCGACCATTCGATAGTCGAAGTACTGTCTCTTTAAAAGTTAGGCTTGGCTAACTTTTTTTGATCGAAGGATATTCCTTCGATCGTTGGATTTAAAACCTTCAAATCGTTCGATTCGAAGGATTTAATCGTTCAATTCGAAGGATTTAATCGTTCAATTCGAAGGATTTAATCGTTCAATTCGAAGGATTTAATCGTTCAATTCGAAGGATTTAATCGTTCGATTGAAGGAATTATCCTTCGATCGTTCTATCGAACTATCTGCCCTAAATCCTTCGACTTCAATATTCGAAGTCGAAGGATTTTAATTCCTAGTCGAATATTCGACCCTTAGTGAATCGGCCCCTCAGTGTTTTAATTTGTTGATCTTTTAATTAATTCAATGACAAACATGTTTGTGAGTTTAGTTGTGGTTTCAAAAACCTCTAAAACCACAAAAATCTGACCCGTAATAAATAAGCCTCCACAAAATAAACCAATCCTTGTTGAAGGCAAAACAAGTCTACTGGGTTTTTGTTCTGTTTACATGACATTGATTTCTAGTAGAGTTAAGGTATAAAGATTCAAATTACGGAAGGATTTATCATTTGAAAAGCCCCAGGTCCTAAGCATTCTGGATAACAGATCCCTCAAGGGGACTCCCACAGGGGAGAGTGTTCATCAGTCTCACGTTTACACTCTGGTCATAGTGAGGGCCTGTAGACTTTATGCCCCTATGCTTGGGGCACTGTACTTCACAGCCCTCACTAGAATCACCTATTGTCCAAGATGAATGAAAGCACAAATGTTCTACGACTACCACTGAGCTGTGCCCCGGAGCTTCAAAGCTTGAGACTAGAGCACAGACAAGTCTGCTTTTTGTTACAACTACATTTACACTTTTAGAAAGTGATGATTTTGTAACTTTATAACAGAATTGATCGCTTCTGCAAGAATTGCAGCGCAGATTTTTTTCAATTGCCATTACAACACAGAGGCAACAGAAGTGCTCATGAAAATTCATAATATACAAAATTTAATTATAAAGTATGGTGGTTGACTCTCCGCTGCAGAAATCTTATTTTCATTCAACATACAGAAATCAATATCCAAAAACCCACTTTCCTATGCAAGCTTCCATTTATTCAATACACGTAGCCTGTGCAAAGATTACGTTTGATAAAAAAAATCCAGGCAGTTTTCACATACATTATACTAATGTCAAAACATCTGGGAGTTGAATCGGTAATACTTCATCGGAACAGTGAATTACATAAAATTTGTAGGCTAGCCTCTCAATCACACCACTCTGCCCTAGAGGGAAATGTCAAAGCAACATTAGGAAATAATGGCATATTTCAATACATAATCTAGGTATGAAGCCTAAAAGGTTACAATGAAGAACCATGCTGTTCATGCACTGAGATAGACTTCATATTGTTCCTGTTATAATATTATGCTTCATCACAATGGCCCAAAGACAGAAGAAACAATATAAATACAAAGCATCTCTGTGTTTATTCAAGCAAAAGCATGTATTAAACTCTGAAAACAAGTGCATTTTTGTAACACATATCCTTTTGAGAAAGTAAAATTAAGCTTCATAGTGAGCAGTATGCTGCTAAAGTGTCAGCTTAATTTGTTTGGCTGTAAACAATAGCAATGTAATCAGAGAGAGAGAGAAAAAAGGCTGGAACGTATGGCAGGCTTAGTATGTTTAACCAATATGCTATGACTATGGCCAGTTGAGCATATTTAACCAATGAGCATAATACGTTGGGAACTATGGCCAGCTTAGTATATTTAACCAATGGGCACAGATGGTTGGAATTGATGACAACCTTCACGCAGTCCAATAAGTACAGAAGAGTAAAACCTAATAAGGGTCACATACTCACATTAGTGTAACTGCACCCGTTACCCATAACAACACAAATTATGCTTTCATTTGTTTTTTCAAGTTGCAGTAGACTAAACCAATTGCTCACTGGTAGTCCAATTTGGCAAAAGGCCTATGGATGGATTTCAGATGTTGTAACACCAGCATTTATTAGCAGGCCATATAAATGCTGCAGCTCTGCAGCTTACCATAGTTTTGTATGGGCTACTTGTCTCTTTGTCACTCCAGAAAAAGTGCCATGGTTTTTACCCACAATGCCAGTTTCCCAAAATTCCAGCTTAATAGCACGTGCCATGAGTTGCAAATGATTTAACGGTGAAGACACAAATTAGAGCATGGCTAGTTAAATCACAGGTTTTCCCTATGAAAAAAGTTCCCTATTATCTGTATATAATGTCCTCAATTTAATTTTGAAGAGTAATAAAATTAAAATTAAAGAGAAACAGACAACCCCTATATTCGTTCCTCACGTTTGTTTATTAACACGTCTCTACGCCTTTTCCAATGTTATATTGTTCTTACAGACTGGGGTCCAAAACTGCATTACATGCACAAGTTGATGTGTTACCGGGTATCTATAAAGGGGATTTTGTCCCTGAAGATATTGCCTTCAAAGAGTAATTGTGTTTATGCACAATAACCTACAAATCACCCTCAACTAAGGAAAACCCCATTATAATACGTCTCTCATTTATTAACTCATGGAAGAAGTAATGGGAACAAACATCGATTTCTGTCAAACAAATGTAAAAACAGTGACTACATTAAGGTTTTTCTAATTCCTTATGTAGGCTATATATTTTAGCCATTCTCTAATCTGGCCATATTTGCATTTGCAGAAAAAGACATTAGTACACATATTTTAAGATAAAATTGGATCCTTTCCAATCCATAAGGAAATATGTTGCTGCATAGAAAGCTAAACAGCTGTGAACTGAACACATTACTGGTTAACTGATATTTAAATAGAAAACAGGTCACTCTGCACAGATGAAATGCTTTCTGTGTAAGTCACAGACCTACATATCTCTAACCAAGTGTGACAATTAAGAAATGAAACATTCTGCACACTACAGGAGTCTATATCAAGCCTGAGCTATTCCAGGCATCCCATTTCAAAGAGAAACAGCATGGAGGTCAGTTGACCTCATCAATGGCTTGCCATCTTTTTTAATTCACTAATGTGGAATGTACCGCCATGTACAAGACAGGATTATAGATCTCACTTTAAAGTGAAAACAAAAGCGTTACTAAATTATATCAAGCACATTATTCTACCCTATGTTTAATGCAGCAGTCCTAAATAGTGAATAGAAATCAGTTAGCAAATAATTGCTTTTCATTGTATTATCGAATAGGCACTTGAATCACCACTGTCCTCTGAAGTAAAATACATAGCGTATTACTGATGAAAAATTAAACTACACAGTAGACCTGCTTTCATAAAGAAAGTAATGAACTACCAAACATACTGTGCTGTCACTTTATTAATATGTGTAATTTATAATAATTGTTATCAATGTAGCTCTTTTTCTATTTACTGTAGATAAACTCAAAGAACACAGTAATAATGTAAAACACAATGAAGGGGTTGTTCATCTTCAAACACTTTTTCCAGTTCAGTGGGTTAGTCAGATAGTTCACAGAAATAAAGACTTTTTCCAATTCTTTCCATTTTCTATTTATGACCGTTTATCTAATAGTGAAGTGTAAAGTTTTGTTTTTCACCTTCTAAAGCCGCTTTGGGAGGAGGGGTTGCCGACACATTTATCAAAGGTCGAAGTGAAAATTCGAATTTAAAAAATGTGAATTTTGAACAACATTTTTGTGTACTTCGACTAAGGAATAGTCCAAATTCGATTCGAATTTGAAAAAAATTTGAAAATCAAAATTTATCATATACTGTCTCTTTAAAAATTCCACTTCGACCATTCGCCCATCTAAAACCTGCCAAATTGCTGTTTTAGCCTATGGGGAACCTATTTGGAGTCAATTGTTGGACTTTGAAAAATCGATCGAATTCGATCAAATGCTCTGTTACTTCGATTTGAATTCGATCGAATACGGACTATTTCCCCTGAAGAAAAATTTTTTGACTTCTTTAATAAATTTCGGTTTGTCTATTTTTTCGAATTTCAAAGTTATAGGAGTTCAAAAAAACTCCCATTACTTCGAAATTCGACCCTTGATAAATCTGCCCCTTAGTTGATAAATTTGTTATGTATTCGTCCCAGAATCCCTGAGTTTTATTAAGGGCAGCTGTTAGAATTGATACAATTGTTGCTAATATTTCACAGATACTGCTGAGAAATGTATAAACTAATTGTATCAACTAAATGTAGCAAATTGTAACAGTTGCAAATGCACCTGGATCACTGAGCTTCCAGACTGAATCACAAGAGAAACGAACATTAAAGTTTAAACTTCAATTTTGGGAAAACAGTACAAAAAATAAAACATGGAAATAATTGAAAAAAATCTGAAAACAACTGAACTAAAAAAAAGTGTTCGGAAGGTAATCAACCCTGTTAAATACTATACCCATGGTTAGACTGGGGAGCAGGGGGTGCACCAGGGGCCCACCCAAAGCTCCTTATGGACCCCGGCCGCAGCTGCAACCCCTCTTTAGTCCTCCCCACGTGCACATGCACTCGTACCTTCTTTTGCCATATAGTATATTTTTAGTTCAAGTTAATTTCTAGTATGGTATTTATTGGCCAGTTCTTGGTCTTGGTTTTTTTTAATCATATCTTCTTCTGACTCTTTCCAGCTTTAAAACCAGGGTCACTGACCCCAGCAGCCAAAGAACTATTGCTCCATGAAGTTACAATTTTATAGTTATTGTTACTTTTTATACATTATCATTCTATTCACACCTTCTCCTAGGGTAATTTGGACCCTAGCAACCAGATAGCTGCTGAAATTCAAAACTGGAGAGCTGCTGAACAAAAAGCTAAACAATTCCCACAAATAATATTAAGTGAATACCAGTTGCAAATTTAATAAACCAATAGCTCCTGTTACTGAAAGTCTTCTTGTCACTTACACCACTCTAAATATGAAAAGTTGAAATGTTTATATAAGTATAGGATCTATTACCCATCTGGGTTATCTGTTTTTTTTTCCAGTAATTTGGATCTCTATAAAATCATTCAACATTAAATAAATTCAATAGGGACGTTTTGCCACCAATATGGATTCAAGCATCTTAGTTGCCATCAAGTACAAAATACTGGGGCTCATTTATCAACACTGGGCAAATTTGCCCATGGGCAGTTACCTATAGCAACCAATCAGCGATTAGCTTTTAAAAGCCAGCTGCAAGTAGAACAATGAATGCAGCAATCTGATTGTGCCCAGTGTTGATAAATGACCCCCACTGTTTTATTATCACAGAGAAAAATTAAAAAATATTTAAAATGGGAGATAGGTTTCTGGATAAGGGATCTCATACTTATATTCACTATACTTGTCAAACTGATTGTGTAAAAAAAATATGATATTCAAAAAAATATATAGTCAACATTTCTGCAAAAACACCTCAATAGTTCTTCTTTGCAGTTGCTGAATAGGTTTATCGAAATTATATAACAGGATGGCCAAAACTGCCCATTCCATATGAAAGGGTGATCAAAATAATGACCCCAAATATGCAAAATGTATTCCTCTTTATGTCTAAAATTCTCTAGCCCCCCCCCCTAGATATTGTTCATAAGCTTATTGTGCCAAAGTAACATGTATATAATTAGCTCCACCAAATACAATAAGATTTTTATTGCATTTATGGAACACAGGCATTCTGACTTGCTAATGTTATCTGGCAGAAAACAGCAACTGTCATCACTTCTAATGTTAATCAGTGGGAAGAGCCATAGAGCAGTGAGGGTTTCTTGAGGAAAGGTCTGCCTGTTGTCTTTACACACTTCTTTTTTACAACCCTTTTGGAGATCAGATCTTGCTGTGTCTTCCTTTCTCCTGCTCCTCAACATTATCAGCAAACGCTTTGTTGGAAACAAACGACCCTCTAGAAATAATAAACAGGTTTGATTTAGATGTCGCGCTCGTGTAAAATTGACATCAAAGATAAAACATTACTGCACTCACATCCCTTTTTTTTTTTAATTCACCACGTGACATGTTGTGTTTTATCTTGAGCAGCAAATACAATATATATTCCCCGAGCCGCCAATGATACAGTACAGCTAAATGATCAGGCAGCAGATGAATCAATGCATTTCAAGATGTCACTGCCCTGATACAGACACCTTATAAGTGCAAATGAGGAAAGCTCACTGGGTCATGATCTCTAAGGTCAGAGGTGAGAAATGTTTATTCATAGAAATCAAAACAATGTATTTATTTCAAAACTATCTGTCTGAACACAGTAGGCTCAATCAATAACTCGTCTTCTTGAGCGATGCACTTGTGCTAATAAGAAAGGGGACAGCCGCTACTCTAATGGGGACACCGCTAATACAGGCACTTTAGTGTAGCCGCTGTAGGTCAAACCTTATACCCACCTGGGCAATGTATTGCTCGGAGAAGTGGTGCCAGAGACATAATGCATGTGGCACTATGCTGGCAATCACACAATATAAATAATTATTTCGATTTTCATCAGCTTATGCCCATAGAGTCAAACATCTGCCAATGAAGGAGTTGAGCAAATAAAAAGGTCTACCATGTAGCTGTGAATTTCACTGCATAAGCTGTAATGTGTGTGTAGGTGGACAAGTGTTCCTCCACTGCAGCATTAAAATTGCATGAACCTGGAGAATATTACCTTCTGCTCACTCACACCAGACACCTTGCACCATAAATTAGATTGCAGGCTATTAGAGGCAATGATGTATCATGTGTGTATCAGCTATATGTACTGTAATGCCTGCAGAAGTCTGTGTGTGTGTAAAGTAGTGTACCTACTGTATGTAGTTCTAGCAACTGATAAATGAATGCATTTCAATAAAGTCCCCATAAAAGGGGGTCATAAAAAGATGCTGCAATAATTGCAATAATGTAGGCTCAAATGGAATGTGCAGCTTGGTATATGTTAAACTGCCGGAGCTGAACACTGACCATCTGAAGCTATAATGAAATGAAGCTTTTGACTAATAAAAGGAATTACAATCACTTGCAATAACAATTAAGCCTGTAAAAAGCAGAATAATTCTCTGCGAAAAAAAATCATGATTATAAGCAATTATCTGAATCTAATGAGAAACTGCACTACTGTAATTACTAAGTTTTGCATCTCATTATTTTTTTTTTTCTAAAGTAAAGCCCATAAAACATAATGTGTTTCTCTTCCTTGTGGTTAGGGGGTAAACTTATCAACAGCTAATAAAAAAAACTTTGTTTTAGTGGCAAAGTAGGATATTCTTCATGTATTTCGAAATCAATTATAGATGATTAATTCATACACTAAACAAGAACTTCCATATGTAGATTAGCCAGTCTTGCCCCATAATTTGAGTGGCTGAACTGAACTCATTTCATAACCTATCATATAAGTGGATCTTGTAAGTACGTGTAAGGCCAACAAGGGGCTCAATTTAGGTTGGTATAGTTATAAGGCATTAAGGGTAGAACTCCATGGGTGATGTCGTCGCGACCCGACGCACTTCGCAAAAATGCAGGCTTCACGTCGGATGCGACGGAAATATGGTAAGAGATGGAAATGTTGGATGAAGTTGCAGCGTAAAGCATCTGAATCCAACAGTTGTGTCGCGTCGGACGAATACTGCGACACCATCCGTCATTTTTATCTCTTATCTCATTTCTGTTGCATCCGACTTAACACCCGCGTTTTTGCGCAGTGCGTCGGATAGCGCTGAAATTGCCCGTGGAGCTCTACCATAATCGAGACTGAAACCCAGGTAGACCTTGGTAAGGTGATTATAAGTATATTATTATTAGCAATATAAAAGGTGGGAGTTTGGGAGGCTTGTGCTGAACATACTTTTTGCCTATTGTTTTAATTAAGAAAAATCTATATTTCTTGCTCTAAACAGAGCAAATACGGGAATAAAAAAATGATGTTCCATTCCTATTTATTAATTCATACAAGCTGCTTAAAACATATTTCCAGTCCACTAAAAATCCCTCTGAATAAGGGATTGCTCCCTCCTATAGGCTGCAGCTGGGGGAGAGAGGGGTTTATTTATACAGTATACTTGTCATTTGTTTGGAGCTGCTCACTCATAGGAATCAGGAAGCTAGAAAGGTACTTTATATTTCAGTTTTTGTGCTATTTAAGTAGAAATAACAAAACCCATATATATGTCTTAGCTGAAACAATTAGCAAATGTAAATTCAGCACCTAATGTTGGAAAAGAGGGTATAGTGCCCCTTCAAGTGATGGATTTCTACAGTAGCAAAGCATAATCTATTCAATGCTGGCCAATGACCCATAAATTGGCCAATGGGGTAAATGAGAGATCAGGCTTTTTATTTATATTTTCTTGCGAATGTCCCAGTTTTCAAGACATTCCAACTAAAGAACTTTAAAGGGGTGGTTCACCTTTATGGTAACTTTTAGTATGTCATAGAATGTCCAATTCCTAGCAATTTCACAATTGGTCTTATTTATATTTTATATAAATTTTATATTTTTGGAATTATTTGCTTTGTTCTCGCTCTTTCCAGCGTTCAAACAGGGGGTCACTATCCCTACCTAAAAACCAAATGCTCTGTAAAGCTACAAAGGTATTGGTATTGCTACTTTGTATTACTCGAATTTCTATTCAGGCCTCTCCGATTCATATTCCAGTCTCTTATTCAAATCAGTGCAAAGTTGCTAGGGTAAGTTGGATCCAAGCAACTAGACTGCTGAAATTGCAAACCGGAGAGCAGCTGAATAAAAAGATAAATAACTCAATAACCACAAATAATAAAAAATACAAACCAATTGCAAATTGTCTTAGCATATCACTCTCTACATCATACTAAAAGTTAATTTAAAAGTGAATAACCCCTTTAAGTAATTTGGTCATAACATGATGGTGTAAAGCATACATTGATATGTTTATTGCAGAAAGCCCATAAGAACATTACAAAAAATAGTACGTTGTATTTCTGCTTAATAGGGATGGGCGAATTTGACCCATTTCGTTTCGGCAAAAATTCGCCGGTGGTGAAATGACGCTGACGCCCATTAAAGTCTATGGTCGTCAAAAAAATTTTGCCACGCGGGGAAATTTTTTTGACGCACGTTTTTTTTTTTCAACACACAATGCCATACAAGTCTATGGGCGTCATTTTTGCGGCGAAACAAGGTGAAAAGATTCGCCCATCCCTACTGCTTAACCTATGTTTCCTATTAATGAGATATCTAGTTGCAGATAGATAGAAGTTTAAAAACATCAGGAAGCTAAAACTGCACTTAAAGGAGACCCTCCGCTACTATATAACACAGCTTTGGGTAACACGGGAACAATGTCATCATGTCAAAAAAGAAGAGCTGAACAAACTAATTTATTAGCTATATCGGAACTAGAATATTGAATTAATAGACCTTTTTTTGGCCTTTTCAAGTACTTTCCTCCCTTTTTATTAAGGGAATGCAATTATACAATTTTGTACAGATATACAAATAAAGACATCAGAACTTAAAGCAGACATACAGAACATTGTCAGATACTTGGGAACACTCTATAAGCACTTGCTGATTTTATCACTCGTCCTTATTCCAGTGTTAGTTCAGTGTGCATTACATATTGAGCATAGACCATATAAAGGAGAATATTACTGTTACCTAGAAACTAGGTTTGAAATGCTAGAATGGTGCAATGTGATGATGAAGGATTGATTCTATGGCAGCGTGCAGCACTAAATCTTTTGAGTTATTCCTGTTCCCACTCTCTATGGTAAAGAGAGCACTTGTGTTAGCTCCATCAGTAGTAAAGAGACCCTTGAAATTGAAGGCTGGAGAGAGTGACTGCACAAATAACAGAGTCAGTAGAAGAAAACAGATATTATTATAATTATTATTAAGTATTGTCAACATATTCATCAGCACTTTGCAGCAGAAAGGCATATACATTAAACATATGGATTCAACTCTAAGCAAATTAAAGAGGACTGCTCATCAGAGCTTGCACTTTTAAAGGAGACATATATGACAACTAAAAAATCCCTAGTCTTGTAGAAACTTATGAATTAAATATGGCACTGGTCTCATGTTGGACTAAAAATCATATTTTCTTTAAAAAACAGCCCCTTTATTAGGGGTTACTATAGTTCTTATACATGCCTGTCTGTGTTTCAAATGAGGGATGATAATATGGGTAGCCAATCACAGCCCTGCAGTCACACAAGAAAAAACAGGCTTCCGTTCCATTTCAGGTCAGCTTAGCTGCTGATTGGTTCCTATGCTACAGTGCAAGTGCCACCAGCTCCCCTACAAAGCCTGGGAAAAGAGGCAACAGGAAGTAGAACAGATAGGCGGATTAGTACCGTAACATTTTTGCAGAAATTTTCAATAAATCAGCCCAAAACACGACTTTTTGTTATTTAGCACATTTCTTCTATATTTAAAAGTGTACAATGCACTGGCACATTCTTGTTTTTAATAAAACCCTTTAAAATAGGAAGGATTAAATATTTTATTATTTTTCTTTAAACCAGCATTACTAGTGTTGTGATCTTCAAAGAAATGAGTTTTTAGCTATAAACAGAGGGGCTGATGTACCATAATAGGTAGTTAATTTCACTTATTCAGCTGCCCAAAGCAGTCAATCAGATCTTTGCTTTAAGGTGGTCAAAGACACACAGATCCTATCGTACAAATTGAGGATTCGTACGATTTTCGGATCGTGTGTGGGGTGTGCCCATATCTTTCGTCCGGCAGAGATCGGTCGTTTGGTCGATCGGTCAGGGTTGATTTTGACCCGACCGATCCCGCCGCGGAGCCCATTGCGCATCGTAATCGGATCGGTAGGCCATACGGCCGAACAAACAGATTACCCCCGATATAGCCATGCTCGTTAATGGCATATCGGAGAGATCCGCTCGTTTGGCGATGTTGCCAAACGAGCGGATCTTTGCATCTATGGCCACCTTTAGTTTCCTAGCTTGTAGTAAAATAATTAAAACAAAATAGTAGGGATGCACCGAATCAAGGATTCGGCCATTTTCAGCAGGATTTGGATTTGGCCGAATCCTTCTGCCCGGTCGAACCGAATCCTGAATTGCATATGCAAATTAGGGGTGGGGAGGGAAATCACATGAGTTTTTGTCACAAAACAAGGAAGTAAAAAATGTTTTCCCCTTCCCACCCCTAATTTGCATAGGCAAATTAGGATTCAGATTCGGTTCGGTATTCGGCCGAATCTTTCACAAAGGATTCGGGGGTTCGGCCGAATCCAAAATAGTGGATTCGGTGCATACCTACTAAATAGTAAGTATGCTATTCATGCTATTTAGTGCCTATATTTGTAAATGAGCCCTAGAATATCCATATATTACATACACCTTTTTTTTCTGTAGACGCTACGGTAAAGCCAATACAGCAACAACAATTCCATGACTAAGACTGTTTTTGTCCTGAGTCGTGGATTCTTTAGAATAAAGAAGTTTATTTAGAATGTTATTGGACTTAACATTTGAAACCAACTGCCTGAATTTCTAAAATGCCATTTAGATGAAATGGGGAGACGTAACCACAAGTAACATCTCGGGTTGAGTAATAAATCACACTGAGGTCTATTCACAAAAGGTTTTTATAACTCTCACACAAGATAAATAATAAGATTTCCTATGTTATTCTACAGGCCCTTATTATCAAAGCAATGAGAGACTTGAGACACTATGATGAATGGACTCCATGGAGCATCTGCGCTCTCTGAAATAAATGGTGGCAGAAAAAAGTAGCAAGATTTGTCTGCGTTGTAACTTGTTAGCCTAACTTTGCTTGATACGTTCATTGTTGGAAGATTTTCCCACAGACATGAAAAAGACTATAATGTCATAAAGCAATTGGGTTTCAGTGGGCATGTAGCAGGATGCCCCTTGGATGCAAAATAGGCACATAGCTGGGTGGCACACTGACAGGGTAGAAAAAGGATGATATTGATTTCAAGCAGTTTGGGGGATGGGAAAATAGCCTTTATTTGTGTGTGCAGTTTGGTTTCAAACTGTGCTTGCCAAAAATGGCACGTGCAATGGCATTTATCCAAAGCTCCTTTTGAACATGGCATTTAGGGGTGTAACAATGGAATCAGGAGACCCAGACACTGCTATGGGCTCAACAGCAGAAAGGACACAGCGAGTGCCCTGTAATTTTCCAAAATGTATGGGTCTTCAAACTATTTCATGTGGGGTAACTTGTAGTTATGCCCATGATGGAAGCGCTTACATATATAACAAGTTGATCAAAATACTCTTTCATTTATTAATAAGAAGTTGTATTTCATATACAGAATGTGCAGTGCCTTCAGAACACGGTAGAGCCATTATACTCCCCCACAACAGCAGTCTGAATAACAGTGGTCTAGAGCGTATTCTTGGGGGAATTCTACCTGTCTCATCTTGTACTATAAAATATCAGTGTAATAAGGAAGGAGCTTCACAAACGGAAGAGGAAAGTCCCAGGGTATTCAGACAATAAACAATCTAACTATCCGTGATATATATTAAGCAAACACTGCAGTGTCATACGTTGTTTAGGGAGACGCTATGTGACGCTACATATGCAGTCTGTAAGCACAATCGCACTCGCATCTTGGTTTAATATTAACACAACCAGTGGAACGATATACTTAAAGAAAATATTTATTTTCATTTGGCCTTAGCATTACAGAGACAGCACTGGCTCCAGTTGCCAAAAAAATAACATTCCTTATTTCTACTCATGGCCCTAAAAAAAACCCACAACCCACAAAACCATTTTTTACATCACACATGAATTGTAAAAACAGACTTTTTGAATCCAACCCTTAGCGAGCAGCCATTCAATCAGAAATGCGACGAGTTTATTAATGCACCAATGTTCACTACGGCTCCGACACCCAGCAGCCCCTATAAGATCTGATACATGCATTATGGTTATCTGATATGACTCAGCAGGGCTATCCCGTCTTTGTGTTTCATATCACAGATACAGAACTACTGCAATCAGCATTATATGAAATGGAACAACCTCATGAAAGGGTCAAGTCCCTGCATGTGTTTAATAAGGTCAAAGGGCATAAAATATATGCTTGAATCCCATAAATAATGGCTGTGATGCTTATTAACACCCACAATGGAAGAAGAGATAAATATGGTTGTTTCTTATGTTTCTATGGTATCTGGTGTTTCCCAGAGTACAGAATATCTCCCAAAATATCTCACAGCTATACTGAATGCATGACTGAGCATACCCTATTATTGCAATTGCTCAGGTCTCAAGAATTAGAAATCGGGGCTCACGGCTGATGGAAATATGGAGGTCCTTGCATTGTCACAGATGAAAACATTTGCACACAACGTAAAACTTTTCCATTGGGTTTATTTTTTTTAACAATGAATGCCTGACTCCTTTTTTTCTAGTAAATACTTTGTATTGTGGCCGAGTAACAGCATGAGATATACAGGTATGCTGATTCTTGCCCTGTAATTTCTGACTTGTAACCCTGCATTTTTATTTTGCGGTAGACGCCTTATTGCCATATAAGGTGGGCAGGTTAGGCAAAAAGTCATCCACATACACAACATCTTCTTAAGTGTGTATACGATTCTACAATGTGCCACAGCATCAAATCTTTGTCACCACGAAAAAGGGATAGTGTCAGCATACAGTTCCTTCCCTCTGTATAACATTGTGGCATCTGGAAAGCCCACAGGCAGTGCCCGAGAGCATCCCATCAACAATTTAACTCTAGGCAACTCTTAAAATATTAAAACACCGAAGAAACATTTGATTTTTCCTCCCAGAATTCAGGCACATTGTGCTTCAGTAGTGGCAGCCGACACTAAAGCCTATATAAAAGCTTGCTGCCTGAGTCTGTGGTCAGTGTAGATCTGCGATATATTTCCACTGTACAGACAAATCTTTCTTAAATCCAGTTCTGTGGATTGGTTTTGCAGCACTCGCTATCATAACACTGCATTCGCTTAAAGTAAGCATCTTTCGAGCAGACGTTTAACCTTTTTTCCAGCACTGGTATGTAAGCCAAAAGTGTTAGTCATGCTACTATTTGCCTTAGATCTATTAAGAAAACATATGTTCCATTGTTACATCTGTGCTCGCCCCCCAGTGGGCCCCGAGAGGAACTCACCAAGAAAAAGCCATTAACTATTTATGTTCTTTCTGCTAAAAGCAAATACAATATCCAGCAGCCCAGGCTGTAGCCATCACAAATGATAACCAAAAATGACAACAATAGCAACATCATCATAAATAAGTAATAATAAAGGTTCATCAAAGATTATTGTACATACGTTTTTCTTCTATAGATAGCATTCCTGAGACTTTACATCGATCAATAGCTTCTTATAAGAAATAAACAATAAGTCTTTCATTTACTAGTAAGTAATACCAACACTTCAAGTTAAACCTTTTTAAACTTCCAACAATAAAACAGAATCCATAGGGACAGTGATTATTTTATGAATTATGCAGATTTTGTAATATATATAACAACAGGACAGGCATTTTTAGAAACTGACACTTTATACTTCTACATGTGACAATCGGCAGCCTTTCAGCTGCATTTACATTTCTATTCCCAGCATCCTATGGCCATAAAGGCTGCTGGAAGTTGTAGTTTAGCAGCATGCGATGAACAGCAGCTTAAACATCCTTGCAGCATATCTAACCCTTGATGGTAAGAGTGGCACATAAATACTAAGCTGGGAATGGAACAAAACGATGCATAGGATCATAAAATGATAAAAAGAATGTCTCCGGGTTTTTCAACCAAAGTTTTTTTTTTAATGAAAACTGGTGAAAAAAATAGAACTTGGTGGCAGTCAGCAGCATTAAATATAATCCAAGAGTCTTCTTAGTGCGAGATCCTTTTGTAGATTGCAGCAGACGCCCCTTTTTTCACCTCTTAGCATTACACAGATTAAATGCATAGTACTCTGCTAAATCACAAGAACAGATTTAAACTGCCTGCCAGCATACAATATGGGGAGAGGAATAACAAAAGCAAAAAAGTTATCCGGGGGTCAGCTGCCTACAACTACATATGAATAGTTGGGAGGAAAAGCATCCTGCTGGGGAGAAATGTAACCAGCAGCTGTAGCTGAAAAAGCACTGCAATAATAAAATAATAAGCACAGTCTGCGCTCTCACAGCTACCTACCTTCTTCCGGGGCTGCCATTTCATCATATTTGTAGGCAAAAATGTTGAACATCAAGATATATGAGAGATAGGTGCAGAAATGAGGATTATACAGTTGGTGATAGTCATGCTTCTTTCCCCTTTAAACAGGGAACATATTTACTTTTTTTTTTTTGTAAACCAAGATGTTAAAAAAGCAATAGAAAAATAATGGAGACAGTGATTCCAGTTTCCTCCTTGCCCAATCCAAAATAGAAAAGATTTTTTTTTTTTTTTTTTAAAGAAAAGCCAAAATAATAAGAATATTCGGAGGATCATAGAAGGAGCGAAGGCAGTATGCTGCTGTGATATAACATCCAGGGTTTCATGGTGCTAAGTGAATGCAGGCAACACTGTCAGAAAATTCTTCCCTTTTTTTTGTTGTAGCCCAGATTACAGCAGTTTTCTTTTGTCATAAATGCTCACATCTGCAATCCAAAAGCCAGAAGTGTCCTGTTGGCTCAGGCTGCCCAGCATACATTTGATTTGCTCACAAACAAGTCCGATCCCCTCTTCTGTGAAACTCACTGTCCTCAGAGCAGCTTTGCAGTTGTGTGCTAAGATTTACAGCCGCCTTCCTGCATCTTTCCTCCAAAAAAAAGTAAATTCCAAGGTACGGTCCCATAAGAGATGAAAAATCTGCTGCTCTGCTGTGCCTGGGATCCTGAGAGCAATGTGAGCAGGAATGGTGCTGTGTGGACACTTCTAAGGGCTCTTAATTAACTAAAAACAGAAACAACAACAAAATTCCCTAAAAACCATGGAATTTTGGTTGGGAAACGCTGGAAGGAAATCCTGCAACAGCAACAAAATGTACTCCTCTACACTAATGACTTCCTTCCCTTCTAGTATATGCAGAGACTGCACTGCCTTGCTCAAGACAGTGCCACAGGCTTCAGGGTCTTATTGCTAGTAAGCTCTTCTCATGTGTCTCCAGCATTCAATGCTCCAGCAGCACTCTGATCTTTTAACCTCCATAAGGTAAAGCACTTTTGCATGCAAGCACTTTACAATGCAACATACTTTTGGCTCTTCAATTAATGCACGTATATACAAGAATTCAGATTTTTACATATAACCACCTAACCTAAACATAGTTTTAAGGGAGTTAACCTAGGAGCAGGCAACCATCAGTGCTTTTGATAAGAGGGGCTATAGGAATTGTAACATAAGAAGAACATTGCCTCCAAAGAACTTTGGGGGACTTATCGATATGTTGGTCATATCGCCAGCAATTTAAATTAATTCCTATGGAGAGGCATTTTCGGGAGATTTGTTGGCCACAAATGTCCCCATGTGCCACTGCCCTACAACCCACCAGTTTACACTGGTGCAAAATGAACCCCACCTATCAAGCCTATAGAATGCTACAGAACTATGTTAAAGATAACAAATGTTATACATAAATGGGTTTAACCCACAGTGTAGAGATTAGATCCTTATACCTTTAAATTAGTGTCATTTTTTTTCCAATTTGATTTTCAAATACAGGTATGGGACCTGTTATCCAGAATGCTGTAATTTCTGTAATTTGGATAGTTATATAGTTAAATCGGGTTGAAAAAAGACAAAGTCCATCAAGTTCAACCCCTCCAAATGAAAACCCAGCATCCACACACACCCCTCCACACTTTCACATAAATTGAATATACCATTATCTATACTTACAATAGAGTTTAGTATCACAATCAGCATCGGACTGGGCCCGGAAAAAAACCCGGTGGGCCACGCTGGCCCAGCCCCCCGTCCCCGATTGCGTCGCCCGTGCCGACGTGCGCGCTGACGATCACACATGAATGCAGGTGGGCCCGGAGGTTAGTAACCCGGTGGGCCCCCCTTGTCCAGTCCAACACTGTTCATAATAGCCTTTGATATTATATCTATCCAAGGGCTGAAGGCTGATGGCGGAGTTAGCATGACTGACGGCTGAGAAGGGAGGGTAGAGGACGGAGGTTTGACTGCAGATTTGGACGATGAGTGATGGTAAAAGCACCCGATGCGCCATTCAGAAGGCATAGGACATCTCAGGAAGGAAGGGTATTTCGCCGTAGGATGTCCTAAAATACATTCCGTACACATGAGCCAATTAACAGACAGAGTGGTGTTTTTTGCTTCAATACTTCTTCCTGTTACAGTTAGAGTTGTAGTTTTTCTGGTCAGGTGATCTCTGAGGCAGCACACAGACCATCACGAAATGGTGGCTCAAGGCATGAGATATAAAAGGGCAAGATTTACTTAAATATATAGACCAGTTTTGTAGGATTCTTAATCTGTTGCTTAAGTGTTCATTTTGGGGGTATAGTTTTCCTTTAAGGAAACTCCCAACACACTGCCATTTAATGTAAAACTTGCATTTATATTATTTTTGCCAAAGTGCATAACCTTGCATTTATCAACACTGAACCTCCTTTTCCAGTTTGCTGCACAGTTTTGCAACTCTGCAAAGTAGCAGCATCCAGCATGGAACCTATAGTTCTGCAAAATAATAAGAACCTATAATCTGCAAAAATAGAAACAGTACTTTCAATGCCCACCTCCAGGTCATTAATAAAGTTGAAAAGCAAAGGACCTAGTACAGGACCCTGCAATACTCCACTAACAACACTGGTCCAATTAGAAAATGTTTCATTTAACACCACTCTTTCTAATCTTTTAGCCAGTTCTTTATCCAGGTCCAAATACTATGTTCCAGGCCAACATTCCTTAATTTAACCAGTGTGGCACTGTATCAAATGCTTTAGCAGAGTCTAAGTAAATCACATCCACTGCCATCCCAGAATCGAGGTTCCTGCTCACCTTCTCATAAAAAGAAATTAAGTTAGTCTGGCAAGATCTATTATGCATAAATCCATGCTGGCACAAACTCATAGAATTATGATTTGCTATAAGGTCCAGTATCTTATCCTTTATTAACCCTTCGAAAAGCATTCCTACAGAGATAAAGAAAACCATTTGAAAAAATGTGTATCATTTGATTAATTATGGGAGATATAATTTGGAGATTTCTTGATAACAGGATTCCGGATATTCAACCGAGCCAAGTCGGACAACTAAAATATCTTATTTCATAAAATGTTTTTTTCTTAGAAAAAAATTGACAAATTTAGGGGAAAATACACTGATGTTCAAAAAAATGTGGTATTGTTCAATAACAAGGCTGTATGACTGTATTATTGTTATTTATTACAATACTTTATTATACAAGAAGCTCAGCATTACAGAGTTCTTTACAATGATAGCTCATCATTTAGATCAGCCCCTGCCTGCCCATGGAGTTTACAGTCTCAGGTCCCTATCACACTAGGGTCAATTTCATTAGGAGCCAATTAACCTGCATGTATGTTTTTGGAGTATGAGAAGAAATCAGATTGCCTGTAGGAAACTCATGCAGACACAGTGAGAAGATACAAAGCGCTTGCAGACAGTAATCTTTGTCAGAATCATACAGTCGCATTGTGATGCTATTCTACCCATTACAATGTAGCATTGCTCTGCAGATGAATTTGCAACTAGTTAATGCATTTCCTTCACAATGATTGCCTTCTGCCTATCAGTAAGTGCCCAATGCCTGAGTTACAATTTTCTGCTCCTTGTAGTGGCATAACAAACTGTTCCTGCCATTTTATTGAGTCTGTACTACCATACAGTACATCAGACATTGTCTGTATTTTGTTTATAGGAAATACAGTATAAGATATCTGCCTGGGAATTTTCAAAGGGCAGAGGAAAGGGAACCGAAATGTTTTTATACACTGTTAGAATATCAGAATAGAAAACTTGTGTTTTAAGATAGCTTAAGGGGTCTATCAATATTCCAGAGCCACCAATGTCTGCATGGACCTCCCCCACCACAAACCAATTGTAGAAAGTAAACTGCTGATAGAAGAGATCAATCTATCAAGTTGAACACCTATCACATAGACCTGATTGTGACGTCGAAAAAACACGAAGCTGCAGAAGTTAATTTTATCAACAGCAAGTCAAAGGTCCTGGATACTTTCAGTCAGACCCAAAACTTTAAACTGGTATAGAAAAAGATGTATCACAGGCATTGGACAACTTTTTGTACCTTATGATCTAGTCATAAAGTGAACCCAAACAGGCTTAGGTTTTTTCAATCCTGGACGTTCTTCAAGAAGGATCCTCTAAACACTTGGTTCCTGGAATATTAAGTCCAAACGTGGACCTTGATGAGTTCATTAGTTCATTAAAGCAAGCAAGTGTCAAGGTTCTTTTATGGAATGGGTGTTTAGCCTTGTGCTTAAACACTTTGCTCAGCCTCTACCTGCCTCATTAGACAAAAACTGTCATCTTTAAGGTGGCCGTACACTCAGTGGCGTAACTAGATGTTACTGGGCCCCACAACAAATACATTTTAGGCCAACCAATATATCCAGAGGTTGTCCTGGTTTACCAATACATATTGAAATTGCCCATTAATTAGGGCCTCATGGGGCCCCCTATACCTTCTGCTCCCCCCCCCCGCAGGGCCTGCTTCCTCTCCCTATGCCCCCTGTGTGTGCCATAATCTGCCTGCCCTATATATCTGACTTTCAAGACAGATGATTTTGAAGGCTTTAGAGGACATACATCTGTGTGGTTTCAGCTTCAGAGGCGTCGTGCACGTCTTTTGACCAGAACTGTAAGATGAAGTCAAGGTTAAGCTGTCATACTTTTGATAAACACTAAAAATTGAAGACCAGGGTATCTGGGGAAAGCAGATTTTGTTCACTTGGTTGTATTTGCTGTTCCTCTTAATCCCACTGATACACAGTTCTGGATTTCCCTAATTAGTGTTGCATTTGGTCATGAGGAAAATTAATAATTTATACTTTCCGAAAATTCCTTTTCCATCAGCCTGAGAGGCAGCATTTTTTTGAACGGAGTTATTTTGTTATTGCATGTTATACACTAAAACCATATTGGGACTGGGACTGGCTTCCTACTAGAGACAAGTCTCTTTCACTTTCCCTGTTACTTTGGGGACTGAGGGAATATGAATTTACTGAAAGTATACATTTTGCACTTATAGTGGAATTCCAATCATTGTAAATTTCTCAAAATGATGGCCATAGTTTACTCTGCTTAGTCAACTATTGCACAAAGCCATGCACTTAGGGGGTTATTTATTAAAGTCCTAATGTTGAAAACTGTAAAAATTTGAGTTTTTTTACTATAAAATCCGAACTTTTAGCGGAAAAATCCTGCATCTCAGACCTGAGATGTTATATACTGTATATGTCAATGGGAGAGGTCCATATTTTATTTGGAAGTTTCTGTGATCTGCACTGGAATTAGGCCAAAAATTCTGGCTTTTCGGGAAAAAGCCCAAAAAAATCAAGCGTTTTGGTAGAAAAAAAGATCCTACGATTCAGGTTTTCAATCAATTTTGTCCCTGATTTTGATAAATAAGCCCCTTAATATACTGCGCAGGGTCTGAACTAGGGGTAGGCAGAGTAGGCACATGCCTAGGGCGCAAAGCTGGGGGGGGGCACCAGGTACGTACCTCCAGGGCCGCCATCAGGGGGTCACTGGGGGGACAGTCCTCCCGGGCCCGGTGGATTTCCCCGCTTCCAGGGGGCCCGGCCGCGACCTGACTCTGCCCTGCATTTTTCCTCTCAGAGCTGCGTCCCGTGCGTACGCGTGACGTCAGTACGCACGGGCGCAACTCTATTTAAGCCGCCGCCGCCGCCTGCCGCCTGCAGTCAGAAGATCGAGGACTTCGCTGGAGGAGGACGTGCTTCCTGGAGACAGCGAACGGACGGTGAAGACGACGAAGAAGACCCTCCTGGACGAAGAAGAAGACACCAGCACAAGCAGGTAAGTCCCCTGAGCCACCAATGTAGCCCCTGAGCCACCAATGTAGCCCCTGAGCCACCAATGTAGCCCCTGAGCCCCATACTGCAGGGCCTCTGAACCCCATACTGCAGGGCCCCTGAACCCCATACTGCAGGGCCCCTGAACCCCATACTGCAGGGCCCCATAGCCCGATACTGCAGGGCCCCATAGCCCCATACTGCAGGGCCCCATAGCCCTATACTGCAGGGCCCCTGAACCCCATACTGCAGGGCCCCTGAACCCCATACTGCAGGGCCCCATAGCCCGATACTGCAGGGCCCCATAGCCCCATACTGCAGGGCCCCATAGCCCTATACTGCAGGGCCCCTGAACCCCATACTGCAGGGCCCCTGAACCCCATACTGCAGGGCCCCTGGGCCCCATACTGCAGGGCCCCTGGGCCCCATACTGCAGGGCCCCTGGGCCCCATACTGCAGGGCCCCATGGCCCCATACTGCAGGGCCCCATGGCCCCATACTGCAGGGCCCATTAGCCCCATACTGCAGGGCCCCTGAACCCCATACTGCAGGGCCCCTGGGCCCCATACTGCTGGGCCCCTGGGCCCCATACTGCAGGGCCCCATGGCCCCATACTGCAGGGCCCCATGGCCCCATACTGCAGGGCCCCATGGCCCCATACTGCAGGGCCCCATGGCCCCATACTGCAGGGCCCCTGGGCCCCATACTGCAGGGCCCCTGGGCCCCATACTGCAGGGCCCCATGGCCCCATACTGCAGGGCCCATTAGCCCCATACTGCAGGGCCCCTGAACCCCATACTGCAGGGCCCCTGGGCCCCATACTGCAGGGCCCCTGGGCCCCATACTGCAGGGCCCCATGGCCCCATACTGCAGGGCCCCATGGCCCCATACTGCAGGGCCCCATACTGCAGGGCCCCTGGGCCCCATACTGCAGGGCCCCTGGGCCCCATACTGCAGGGCCCCTGGGCCCCATACTGCAGGGCCCCCGAACCCCATACTGCAGGGCCCCCGAACCCCATACTGCAGGGCCCCCGAACCCCATACTGCAGGGCCCCGTAGCCCCATACTGCAGGGCCCCATAGCCCCATACTGCAGGGCCCCTGAACCCCATACTGCAGGGCCCCTGGGTCCCATACTGCAGGGCCCCTGGGTCCCATACTGCAGGGCCCCATGGCCCCATACTGCAGGGCCCCATGGCCCCATACTGCAGGGCCCCATGGCCCCATACTGCAACTGCAAGGCCCCATGGCCCCATACTGCAAGGCCCCATGGCCCCATACTGCAGGGCCCCATACTGCAGGGCCCCTGGGCCCCATACTGCAGGGCCCCTGGGCCCCATACTGCAGGGCCCCTGAGCCCCATACTGCAGGGCCACCATACAGTTTGTGAATGTGACCTTTGTGGTGAGGGGGCGTGGTTAAGGTGAGGGCATGGTTAGGGGCGTGGTTAGGGGAGGTGTCGTGAGGGGGGCCCCGAAAATTTTGTTGTGTGGGGCCCCGTGATTTCTGATGGCGGCCCTGCGTACCTCCTCTGTCGCCTACCCCAAGTCCGGTTCCCGACTGTTTGGTTGTTATCGCGTCTTTTCCTCTTCTGTGCATGCGCGAGCGCAGGTTCGCGCACGCGCAGGCAGATTCACGCATGCACAGATTCGCGGAGGCGCCGCTACTGCCCGGCTTGCCTAGGGCGCCTGGCCAGCGTGGCCCGCCTCTGATACTGCGTTTGGAAACTAGAACTGCTTTGCATAATGCTGCTTAGTTTCCATGTAATATTTTCATTGCAACTTCTTCATATATATAGAGAGAGAGATAAACTGTAGCTGCTTAATGAACAGATTACTTAAGATTTAGGGTTGTTCAACTTTCACACAGTTGAAGATGACTTCTGCAGATCCTTGCAATGTCAAGGTTTTATTTTCAAATACAGTATTTAGACATTTGTAAGACTAAAAAGCCATTTGTAAGGGGAATGAGACCAACCCTGCCAATCAAGACTGTGCGCATTGTACAACATACTGAGATTTATTGATGTGTGCAGAAAAAAAGTATACAAATATAATTTTGCCAGCAGTTAGTTTCCATCTAGGGACATGAATGTTGTAGAAAGCAGGTTCTGGCACAGGCAATTTTGTGACTATAAGCTGTGTGAGTATTACACTTCTTATAAACAGACTGGGGCTCATTTATCAACACTGGGCAAATTTGCCCATGGGCAGTTACCTATAGCAACCAATCAGTGATTAGCTGTTTAAAGCCAGCTGAAAGTAGAACAATGAATGCAGCAATTTGATTGGTTGCCATGGGTTACTGCCCATGGGCAAATTTGCCCAGTGTTGATAAATGACCCCCATTGTGTGCAAACTCCTCCTTGCAAACAAGCTCCTCGCAGGGATCTGTTGTTTTTACATTTTACCTGCCTGGAAGTACGAGTGTATTTAATTTACTACTAAGAAGCAAGGTGCATACACCTTGCATCCACTGGGAGTGGTGCATGAGGATTCCACATGACCAATCCTTACTGGGGCTGTCAGAGATACAGCAGCACAAAGATGGAGCATATTAAATGAAGGTTTGCATGCATGTGTGCATCTGGAGAGTGGGAGCTGGGTGCAGATCCTGCATCTGGGCCTACAGAACTCTAGTTATGCCACTGCTAGGGTGAGTGACTGGTGTGGATGCAAGGGGTAGTAGTAACCTGACATTTATAACCTGCTTCAGGCAGGTGTTTTGTACAGATGTCTGTTGTGTAGAAGAGGAGTACAATGATATAAAGTGGACTCTTCCACTGTTGGCAAAAAATTACATAAATACAGCCAACTTGCAGCCTATGTGTCTTAACTGAAGTTTATGGCTGCATACCAAATATTGATTCTTACATTATACAGCATAGTGCTGAAAACGAATGTATATTTTTAGAAAATTAGAAAAATGTACATCATCATCATTATATAGGAAAGAAGATGGAAAACAGAGTAAGAAAATATATATTTGTACATTTGATGAAGTCCTCTAGTTAGTGTTCAGTTCAACCACATGCACAATGCTCTTGTGTTTGATACAGGTTCAAATTAATATTGGGGTCAACTAACAAATTTGTCGACAATCATCTCAGAAGAGTGGTCCTATGAGAAATCCTTAGCAAAAAACCAAGGTCATTTACACAAATTAGATACTGTACTGTATTTTACAAAGCAAAACAACTCAGCTTAGTTGTGCCCTTTCCTGAGATTATCTTTCTTGACTATTCTGAAATTTGTATTCTTCATAGTTGGTCTATGGAAGCACATTATAGCCCTAAGTATTGTGATTTATATGTTTGACACTTGGTGAAAATGTACCTTTGCACAGGGTAGTAAAGCAACCATAAGCACATATCTGATTGCTTCTAAACACTACAACATATGAAATTTATAAAATGCATACTTTTTAAATTGGCAAATTCATTGTAAGTGTGGTTTGCAATGGTAACTGGCAAAAATTGCAATTATATATACTTTTCAAATAAAATTTTCAAGGTTAAAAGCACACACATATTCCATGTCTATGTTGCCATAGAGTATGTTGCCATAGAGTCTCTCCTTGTTAGGATGGATAACTTGTAATACCTAAAAACTCATTTAAACAATAATAAGCTGCCAGATATTTATAATATGAAATAATGGGTTAAACCAAGGCAACCCTTGACCCCCATTATCAGCAATAAGCAGTCATGCCACTATTAGCATTAATCAAAATGGGGAGTGCGGGTTCTACTGGTTTCCTTTAATGACACAATTAGCCTATTATGTGTATGTACATATAAGCGTGTTCACATCTGGCTGCTGTACATTGAAGTCACCCTTTTATTTTATAAAGGGCCCTTAGGATTACTCGGTGAACATTTGGAGAAATAGAATAAAAGAAGAGAAGCAAATATTTCCGTAATGCTTCCTCGACCATGACTTCCTACAGGTAATGACTGACAAATTATCTTCCAAGTTAGGTTTCCAGTTTAGTTCATGAACATGTAACCTACAGATCTCCAGATGTTGTTGATCTACAACACATGGGGGCAAATTTACTTACCTCAGAAATTGCGCCAGCGACGGCTTCGCTGACATTACAACACTTTGCCAGCTGTAGATTTGCCAGGACACCGCTAATTCACAAAAACCCGAAGTTGCGTCCAGGGTTCCGAACGCTTGCGAAGTTGCGCTGAGGTAACGTTTAGTAAAATCCGCATCTTAGTGAATTTGCGTAGTTACGTCCATTCGCCAGAGCGAAAATTTGTCTGGCTTTAGAGTGCGAAGTAGCGCTAGAGTCTATCTCCTTCGCTAGCGAATTTAACGCCTGCGCCGTTAGTAAATCGGAGAAGTTCTGAAATGACGTCACGCTGGCAAATTCACCCTTTAGTAAATTTGCCCCATCATGTTGAGGTTTATTAGTAGTACTTCAGTAACTGCAAGGCTGTCTATATAATGATCGTCAGAGAGAAGGTGCTAATATGCCTCCTATGACCCATGTTTGCATGTGATGTGTTCTATCTGCTACTCTGTGAATTGTAAAGACCTGCTCTAAAGGTCCCCATAGACGTGACAATTATTTTTTGGTGACTGACCGATTTCAGCCCAGTCTGACCAATCTGTCAAATTATCGTGCGGTTAGTGGGATTCGAACGATCGAACATCTTACGATTTCTCACCCGACATCTGTCAGAAAATTGATCGGCCAGGTTTAAAAATCTTTATCGGCCCCAGTGCAATCTATCTATGTTTGCAGTGCCAAGCAGGCAGCCACTCTTCAGTTTTCCTGGCAATATTGCCGGAAATGGTCTTTTTAGTTGATAGACACATCGTACATTTAAACGATCATTTCGAGATAATCGTGGTCTCGCGATAACGATTGGATCTTTTAAAAATCTTTACATCTATGGCCAGCTTTACTCTGCTGCTCTTAATCAATCATCTCTCTCCTAATTATCTATATGTAATATGAGTATTTCTACTATTTCTACTAACCTTCTAACATCTACTCGCCAATTCCCCGTACTTTCTTTGTAGGAAAGTACACTGATGGCAATGATGATGATTATTATTATTATTGTCATCAGCAGGATAAGGCATAAAAGTGCAGATTTTTCCACTGTGCAATAGAACAGTCGAAAAACAAAGCCAAATAGGAATATCAACCAAAACACATGCTTCCATGGCCTTATGTAGTAGCTTTAATTTACAGCATGGGAGTAAAGACTGCAAACATACTATACACGTAAAAGCCATTACGATCAAAGATGGCTGCGTCTGAATGCTAGAAAATAGCAGGAACATTTTTGTGTTGACAGTATTATTGTGACCCAATCAAAATGCAGGGCCTAAAAGCTGAACCTGGCTAACATTTACCAATACAGTTAACAGAAACTGCTGCCTCCTGTAACTATTTTTAAAATCCAGTAACATTATATGAATATGTTGCTCAGTGCCAGGAACACTACATTTTCATTACATTATCCAAATTGCTTCCAGATTTTTTCCAATTTGTATTTTTGTTGGTTATTTTAACTTTCCTCAGACTCTACAGACTTTTCCTAAGAATATTTTTGGTTGATCCAAGAAATGTGTGATGGGATGTTAACATTTGAGAATTTAAAACACAGTGGCAAATAAACAGTAGATGTTAAATAAAAATACAATGATGATTAAAATGTAGCTAATGTACAGCACCATGACTTATCAAGTACAACGTTTGATCAACTTCAGATGAATAGGTTAGGACAGATTGTTGATGTTGTTGTGTCTTGGTAGATATACAGCACGCATGTGACTAGGTGCCCCTTGAACGTCTTCCATATCTTCTTTTTGTTCTGCCACTTTTAAATCCTTGATGAAATCCATGTGTGTTGATTCTAACAGGATTTATATATGTGTTGCTTGCTTTAAAAATGTTTGATCTATTTTTTACATAGAGTACATGTGTTTAAACAATGCACCCTGGAGTTTCTCACTCCTTCATATCGGAACTTAAAAATGGGAGATAGGTGTGTCTTCCTAAACATTGAAATGAAGCTGTCTTCGCTCCGTACTATAGAATATGCCCAATTACTACTTGCTATCAGGTTTGCTATCAGAACCCACAAAATCCTACCTACGAAGTCCAACTGTACAGGGATTGGATACGTTCCATATAGAGCAAGTGACACTGGCACTGTGGGTGTATGGGCTCACAAAGACAGGGCTTTTACATAAGGTTTATTTCAATGTTTGCTTTTATTTCAACAAGTGATGGATGCATAAATGGATGCATGGATGGATCAATTTTCTATTCACCTATATTTCCCCTTTAAGTATAGCCCCCATTTGAAGTATTTGATCACATACTGCACCAGGTTGCTACATACAGGCAGATATTGTAAAATACAACTAATCATCAAATTCAAACCTCTAGAATATCTCTCAGCATAAGAAAAAAAAAGACAACAGTGTGCCTCAATTATAATTATGACATTTTACCAATCAAATATGGCTTCTGTAAGTACTATTATTTTGTTAACTATGCCTGTATCATCCACAAATGTTATTCTTCAGCTATTCAGGTGTAGCACCTGCCTGTAATATGTTTCTGCTTGTCCATGCTGTTCATATGAAGGTCAACTGGTCCAGATCAAAGATTAAGGACAGGAAAAAGTCTTGCTACTGGTGAATTATATATTTCGTTATATAGTGCAGTGTGAAAGTGACCAGCGGATTAAAAACCTTTAGGGCATGGTGTTAAGGAATCCTATTATAGTTTCTGCTCCAAATGTAAATCTTTCACATCTTCTACTAGGCTAAATAAATAGCTGGAGGCTTGCAGACTAGGTATCCCTGTCTAGTCCAAGGTTTTTTGCATTCTTCTGTTTTAAATATCTGTAATATTACTCAAAGAACACACCTTTTCCCACATACAAATAACCAAAATATAAAACAATTCTCACTCTTGAACTAGTTGATAGATAAAGTGCCAGTCCTTTATTTAATGGGACCATGGAAAAAACACTTCACAGCATTTATCTTAATTAAGGAATTCAAACCCATGTGTACCTAACACATCTGCATCATTATTTACAACAATGTAGTGTCAAACTTCATGTGATTGTATTTGTTGTGCCCTGACAGCATACTCAGAAGAGCACCATATGTGCCTAATTTCTTTTTTAGATCCTGACTTAAAGGGCTGTGTATAGAGACCAAAGGTCATGCACCTTATGCCCTTTGCTGCTTCCCTTTTGTTGGCATTTAGATAGCTATATTGTGCCTCTTAACCAAAGTGCTGGGTGTTAGAATCAAAGCCTAATTCTACCAATTTAACATTTTCTTCATTCTTAAAGCTTGAATCCCACAACCACTACACAACTCTTAGACCACTTTCAGGCTGCAGTCAAAATGCTTGCATTCTTGGGCTGGGAAGCAGAGGTCCACATAGAAACATTTAATACATTTCCATCTATAATAACCAAAATAAGACAAGTTTAGTAGAATATCCTTTGTGTCATAGAATTTCCTGTGTTGCAAATGTGTAAATCCAATATCAGATAAAACATTTCAATTAAAGTATATACAAAGTAATATGCTGTAAATCACAAAAGTTATATTTATGTGTCTTTTCTTTGAAGACAATGAGAAACCAATTAATAAAGGCTTTGGTTTAACATTACCATATTAAAAGAAAATGTTTAAGTATGTGTAAACAGTTTACATATACATATATATATATATATATATAATGGCATTAATGGTCTGTGTTTTTTTTTTATGCCTACCATTGTACCACGAGACTGGCAGAATCATGGTATTATTCAAAAAGGGACCATGTGGTAGGAAATCTTCTGTAGGAGATATTTTGGCATACAACTATAGGCCAGATTTTTTATGTGGTATAAAAAATGGTGGAATAATTTGCCACACATCTCCATGCATCACAGAATAAAAAACAAAATAAAAAATAATTTTTTTTTTACACTATTTTTCATTGAGCAACTTCCTCCGACACAGGTCTGAAGCAGTGTAAAATAACTGCGGTAAGTTTTGAATTAACACACCTTGATAAATTCACCATTTATTTTACAAACATTTCTACAAAGTTTTTTGACAAATTTCATTTTCCATGCATAATTAATAGGCCCCTATAAGATCCGCTCATTTGGTTGCCAAATTAGCGTATCTTTCTCCAAATATGCTCCCCTAAACTGCGTGTTATTGGGTTTGGCCCTTGGGCCAAACGATCAGGTTACAACGACCGCATAAATGAGCCTATGTAGTCCTCGATTGGACATAAAAATCAAACATGCCTGATCAAGCTGATATTTGGCCAGATATCGGTCGAGTGGGCTCCGTACATGGTCTTATAAGCTGCCAAAAAGGTCCTGAATTTGCATCTTGAATTTGCCCACATACGGCCATTGTAAGGCTATGGCAATTACTGGGCTAGGGCAATTTTTACCCCACTTGAATTCTTCCCATAGTCTTTAAAGGGTAATGCCTGAGGCAGTGTAGAACAAAGGATGCTGAAAAATGAGATTGACACCTTTATAAATAGTACAGCTTGTTTTTTGTATTTAAACCATAATTGCCTACCACTCTACTAGTGTCTCCTTTAACTGGGCAAACACCCACATATGTAGTAACTAAAGGCAATCTACTTATTCCTTGCTGAAGTAAAGCTGTACCAATGACCTCTCTAACCTAAGCATGAATTTTGTGCTCTCCTTTAAACCCAGCCCCTTTTCTGGCCATACGTAGTTTGTATTATAAATATACAGTATCTATACAACTACTGATGGGAGCAGACTTCTACCTTTGTTTAAAAAAAAATCACTCAACTACATGTGCCAGCAAAATATACTGCTGTAAAGTGGCACAGGAATGATATATCTTTAGTACTGTCAAAGTATTGAAATGTTTACAAATGAAATATAGCCCTTCATAATAGAGAAATGTGTTTTTAGTCATTATTGTCACTTTAAAGTACAAATCTCATGAGCAGTGATGAGGCTTCTCTTGGAAATCTGTACAAAGCAGAAGAAAACCTAATTAACCTGTCAACATATTTTCTCTATGAGCGGAATTGTTTCCTCTCCTGAGCAACAATATAGCCCCTGCCTATAAATACACCAGTTGCAAAGACGCTATGCTACAGCAGAGCACTAGATTATATAAGTACCCTGCATGCATGCAAATTATACGCACACGCCTGTAACAAACTAATTCATAATAAATGCCTTAATAAAGAGTTGCTGGTATTTACATCAATGCAGATGGGTATTTCAATCTTTTTAAAGCATATCTTTTTAAAAATGTGATTGTAATACACGGAATGAGCACATTTTTCTCCCTGTTTGCTATAACAATCGTTGCTTTTTATAATAACCGGATAAAAGAAAATCCTGCCTTGCATTTTTGTTATAACCTTTGTACACAAAGCATTTGCTACATAGGCATTACAACAGCTGCAGTAGATAACTGCTCCCTTTCTCACAGTGACATTGAAGTAGATGAGTTCAAGTCTTACGCCATTTCCTTGTAAATTAAGCACGTTATTTTATTGCACAGCATCTTGGGCACCACTAATTAGATTGTAAAATCTATGGGAATGCAGTTACTTTGCATGAGAAACACAAAGCTATATGGTATTGAGACGTACTGCATTGATACGGTCACATTGTAGAAAAAGAGAATATTGAATGCTATTGGGGGGGATTTATACACATTTTTGGTTATGAATAGCATATTTCATTTTCCCAAAAGAGAGAGCAATATATTAATATTATTGTAGTAATGTGAAAATATTTGAGATATGCCACTAAAAAAAAAAAAATACCTTGATCCTTAAAGGCGAAGGAAAGTCTTCATGCACTTGGGGTGCCAAATGTTAGGCACCCCAAAGTGATTATATTGACTTACCTGAAACCCCGGGCCGGTGCTCCTATCAGCAGAAAACTGCAATGGCCCGGGGTTATACCAGTTAGTACCACGGAGCACTTCTCTTCCATCTTCCACTTTCTTCATGCGGTTGCGCATTCGCAATAGAATGAAATGCCGAACTTTAAATAAAAAGTCGGCTATATTGTTCAACTGCGCATGCGTTTGCCTCAGGAAATTTGAAGCAAGAAGAAGCTGGAAGAGGATCGCTCCGTGGTGCTTACTGGTATACCCCCAGGCCGGTGCAGTTTTCTGCTGATAGGAGCACCTGTCCGGGGGTTTCAGGTAAGTTAATACAATCACTTGGGGATGCCTAACATTTGGCACCCCCAAGTGCAAGATGACTTTCCTTCTCCTTTAAAGGGATTCTGTCATGATTTTTATGGTGTAGTTTTTATTTCTAAATTACATTGTTTACACTGCAAATAATTCACTCTACCACAGAAAATGTCATTCCTGAACCAACGAGTATATCTTGTTTTAGTTGTATTATTGGCGTATAGGCAGCCATCTCAGGACATTGTGCCTGGGCATGTGCTTTCAGAAAGAATTGTTTCTCCTACTCTACTTGTTACCTTCCCATTATTCAGCTGGAGAGCAAAAGGAGGGGAGTGATATCACTCCAACTTGCAGTGCAGCAGTAAAGATTGAATGACATTTATAAGAGCACAAGTCACATGACTGGGCGCACCTGAGAAACAGACAACATGTCTAGCCCGATTAAGATAAAATCATAGATCAGCACCAATAACAGAACCTTACACAATATTGTTAATATTCAGTGCAGTCACTAAGGTTTTGCAACACAAATCTGTGTGTGTCTTGAACCATAGAAAATCTATGAACAGATTTCTTGTGTGCTATAGTGATTTTCACAAAGTGTATCTCCAAAATAAAATTATAATCAAGTAAAACAAGGTGCTTATAGTGCTTTCTTCACAAGGTTGAATGAATTAAAGCAAGGTGCAATAAGTGTTTTCTTCAAACAATAACATTTAGCATGTCTCCACTCGCGGGTGGGATTAGTATCAACTCCAGTCACACTTCTGAGCACATATCAAATATCACTTTCTCCAGTGTTATGGTGCAGATTGTGTAAGTGAACCTTTGCAAAACAAAGAGATGGATTCTGCCATCGAACGTGCATCTACTCTGCTACAGGCGGAAGTGATGTCACACCTGACACATTTAGTTGAGGATAGCTTCTTCAGAGGTGGATTTCCTTTCCCTGACGGTTTTCTTATATTGCCTGCATTGCCATGGTTACACTTCACATTTCTATTGCAAGTCCATTCAATGATCCATTTAAGGATCTTGCAAAAGTACTTAATTTGCCTTTAAAGCACAAGTTCACTTTCAGTCAATGAATGAATACATAAATAAATACATAAATACCTTCTATAAAATATAATAAATATAACAGTATACCAATCCTAAAACCATTCTAAAAAGTCCTTTAAAAATGTTTTCAAATGAATATCAATGTTCAAACCTAGGGTTATAAAAGTCTGTATGTCATATATCCATTTATTTTCCCTTTGCAATGGTCCCAAAGGTCCCACCCTCTCCAATTTTTTCCAACAATTTCAAGAGAAATCTGTACATAGACTTTCTATGGTTCAGGACACACACAGATTTGTGTTTCACCACCCTGGTAACTGCATTGAATATTAACAATATGGATCAAGGTTCTCAACTACAAAGATTCAGAGGGTTTATTTTTCCTTTAATTTTTTTTTGTTTTGCAATTTTAACTCTGTTATATGTCTAGCTCCATGTCAGATTTCAAAATAAAATATAAAAAAATCTGCTTGCTCTTTTGAAAAATGGATTTCAGTGCAGAAGTCTGCTGGAGCAGCACTATTAAATAACGTGTTTTGAATAAAACATGTTTTCCTGTGACAGAATCCTTTTAAACTAGGGACGGCTGGAAGTTAAAGAGATACAAACTGCAGCATGACACAGTGCTTGATCCTGTGTTGGCAGAAGCTAGGGACTGTAGTCCAGTAGTAAGTGTCCATCCAAGTAAAGGAATAGGTTTAGGGCAGTGACCAGGTCACACTGAGGCGTGGTCTGGGCAAAAGTGGAGGGAGTAGTTGACTATAATGGGGCAGGACGTACATGTTGCTAAAAATCACTTGGATTCAGTCAGTGTCGGACTGACCGCCCGGGATACCAGGAAAACTCCCGATGGGCCCAGGTGTCAGTGGGCCCTCCTGCTTCTACACATTTGGCCTATTTCACGGCCATTCCTTTTTTTTATGATAACAAAGAGGCTAAATAGATGGAATAATAGTTTATAGTATGTAAATAAAAGAGATTAGGAGAATAGAGGTTGAGTGAGGAGAAGAAAATAGTACTGAGTGGGCCCATAGTCTAAGATATTTTGGTGGGCCCCTGGTGTCCCAGTCCAACACTGGATTCAGTACCCTGGAGGTTTACATCTCTGTTTTCTGTAACGGAAGTGTCCTGCATCTGTTTACTCATTTGACTACAGAACTGTTCTATTGATATCATTAGTTATCTTTTTCTCTGTTTCAGTATGCCCCATGACACTTACAGATAAACTAACTGTGTTTTCATTTGCTCTTTTAATGTCTTGTTAATAGTTGTAATTGATCTTTATGTTTCTCTGTATACAAATGTAGGGAATTAGTGCAAAAACCCTTGCACTTATCCCTGTAAGGGATCAGGCATAGATATTGTGTCTGTGTGCTATAAGCTGTTACTTAGCAACCAGCTGTTCAGCGAACTCAGTGCAGCAGGAAGTGACACAGCAGCTACTGATTAGCTGGCAGGAAGATGAAGTCACAGATACTAGCAGAAGGAAAAAGCCTGGCAGAAAGAACCGTGGTGGACAGAGAGAGAGAGAGAGAGAGAGAGAGAGAGAGAGAGAGAGAGAGAGAGAGAGAAAGAGAGAGAGAGGCCAGAGATCTGCTGCCAGGCCCAGAGAACTGAGAGGCTTTACCAAAAGCAGACATTTGGATCAGGCTGGCGCAGGGAAGCCAGATACTGTGCCTGGAGGGACAGAGTGTGTGAAAGGAATCCAAACTGAAGGAACAACCAGCAGGAGATTCCCATCTGAGCATCCAAAGGGGCTTGTAGTCACACTGTATGTCTGAATGTGCTGGACTCACTTGAAGAGAACTCTGTAAAGCATCCAAAGAGGATTTGGAGTGAGTAGCCTGTTTATAGGGGCAGTACCCTAAAGAAGAGATGAAGATACAGAGACTGTTTTGTGGAAGGACATTAAAGTACTTTGCCTTCTTTTAGTTAGGTTGATAGTTAGCACAAGTCAGTTAGTTAGTGAGGCCCTTATTCCCACCAGGTTAGGAGTGATATTTGTACTAGTTGGCCATTTAATTTTAGAAAAACAGTTATTCAGTTTAACAAATACTGTGTGTGTTTTATTACTGTGTTCCTAGTGGGGCCACCCATAGATGCATTCCCAGATCCCACTAGGTGGAGGCACTGCGCTAGTACATACCAGGTACCCAGTCTCTCCCAATACCACTGCGGAGTGGCTCTGGTTTGTCCCGGTCCATCAGGTAAGCGCCATACGTGGAGTGTAACACCAGCAAAGGGTTACACATTTGTATTTATATAGTGCCATGCAGAACTGTACAATTTCCCAGTGCTTCATCCTTTTCCAAAGTCATATCAGCTTCACAGCTAATTTAAAGGGTTCGAATTCAGCTTGGCCAAATCTGAATCCTGCAAGAAAGGTGTTGCTATTTCTACTGTACTGGAGTTCCTCGGCAACAGCAATACAAAACAATGGCTAGTGGGACAAACATTTCTGTACACTTTTCCCCATTTGGATTTAGGATTTAGACTGCCTAACAGAGAGTGTTTTAGAAAATCTGTAAATCTTTCTAAAGGTTTCCAGTCCAAGCCAAGCATGAAAACAATTTATCCTATTAAAGCTGCTCTCCTGAAATTTTAGAAGTCAGTTTTATTTTTCACCATTACTACAGACAATCACAAGTGTACAGAACAGAATCCAATATTTATTATCTTAATAAGGAAAACTTAAGTCCAAAACAGAATTGGTATACACGTCTTACACTACCATAGACCTTAGCATCAGTAAAGCCCTTAGCTCTGACTCAGGGCAGGGCAATGGGCCAAAAGCACACAGGTCAGAAACAGAAGGGAAAGGACATTGGAGTAAGGACAATGGAGAGAAACAGTGGCACAATCAGAGATGAAAGAGGAGCAAAACAGATATGGAGGGGTGAGAAATGGAAGGGAACCAAAGGCCCCCATAACTCACAGTAGTTTTCTCATCAATTTCCTTCTTAGTCAGCCCTCCAGAAATATAAATCCCTTGGTAACTTCTAATATCTTCATAAATTACATCAGAAGTTACATTTTCCATTATATTTATAATCTTAGGAGCACTCATGCACTCAAATTGAATGATTTTAAGTTGTTACAACTTTTATTGGCTGTATAATCATTATTTATTAATGAGGGGATATCAGATGTGCTTCACGTTTCTGTGTCAATATCTGCACACAGACCAATGATGTTCTTGTCAGTGCAGATGAACAGCTTATAGGCTTCTCTCTGCCTGAGGGGAATATGCAGGCAGAGAGAAGCTGAGCCTGTGCCTTGTGTGCCCTCAGCCTAAATCTTCAATAAAATAAGGGTAGTTGTTCTTTATATAAACATTTTTTATTTTAAAAGGGGCAAAGACCAGAAGCTCAGGAAGCATTGCCATCTGAATGTGGCCTATAATTCATATTATTATTATATACATCAGGCACATATTTAACAAGATGTTTTTCATTACACTATGCACTATACAAGGCACAATTTAACAGAAACATTTTAGAATTTACAGTTTCTCCAAACACTTTTGCTGTTTACGTTCATTTTCTGTTTTTAGAGATAGAAATTAGCAATTTTCAACTGCTAATACCAGGCTTTTGTGCTCAACAGCTCCCATTGAAAGTGCAAACCCCACATGGAAAAAGATGTTGTGTTTGAAGTTATGAAATCATATTAAAAAACAGCTAAATTGCAATCACAATGGCAGCTACTCTGATGAGCAAAATAAGGTTGACTGTCAATTAGCACTATGTGTCAACTAAAGTGTAAGTATAAGTGAAGTCTCACAATCAGCACGTCGATGAGATCCAATGATACCAGTAGGAACATTTGTCTCGCAAAAAAGCAGAATTATCTGATGTGTCAAGGGGAGTTTTTTGAAATTCATGACAAAGTTTTCCAAACACGCATCAGCATATTAAAGTTCACCAATGAAGATGGATAAATGGATAATTATGAAACTCTACAAAGCTACGGCCTTGAGAATCACAACATTAAACTTATGTGACTCAGTCATACCAAAACCTGTTCCAATTCATCTTCATTTGTAATTGGCTATGGTTTATGAATTGTTGGACTTAATTTTCTGATGCTTTCTGGTCTGAAATTGAAAAATGACTCAAGCAACCAATGGTTAACTGGAAGCTTATTGGAAGCAAAACCAGCCTATTGGGTGTATTATATGTTTAAATGATTTTCTAGTAGATTTAAGGGATTATTTCAAATTATGAAAAGATCCATTATTTGGAAATTCCCAGGTCCCAAGCATTCTGGATAACAGGTCCCATACAGGTATGACTTATCTTTCTGGTTGGCCCCACTATTATTTATCTTTTATTCCAAACTACAGCACTGTGAAATAAATGTTAATAATACATGTTAATTACATAAATACATGTAAACCAGATTGCTGCTTGGTTGTTGGAGTCCTATCAAGCAGAGACCAGTTCAAATCCAAAATTAAAAATGAAGACCAGTAGCAGTTGCAGCTGCTTCTAGTAATCCAATGGTTACTAATAGTTCATTTTGAGTGAAGTAATCTCTTTAAATGATGATCTAATATTTGACGACACAAATGGTAATGATAAAGGGGGTACTTTTTTATTTTAGGACCTTGACATTTAAATTGTTAAGTCTTTCTGATGTTCTGTGCATGGGTGGACATGAACCCTGCTTTATAAGCTCACAACATGAGAATGCTTAGATATGCTACTTTGAATTTATTGTGTTTCCCATATCTACTGCCAACGTACACTACAGAGTCTCTTTCTATAACTTTTTTCCACTGATCTACCAGAAAGTGTCTGTGCCCAGCAGGGCTATTTGCTTTTCGAGAGAGAAATAATATCTCTGAACTGGTGTGCCAGCTTCCTAAGCATGTTTTATCAGGATCGGTTTACACTTTGATGACATATTGTCAAGGTGTTATACTTTCCATTTTAGAGCCCCTGTTAGAGAAATTCTGAGGGAAATCAGAAGATTAAAACCACTTTTATGCAGAAGTTCAGTGGAGATTTCTATTTCAGGGAGATATTCTTTACTATTTCGTTTCCTTTTCCATGAGGAAAAGTGTGTGTTTTTTTTTTTACAGTAAAATCTTTCTGAAACAGATAACCCACTTCAGATAAAGAAGGCAGACAGTCTTAAATAGCCTCCTTATTTGATTTTCTGTTTTGGAATTGAATGAGAACATGTAGAATTTGTAATGGGGCAAATATCTCCTGTGCGGTACCCGTTGCTAACACTTGATGTGCCATTGACTTTTGTGTGGGGCAAACCATCAGTGAAACAACGATGCAGAGAGTTCTCGTTTTCTTTTATTGTCATGGTCTTCAGTTAAGTAGCAGCACATTCACAGGCCTCAATCTCCCAGTTTTCCATACGACACTTCCATAACTGCACACTGCCAGGGAGGACACACACTCACAGGCATCCCTCTTGGGTCCTGGCCAGGTCACTCTCTAGACCTAGCCTTTCCTCTTATGCCCTGTCTGGTGGGATTCCCACTGGGAACACTATGCCTACTAACTCCTAGTTGGGGCAATAGCTGCCCATGCTAATTACCTAGCCCTCTTACACTTTTACACCACTAGGCCTCACACTACCTAGGCTCAGTAACTCTTCCAAGAGACGACTCTACTGCTGCAGAGCCCTCTGCTCTTCTAGCTTCCAATGACACATCTCTAATATCACTTCCTGAAACCTTCCCTTATATAACTTACTATTCTCCTCCCACTGGGGGACTTTCCCTTACAACTGTTATCATCTAGCTCCCCCTACTGGCCAACCTAAATACAAGTATTAACATTAAACAATTATAATAAGCCATTAACATTTTACCCTATTACAAATGTATATTATTTTCTGACAATAAGCAACAAAACCACAGCAGCCTTGGCTCATTTTTGCTTTCCCTTGAATGCCTTTTGTGCATACCTCTATTTTACTGGGCTGGTTTCACCTCACATTCCTAAATAACTATTATCTAAAAAGGAGTTGATAAAATTTGCTCCATGGTCACCTGAGTAAAATTACTTCCTATTTAAAGATTTTGAATATGTCTAAAACTTGAATAAATTACTCAAATTATGTAAAAACATATACACTGTTTTTCTTCCAGCAACAGCTGCCTTAGCATCTGGTGACCAGGTGGACAATCCAGCAAATCATATCAGATCATCCTGCTGCCAGTTATTGCACTGGCCCTGTTTTATTCCCCCCCCCCCCAGTCCACAGCCGAGGTGTCCATGAGAATCACATCTCTCACACTCAGTATCCTCTTAATGGAATGCAAAATAAGCACAACGCTCTATAACCTAATAGGGCAATATGTATATTAGCAAGAAGAGCACATTCTAAAGATTAGATTCCCTGAATGTTCCATCCATATAGATATTAAGGAACTAAGTGATTCTATAGCCATACAAGTTTAAGTGATCTTGCAGCAGCCACAATGTGGAATTAAATAAACTGATACACAAAGAATACTATGCACCATACGTCATACTTTAGCCACATACGCTTTCTATTTCAACTGTGCCCTTAATTCCCTACAGATTAGGAGCTAATTTATTCCAATTTGCAGAAACATCCCAAATATTTGCTGTTGCTGATTTCAGACGGGGAGGGCAACTCCTCAAGTGTTTTTGGTATGAATTACATTTTGTGCAAAGAGCTCCCTCTGGGCTCTGAAAAATCCTAAGCGTGCATGTTACAGAAGTGCCAAAGAAAAACTTCTTATACTGTCGAATCACCTCGCACAGCTGTTTGTAAGTTGCATGTAAATAACAGAGCCGTTTGCATTGCAACACTCATCAATTAATAACACAGCAAATCTTTATGATTCATTGTATTTGTATTGCTACATGTCTTGTTATTGTAAGCCACAGAACTTAAATGTTTTGCTGGTTATTGTAAGGGAAACTGCCTGCTCACAAAAAAACATGAGTGCTGTTGACTGCTGTAATTTGCCCCAGCATTTAATTTCAATATACTATGGACATGTCAACTTCCCACTATATAAAGCGGAGTGATTCATGGCCATGCCCCCTTTCTGCCTAGACCTTGTCCTGTACTATACAAACCATTCCCTGTTCCATCCAGAGCATGCCATCTTGCCCCACAACTATAAAGCGTGTAAACATGGGTAACCCCTAAAAAGTTGATTCTGTTATCCTGCACTTACAATGGGTAAAAAGTATCAATACAGCATATAAAACAGCTTGTTTGCAGTAGCCATGTGGGATCCAACAGGGCCCAGAGCTGATGAAGTGACAGATATTTATAGACATATATCAACTATTTTCAGTGTTCCTTATCTTAATGCAATACCTTTACTTATGGCTCAAACCATATGTCAAAGTAGAATCACCTGACGAAGGGGCCTGCCCCCGAAACGTTGTGGTGTTTGACACAATAAATCCATAGGGGTATATCCCCTTTTGCATTCAATTCTGTGTGCCGTTTCCTCAATTTCTTCGTTTCCTGTCAAACCATATGTCCACTAGCTAGATGAGTTCTTTCCCTGTTTTGATTTTGATGGATACCTGCCTTAAACTTTGGCATATCTGTCACTATATTATAATTACATTAGAATGTAAGTGCTCATGTTCAATTACAAATGGATGTATGATTCCACATTCCAAGTGTTATATACCTATATACACTCCACTTTACTTGTGCTAACATGCCAGTTGGCACAAGGGAGCCGTGCACTTAAAGGAAAACTATACCCCCCAAACAATGTAGGTCTCTATAAAAAGATATTGCATAACACAGCTCATATGTAAAACCCTGCTTCATGTAAATGAACCATTTTCATAATAATATACTTTTCTAGTAGTATGTGCCATTGGGTAATCATAAATAGAAAACTGCCATTTTAAAAAATAAGGGCCGCCCCTGGGATCGTATGATTCACTGTGCACACACAAAAAAAAAAAACTATACTTCTTAGGTCACATGAGCCAATTAACAGACAGAGTTGTGTCTTTTGCTTCAACATTTCTTCTTGTTACAGTTAGAGTTGTAGTATTTCTGGTCAGGTGATCTCTGAGGCAACACACAGACCATCACAAAATGGCAGTTCAAGGCAAGAGATGTAAAAGGGCAATATTTACTTAAATATATATACCAGTTTGATATGATTCTTTAATATGCAACTTAATATGATATAAACTATCTGTTGCTTAAGTATTAATTTTGGGGGTATAGTTTTCCTTTAACACAGGCATTGAGCAGACAGTAAATAAAGGGTTTTCTCTGAGATAGTCATTCCCATTTGAAGCAGTTTAATTACATACAAATGCTTTTATTGACACTGACAACAGCAGCACCACTGCCGCTTGTGCTTAATTTACGCAAGGGTACCAATTGACCAATTGGGTATAAATTGCGGGGAACACAATTGTTATAGAATTCTGTTAAAGAATATGGCATTGTGGGTAAAAACATGGTGAAATGCCTTTTTGTAGCTTGTTTAATAATGTGTTTTAGTCCTACTTGGGGAATTCCTACTACTATTGGATTTGGCAGTAATAGTAGACCTCTCGGTGACTTCTGAACCCATGTCACTAAGGTAGTAGAGAGCTCAATCCAAACAGAGAGGCTGTTATAAAAGAATGGCATGGAATGAGAGGAAAGACATCTTACTGAAAGCAGGTATGTTAGACTTCTGGGGACCAAATATTTACACCCTGCCAGGGGGTACTCTGGAGGGTTGATAGGCCTGCCAGATACTTACACAAGGATTAGATTAATTCATAGACACCCTACAGACATTTATGGTGAGTGGCCCAGGAGCCCTAAGGTGCATTTGTCAGCTTTCAGCCAAAATGCCTGGCCATAGCTGTGTATGTGTGTGGGACCACCGTTTTGACTCCACTGCATCATAATCAGTCTGTCCAGACATAAAATTTAGTTTGTAATGGTTTCCATCTTGCCACCTGTTGTAAGTAATCTGTCAAAATTGTTAATGACAAGCATTGTCATGCCTTCCAAAAGATTGCCTTGTTCTTGCCAGGGTCACTCCTACCATGAGGCAAGGTGAGAACCTTGCCTCGGGCAGCAGCGAGCAACCACTTACAAGGGGCGACAAAAAGCCACCTCTTGTAATTTTAAAAGCCGAATTTACGTGGTTTAACCCAGAAAATTCAGCTCCTCTAGTGCAGAGAGTGCTATTCCGCTCATTGCACTAACTATGTGGCCCCCTTTTCTCTCTCTGATGCTGATGTTTTACACTTGAAGCAGGAGAGGGGACCTCAGGTGGCAGCAGCCTCAGGATCACCCCTGGTTCCTCCCATCTGTCAAATAATCAATTTAAACATCAATCAGCCATACATTTTACACATAAATATGAGTGTTACCAGCTTTATACTCTAAAGTACATAAACTACATTATTTTTCACTAACTCTGAGATTTTAAACAAAGTAGTGAATATCAGGTCATTCTCATAACTACACAGAAAAAATAATAATAATTAGGGAAAAATGTTAAAAAGATGTGCTGGCAATAAGACATGCCATTGTCTATCTAACATGTTTTAAAAGCACACACACACAGCAGGCACTATTGATAACACAGTATTAGGGGCCAGAGTAACACATTGCAAGGCAGTCCTTTACCATCTGGCCCTCGGAGCTGGGGAAACAATTCAATTGCTCAGGATTCATTAAGCTACTGTTTTGTTTATTGCTTTCTTTATATCTTGTACTTGAAATATCTTGGGCATATTTATCTTCTAGTTATTAGCATTTATTTCAGTTGAAATGCGCTTCCTGTGTGTGAATATTGCACTATGCATTATGCTAGATCTAGAATGACATATTTCAATTTGAAATAGCTTCCCATTAATATGAACACAAATTAGTATCTTTTTAAGTCCCTTTTTTTATTTTTCTTCCTCAAAATTCATTTCCATGGTTAATGGCCAGGATGATTGTATGGTTTTTATGATAGAAATGAAAATCCATTTTCAGAACCTTACAGCGAACATAAAAAAATAAACTCACCACTACTCTAAATGGTTGAATTCCAGCATTTTAAACGGCTCAGTGTTTGCATACCTACCTGTAAGTCTTTTATTTACATGCATTTAAATTGAAAAATTACTTGTAAAATATTCTTGAAAGCAAAACATAACACTAGAGTGCTGCTTTTTTATTTATTTAATTTAGGAAGGCACATAGATGTACGGGTATGCTAATTATTATCAAGGATCTATTATACAAAATTCAGGCTTTCAGAAAGCTCTGAAACAAAAATTGATATGAGTGACTTATTTTCTCTTTATATGTAGTCGTAGGCTGGCACAAACCGGACTTCACTTCAAAACTTCATGCAAATAAAAAATAGTTTATTTAACAAAAAAAGCCTTACGTGTTTCGTGCCTTGTGGTAATTTGTTATAATACTTTGTGTTTAGCAGTGTCGGACTGGCCCGGCGGGATACCGGGAAAAAACCCGGTGGGCCCCGACCCTTGTGGGCCCCCGCCGGGCCAGAACCCTTCTCCCGATATTTGCAATCGCAAAATTTTTTTTATTTCCGGCGATGCGCAGCGCCGCCTGCGCCTGCGCGCCGAACGGCGTTGCTGCGCATGCGCGCCGATCGGCTTTGTTGCGCATGCGCGCCGAGCGGCTTTGTTGTTGCGCATGCGCGCCGAGCGGCTTTGTTGTTGCGCATGCGCGCCGAACGGCTGGGCCGACAGGTTTTAGTAGGGGGCGGGGCCCCTGGACAGCAGTCCCGGTGGGCCCCGGCCTCCCAGTCCGACCCTGGTGTTTAGTATCATGACTGATGTGCCTGTGGCCGGCACATTTCGACTGACTTGAAATCACTTCTTTTAGCACCAAGTTCTTGAATATTTGGAGATGTGCACTTTCCTATATACACACAGTATATACAGTGTGTTTATACAGGTCTTGGAACTCCAAGTTGAGGAAGGATACATTATTTATTATAATTCACAAGCTTCAATGAGTCATGTGATACAAATTATATCACTAAGCACTATTTACAAGGATTTCATTATATATATATATATATATATATATATATATATATATATATATATATATATATATATATATATATATATGGTACAGTTTAATGGCTTTATAAAGAAAAGAGAATTAAACCCTAAAAATGAATAGGGCTAAAAATGCCATGTTTTACATACTGAACTTATTGCACCAGCCTAAAGTTTCAGCTTCTCAATAGCAGCAATGATCCAGGACTTCAAACTTGTCATAGGGGTCACCATCTTGGAAAGTGTCTGTGACACTCACATGGTCAGTGGGCTCTGAGCAGCTGTTGAGAAGCTAAGCTTAGGGGTCATTGCAAATTATCAAGCAGAAAACAAGGTTGGCCTGTTATATAAACTGATGCTACAGGGCTGATTATTAAATTCTGATGCAAATTGCACTGGTTTCTGTGCTGCCATGTAGTAATTATCTATATTAATTACTAATCAGCCTTATACTGTGAAATGTATAGTCTATGCGTTCTGTATATTTTGAGTCGGTCCCTAAGCTCAGTAACTGACAGCAGCATGTGCAGTGAATCAGCAGAAAAGATGATGGGGAGCTACTGGGGCATCTTTGAAAGCACAGATCTTCCGTGCTAAAGGGCTGTGGTCGCTTCGGGCTGGTACAGAAGCTCAAAACATAATGTACAACATTTCTAGCTACTTCTTTAGTTTAACTTTCCTTGTCCTTTAAAGATTTAAAGGTATATATTAATACAGTATGTATCCTCCTTGTCATCTACTTATAGGGAATTTTGTAAGGAACTTCCTGAATAGTATTATGCAGCCTTAATAAATTGAAGTACTGGTATCCAGAATGCTTGGAACCTGGGGTTTTCAAGGGGTGATTCACCTTAAAGGAGAAGGAAAGCTACAGAGGCATTTTATTGCCAATAGATTAGCTACAATAGTGCAAGCTAGAATGCTATATTTATTCTGTAGAATGTTTTACCATACCTGAGTAAAAAGCTCTAGAAGCTCTCTGTTTGTGTAGGATAGGAGCAGCAGTATTAATGTGGTGTGACATCACTTCCTGCCTGAGTCTCTCCCTGCTCTGGGCTCAGATTACAGTAGAGAAGGGAGGGGGGAGGGAAGAGGAGCAAACTGAGCATGCTCTTGCCCAGGGCAATGAGGTTTAAGCTGAAGGCAGGAAGTCTGATACAGAAGCCCATGAGTACACAATAGAAGGAAAGAAATGCAGTGTTTCTTTTGACAGGGGACTCAGGGCAGCACTACTTTGGGGGTTTACTGGTATATTTATGTGGACCTTTCTGATAAGGCTTACTTAGTTTTTACCTTTCCTTCTCCTTTAAAGTAAACTTTTAGTATGCTTTAGAATGACCAATTGTAAGCATTTTTTCTGTTGGTCTGCATTTTATAACATTTTGTCTTAAACATTTTATAGTTTTTAATTATTTTCTTCTTACTCTTTCCAGCTTTCAAATGGGAATCACTGACCCCATCTAAAAAAACAAATGCTCTGCAAGGCTACAAATTGTAGTGTTATTGCTACTTTTTACTACTCGTCTATTCAGGTCTCTCCTATTCATATTCCAGTCTCTTATTCAAATCAATGCATGGTCACTATGGTAATTTGGACCCTAGCAACCAGATTGCTGAAATTGCAAACTAGAGAGCTGCTGAATAAAAAGAAATAACTAAAAACTCAAATAATAAAAATGGAAACCAATGGCAAATTGTCTGCCCAACAAAAGAATTTCAGAGAACTTCAACCTTACGGCCACAACCGGCCACCCTCTCACATCCAGAGCTTTGTGCAAGTATGAGCGGGCATTTCTTTAAATCTAGAGAGGTATGTGTCCCATTAATAATTTGTAACACTCGTTAAGAATGTAAACATAATAGGACAAAGAAAAGGGAAAACAAAACAAAACAAAAAGCAATGTTAACATTACATTGTATATCCATATCGGAGATTTCAGAGAGTGTTTACTGAGTTTCACAGGTTAAAATTTGTTTACCGTGCATAAGATGCCAAAAGCCTATTAATGCAGTGACTCCTGGGGGGGGGAGATTTTGCAGCACCGTTGGTCTCCTGGAGTGTAGCTTGAATGAACTGCTTAGTTTCTTGGAGTAACGGATTACCCTGCAGAATTTCCATGTCGTACCAGGTTGTGTTTGAAAAGTATGTATTGTTAGATATCTAAGTGGTCATGGAAGGTTAGTAATGTACGTGGACCAAATAGAGAATTTTTTTGGTCATAGCATTGAACCAGTCCATATGAAAGATATGGTATAGTTTTTATTTAATGAGTGTAATTTAATGAGATGTAGTATTGCCTTTCGGGATGCTGTTGCCAATCTTCCTGTCAAGTGCTTTCTGCCCTATTTAATTATGGGTAGGATGTTACGTTGCTAAATAAGGTCCAATCCACAGTGGATTGAAGTGGTTTATTTGCCATCTGCATCCAATAGGAGGTCACTTCCAGCCAGAAAGTTTGTATTTTGGGGCACAACCATATGTAAGAGATTTGCCTTGGGAGCTTGGCACCAGGTACACCTGTCTGAGGGGAGGCTTCCCATTTTGAAGGTATTCCTGTTGTGTCTAGATTTATAACAATTCATAATATATGGTATATATGTGCAGTTGAGCGTTTTGTAGTCTTTTCTTTCCAAAAATTGTCAACTTGGTTGTCATTTCCTATGTCCTTTAATTTGTTAATCGTGTGTCATGCGAAGTGTAGTAATTGTAAATTAAGGGAAGTGAAGGAGGATGTGAAAGAGAATTTTTCTTTCAGTTCTGGCGGGGACAGCAGTACATGGTTTCTTTTCATAAGATCTTGTATGTTGTATAATCCCTTGTCTTGCCAAGTATGTAGTTAGATAACGCTATAGTAACGTTTTTTGTTACCTATCCAAGTTTAATATGGTGAGTGGTGTAAGGGGAGACAATGTTTGTGTCTCAAAGGTTTGCCACGTCTTAAAGGTGTCAAAAAACAGTGAGTTTTTTTTTAATGGCTGATGAGTAGCTGCAAGTGGTGAGTGAAGAATAAAATTTAGAGTGGGGCCTTCAGAATGGTATTGGTCTAATTTTATTGTTCTAAATAAGTTTCAGTTCAGTCTCCTGCATATCTTAGTAGTGGTGCCTCATTATATTCCTTAATGTTTGATAAATTGACACCTCCTAAAATTTTTGATAGTAGTGTTCTGCTTTTTTAAAGGGGATGTCTATCGGCCAATCTTGTGATGAGGTGTCATGAAATTGGACTGCCTCTGATTTTTCAGGGTTAATTTGAAAACCAGCTATATGACCAAATCTGTGTATTATCGAAAATATTGTTTGTGGTTTGTGTATAAAAAGTAATATGTCATCTGCAAAAGCTATAACTTTCAGCTGTGTCTGATTTATTTGTATAACTGGAATATTTGAGTTCTGTAAGAAATGTCTTAGTAGAGGGTCAATGGTTAAATTAAACAATAGGGGTGATAATGGGCAGCATTGTCTTGTTTCCCTGCTGATCATGAATATGTCCGAGTTAAGGCTGTTGACTGCAAGAAATGTGTATGGGGCAGAGTACAGGCTTTTAAATAAGTTAAGCATTTGGATGCCAAAATGTTGAAATTGTAATAATTGTTGTATATGTGCATGTGCTATCCTTGGAAAGCTTCTAAATTTAAAAACATGGAAATCATATTTAAAAAAATCATTTTTAAAAATTAATTTACAGATAAGAGTTCCTATATCTGTACTATTGTACTATATGTATATATATATATATATATGTACATGTATATATATATATGTACATATATATATATATATATATATATATATATATATATATATATATATTTTATTATTTAATTTTTAAATATTAAATAAGGACTTAATAAACAGTATGTCAGTATATCACAGTGCTCTGCCTGTATCTGAAACTCTTTCTGGACCAGGATCTTGATGTACTGGGGGTTCAATCCATAACAATAGCAAAGCAAAGAAAAGGGCATTACCACTACTAATCTTGGCATTCCTTTCAGGAAAAATAAATCCATCCATTGCATCACTCTTTCCCATTTTTCCCAAGTGAAGACATAAGGACTGTGGGGTGTAGCAACAGATGGGAATGATGACAATATGTGGCTTCCTCTCTCACCATTGTACCATTTCTTTGGGCCAGCATCCCACATTATCCCACTATCTCCTGTACATACAATAGGACAAACTATTTTCTAGCTAGAAAAGTCTAAATGCCATACGAACCACAGTTCCAGAAATGTTATTATGAATTTTCCCATGTGTCATTCATTAAGCAGTTTTAGCAGGTAATCTATGTTGAGGTTAGTATATTTCGTACCTACATTCATATGAATCCATTATCTCAAAACACATGAGATTTAATGCCAGGTCTCCTCTCCTTAAAAATCTGTTTCTCAAGGGAAAACAGAATTTATACAAGAAAATAGCTGTTCTTTTTTATGGAAATGTACCTAGTACATATTGGCTTCTCATTGCAACATACAGAACAATACCAGAAATCACATCATATCTAGAATCAACCAACAGCGGATGCTTCCCACTGTTATCAAGCTTATATACCATATACTGCAAAATGGAATAGCCCAACAGAAAAAAATATCAGTGTGCACCTCCTAAGTAAGTAAGTAATGCACGAAAAGGCCATTAGGCCATCTCTGCTCCTTTTTAAGGTTTTCTGTCTAACTCTAGTGACAATCAAAAATGCTTGTGTTGGCAGCGTCAATATTTGAGTAAGGCGGAAATCATTTGCTCTATAATTCTTAAAACTGCATTCTATTTAGTAACATAGTGATAGAGAATTCAATTTACCATAGCCTACTTCAAAAACATACCAAAAAAAGCAATAAATAGAAATAATGCATTAACTAATATTGTCTTAGCAGCAGTAGACTTAACAAAGCTTCTCTAGATGGGTTGGACTTATTTGTAGATGAGTATTCATTTGGAGGATGCAGTATTTTAATATGTATTTGCATTTTGCATTCAATAAAGATTGACCTGATTTGCTACAGGTACATCATTTAAATTGCATATTTACTGTATGCTACGAGAAGGAAAAGACAATTTTGCACAATAACATGATTCAAATGTTTTACCAGCATGGATTCAGATTGATTTCAATGCAAAGGTAATGTTTAATGTTTACTCACCGACTCTTGAGATAATTTAGAGCAGGAAGCAAAATGTCCCATGTGCCATCACCCTTAATGATTTCCAAAAAGCTTTTTTGGTTACATAAAACAACAAATCTACATCTTTTCACTAAACTGAACACAAAATACAACATAAAAATATCAAAAATGCACCTTTCTATATTTCTCTTTTAGGGTAGGCTATAGATAACCAGTCACCACTGATACATGTATGGGATCTGTTATCCAGAATGCTTGGGAACTGGGGTTTTCCAGAGTTTTCCAGCTTTCTGTAATTACGTTTACTAGAAAATCATATAAACATGAAATAAAACCAATAGGCTGGTTTGAATTCCAAAAAGGATTAATTATCTCTTGGCTTGGCTCATGTACATGGTACTGTTTTATGGTTACAGAGCAAAAGGAAATTAATTTTAAAAATGTTGATTGTTTTATTATAACAGTGTCTATGGGAGACAGCCTTTCCGTAATTTGCAGCTTTCTGGATAACAGGTCTCCAGATAATGGAACCCATACCTGTATCCTACGCATTAATAGTTGCATGGTTGTTTTTTCACTGAAAAACTAACAGTTGTTTTCATTTGAAAAAGACAACCTTAAGCAGACTAAATGTGATGAGCTTTTTGTGAAACTTTGTTTTCCTAATTATACTGTTAGGCAGTTTACTCAATTATACTGAAGCAGTATTACACAGTGGCAGGTGTTACATTTCGCTCTTGGCATTTTGCTTTCTACAAAAATTGTTAGTTCACATTTTCTTTGTTTAAAAGCAATTTCCGAATGCTGGTGAGCATTTTAATGTTATCCGAATGAATGGAGATCAAAGTGCCCCCTGCATTTAGTGATTTATTAATGGGAACATGAAGTACTGCAAAGCTTGCAATACATTACAACCTTTTAGAAAATTGTGGCTGTATTGAGAAGTTTATGTTTATGAAAAATAACTCCGAGATAGAGGATCAGCAAGTTGTTAAAGGCTGAAGAGCTGGAGAGGTTAATAGGTGTGTACACTTGGCCGTGAAGGTAAGTGTTAAATGAATATTACAATGTAGACAAGAAGCTAAGACCACTCATTTTTAGGGAAGCTAAAGGCCCCAAAGAGCTAATGTAAAATTGTTGAGTGTTAACATAAGGTTAAGTGACTAATTAAGGTAGTATTTCCTGACATTACTCTGCTGATATTCTCTCCCAAGTTTTTTTTTTGAGGAGGAAGGAGACAACAGTACAGAGCAAGGTCTTAGCTGTATAAAACTGCTAACATCTTTAAAAGAGAAAAAAAATTGTAAATTGTGTTTAGGAAAACACAACAAGCACATATTATGTATTTTTGGCCTTTAGAACCCCCTTAAGAGCAGAGTGGGTTATGGTTAAATTGAGCCAAAGAAGATTAAGGGGCATATTTACTAAAGGGTGAATTGTCACCAGCAACCGTTTCACACACATCGCACCACTTTGCCAGACGCAAATTTGCTACCACTACACTAATTCACTAATATGCAATGTCCGCCATGGGAGCCGAACGCCGGCAACTTTCCCCTAGCGTCACTTCGGTAGTGCGAGCATTTCATAGCGAAGATGCACTTTCTGCAACATCGTTTCGTTTGTGCCTAGCGGAAATTCGCTAGTGAACTTGCGCTTAGGTCAATTTGCATAAGGTGGGTAATTTAAAGCTGTATTCTTATAAATGTTGGTGCAAATGCTTGAAGTTACCACTTTTTCTTATACATGTCCAGTGAACCTTAATAAAGACAAGAGAGTTAATATAATGCTATACACATGAGCCCACTGTAAAATGAATGTTTCATATGTTATTAAATGTCTGGAGAAAACCGGTTACCCAAAAAAAGTTTGTCAGCCAAAAACAGTTTAGTCAGGACTTTTGCAGGCAATTCTGCTACAAAAAAGGAAAAGTCACCAGCGTTTCTGGAACTTTAATTCATTTTCGGCTCACAGGATATGATGTAAGTGACAGAATATTGAGGAAGATCTCGCTTCTTTTTAGCACTTTGCCTGGTCTGAGGTGGCGATAGCAACTCTGGCGAAGGAGGTAACGTTCAGTAAAATCTGCATTTTAGTGAATTTGCGGAGTAACGTCCGTTCGCCAGAGCGAAAAGTCGCCTCCGATGGTCCCGTTCGCTAGTGAATTGGCGCCTGAGCCTGCTAGTAAATTGGCAGTGTCCCTGCGGGTGGCAACGCTGACCAAAAGTCGCTAGCGTCAGCCACTTTGCTCTTTAGTAAATCTGCCCCTAAGAGTCATGAAGGGAGAGTGTCTATTAGTGCAGGTTGTAATCCATAGCTTGGAACAACAGAGAGTTCAGGGAGAAGCAGACAGTGGGTGAAAATTGAGTGACCAGTGAATGGATTCCATTGTCTCACAAGACACCTTTATAAAAGTAAAATACAAGCTGGAGCGGGCTGATGACCTAAAGGGCAAGACCAACAATGTAAAATGGATGGGCAAAAGACATAAAGTAGTGGTCCTGCACTCAATAATATTGTCCGTTTTAAACTACTTCTAAATGTACAGTTGTATTTTGAATTTGGCAATCAAACGATTGCAGCAGTTTTTCTTTATTAAATAAAATAAGTATAGATTATTAAAGTTTATATTTGCAACAGACAAAGTCAGCAGGACTCGGTGCTGATGACAAAGCAATAATTTCCAAGCATTATGAATAATAGATCCCACAACTGCACTATATAAGTTTGTTATTCAGCTATTACTTTTACTGGCATTTAATGTGTATTATTCTGCTGTAGAGTGTACTTTGTCGGTGCTGCCCTGTGGCATATCATTCAGATCACACACCTTTTTATGTACTCAAATATATCATTCACTAATCTTCATCCTACTTAGTCTCCTACTTATGGCTTGGTCATAAGACAGGTAATATTTTCAAGAACTGCTGTCAAGAAGGAGTCTTGGCTAGAAAACAAATTCATACATTATTCACACTACCAACAAAATGTTGCTTAATCAATAGGCACCATTCAGTATAGACATGGAGGTCACAAAGGTTTAGCTATATAACAGGATTGCAAGTAATCCAGTATTAACCTATTTAGGCACCACACAGTGCAAGTGCATCTTTTATAATTAGCAAAAACCTCTTGAAGGTCCACAATAATCCTTATAGTGTGACTAATATTTCCCTCCATACTTCTAACACTTCTTTTGGTCATGCGCTTAATCAGACATAAGGCAATGGCCTGGAATTCTTGGATTTAGTCATTATATTTTTGAAGTTATTCTTCTTTTGTAGATATTTCAGTTTATAGTAAATCATAAAAGAGACGTCAACCTTCGGGTAGAAATCATAATATTCACCTACTTCCGGTTCCACAATGGGTGATCATTATAATTGCTGGTACTGACCATAGATACTGACCATACTGACCTAGAGCATATGGCAGGGTGCAGTAACGGAACTAGGTGAGGGCAGGCCCTGGTGCGGGCCGTGCAGCCGCCCCCCCCTCGTCCGTGCGCATTTAATTTTGCGGCTGCAGCCGACTCCAGCCAGCTGCAGTGCACGCAATCTGCCGGGGGGGGCCCTGCGGGGGTGCGGGCCCTGCTCCCCCGGTAGTTACGCCACTGCCAGGGTGACCCAAGCAGGAGTCTAGATTTAGACTAATTAGTTTATTGTCAATGGCAGGGCTTTCTATCCAATGCATAGGCTATGTGTTAACACAGGCATAGGCAAGGCTACACCAAGAAAAGTTAATGGAGTCTATACCCTGGGGTAAATCAGCAGTACAGGGACCCTGAGTGCACAGAGACAATAGCAGAGATGGATTAGTCTTCTTACATTGTCATAAGAAAGATAAGGTATGAGAGTGCCTGAGAGAAAACTGATAATAGTGCTTAAAGGGCAAATCAAGCCCAAAATAAAAATTTGCCTAATATAATTCTAAGCAACTTTCCAATATATATTTATTTAAAAAAAATGTCTGTGTCTTTATTTGTAAAAACAATTGCTATTGAAAAGCAGCATTTGCTTAACTCCTGCGTGTTGCTTTTTAAACAAGGTTGCAAAAGTCATGTTTTCTTTTATTGGGTAAAAAATCGTTTTTTGGGTTGACGTTCCCTTCCTGAAATGAATGAAAAATAGTTTTATTAAATTAATAAATGTGTTTTATTTTTGACTTTCAAGTAAAGTTTGCTCATCTCAGATGAATTCTATATCATGCAATAATGACTTAGAAAAAAACTTACAATAAATATGTAAGACAAATAGAGGTGAAATATACATGCAAATACAGTAATATGTTACAAAATACTGTACTATAAAGCCACTGAACTTATCTGAAGATACTGTATATCTTTCGTGCATTTTGCAGAATTTTACCCTAGGAAATGGTTCACATGTTTCTTAAGCCTGAATGTATGCACCTGCACTGCTTGAATATCACAGTGGTCAGCAGGAATTGCATGCGATACAAGTTCAGCATAAATGATCCACAAAGTGGAGGCTGCATGTACACAAGGTATTAATGATATGGGATTGCAACAGTGGTCAATGAATACATATATAAGAGACAGCAAACAGGAGCATTTTTCAGTGTAACTTGCTTTTCTTCACTTCCATATTTTTACTATACTGTAATTCTGGTGAATTATAGTAATATAACAATTATGTCCATTGAGAGCGGCAGATGGGTATTTAGTTTTGATATTCTAGCAGTTTGCATAGCATGTTTGTATCGACATCTTGAACCAATTGCTCAAATTCATGGCTGCAATTGTTCTGCAACCCAAAACATCCTGTATATCATGAAGTGGCAATAATGTTATAAACTAAAGAACATTGCTGAGTGTACACAAGAAAAAGTGTTTGGGCACAAGACTCAGGGGAGGCCAGTGCTGCTATTCCAGTGAAGAAGTGACTTAAACTGACTATATTTTAGTGTGTAGAGCATCTCTATCACCCCTGTTACAGGCATACTGGATACATATCTTACTCTACAGCCAGTGCCCAGCGCAGTATATATACTGTGTATACTGTTTCTTTATGCTAAGATGTCTTTCTGATACTCAATGCCATCCATGGCTGCCCAATGGTTTTCTGCACTTTCCTAATGTGAATGTTCTAATACTCTGAATGACTACCGGTTAGTCATGTGAATATTCTAAAGGAGATCATAAACTGTCCACTAATTGCCTATATCCAGGAAATTGGCCATTGTTTTGTTTAAGGTGACAGCCTGAACAATCTAAACTGCAGAAACTGAAAAAAGTCTTGGCTCCTCTATACACTATCTTGAAGGTACACTGTCAGATAAAATATCCAAACTTGCCCAATCCTGAACTAACCAATATTCATACAACAAATATATCATTAGAGTTCATCTTCCCAACAGACAGCTACTACTAATTGTACATAACAATTTTACTGGTATATGTATAGCCAACTTGAGTTACCGATTCATTCAGTATCCTTTTGGCCTTCTGATAATCAGAAGAAAAAGTTCACAGAACAGGTAAAAAACCCACCTAAAAACGCAATTTTTTTTTTAAAACTGAACAAACCAAAAAGAGCCAATGGGGCAAATTTACTAAAGGGCGAAGTGGCTAACGCTAGCAAAAATTTGCCAGCGTTACGTCATTTTGCCACTTGTTGCGGCAAAACAAGTTGTGGATTTTCGTGAATGTTACCTCTTGCGTCAGACTTTACTTCGCCACCTCAGACCAGGCGAAGTGCAGATAGGAGTAGATAGGACTTGGTTTAAAAAAAGTTTACATTTTTTCTAAGTCCCAAAAAACGCTGGCGTGTTTTACTTTTTTAAGGGTGATAGGCTGAAAAAGATCGTAATTTTTTTTAGGGTACCCTCCTTCCCCCCTACATTTGATAACATATGGCACCTAAACTATACAGTGGGCACATGTGTAGGCCATTAGAACACATTTATTAAGGTTCCCTGGCTTTGTGTAGTGTAATGTGTTTTGTGCTGCATATATGGCCATTGTACTTTAACTGCACGCCGTGTGCAAATTTCCGATCGCTAGCGTAACTTCGAACCGCTGATCATAACATCGATATCGCAACTTCGCAAATGAACGGTAACTTGTGCGCAACTTCAGATCATTGTAATTTTGCGCAGCCCTGGCGAAGTGCGGCGAAGTCAACGCTGGCGCAAGTTCGAAGGTAACTCAATTTGCCCCAGTATCTCCAAGTGCACCAATGCCAAACATTGATAGCATTATAAGGGCATGTGATAGCCACAGAATGTAATGCTGTGCACAGAAATATTCTCTTTGGTGTTTTTTTAGTGGCTTTAACTACAATGTACTGTCTACATAACCTACAGTCTCAACATAACCTCTCAAAAGCAAACATTTCATTAAATCAGACATGCTATTGAAAAATATAGCTGACATCTTAATACATAAAAATAGCAACTGAACAATTTTACAACACAGAATCTGTGCATTGTCTTGAGAATATATACTTCAGATAAAGATTCCCCATATCTTCTGAGCATACCAACAGAAGCTTGTTATGCCTCTTTAAGCTGGATGGTCAGGTGGTACACCCATATGCACAATGTATTGGTGTCACATTAAAATTACTTCCTTCCATATCACTGCCTACAGTTGGCGTTCATCACTAAAATCCAAGAGCAATCTCAAGAGCATACTCTATATCCAATGGTGGCTATGTACAGGTTTAGGGGCAGATTCACTAAAGGGCGATTTCACTAAAGGGCGAATTGTCGCCAGTGTCCGTTTCGCACACATTGCACCACTACGCTAATTTTCAAATATGAAAAGTTGCGCCCGGGCGCCAAACACTGGCAACTTATCGTTAGCGTTACTTCAGCAATGCGAATATTTCATAGCAAATCGTTCATTCGCTAGTGATCTTGCGCTTAGGTCAATTTGCATAAGGCAGGTAATTTAAAGTTGTATGGAAGTCTTTATTATAAATGTTGGTGCAAATGCTTTAAAGTTAACACTTTTTCTTAAAACGTTCCAGGGAATCTTAATAAAGACAAGAGTTAATATAATGCCCTACACATGAGCCCACTGTAAAATGAATGTTCCATATGTTATGAAATATCTGGAAAAAACCGGATACCCAAAAAAAGGTTTAAGTCAGCCAAAAAAAAGTTTGTCAGGACTTTTGCAGGCAATTCTGCTTCAAAAAAGGAAAAGTAGCCAGTGTTTTTGGAACTTGAATGCATTTTTGGCTCACAGGATATGATGTAAGTGACAGAAGATCTAGCTGCTTTATAGCACTTCGCCTGGTCTGAGGTGGCTCTCACGAAAGAGCTAATGTTCAGTAACTTTTCTGAATATGCAGACTAATGACCGTTTGCCAGAGCGAAAAGTCGATTGGCCATAGAGTGCTAATGAACGCTAGCTCTGGTCCTGTTCGCTAGCGGATTGGCAATGACCCTACCGGTGGCAATGTTAGTGAATTGTCGCTAGCGTTAGCCACTTCGCTCTTTAGTAAATCTGCCCCATTGTTCTCACCTTGCTTCATAATAAAAGTGTACGGACTACATTGAAGTGCACTAATCCTCTACTAAATGTATATATATTTTTTCACACAAAAAAAGTTTTCATGTTTCAGCTTCAAACACTGATATATAACCTGTGATATATCAACCAAATTATTGGGTGGGTTAAAATCCTCAAGTTGTCATCATATTAGTATAAAATCTCCCGATAAACATTTTAGCAAACAAAAATTTCTATCCATAAGCAGCCAACAGCAATTATTATTTTTAAGAAATATTTATTGAGTGCCAACATATTTCACAATGCTGCACAAAAGATGGTGTATATCCTAAACATACAGATTACATACAATATGGACTGATACAGGAGGTACAGAGAAGTATGCTATTTACAGCTTACAACAGTACCGCTTACAAATAAGGTTTTACAAACAAGGTGTGGGGTTGAACAAGGAGCCAGCAAGATCAGAGATGTAGCATTGGTTTTTGCACTTAGCAGGTGACTTCGAGTGTATCATGAAGAAATGCTGGGCTAGAAATTTTATGTGAGTTAGGAAGTAATGAGGAGTAATGGGAAGGGCAGAATCAAAGATAACCCATGGCATTAGGTCTGGATAGAAGTGGCATCATTAAAGGAGAACTAAACCCCACCCCTACCATAAGCCCCCCTAAGCTTCCAGGCATTGCCCCCCTTCACTCTCCCTCCCCGTGATGTACTTTAGTGTAAAAAAAAAACTCTGAGAAGCGCAACGGAGCTCCAGGTCCATATCTTCTGGATTTTCATGAAGTTTTCAGGTCTCAACGGCGATTTGCACATGCACAGTTAAAGATGATTCCTGACTTGGCCCAACTGTGTATGTGCCAGCAGGACTTTATGATGGCAAAGAGGCCCAAAGACTACACAAAGATCCGCAAGATAGCAACTGGGAGCTCTGCTGCACTTCTCTATATTTAAGGGTCAAAAGTTTTTAAAGGGTTTTTTTTACACTAAAGCACATTGCAAGGAGGGAGAGGGGGCAATGGTAGGGGGTTAGTGCTTATGGTAGGGGGTTAGTTCTCCTTTAACTGTAACAGAGAATTCTGGGATGTTGGAGGGGGAAGACCAAATCTGTCTGAGACATATTTAACTTGAGGTAGTTGTGGGGCGTCCAATTTGAAGTGGCCGACAACAAGAAGAGATTGAAGAGTGAGATCTTGTCTGAGATTGGAAGAGAAGAGATACATTGAATATCATCAGTGCAGAGATGCTATGAATTGAATAGCTGAATGGAAGAATACAAAGAGAATAATCACAAGCCAAGTTAAAAGACCAAAACAGTAAAGAGACAAAAGCTGCTGGGAGATCAAGGAATATTGATAAGGTAAAACCGGTTATTGTTGAGTCACGTTGTTGGCAGGTCAAATAAAGATATGATCAGATAGAAAGCCAGTCTGTTATATACTATCTACTAGGATAATTAGAAGATAAAGGGAGGCAAACAGATGGGACAGAGGAAACCAAGATTGGGTGGGGGGGCAGAGAAGGTTTTTGTATAACATTGATCACTGCATGTTTTTGGTGTAAGGGGAACATTCCAACTGAGAAATTTCAAAAAGAAAGAACCTTAAGTGGGATTGTGAAGAAGTTATGAAGGAATAAGATCAACAAAACAGGGAGTATGTATAGGCAAATGTGATTGACCCAGAGGTTTAATAACTTCCTCTTCAGTGGATAATGAGCACAAGTGTGTTCAGGGAGGGAGGGAGGGAGGCAAATAGTCATGAGGATGATGCAGATCAGTGTCTTTCTGTGTAATTTTACATTTTTGAAATGTTGAAATTAAAACATGAGAAAATTTGTGCAGGTGTTTTTTAAAGAGTCAATAAGTGCAATGATTCATTTGACCAGTACTGATTAGTGGCACCTTGCTGGGCAGAGGGAAACTTATTGTGCATCTACTTATGCAAGTTTTCTCATACATACAGTGGTCTGAGAAGGACAAAAGTTGAGCTGTGAAAGGCATTCATAAACTGGGAAGTAGGTCTATTCACAGAGCTAAATGTATAACTTCATATTGTGCTACTTGCACGTGCAATGCTATACATTTGTACAATGCACTAAATATACAGGAAAGACAAACATTGCAATACATATATAAAATAAATATGTATTATTATTATTCTTTACTATCAATAATAACTATAAAAAATATACAGAGACAAAGATTACAGCACCATGTGCTAAGAAACACAGGAGGTTCCTGCCTAGCAGAGCTGAAACTCAAGGACAGAGCCTGAAAATTAATGTTGGCACAATTATGATAACTGGAACCAGTAAGGTCCAGTACAGTGTAAGCAGGAAGCAAACTTATCTTGCTCATTACTATACACTGCCCAATATCCCATCCTGCACTGTATCTTATCTTATTATTTTTAAATGACTGATCATGCATTGAATGGAAGATTGAATTGCAGTTTTCTTTATTATATAGCTATTTGAGAACAAAGAAACACAGCATGCTGGTTACATTGCCGCTGCAGCTGTATGATGTGAAACTCGTTTTTTTTTTTTTCTCTGTTCCCAGTGACTAAATGAGACTTACACCTGGCAGGAGAAACGCATTAAGGTGAGTGTGTTCCACTTAACAGAGGTATCAGAACTGGAGATGTTGCAGTAAAAAGAGTCAAAAAGAGAAAAGAATTGTAACATTTATATATGATGCGGGTAATGGTCTTTTGTGTGTCTGGGAAGCAATAAATGTGAGTAAGAGTCGCTATTATAAAAATCCATTAGACTACGGTGGATCTTCAGTACTACTTTTTTAATAAATAGTCTTTATTTGGAAGCACAATGATAAAGAATAAATATTAAGTATCCACAACTGTTTGGATGTATGTTTATATCACTAAACATGCAGATCTTGTACAAATGGAAGCAATTTAACACCATTGTTACCCCAGAAATGGACAACCAACAAAGATCACACCAAGAGCACGGCATGTAATATTCCCTGAGATCTCAAAAACAGGCCAATGTCTAAGGAATTAAAGGCCTCTCTTGTATCGGTCTGTGTTCATGAGTCCACCATCAGGACAACACTGAAAAATAGTGGGGTGCATGGCTGGGTTGCAACTATCCAAAAACAATATTGCTACCCATCTACAGATTGCTAAAGAACATGTGGAAAAGTCAGCTTGCAACTGGAAACATATTCTGTCAAAGGATGAGGCCAAAATAGAACATCTGGCATGGATGAAAGTGTTATGTTTGGTTAAACACAAACACTACAATTCAGCAGCAGAAACGTATCTCATATGTGTAACATGGTATTGTATTGCCAGTATCATCATTTGGGTCTCCTTTCTGCCTTTGGACCAGGGTTGCTTGCCATTGTTGATGGAACTATAACTATCCACTAAATGTCAGGAAAACCATCTGTGAACTGAAGCTCAAGAGAAAGTATGTGTTAGACTAGTGTGTGTACACTATAAGTTAGCAACAAAACCCTTCTCTCATATATACTGTGTTATACTGTTGTTTACTTCTGCCAGTAGGTATCAGTGTTCATGTTGTTGTGTGTTCATAAAGTTTTACAGAAACGTGCATTCTGGGAAAAATCTCCGTTAGGTGATGTTATATCCTTCCTTCTTCTGCATGTTGTTAGGAGAATAAATTATCAACCATGCTTGCAGCATCATACTGACTGGTAAGAGTCCTGACTGTCACTGCAACTCCAGATTACCCAGTTACTCTGCTAACAGTGTGCCATGCAACAAGACAACCACCCTAAAGACAATGTCTTGAAAAATGGATAAAGCAGAATAACATTAATGGTTTGGAAGGACCAGATCCTGACCTTAATCCTGTAGGAGTGGACCTGAAACTGTACAGTTGATGTGCATGAATTATGCATGGTTAGTAGAAACGTTAGTTTAGTCACCATTTGGAATTTTTGCCTTTTTTAGTCTCATATTGGCTGTACATTATTAACCCTTTTGCAGTCAAATTAATTTGTGCACCTGTATATGCTGAATTCCAAGTGCATTTTGAAATTATGTGATTTTACTCTATGGGACTGTCCTATAAGCAACTTCTAGCTGGCATAGCTAAATACAATTTTTCCAAAGACAACATAGTAACATGGTAAGTTCGGTTGAAAAAAGACACACGTCCATCAAGTTCAACCTTTTAACTTTTTTTTTTAACATGCCTAACTGCCAGTTGATCCAGAGGAAGGTAAAAAAAACCCCATCTGAAGCCTCTCCAATTTGCCTCAGAGGGGGAAAAACTCCTTCCTGACTCCAAAATGGCAATTGGACAATATAAGCTTTGTAACTGTATTAAGCTCCCCGTAGACGCAACGATTCTTCTTGCCGAACGACCGATTTTAGGGAAGTCCGACCAATCCTTCGAAATTATCGTGCGGTTAGTGGTATTCGAACGATCGTACATCTTACAATTATTCGGCCGACATCTGTCAGCCAGGTCAAAAAATCTTTGTCGGTCCCAGTGCAATCTATCTGTGTTTGCAGGGCCAAGCGGGCAGCTCCCCTTTGTTTTACTGGCAAATTGGTCTTTTAGTTGATGGTCAATTCGTACGATCGTTACGAGAAAATCGTGGTCTCATGATGAGGATCGGATCTTTTAAAAATCTCAACATCTATGGCCAGCTTTAGTCACACAACGGGGCAGAGTTATCATGGGTCGACTTTCAAAGTTAAAAATACTTCGAAATTCGACCATCGGATTGAAATACTTTTTTTTATCGAACTTGGGTATCCTGCGGTGGAAGTAAAATCAATTCGAAGGATTTCAGCGATCAATCGAATGATTTTACTTAGACTTCGAAAAATGCTCTAGAAGGTCCCCATAGGCTAACATAGCACTTTGGCAGGTTTAATTTGGCGAAGTATTGAAATCAAAGTTTTTTTTAAAGAGAGAGTACTTCGATTATCGAATATTTGAACAATTTTACTTCGAATTGAAGTCGTAGTATCCTATTCGATGGTTGAAGTATCCAAAAAATTACTTCGAAATTCGAATTTTTTTACTTCGAAAATTCCCTCGAATTCACTTCGACCCTTGATAAATCTGCCCCAACATGTGATTCTGCTTTGTCCCGGTCTCACAATCGTGCTATTTCACATCAGTGTCTGCGCAACAACAGGTAGAACAGCCTTTATTATCTACTAGCTTATTGCCAAATATTGATTTTTTTGTGTTTACAAAATTCACATATTATAGCAAAGTCACTTATACAGTGCTGTCTTCCATATGCTCTTATGGACAAAGACCACATTCCAGAATGTAAAAATAAGGCAACTTCTGATTCCTCTGTTTTATAGGCCTAAATGCCACTAACAGTAAGGGAAAACCCCCCCAAACAAACCTATTTTATTAAATGGGCAAAAGGAGCATTTTCCCAGGGCTCACTATAAATCAACCCCCAGAAATGCCAGACCCCTCCTTTTAATCAATTGGAAAAGCTCTACAACATTATTTTAATGATCCATTGGAATAAATGTATATAAGGCATCGTTGTAATGAAAAAGCTGGTATCTTTAGTAGAAAATTATTTTCTTTGTGGTGTCCCTTGACTCTTGTTGTGGTTGTGAGGTTCTGTTTATTGTTTTTCAGCAATAACCACAAATAAGGAGATCTTTTGGTTGCTTTCTATATTGCTTAGCTTATTTTAGTCACCTGCCTCAGGGCAGAACTGCCACAAATTTCTTAAGGCTGCTGTGGTGGCCCACCAATAAGAGCTTTGCCCTTGGCTCACCAGTTCCAGCCCTGCCCACAAAACCACAGTTTTAGAAATTACAGATTTCAGAGAAATCAAAATGCTAAATATATCTTTCTACATAAAACTACAAAATTAAAAAAAATCATTTCTAAACATAGTTCAATGTTAATGCATGTTATCTCTACAATATACGTTACTATATAGCGACAAAACATGCGACTGGCTAAACTGTGAGTATACATTTTCATGCCCGATATGTTAGCCCGTAAATACAAACACAAACTATCGGCATTGTGTGTGCTGTTAATCAATTCCCTTAAAAATAAAAACTGGGTAAATAGATAGGCTGTGCAAAATAAAAAAATATTTCTAATATAATTACTTAGCCAATAATGTAATGTATAAAGACTGGAGTGATTGGATGTCTAACATAATAGAACAGAAACCAAAGTCCTGCTTTTCAGTTCTCTAACTCTGAGTTAGTCAGCGACTTGAAGGGTGGCCATATGGGACATAACTGTTCAGTGAGTTTGTAATTGATTCTCAGCATTCAGCTCGGATTCAAAAGCAACAGTTATGACCCAAGTCACCCTCCTCAAGTCACTGATTGGTTAATGCCTGGTAACCAATCAATGGAAACCATTTTTTATTTTGCACAGCCTATTAATTTACACAGTTTTTATTTTTATACTGAACAATTTCTTTAAAGTTATGTAATTCCACCAATCCACACACACACACACACATATATATATATATATATATATATATATATATATATATATATATATATATATATATATATATATAATTTATTTATTATATAACCTTAGGTTTTTTTTTTGTTTTTTTTTACAAATTTAAAAGCTCAGAATATTGATACTGTAAATGACTTTTTTCATTTAATTCTCAATTAAATTATAGTTTATATTATCACTTCATTTATCTCAAGATCATAAATATACCTTTACGATTTAAAGAAAACATACGCAGTACCATTATGCAAGTCAAATACTACCAGCCCTACATTGGCAGCTAATAAGATGAAACATTTTTAGCCTTGCTACAGTTGGGCAAATTATTTTTATATAAGGAACCACTTACCCACTTTAGTAAAACAAGGCATATATAGCAGCACAAAGGAGATCCATGATAAAAAAAAAGGCACAAGGCCATTGGCTGAGGATAAATATACAAGGTGGGGCTGGCCCAGTAGGAGGACAGGAAAAATTATTGTGGGCCCTGCTGCCTACCTGCAAGCCAGACACCCACATGAAACTTTGGAAAGATAAAAACAGTATAAAAGATGGTAGCACATTCCATTTTGGAACATATGTCCATCTTTAATTTTTTGCTGGAGTTTCAGAAAGATTGCCGGAGTGGAGTAAGTAGCAGAGAAGGGGGGTACGGAGAGGTGGAAAGGGTGCAGAGCAGTGGACATGGGGCTGGTAGGATGGGGGGATATCTGTGTCTGTGATCAAGTGGTGGTCCTTGAGGTAGCTAGTGGGCCCTGTGCCAAGTGAACTTATATATTTAGGGCCAGGTCACAACTGGGTTGAGCTACGGAAGGGAGCAGATCCGCTTCTCCCCCAAAACATATGCAGAAAGAATGAAAGTCAATGTTCTATGTGACCAGGGCCTTATACAACATGTGTTACAAATACATCATTCTTTGAAAATAGTTAATGCACATATTCACACAGACTCACTATAAACCAGGCCAATGAAAGGATTGTAAAAAAAAAACATGTATTAATTAAACCTAATTAAACACAATTCAAAAATAAATGAGGTTTTGGTCGTTTCTGCATTATGTTAACAATAAATTATTAAAATGAAAGCAAATTAGGCAGCGTTTGTTATTTTAAGATTAATTTGCCTGTTCCAGAGCAAGCTGTTATGTTTCCTTTCATTAGCCTTTAAATAATGACTCATGTATCGCATGCTAAAATGTTCTGGTATTAGAAAAAAAATTTTTTTTCCCGTTTTAAGCTGAAAAGATGAATTCTTACTGGTTCACTTACTACAGGGTGAAGCCTTCTGGGACTGCACTGAAAAAAAATAGCAGCAATTTTTTTTACAATTCATTGATATTATTTAATGAAAGGAAATGGAACTTCCAATTTACATTCACAGATATTTTGGAATGGTTTGAAAGTAACTTGTACATATAGTTGCAAGTGAATGCAGTCTTTATTTCTTAATGTGACTGTATTTATGGAAGCAAAATGTTGTTAATTATGCCAAAAACATGCACCAACTTCAAATGGTTGACAGATTTGTTCACTTTTTAAATGATATATCCGAATCATAAAAGTGGCACTCAAAATGTCCTTTTATGCAAATGCATCCATAGGGATCCATGCATACATTTGGTGAAACCGACAAAGTAAAAAAGTTTTGATTTCAACTTTACTTAACCCCACTTTTTGTGACTTTTCCCAGATATTCTAATCAGGTGGCTTTTGCTACATTGTTTCAATAGTCAGAGCCAGGAGTGCAGAGAATGTAAACAGAGAGAGCTTTCCATTGGTGTCAATGTGAATTGTCGTTACCCTTACCTTATCTTTAAAACCATTCAATAAACAAATATTGGAAAGTAGCATATAATGATATATGTTTTATTTGGAAAAAGGGTTATTTCTGGATGGTAAACCCCTTTAAAGCTCTATAATATTTTAGGCTAGACCAATATTGGACCCCACGGTCCAATACATCTACAATCCATTGATCTAAATTTCCCCATTTGAATGTACAGTATAACCTGGTCATTTTGTGTTATTGGTGTACAGCTTTAAAGGAACATCTTTAAAACCTTGAGTTGTATTAGAGGATAATTTCCCTTTAAAACTGCACAGACATAAATGACACTGACTAGCTCAACCCATTTAACTGTTTACATAAAAAAGCAGACCTGCCTGGATGCATTGGAAACTCAGTGCTACCCTGCAAGATAGGCTAGATGTTCTTGTGAGCTTCCCATAAAACACATGAGGCAGGCTGCTAATGAATAATAAGTTCAGATGCACTGGCCTGGGTCCAGGCGTGCAGTGTGCAAAGAAATGAAAAATCAGCCATGCAATATGAGCTACTTTACAATTAAGTTTTAAAGCAATGATTTAGCAGTTTCTCTGTTTCTTAAATAACAGAACACTAATAAAATCCACATGTTGCAGGGCTGATTTGCAGGGCTCCGCTATGTGTTGTACAGAAACCAGTACAGCCAGCAGCATTGCTCAGTCTGCAGCATAACCTATGTAGGTTAGTTAACCTTAAGGAATGATGCATAATGCATTAAGTAGAAATTGAGGTCATGTTTGTTTAAGTTTTATTCAACCTATTATTACTAACCACCTGCCCAAGAAATGCCAGATTGGAATAATATAAGTTGGATGGATATTCTAAATGTATACCAGGTTATATTTTATACTAATGACCAAAGATGCAGCAGTGAAGCAGACAGCAGTTTTGGCTCTTTATCCCACTTTACACACAAACATGAGGGTTTCCTTCTGGGTGTTTCAGAGAAAGAAGGGGTGCCACATATGTGGATCCCAAAAGGCAGGTGGGTAAAGGACTGAACAATACATATCAGGGCATTGTTGTCTTGCCCAAGCCACACCGAATTATACCCAGACATGCCCCATGATCCACTCCCTACAATACCACCCTACCCTGTACTCACTGGCAATTCAGTGCTGTCTTCACAGAGAAAGTTAAGGGGTATGTAAAATTGAAGATGCATAGGGTACTTGGCAGACCAGTAAATTAGTAGAAATAAAACAAAGGGCATGTGTAAAAATGCCACACCTCTTCAAGAAGATAACAACACTACACATATTAATCTTCAGGCCACTCCTATTCACCTCTGCACACAAAAGCCTGGCTGGTTCCTTCTGAAAAGACTAAAGGGGGCCAGGAGCAATCTGAAAGGTTTGTATGGCTGGTGGGTAAATATTATAATGAGAACACTATTCCTTCCTGAAAATGAGGTCCTGTAGGCCATGCTGCTGGTCTTCTCATTTGACACATATTTATGCCCAAGTATGATCCTTGATCTGTTCCCCATTACAGTAAACAACTTCCTTTTCCATTTGCCAAGACTGCCCTTATGATAAGTGCTAATTCACCCATTCTGCCTGCTCGGATTCATTTTGGGCATAAGCAAAGTGCAGTGCCAGTCATGAGGTGCCTGCTATTCAAGGGGTTGCTTTTAGGGATGCACCGAATCTTAATATTCCTAATATTTGCTGGGAAGGGGAAAACATATTTTATTTCCTTATTTTGTGACAAAAAGTCACGCGATTTCCCTCCCCGCCCCTAATTTGCAAATGCAAATTAGGATTCGGTTCAGCCAGGCAGAAGGATTCTACCGAATCCTGCTGAAAAAGGCAGAATCCTGAACCGAATCCTGGATTCAGTGCATCCCTAGGTTCTTTGTGGGTTGTATCTTCCATTGGATCCAGCACCTATGACGACACACATTCTGGAGTGGGGGGGGGGGAATTTGTGGAATCCCATCCGAAATTTGGACTTTGCTCATTTCGTATGAGTTGTAAGGTACATAGAGTTACTGGCCAGTATTTTTGGTACCACATTCCAATACCTTTGGATTAAAAAGTGTACATAGTAACATAGTAATTTAGTTGAAAAAAAAAAGACACACGTCCATCAAGTTCAACCTTTTAACTTTTTTTAACCTGCCAGTTGATCCAGAGGAAGGCAAAAAAAAAAACATCTGGTAATTTGTTTTGGTTGTTTAGATGCCTGTTATAAAAAGAAAAATGCTTTCTGTTTTTGTTACCGATGAAAATCTTCACATTTCATGTAATGTTATTGAAAATGTCTGGCAATATAGCTCCTCCTGATGCAGTCAGCGAAAGATCAAATGAGGCCACAGTCAATGCAGACTAGCTGGGGTCCCAATCTGAGCAGAAATATCATGAAAATCATGGATATCAAACCACAATGTCTCCAACTCATTTGAAGTCCCAAGTCCCCTGTTACACAATATAGGCTTTTGTTATCCACTGAACTACAGTTTTCCTTGTGCGACCTAGAGAAAATACCCCCTATAGTCTACCCTAAACCAGCACTGAGCAGATTCCCTGTTTCAGGAAGAATTTAATATCCAAGAACACTGTCATGTCATAATACTGTGGTGGGATTGGGTGTTGCACACGTGACATGGAATCCTTATACAGGCAGTTATCAAGGCCAAGTACATAAAAAAAAAAATCTTTTTTGTATGAGATTTATTTTTTGTTCTTTTATGTATAATTTCTAATATTTTTGGGGTTCAGCAGAAAAAGCCAACATACAACACATGGTATGTAAGAATGCCTTGTGTACGCAGGCATTTCTGCATATTCCCGCAGGGTATAATGTTTTTGCCGCACTATGCATGAGATTTAATGGGAGTGAAGGTTGCTATAGAAACTATACTGATCTTTGTAGAGATAGTGTAATAATGCTGTGATCCTTCTCTTTAATATATAAATAGAGAGACAATTTTGATGAATATGAAACTTTAACAAAATGATTAGGGTTCCTTGCTGTTCCAAAACAATAACGAAAATCATAAAATTTCTCAACGCCAGAGAAATAACCCAGTAAAGTATCTGCAGACAATCTGTTTATATTATGCCAGTGCACACTGACAGAAGCCGCTTGTTTTGTCAAAGGAAAATAAATTCAAGACAAAAGACATTTAGTTCTGTTTGCCCATAATATACCACGGGGGGTGCCGAGCTCACCATTGACCATCTGTATATTGCTTTGTAACATTCAGCCTGAACAGTAAGCTGGATATTGCTACATATAATAGTTTTATTGTTGTTCTAAAAAGAGGTGTGTATGTTTCTTTAATAGCAACTCCACAAGCATACCTACTGTCCCGTTTTTAGAGGGACAGTCCCTCTTTTGACATCTCAACCCGCTATCCCTTATTTGTACTGAAAAGTCCCATTTTTCTCTGCACTGAACAGCCAGAAAAAGAAACAAAGTTTCTAACTTGAACAGCCACAGCAGAAGATAAGATACTTTTGTAACAATTTCTAGATAAGCAAATAAGTAATTGTAACAAATGAACATGGTAATTAGGGGGGTGTTGCCACAAAAATGGGTGTGGTCAAATAATTTCGGAGCGCTCCTCACACCAACTTTTTTGTCCCTCTTTTTATTTCCAAAATGTTGGGAGGAATGCACAAGGCACCCCATGCTTGTAAGGGTACAGAAACTAGGGATGCACCAAATCCACTATTTTGGATTCGCCCGAACTCCCGAATCATTCGCAAAATATTTGGCCGAATACTGAACCGAATCCTAATCCTAATTTGCATATGTGGGAAAACATTTTTTACTTCCTTGTTTTGTGACAAAAAGTCATGCGATTTGCCTCCCCACCCCTAATTTGGATATGCAAATTAGAATTTGGATTCGGTTCGGCCGGGCAGAAGGATTCGGCCAAATCTTAATCCTGCTGAAAAAGGCTGAATCCTGGCCGAATACGGAACCGAATCCTGGATTTGGTGCATCCCTAACAGAAACTGCATGGAACAAACTATTAATGAAATATCCCAGATTGTTCCCCTTTAACACACACACACCACCTAAAGACCCAGTTGTCTTATATACCCTAATGATAATTAAAGGGGTTGTTTATCTTTTAATTAACTTTCAGTATGATGTAGAGAATGTTATACTGATACAATTTGCCATTGGTTTTCATTTATTATTATTTGAGGTTTTCAAGTTATTTAGCTTTTTATTCAGCAGCCCTCCAGTTTGCGATTCCAGCAATCTGGTTGCTAGGGCCCAAATTACCCAAGCAACCATACACTGATTTGAAGACTGGAATATGAATAGGAGAGGCCTGAATAGATAGATGAGTAATACAAAGTAGCAATGACAATCCATTTGCAGCCTCACAGAGCATTTGTTTATTTGAAAGCTGGGAGTCAGAAGAAGAAGGCAAATAAAGCAAAACTATAGCAAAGTAAAAATGAAGACCAATTGAAAAGTTGCTTATAATGTGTCACCCTATAACATACTAAAAGTTAACTTAAGGGCGAACCACCCCTTTAATGTAAAATAGCTTTATTTTAAAAAAAAGAAAAAAATAGCTTATGTTTTACAGCTATTGTGATATTAGCATTTGTCACCCTGCTAATACCATAAAGATACAACCTGAGTATCCCCTGCTGTGGGTCAGGGCAGAAAGGCAAATCCTTATTCTACTGAAGCAAAAGTGTCTCTGGATGCTTTCTTTCAATGTGATGAGAGCATTGTTACATTAAGGGGCCCATTTACTTAGCTCGAGTGAAGGAATAGAATAAAAAAAACGTAGAATTTCGAATGATTTTTTTGGCAACTTCGACCATCGAATTGGCTACTTCGAAGTTCGACTACGACTTTGACTTCGAACGATTCGAACTAAAAATCGTTCAACTATTCGACCATTCAATAGTCGAAGTACTGTCTCTTTAAAAAAAACTTCGACCCCCTACTTTGCCACCTAAAACCTACCGAGGTGCCATGTTAGCCTATGGGGAAGGTCCCCATAGGTTTTCTATCAATTTTTAGGTCGAAGAAAAATCGTTTGATGGATGGATTAAAATCCTTCGAATCGAACGATTTAATCGTTAGATTGAACGATTTTTCGTTCGATCGAACTATCGATATTCGAAGTCGAAGGATTTACATTCAGCAGTCGAATATCGAGGGTTAATTACACAGACACACACACGACATTATATGGATACATCAAATTCTACAAGTTTTCTTTAAATAATTTGCCTTCTTCTTCTATCTCTTTGCAGCTTTCAAGTGGGGGTTCACTGACCCCATCTAACAACAGATGCTCTGTAAGGCTACAAATCTATTGTTATTGCTAATTTTTATTACTTGTCTTTCTATTCAGGCCTCTCCTATTCATATCCCAGGCTCTTATTCAGCAATCAGATTGCTGAAATTGCAAACTAGAGAACTGCTGAATATAAATAACTCAAAAATAATAGGGGTTTCATGTTGAATGTAAGAAATTCTTAAAGATTGCAATGGTACGCACACAAGTAAAAGTACCACAGACCAATTGGTTTTTTTCAGTAAAGAGGCACACTGTCCAAAACATGGAGGATAATGATTATATTCACTTAATAGCACTTTCTTTGTCCTTTAAAATGCTGAAGGATGCCTCAGGCACCAAACCAAAACAGTGAAATAGGGATCAGTATGCTTGTAACACTTGTGAAACAGAAAATAAATAAAAGACAGCCTACTTTTGTCCTTTACTGCTGTGCAACACACATAATTCATTATAACAAATACAGTAAAAGAAGTGTTGATAAACAAGATTAAAATCTTAAAAGAAAAAAAGGTTTCATGCTGTTAGCCGGACTCAGCTCCGGATTATACTCTCCGGAATGCAACAGGAAGGCCTCAATATTTATGTTTTCAGGAGAGGCCTCGTTATTCTAGATTTTAAACGTGACTCTTGCAGAGACTACACAGCCAGGGGCCCCAAACCTTCAACAACTGTTTATATGTATCATTCACCATGAACAAAAGTATCTCATTAGGGAATACAGAACTGATTTCTCCTGGAAAGCATCATACAGTACTTGCTGTAAAGGTTCCAAAGCCTCAAATCTGATATTAAGGAACACAAGTCTTCTTTGAAAGCATGATTCATGCCACACATTATTTTAACATGGCCACAACAAGTACATATCTTGATATCTATAATTTTATGAAGATTCTAATATCCAAGAATATAGCAGATAAATCACAATGAACTGTCTGTGCCCATTGTGATCGACTCAGAGCTAACGAAACAAGGACCATAACCTAATATATTAGCCTCAATCACTTGAATAATAGGAAACTGAATATCAGTGTGTTGTTACATATGTTTATGCCTTTCCAAACCTGCAGTGTCCATAAACTTAACTAGCTGTATATCAGCTCCGCATTCTTTTGTGAAACTGAATATTTAGCACTCATTCATTTTAGGAATTGATACTTTTGGAGCATTTCAAAAAGATATACTGCAGCTGTAGGGAAAGTTTGGGGCCCAAAACAAATGTGTTTTTTAGCTTGACATCATGCTTACTAGGTTAGACTTACTAGAAAAAAAGTAAATAATAATAATAATAATAACAATATATATTAATAACATTAAAAGCAACAATAAAATGTTTGACTATTTCAGAGTTAATGCATAAATTACAAATGACACAAGACTGCAATTATAAGTATGAACACAAGAGGGGGCTAAAGTAAGGAAAATAAAATAAAAACTCTACAAAATGTAGCTGTCACAATCACAATTACACTTTTTTTAAAGAGGCAGTACCTTATTGATTACAAATAGTGAGCCACAAACTTTTGCATATTTTACTAGTAAAATGTAACTTGTGAAATTGAATTCATTGTGCCTTTCCAATCTAAACTGTAACATATATATATAATTGACTATATATATATATATATATATATATATATATATATATATATATATATATATATATATATATATATATATATATATATATATATATATAGTCCAGCAAATGAAAGCACTCACAGCTCCATTATAAAGTTGAAGTTTAAAAGGTTTCTTTATTAAACCCACATCAGATCAACGCGTTTCAACCCCCACAGGGCCGTCATCAGGATAGTGCAACCAAGTGAAACACCCATTTTAACTAGTGATAATCCAATCAGTGATGTGTGATCGTGATTACATCATCATTCATCTATTAACCCATGGCATACCAACTTTAACACCAATAGACCCATATTTTAAATCTCAATCATTATCTAATCAAATTCATTTCTGTTATTAAAAAAACACAATTCATCATATAAATATCCATATAAATACGAGCCTATTAAATACAACAGTACAGATAATAAATTAACTAGAAATATGATAGACTGGGAATTAATACCTCGAAAGTGATTAAATACAATTAAAAGTGATTAAAGCGTGAAGAACCATTTCATTATAAAATGAAATGAATAAGGGAACCCAATCCCACTTATGATCTCTAAGTTAAAACCCCAGTACCATCCGTGAGTAGAGATGTCGCGAACTGTTCGCCGGCGAACTTGTTCGCGCGAACATCGGGTGTTCGCGCTCGCCGGAAGTTCGCGAACGTCGCGCGACGTTCGCCATTTTGGGTTCGCCATTGTTGGCGCTTTTTTTTGCCCTCTCACCCCAGACCAGCAGGTACATGGCAGCCAATCAGGAAGCTCTCCCCTGGACCACTCCCCTTCCCTATAAAAACCGAAGCCCTGCAGCGTTTTTTCACTCTGCCTGTGTGTGCTGAAGAGATAGTGTAGGGAGAGAGCTGCTGCCTGTTAGTGATTTCAGGGACAGTTGAAAGTTTGCTGGCTAGTAATCGTTTTGATACTGCTCTGTTATTGGAGGGACAGAAGTCTGCAGGGGTTTGAGGGACATTTTAGCTTAGGTAGCTTTGCTGGCTAGTAATCTACCTTCTACTGCAGTGCTCTGTATGTAGCTGCAGTGGGCAGCTGTCCTGCTTCTGATCTCATCTGCTGACTGCTGCAATAACAGTAGTCCTTGTAAGGACTGCTTTTATTTATTTTTTTGTTGTTTTACTACTACTACTACTACTACTATAAGAGCCCAGTGCTATTAGTCTAGCAGTGTTGGGGAGTGGGACTGGTGTGCTAATCTGCTGCTCCTAGTAGTTCAGCAGCACCAACTTTAATTTTTTTTTTTTAATATTCATTTTTTTTTTATTTTACTTTTTTTTATTTTACTACCGCTGTAGTAGTGTATAAGTTGACCTTTTAGGCATTATTTGCCCTGTAGGCATTATTTGCACAGTGTTTTCTTCAACCCGCCATCTAGCTGTGTGACCTTGTTCACATTCTGTCTAAATATCCATAATATTACCGTCTCCAGAAAAAACACCGGAGTGACTTTTTTCAAGCAGCCATAATATATTTTACGTAATCCGTATCCACCGCTGTAGTAGTGTATACGTTGACCTTGTAGGCATTATTTGCACAGTGTTTTCTTCAACCCGCCATCTAGCTGTGTGACCTTGTTCACATTCTGTCTAAATATCCATAATATTACCGTCTCCAGAAAAAACACCGGAGTGACTTTTTTCAAGCAGCCATAATATATTTTACGTAATCCGTATCCACCGCTGTAGTAGTGTATACGTTGACCTTGTAGGCATTATTTGCACAGTGTTTTCTTCAACCCGCCATCTAGCTGTGTGACCTTGTTCACATTCTGTCTAAATATCCATAATATTACCGTCTCCAGAAAAAACACCGGAGTGACTTTTTTCAAGCAGCCATAATATATTTTACGTAATCCGTATCCACCGCTGTAGTAGTGTATACGTTGACCTTGTAGGCATTATTTGCACAGTGTTTTCTTCAACCCGCCATCTAGCTGTGTGACCTTGTTCACATTCTGTCTAAATATCCATAATATTACCGTCTCCAGAAAAAACACCGGAGTGACTTTTTTCAAGCAGCCATAATATATTTTACGTAATCCGTATCCACCGCTGTAGTAGTGTATACGTTGACCTTGTAGGCATTATTTGCACAGTGTTTTCTTCAACCCGCCATCTAGCTGTGTGACCTTGTTCACATTCTGTCTAAATATCCATAATATTACCGTCTCCAGAAAAAACACCGGAGTGACTTTTTTCAAGCAGCCATAATATATTTTACGTAATCCGCCATCTAGCTGTGTGTATTATCGTTTCCAGAAAAACCAACTGAGTTTTTGTTGTTGTTGTTGTTTTTTAAAAAATAATGCCAGGCAAAGGCAGGCCGCCACGCAGAGGCCGTGCTAGGGGCCGTGCTGCTATGCAATCCTGTGGCCCTAGCAAATTGCCCAGTTTTAAAAAGCCAATGACCCTGAACTCCCAAAATGCTGAAGAGGTAGTTGACTGGCTTACACAGCACACCCCATCCTCTACCGTTTCTAACTTTACCACAACATCCTCCTCATCCTCCACTGCTATGGCCACCCCACGTAACACTTCCTCCACCACCGGTGCCCCTTCTTCACTGGGGTCAGAGGAGTTATTTTCCCATGAGTTTCTTGAACTGAGTAATGCGCAACCATTATTGCCAGAAGAAGATGAAGGAGATGAGGACCTTACACCAGATTTAATTCTGGCAGAGAACACGACAGAGATGGACATAATGAGTGATGAGGAGGAGGTCCCCGCTGCTGCTTCCTTCTGTGATGTGTCAGAAGAAATTGATGCATCTGAGGAGAATGATGATGAGGAGATTGATGTTTTGTGGGTGCCTAGTAGAAGAGAGCAAGAGGAGGGTAGTTCAGATGGAGAGACGGAGAGTCAGAGAGGCAGTAGGAGAATAAGACTTAGAAGAAGCAGGGAGGACAGCCCGCAGGGATCAGTAGGGCAACAACATGTATCGGCACCTGTGTTCAGCCGGCCAACGCACCCGCCATTGCCGCCAATGCCGCCAACTTCTACTGTTACCGCCAGATCGCACACTTCCAAAAAGTCAGCAGTGTGGGATTTTTTTAATGTGTGTGCCTCTGACAAAAGCATTGTAATTTGCAATGAGTGCAGTCAGAAACTGAGCCTTGGTAAGCCCAACAGCCACATAGGTACAACTTCTATGCGAAGGCACATGAGCGGCAAGCACAAAGCACTTTGGGAGCAACACCTCAAAGGCAACAGGCAAACTAAAAGCCACACTCCTTCTGGTCCAGCATCTTACTGCTCTACCTCTGCTCTCCTTGACCCGTCTGAACCACCCTCCACTCCGCCTTCCACCTTGACCACCTGTTCCCATTCCCAGTCATCTGCCACCAGCCAAGTTTCTGTGAAGGCCATGTTTGAGCGTAAGAAGCCAATGTCTGACTGTCACCCCCTTGCCCGGCGTCTGACAGCTGGCTTGTCTGCACTCTTAGCCCGCCAGCTTTTACCATACCAGCTGGTGGACTCTGAGGCCTTCCGCAAATTTGTAGCAATTGGGACACCGCAGTGGAAGGTACCCAGCCGCAATTTTTTTTCTAAAAAGGGAATACCACACCTGTACCAACATGTGCAGAGCCAAGTTACCGCATCTCTGTCACTTAGTGTTGGGCCAAAGGTCCATATGACTACTGACGCATGGTCCTCCAAGCATGGTCAGGGCAGGTATGTCACCTACACTGCCCACTGGGTGAACTTGGTAATGGCTGGGAAGCAGGGAATGGGTAGCTCAACAACAACAGTGGAGTTGGTGTCACCGCCACGGATTGCACGCGGTTCTGCCACCACCTCTACTCCTCCATCGCTCTCTACCTCGTCTTCTTCTTCTTCTTACTCTGCTGCTGGGTCCTCCTTCTCCTCCTCCACACCTGTGCACCCCCAGCTCCCCCTAGGCTATTCGACGTGCCAGGTACGCCGTTGTCACGCTGTCTTGGGGATGACGTGCCTGGAAAGCAAAAACCATACCGGATCTGTACTCCTGTCATCTCTGCAGTCACAGGCCGATCGGTGGCTGACCCCACACCAACTGCAGATCGGAAAAGTGGTGTGTGACAATGGAAGCAATCTGTTGGCAGCGTTGAGACTAGGCAATTTAACACATGTGCCCTGCATGGCACATGTGTTAAATTTAATAGTCCAACGTTTTGTCTCCAAGTACCCAGGATTCCAGGACGTTCTCACCCAGTCCAGAAAGGTGTCGGCCCATTTCAGACGTTCCTACACAGCCATGGCACGCCTTGCTGACATTCAGCAGCGCTACAACATGCCAGTCAGGCGTTTGATTTCTGACAGCCAGACTCGCTGGAATTCAACGCTCCTTATGTTGGAACGTCTGCTGCAACAACAAAGGGCCGTCAACGAGTACCTTTTTGAACTGGGTGGTAGGACTGGATCTGCACAGCTGGGGATTTTTTTCCCCCGTTACTGGGTGCTTATGCGCGATGCCTGCAGGCTCATGCGACCTTTTGAAGAGGTGACAAATATGGTCAGTCGCACCGAAGGCACCATCAGCGACCTAATACCCTTCGCTTTATTCCTGGAGCGTGCCGTGCGACGAGTGACAGATGAGGCTGTAGACCAGCGTGACGAGGAGCTGGAAGCGCACGATTTCTGGTCGGAATCACCAGAACGAACCCAGGCACCTGCTGCAACGCAGGGAGAGGTGCCAGAAGTGGAGTCAGAGGAGGAAGGTGGCTTTGTGGAGGAGGAGGAGGAGGACCAACAGGAGCAGGCTTCCCAGGGGGCTAGTGGTGACCTTTTGGGGACCCCTGGTCTTGTACGTGGCTGGGGGAGGAGACCGTGGATGATGCAGTCCTTGATAATGAGGAAGCGGAGATGGATAGCTCTGCATCCAACCTTGTGAGAATGGGGTCTTTCATGCTGTCATGCCTGTTGAAGGACCCCCGTATCAAGAGGCTTAAGGAGAAGGACCTGTACTGGGTCGCAACGCTACTAGACCCTCGGTACAAGCATAAAGTGTCAGAAATGTTACCAACATACCACAAGTCCGAAAAGATGCGGCATTTACAAACCAGCCTGCAAAACATGTTGTACAATGCTTTTAAGGGTGATGTCACTTCAGGAACTCATCAACATTCCAGGGGCAGAGGTGCCAGTAATCCTGCCATGAGCACACCTGCAAGGACAAAGCCCTTTGGCCAGTCTGTAACGTCAGACATGCAAATGTTTTTCTGTCCAAGGTAGCGCCACAACCCTTCTGGATCCACCCTCAAAGAACGCCTCGACCGGCAGGTAGCGGACTACCTGGCATTAACTGCAGATATCGACACTCTGAGGAGCGATGAACCCCTGGACTACTGGGTGCGCAGGCTTGATCTGTGGCCAGAGCTGTCACAATTTGCCATGAACCTCTTGTCTTGCCCAGCCTCAAGTGTGCTCTCAGAAAGGACCTTCAGTGCAGCAGGAGGGATTGTAACTGAGAAGAGAACTCGCCTAGGTCACAAAAGTGTCGATTACCTGACCTTTATTAAAATGAATGAGGGGTGGATCTCGGAGGGTTACTGCACGCCGGAAGACTTGTTCTGACTTCTATGCAGCTGTCCTTCTCTTCAAGCCTCATGACTCCACACACAGCTGTCCTTTAGCGTCCTCCTCCTCCCTCCGCCACCGTTACAAACTAGGGTGCAAACCCTACTGGTTTAATTTTTTCTGGCCTCTGTGCTTCAGTGGCTGCAACCAAAAAAACTGGGCAAACAATGTCTACAAGGTCAACGTATGGCAAAAAAATGACTATTTTCAGCATTTATATGGCATATTTTTTCTGGCAACTGTGCTTCAGTGGCTGCGTCCAAAAAAATGCATATTTTCTGCATTTATATGGCATAATTTTTCTGGCCTCTGTGCTTCAGTGGCTGCAACCAAAAAAATGCATATTTTCAGCATTTATATGGCATAATTTTTCTGGCCTCTGTGCTTCAGTGGCTGCAACCAAAAAAATTTATATTTTCAGCATTTATATGGCATAATTTTTCTGGCCTCTGTGCTTCAGTGGCTGCAACCAAAAAAATGCATATTTTCAGCATTTATATGGCATAATTTTTCTGGCCTCTGTGCTTCAGTGGCTGCAACCAAAAAAATGCATATTTTCAGCATTTATATGGCATAATTTTTCTGGCAACTGTGCTTCAGTGGCTGCGACCAAAAAAATGACTATTTTCAGCATTTATATGGCATATTTTTTCTGGCCTCTGTGCTTCAGTGGCTGCGGCCAAAAAAACTGGGCAAACAATGCCTACAAGGTCAACGACGTTGACCTTGTAGGCATTGTTTGCCCAGTTTTTTTGGCCGCAGCCACTGAAGCACAGAGGCCAGAAAAAATATGCCATATAAATGCTGAAAATAGTCATTTTTTGCCATATACGTTGAGTCAACGTATGGCAAAAAATGACTATTTTCAGCATTTATATGGCATATTTTTTCTGGCCTCTGTGCTTCAGTGGCTGCGGCCAAAAAAACTGGGCAAACAATGCCTACAAGGTCAACGACGTTGACCTTGTAGGCATTGTTTGCCCAGTTTTTTTGGCCGCAGCCACTGAAGCACAGAGGCCAGAAAAAATATGCCATATAAATGCTGAAAATAGTCATTTTTTGCCATACGTTGACTCAACGTATATGGCAAAAAATGACTATTTTCAGCATTTATATGGCATATTTTTTCTGGCAACTGTGCTTCAGTGGCTGCGACCAAAAAAACTGGGCAAACAATGCCTACAAGGTCAACGTATGGCAAAAAATTACTATTTTCAGCATTTATATGGCATATTTTTTCTGGCAACTGTGCTTCAGTGGCTGCAACCAAAAAAACTGGGCAAACAATGTCTACAAGGTCAACGTATGGCGAAAAATGACTATTTTCAGCATTTATATGGCATATTTTTTCTGGCAACTGTGCTTCAGTGGCTGCAACCAAAAAAACTGGGCAAACAATGTCTACAAGGTCAACGTATGGCGAAAAATGACTATTTTCAGCATTTATATGGCATATTTTTTCTGGCAACTGTGCTTCAGTGGCTGCGTCCAAAAAAACTGGGCAAACAATGCCTACAAGGTCAACGTATGGCAGTTGTTTAAAGAGAACAGTAGATTACTAGCCAGCAAAGCTACCTAAGCTAAAATGTCCCTCAAATCCCTGCAGACTTCTGTCCCTCCAATACAGAGCAGTATCAAGCAGATTACTAGCCAGCAAACTTACTATCATCTGTCCCTGAAATCACTAACAGCTCTCCCCCTACACTATCTCTTCCAAGCACACACAGGCAGATTTTTCAGATACATTTTTGCCCTTGATCCCCCTCTGGCATGCCACTGTCCAGGTCGTTGCACCCTTTAAACAACTTTAAAATCATTTTTCTGGCCAGAAATTTTTTTTTTAGATGTTAAAGTTCGCCTTCCCATTGAAGTCTATGGGGTTCGCGAACCGTTCGCGAACCGCTCGCGTTTTTGCGCAAGTTCGCGAATATGTTCGCGAACTTTTTTTCCGACGTTCGCTACATCCCTATCCGTGAGATAGTCCTATAAAATACACTGTGTATAATCCCTGCTGTGCAGTGTTGAGAAAGTGCCATGTGCCCACATCGAAACATAATATATCATATGGCATCATCTGGAAACCCATATATATATATATATAAAATCCAAAAAGATAAGGTGCACACTGGGATCCTTTGTAGCTTTTAAAAAGTAAATTTTATTAAATACATGTTAAAAAGAGGTCACCGTTTCGGTCTGTTCCTAAGACCTTTATCAAGACCAATATATATATATATATATATATATATATGTAGGGATGTGAAAATCTTAGACACCCTTACACTTTATTGACAGGCACATCCTTAGCTATTTGGATACCTAAGTGGGTCCTAAAACACAGTTGGGAGGAGTACTGTGCTCCTGTGCTTATGTAACCCCTGTAATTCACACTGTGACCTGAGTGGCGCTGTGCCAGAGTATAAAAGGTTTAGGAGCCATGTGCTCTGGGTCCATTGCTTTAGCCCAACCAAACAGGCTGGAAGGGAATGGGTAGTGCTGACCCTAGAGTCCAGTACCCTAGTAAGTAGATAGCTATACTTGTTCATAGATCACTCTAGGAGTGATAGAGAGGTTAATTAGTTGAGCAGCTCAAGGCTCCTACGAGGAGATTAGTGGGATTAAGATCCCTGGGTAATACTGACCCAGAGAGGGACTAAATGTGTTGAGATTAGGGATGGTAGGTTTCCCCTAAGAGCAACCAGGAGTGCCTGAGTACTGAAGATATATTAATACCCACACCTGCTGCAACTACTCTCTGCTGCTATTCCCTGGCCTGTGGGGATTCAGCCTATGCGTGCTGTGAGTATAAGCTCCTTTAATGCTGCTGTGGTATTTGATGCTCCATTGTGGATAATTGTACTGATCATCTTCATGCTTTATTGTTCAATAAATATTCTTTTGGTTTACTGTTAAAGAACTATTGGCGCCCATCATTGTGCTATTGCACCGAGTTGCAGTTGCACTACACCCTTCCTCCACTTCGTTGCGAGGGCTTGCCCCTGAGAAAGAGAGCTCATTTGTGGTGAGAGCCCACAAAGGAAAGTAGCTATAACTGCTAAAGTAGAAGCAGTTTACTATAGCGCTACATTTTGGCGCCCAACGTGGGGCTCTAAAGGGTTAACTGTAACCATTAATTGTTATACTGCACGCAGCCTAGTGTGACAGGCGCTGCGTGTGCGGACTCAGTAGGAAAAAGGCACCTTACTGTGGGGAAAGTCTGTAGTTCTTATTCCCCCAGTGCTGCCATACTGATTCCAGTGAGAAGTGTATTGTTTGCTTGGTTCTGTCCTTATTAAACATTATGGCTCCCCTATCTGAAGCTGCAATGTGGGATTGGTCCCTGGATATGGGAGCGGATCCTGAATACACATTTATGGTAGATGATGTACCTGAGAAATGTCCCATAGACGTTGTGAATCAATCGCTAATGGGAAATTCTATATTTGATGCGTTTGCTTATGTAGCTAGAGAACCCTCAGACAAGAAGGGATTTGTCCGGCTCTTATATTGGGTTCCTGTAGTGCCCCAGAAAAGCACATGGCCTTCTAGAGTCTATCCGATGGGAGTCCAGAGCGAAGGGTGCCCTTGTCGGTACCAGAGCCCGCCAACACTCCCTCCATTTGGGTTTCAGCTAGCTCCTTTTAGTGACTGTGTAACTGACTCTTTTAACTGCTCGAGTTTATTGGGAGAACAAGAGGGCTGCAGCACTAAAGTGTCTGATGATTATGAGATTAATGTGTCTACCCCTGGGCTTAATCCGTTCCTAGCTGATGATGTCAAGGACTGTAGTGTCAGTTTGCCCGTTGAGGAATGTCCTAATATTGCCCAGGAAAAAGACCCGTTGGTGGATAGCTGTCTTGCTACACCGCCACCTATTCCCCCTCGCACAGGAAAAGTGGCTGTTAAGAAATTCTCTGCTGCGCCACACCCTGTGCCCTGGACCTGCCCAGAAGGGGTTAAGTCAGAAAGCCCGCGAAGAAGTAAGGGGCATACTCACTCACCTCTAGGAGGCGTTACTGAGGAGATGTCGCGACATCCTAATTTAAAAGATAGCTTGGCTGGCATATCCTGTTTGCCGTTCATGCTGCTAGGATCTTCGGAGCTAGTGGACTGTGACCCGAATTCTGTTATGGAGCCGATTTCCGAACCCGTTGTTCCGGAGCTGCCCATGGAGCCTTTGCCTCGTCGAGCGAGAGCTGATTCCGTTCCTATCCGGGTGGAGGCTGAGTGGCAGTACATATACCAAGGAACCTTTACCCCAAGTGAATGGGGAACAATGATTCCGGCCTGTGGCGTGTGCGACTTGGAAGCACCCAACGCCTTGGAAGATCCGGAGAGTGTTTGTTTCCAGTGTGAAGCTCATCTGTGGATGGGACCATTCAAGCGGGCTGATCAACCTCCCTTGGTGGACCGAATACGGGACAAGGTGAGCGGCAAAACTATTCTCATCTATAACGAGATAGAGGGTGCCCCCGGGGTGGTAGCGGCTGCAAGCCCCATATCTGGAGCCGCACCCAAGCTTGTCTCCGGCCCCGCTCCAGAGCTTGTCCATACACCAGTCCCTGAGCCTGCTATGGACTTTGTTTCTATGCCCGAGTCTGTCTCAGTGTCTGCAACAGTGCCGGCTTTAAAACTCAGTGAGGTTAAGTTCATGTGCGATTGTGCCTCGCAGACTGATCTGATCATACCAGGGGGAGAGGAACTTGTGACCGCCGCTGCGGGTCACGAAAGAGTGCCGTCCGGCTGGGCGGCTGATGTGACTCCTAATATCCCCTTGCTAAAGTCCGAGGGTGAACAAAATATTTTGGCGTGTCCTGCGCCTTTGCCTCTTAAAGCGTCTTCCCCAGTTTCAGATGTACCAGGGGGAGACTTGAATTCCTTACTAACAGTTGAGGACCCTGACTGTTGGGTCCCCGGCACACCCCAAGAGAACTTTCCAGAAGGGGTGTGGCACGTGTTAGAGCCTGATGTAGCTTGCAGGGCTGAAGCTGCTCTTGTATCCTCAGAGGAGGAAATGTCTCAGCCGTTCATATCTAGCTATGCTGAGCCTGATGTTTCATGGGAGGTGAATTCAAATCCTGAATTGCTCCATGCCTCAGAAGAGGAGAATGTTGGAACTGACCAGGAGCCTCTTGTGACGATTTGCCCCAAAGATGATCCTTTGCCCCGCAAAGTATTGCTCAGTGGCATGGGACTTCATGGGGATTTAACAGTGACTGTCTATACAGCCCTAGCTGTTCCTGCACCACTTCCAGTCCTTAGTTCTGATGTGGACTGGAGGAAGTTTTCCTTTGGCAGGTTGGGGACCATTGCTCCTGTTGCACCAACCATTCGAGATCCTCCAATCCTGGAGGATGAGGAGGACCTGTTAGAAAAGTTGATCTCTGCCAGTGTGGACAGTGATGGAGATTCCACATTGGACCTTCCGGCTCAGGTCAGATGTCAGAGCCGACGATCTGTGGCTAGTGAGCCAACAAAGAATGTGTGCTCCCAGGTGACAGTGTTTCAAACTCCTAGTGAGCCAGGAGAGAGCACTCACGTGTCGGAGCTGTACCATCACGAGTGGGGTAAGATATCCCTAGAGAGGGAGAAAGGACTGGTTGCTACCATTCCAGTTGTTGCTGATGACTCCATCCTCAAAAGAGCCCCTGGATGGGAAGAATATGAAGAGGAAACTCCTGAAGCCGTGTCTGAGCCAACACCTTCTATAGAGAGACCTTCCAGTTTCACTGCACCTCCCATCATTGGTCCTGAGGAGGAAAAAGATTTTTGGGTGCTGCCAGGACGGGCAGACCCCAATGTATTCACCTCTGTATCCAGAGTACAGAGGGTGATAAATTTTCATGTTCATAGAACTTGGGGATATTTCATGCCCTATGCACCACTGTGGGTGTACGAGAAGGTGGCGGCATCTTATGAAAATTGGCTCATAGATGAGATTCTTCGCAAAGAAAAGATGCACCACAGTTGCCTTACCAATCCTGACAAAGTGAGGAGAGAGCAGGATTGGCAGTACCTGCGTTCCATAGAAAGGGAATGGTGGTATGGCCGCACCATTCTAAAGAATGCCGTGAAAAGCTGTGGCAAGTATAACCCCACCAAGTACTTCAACTTGGAAGTCTATTTGGGAGATGGACAGTGGGTGGACAAACCTCATCCCAAATACTACATCCCCTATGAAGATACTTAGGCAAGATTTCTTCACATGATTTAATCTGCTGGTGGGTGGGTGTTTATTTCTTGGTTTCACTGCTGATACTCCATTGGGAGTTTGTTTGTAGCTATTTTTGAGCTATCTGCCTATTTTCCTGTCCCTTCAAAGTGACTGAACTTTCTACAGGGGAGGATTGTTTTTCATTTTACTCCAGTTGGAGTTAGGCCCAAGGACTGTTTTAGTTAATACCTGCCCGTTGGTAGGTTCATCCAATTTCTCCTAAGTGCATTTTCAAAGAGGATTGGGGGTTCGACTATTTGATGGACTAGAATACTGATTGTGTTTGAACTGCAGTAGTTCTAACTTGTGTTCTTTTGCAGGTGTACTGATAAAAGTTTACCTGTTCATGAATGAAACTGTGCTATTGATATGTTCTCTTTCAGTTATGCCATTGTACCTGGGTTACTCAGGAGAGTTACCCCGAAGAGGTTATAAGATAATGGTATAGTAATGCAATGTGTTCTTTGAAAAGGTTTCTTGCATGATGTGCCTTAACTGCTATATTTTCAGTATTGATTTTTTTTTTGAAGGTTCCTTGCCGGGACGGAAGGAATTCACCAGGGGGAGAATGTAGGGATGTGAAAATCTTAGACACCCTTACACTTTATTGACAGGCACATCCTTAGCTATTTGGATACCTAAGTGGGTCCTAAAACACAGTTGGGAGGAGTACTGTGCTCCTGTGCTTATGTAACCCCTGTAATTCACACTGTGACCTGAGTGGCGCTGTGCCAGAGTATAAAAGGTTTAGGAGCCATGTGCTCTGGGTCCATTGCTTTAGCCCAACCAAACAGGCTGGAAGGGAATGGGTAGTGCTGACCCTAGAGTCCAGTACCCTAGTAAGTAGATAGCTATACTTGTTCATAGATCACTCTAGGAGTGATAGAGAGGTTAATTAGTTGAGCAGCTCAAGGCTCCTACGAGGAGATTAGTGGGATTAAGATCCCTGGGTAATACTGACCCAGAGAGGGACTAAATGTGTTGAGATTAGGGATGGTAGGTTTCCCCTAAGAGCAACCAGGAGTGCCTGAGTACTGAAGATATATTAATACCCACACCTGCTGCAACTACTCTCTGCTGCTATTCCCTGGCCTGTGGGGATTCAGCCTATGCGTGCTGTGAGTATAAGCTCCTTTAATGCTGCTGTGGTATTTGATGCTCCATTGTGGATAATTGTACTGATCATCTTCATGCTTTATTGTTCAATAAATATTCTTTTGGTTTACTGTTAAAGAACTATTGGCGCCCATCATTGTGCTATTGCACCGAGTTGCAGTTGCACTACACCCTTCCTCCACTTCGTTGCGAGGGCTTGCCCCTGAGAAAGAGAGCTCATTTGTGGTGAGAGCCCACAAAGGAAAGTAGCTATAACTGCTAAAGTAGAAGCAGTTTACTATAGCGCTACATATATATATATATATATATATATATATATATATATATATATATATATATATATATATATATATATTCAATATGCTTAGCTGGTGCACTCTTAACAATCTACAGCTGCCTGGGTGCTGGTCAGCACATTAGTATGCAGTAAACAAAAAGTTTAAGTAAACTTTTAGTATGTTATAGGCTAATTCCCAGTAACTTTTCAGTTGGTCTTCATCTTTTTTTTTTTTTTATAATTTCTGTATTACCGTATTTCCCTTCTTTTTACTTTTTCCACCATTCCATCAAATGGGGGGTAATTGACCCCATCTAAAAAAACAAATGTTCTGTAAGACTACAAATGTATTGTTATTGCTACTTTTTATTAGTCATGCTTTTATTCAGGCACTCTCCTATTAATATTCCAGTATCTTATTCAAAACAATGCATGGTTACTAGGGTAATCTAGACCTAGCAACCATATTGCCAGATTTGCAAACTGTGGAAATGCTGAATAAAAAAGCTAAATAACTCAAAAACCACAAATAATATAAAATCAAAGGCAATTGCAAATTGTCTCAGAATATCACTCTCTACTGTATACTAAAAGTTAAAGGTACAGAAACATCAAAAAAGCATTTAAAAGTAATTAAAATATAATGTACTGTTGCCATGCATTGGTAAAAGTTATGTGTTTGCTTTAGAAAGACAACTATAGTTCATGTAAATAGGGTATTATATAGCCATGGGGGCAGCAATTCAAGCTGAAAAAGGAGATAAAGCAGAGGCTATTTAGCAGATGTAGGGACATAATAGGGACATATTCATATGTCCATATGGCTTTAAATCCCACATTTCCTTATCTCCCTAGTTGCTGGGCAGATGCCCGTGTATCTAGTCAAAACTCATGCTCTATTGCTATAAGCTGGACATTAACCTTTATAAATAGCCCAAAATAGTGTTACACAGATAAGTACTGAATTAGAATACAGTTATAGGACCGTGTTATTCAGAATCCTCGGGTCATGGAGCTTTCTGCATGATGGATCTTTCTGTAATTTGGATCTTCTATTATAAAATCATGTAAAATGAAATAAACCTATTAAGATGGTTTTGCTTCCATATAGGTTTAATTATATGTTAGTTTGGATCATTTTTAAAAAAGTTGGATAAAATGGACTCTATGGAAGACACCCTTTCCGTAATTCAGAGCTTTCCGGATAACGAGTTTCTGGATAACGGGTCCCATACCTGCCTATTCCAAGCCCTATTCATGTTGAGCAAGGGGAGTATGCAATGGGTGCGGGGAGTCCAGCAGGGGTCTGCTTCTTCAGTCAAAATCATAGTTACATTGGGTTGAAAAAACACCAAAGTCCACCAAGTTCAACCCTTCCAAATGAAACCCAGTGTTAATACATACACACACCCACTGAAACTATATATACCAATATCTATATTCATTGTAAATTTTAGTATCACTATAGCCTTGGATATTATACATGTCCAAGAAATAATCAAAGCCCCCTCATAAAAAATGGTTTCACATATGATCTTTTTACAGAAGGGCCTGGAAAATGATATGGTGGGGGGGCAGGTCCCAAAGTTACGCTCCTGGGTGGGGTGTACTGCACCTTTTAAAAATGGTATAATCTTCTATAATACTTCTGATACATCATTCATGTGCTCTAATAAGAGAATATGAGAAAATATCACAGGGGTAGTGATGGGCAAATAAAACGCAGAGATTCTGCGTCGAATTTCCATGTTTCGCCACAAGTGAATTAATTTGTAAAACTGCAGCGACAATTCGACAGGAAAAAATCTGCTACGTCAAAAAAAATGTGACCCGCACAAAAATGATCATGCGTTAAAATTATTCGGACACCCATTGACTTTAATGCGTTTGAACCAAATAGTCGTGTGTATAATAATTGTCGCTCGCGTCAATTTTTTTGGCAACTATTGACTTCATCGCGAAGCGAAACTGCACAGATTTGCCCCATCACTACACAGGTGGCAAAGTAAGGTAATTTCCATTGTAACCTGGCCGAGCAGCATCTGTTTCATACATAAAGTCCAGCACAAAGTCTGGATTTAGATATCACTTTATAGTGTTTGTCCCCATGAATCAGCACAGGACACTGAAAGATAATCTATATCACAGCTTCCAGTAATAAAATATACTCACCTTTGTATGAACTCATCATCTGGAATAGAATAGACTAGAAATATACCATGCCTGTTGCAGAATATCTCTCCTGACAATGCAATGAGTCATTTACAGTTTCCTTTTTCTCAATAAAACACACTTAAGCTTCACCCAGACTCCATGCTGCTTTCCATTGCACACTATATCTTTTAGATTCCTAGTACAGGCCTGCTTGGTAAATTCTTAACAGATTTAATTCTGAATTCTTGCTGGCCTCTGCAGATGCCAATAAGATAAAAGGTCATTCCTAATTAAGCTACTCACAGTCTAAACATGTATTTTGTCAAATATGGCAAAGCTGATTAAATTCCTAGCAGAAAAGGGGGCAGTGTATAAAAGCAACGGGGGGGCAATAAAATAGCAAAAAATTGTAACTGTAACTGAAAGTTATTCAAATGGCGATGCAAATGGTGGTCAGTGGTGTTGTGTGACTACAAATGGTAAATTCTCTGCTTGGAGTAGGATTCACAGCTTTTAGGTTGTTGGAATGTAGTTGGACCACAGTTTAATTTATTCATTAATGGCAAATTAAAAGGGGATGGAATTTGTAAGTAATGTATCAGTGTTTGCAGACGATAAAACTATGGAGCCCAATTAATTCCATCCAAGGTGCAGCATACTTGCAACAGGATCGTGACAAACTGGCAATCTGGGCAGCTAAGTGTCAGATGAGATTCATTGTCAATAAATGTAAAGTCTTTGCACCTGGGACTTAAAAATATGTAGAGACCCTGAGGGTTAAGTGTGTCTTGGTTTTTTTTTGAGCAGGGGGTGCGATTAGGCCAGGGCCCGCACCCCCTCAGGGCCCCCCGGCAGCTCGCATGCCACTGATTCCGGGCTTACGGAATCTATTTTTGTGTAATAGATGAATATAGCATTGTGCTTGAGATGTGAGCATTTTACCATTTAACTGGAATTAATCACGTTTTAATCTCAATAAAGTGTATTTTTATTGATAAAGATTTATTTGGAATTTATTTAAGAGCACTATTATCTAGTTTATGTAGGTTAAGTGTTTTACTCAGGCAGTTTCCCCTGTATTTAGACACTTAAGTGGTCCTTTGATTTACCCAGGCAGCTATTGTCCCTTTTTCCTGGGTCTATTGTAATTTTATCTGTTCAAGGTTTGCCCAGTAGGTGGCAGTATCATTTTATATAAAAGGGAGAGCACATGTGCTCAGGGTTCTCTTCCTGGATCCAACCTTGTGGGGAAGTGGGTACAGGATTGATTCTGAGCCGGTGGCAGGCCTTGGTTAGGGACAGTTTTATTTAGTGATTGGAGTCCACCTGAGGGTAAGGTGTTTAAAGGGCCATTGCACACTGCTGGGAGTTGCCCACAGACTAAGGGTGCCCAAGTTACACTGGCAACAAGTTACCCTACACATATCTCAGGCCCACCTACGGGTGTGCTAAGAATACAGAATATCCCCTATTTAAAAACATCGGGAGTCACTTATGAGGTCTATAATAATATATAGGTACAAGGCTGCATGTTGAATCAAATTCACAATTTTTGGATTTTGACAAATATAAAAGCCTTCACAAAAGGTTCCACCCAATCCTACACCACATCTGAATCCTAATTTGAATATTTAAATTAGAGGGAAAAAAATGCATTGATTTTAAAAAAATTACACGACAAGGGTTCAGAATTGGTGCAGCTGAACACTTTGTATTTAGCATATATATTATATAAAATATATAAATATTATGTTTGTTTTGTTAAATCAAGGATAAAACTAGCAATAGTACCCATTTTTTAAAAAAAACACTCACTGAAAATGAATAAATGGCCAGGAATTAAAATAGACTTTGGGGCATCGCTACACTTCGACAGGCAAAAATTCACTCAGACAACGCTAATTCACTGGAATGCGTGAGTTTCGTTGTGGGCGATGAATGCTGGCGACGTTTTGCTAGCGTTACTTCGGCAATGCAAATTCCGCAAATAGCGCAACTTAGCTAGAGGTCTTGCACTCAGGTTAATTTGCATACTACGGGAAATTTAAAGTTGAATGGACGTATTTGTTACAGCAAATACATTGCATTACACAAGTACAGGGAACCTTAATAAAGAAAATATAGTTGTTATAATGCCCTACACATGAACCCATTGTATAGTTAATGTTATATATGTTAGAAAATGTATGGGAGAACCCGGTTACCCAAAAATTGTAAGGACTTTTGCAGGCTATAACTCTAAAAAAAAAGGAAAAGACGCCAGCGTTTTTTGGACTTAGAAGCTTTTTCCACTAAAAAATATGACGTAAGTGACAGAGGATTGAGGAAGATCTATGCACTCCAGTGCACTTCGCCTGGTCTGAGCTGGTGAAGGCAAGTCTGGTGAAAGAGGTAAAATCAGCATTTTAGGGAATTTGTGCAGTTAAGTCCATTCGCCAGAACAAGCAAACTGACGCTATCGTTAGCCATTTTGCCCTCAAGTAAATCTGCCCCTTAATCTTGTTAAGTCCCTGGTATTTGACAAAAAAAGCAAGATATTTTTAAATATTTAATTTTTTTGCAGTTTCTAAAGAAAATAATGAAATATAAAATCCTACCTTCGGCCATTTTGGGTTCAACAGTCGAGCTTTGATAGCATCATCCAGAGACTTCTCATACTGCTGAATTTTCAGAAAGGCGGCAGACCTGTTACTGTAGAGTATACAGTTTTGAGGATCCACCTGCAAAGTTTCAGTATAGAGATCGATGGCCAACTGAAAGTCTCCATTTTTACAGGCTTCATTGCTGTGGCGGACTTTCTCAATAAATTCTTCCTTGCTCAGTACTGAATTGTCCACTACTTTTCCACTGAAAGCTTTTGTTCCAGTAACTGAAGACTAAAAACAAAAGAACACAATATTATATATTGTATTATATCTTTACATAAGCAAGAATATATGAATGCTGACTATGCCAGTGCGTCTAGACCTAAGGTTTTCCAAGGTTCTGGCTCAAGCCCCCTTATTGATGCTCAACATTTAGTCAGTTCTCCCAAACCCCATTATTTATACTAGGAATGCACCAAACACAGCATTTTTGGATTTGGTAGACGACTGACTCCAAATACCAAACCAATCCTAATTTACATATTTAAGTTTGAGGGAAATAAATCACATCATGTCTAAAGTAAAGATATTCACTTTCAGTTTTCCCAGAGCTTTAACACACTCAAATTTGGTTTGGCTGAACGCTTAGGATTTGGCTTAAATTTGGCTTAATACATTAATTTATTAAGATAAATTGCAAAGCGCATAAAGGAGGACCTTGTGTCATTTTACAATAATTTCTAGAGTTTCCATTTCCATTAAAAGACCAGTTGAAACAGTATCCAGTTTAAAAATTATGTTTGACTTCAAACTAATGCCAAGCACCTATTACCAGCCATCAACTGGGGTGCTTAGAAGTCAGATTTAATATATATATATTTAACAATTCTGTTTATTGAAATGAATAGAGAAATATAAAAACAGTGCGGATATAGTCAATTTGTGCATTTGCATATTTAAAGAACAAAGTCAACAATAACCTTGACAGATTACAGTTTGTTTATGGTGTAGAGTCTTTACAGTTGTATATTGCTAGTCATTTGTAACATAGCATGTGTGGAAGGCATGGTAGAGTTATGTCTATGGGTTGGCAGTAAGTTATACAGGTTGGAGTGTTGAGGGAGGTCACAGGGATAGCCCCTATGTAAGGGGAGTTAGTTAAGAGGCAGCTGAATTAGGGTAGCAGGAGTTTAAGGCCTTGCACCCCTGGGTGGGGTCCCCATCACATATCTTCTTCCAGGTCTAACCAGACACCCCATATTTTAAGAAAATTTTCAGGACAGTTTCTTCTCATGTACATCAAATTATATAAAGGTATCGCTTTCCAAATGAGATCTAACCAGTATAGGACTGTTGAGCCATGGTAGCCTTCCAGTGAATAGCTATAGTCTTTTTGGTATACATAAGGAGAATAGACAAATGGGTACAATATATGTGTCAGTTCGGGGAGAATGATCATCTTAAAGAGGCTGATCCTGCCAGAAAGGGAGAGTGGCAGGGATGACCATGTCTCAACCTTAGACTCAATATACCTAAGAACCAGGGAGAGATTTAATTCTACAAATTTCTCGAGGTCTCTGTGAATCCATGTCCCCAGGTATTTAAAAGACCCTGTCCAAGAGAGGCCATGCAGGATTGTAGAGACCTCCGGGGCTTTGGGGTCAATACCAAAGAGTATAGACTTAGTCCAATTGATCTTGAGGCCATAGTGGGCCGTATGTGTAGATATAATATATTAAAAATAAATAGGCAAAAAATGTTCCTTGGACAAAAAGGGTCTAACAAACTTTTCTTGACTTTTCTTTAACCATATAGTCCATATAGACATGCTATAATAAACCATTCCACCACTTATCAGAATAGCTCCAGGTTTTTGCCTCCTGCTTGTTTCTCCCCCCCCCTGGCTTTTGTCACCAATACTAGAATACTAAACTAACTGCAGTGGGTAGATAGAGGTACATAGGCAACATAAATATATTAGGGATATCCATCTCTTCTCATGGGGCTCAGTGCTGGTAAGCAGTAACAGAGAAGTTGAAAGAAGAGAGATTAAAATAAAAAAGTAAAATCAATGCAGAAAAAAAAACCATATATACAGGTATGGGATCTTTTATTTGGAAGCCCATTATCCAGAAAGCTTCGAATTATGGAAAGGCATAGACTCTATTTTAGATACAGTAAATAATCTTTTCAATGTAATAGAACAGTACATTGTAATTAGGGATGCACCGAATCCAGGATTTGGTTCGGGATTCGGCCAGGATTTGGCTTTTTTGAGCAGGATTTGGATTCGGCCCAATCCTTGTGCCCGGCCGAACCGAATCTGAATCCTAATTTGCATATGTAAATTAGGGGCAGGTAGGGAAATCACATGACTTTTCATCACAAATGAATTTTTTCCACTTTTTCCTTTCCTGCCCCTAATTTGCATATGCAAATTAGGATTCGGTTCAGTATTCAACCGAATCTTTCACTAAGGATTCGGGGATTCTGCCAAATCCCAAATAGTGGATTCGGTGCATCCCTAATTGTAATTGTTTCAAACTAAGATACAGTTAATCCTTAGAAGCAAAATCAGCCTATTGGTTTTGTTTAATAGGTCCCATAGCACCATAGCAGTCCCAAAGGCACTGCTTAAGCTTTAAGTGCTTAAACTGGATTGCCAAATCAAGAGACCAGTCATCCCTAAAATAGGATGTATTGATATAACAAGTTGAACAGAATCCTTCTACAATGGTTCTTAAAGGGAAGCCATGCAATAAATATGCATTAGCTCTAACGTTACAATAAATCAATCAACAGCATTATAGTATTTAAAGGGGTGGTTCTTTTGTATCTTATAGAATGACTAATTCTAAGCAACGCTTCATTTGGTTGTCATTGTTTATTTTTCATAGTTTTTAAAATATTAGCCTTCTTCTTCTAAAGCTAAATCAGCTTTCAAACGGGGGGTCACTGACCCCATCTAAAAAATAAATTCTCTGTAAGGCTACAAATGTAATGTCATTGCTATTTTTTATTACTCATCTTTCTATTCAGGCCTCTCCTATTCATATTCCAGTCTCCTATTCATATCAATGCATGGTTGCTAGGATAATTTGTACCTAGCAACTAGATCTTATGAAACTGCAAACCAGAGAGAGGCTGAATAAAAATCTAAATAACTCAAAAAACACAAATAATAAAAAATGAAATCTCATTGCAAGTTGACTCAGAATATCACTCTCTACATCATACTAAAAGTTAACTCCTTTAAACCTCATACATACAAATAAGCATTTAATATTTATTTAATAAGCAATAAGCTTTGAAAATTAATAATGGATGGTATACAAAAAAGGTAAAAAGAAAGCAATTTGGGCAAAATGAGCCCTGGATTCATCTGCTCCTCTTTATGGAGTATATTTATCAAACAGTGAAGTTAGAGATGGCCATAGTCTGCTAGAGTGAAATTCTGCCACTCTCCATTCATTTCTATGGGTTTTTGAAAGGCGTATTTATCAAAGGATGAACTTTGACTTTCACCCGTTGATAAATACTCTTTTAAAAATCCCATAGAAGTTAGAGATGGCCATAGTCTGCTAGAGTGAAATTCTGCCACTCTCCATTCATTTCTATGGGATTTTGAAAGGCGTATTTATCAAAGGATGAACTTTGACTTTCACCCGTTGATAAATACTCTTTTAAAAATACCATAGAAATGAATAGAGAATGGCGGAATTTCAATCTAGTAGACTGCAGCCATCTATAACTTTACTCTTTGATAAAAATACCCCATATATCTGCTCTCATCTCCCCATATACTTCCACCCAGGTCCTGCATTCAGATTAACACAATCTATTAAAGTTCACCCCAAGAGGGGAATTGTGTATACATTTTTTTCACCCATCGCACCAGCCTCTGGAATGTTGTACAAGCTTGCATCAGGACAGCTCCCACACTAACACTTTTCTCAAAGATCCTTAAAAATCCCTTTCTAGAGGAAGCACTTTGCTAGTCTTCTTCTGTAGCAGCAAACCCTTGACCTGTTCACTTGTTCCCCTCCCCATATTGTTTCATGTCTGTCTCCTCTTCCTAATAAATTAGGCAGGATTTTTTCACTGCCTTACTTATAATAACTGTACCCCTGTTTTTGTTCATGCCTTGTAAAGCACTGTGTACATTTGTGGTGCTTTATAAATTAATACATTAAAAAGAGGAAGCAAGGTCAACTTAACTACTTTGTGTCCACATGCACAGTTACATTTAAATTCGCTACATGTAAACCTGCAAAGCAGTGACTGTGGTTTCAGATATGCAAGACCCCAAAGTGACTGTGGTTTCAGATATGCAAGACCCCAAAGGTCTTTTGAATAAGATAAAGGTATACTGGATCTTTTATTTACAGATGCACTAACCATTAGGCCTCGATTATGAGTTTAATATTAGATGCTTCACTTAAAGTTTGAGGTGTTGAGGTTGAGGTTTATCATAGTCCCTTGAGATATATTAGGAATAGGATGGAGAAAGGATTATTTAGATTTAGGGGGTTATTTACTAAACTCCGAATGCTAAAAACACTAAAAATGTGTGATTTTTTTTTTATAAAATCGGACTTTTAAAAAAATCACCCGAGGATGGAAAAGTCAGAATCTGAAAATCCGGCATCTCAGACCTGTCGAGGTTGCATTAAAAGAAGACCCAATGATTTTTTGATGTGCCCTGGGTTTCGTGCAATATCCTGAAGTTTTTGGGCAAGAATCTGAGTTTCCAGGTGAAAAATCCGAAAAAAAACATGAAAATCAGACTAAAAATCCGAAACAATCTTAAAAATCTCATTTTTTCCCGCAAATTTTTTGGGGAAAATGTAATAATAAATAAGCATAAAAAAACTGAGGGGATTTGATTGAAGTTTGTAACAGGTTACATGGAATAGTAATATGACTAGTGATGGGCGAATTTGTCCCAAAAATTTGCGAAAAATTGTGAAATCAGAAAGTTCAAGAAAAAATCTTGAAACTCGAATGTTTTCACAAAAAAATCATGAAATTCAAACGTTTTCACTAAAAAATCGTGCAATTCGAACGTTTTCACAAAAAAAAATCGTGAAGTTCGAACATTTTCACCAAAAAAAACATGAAAATCAGAAATTGACGGCGAATTTTCACCTGCAAATTTTCACGGGAGATTTACGAATTTATTCCCCAACGTGAAACACAGGAATTCAATGCAAATTCATGCCAAGCGAATCTATTCGCCCATCACTAAATATGACCCCTGAAATTTATGGCTAAAAAGAAGTAAAATTAATGAAGAGGTATGGCCAACCTATTTGTTTTAAACAAATGAAGGAGGGGCTTTAATGGTTTTAAATTTGTGACTGCTGTGATGTTGACATTATCACCTACGATTAAGTAACGAGGGGTGCGAAATGCATAAGGTGGACTGTCATGGGGCCAGTATGTAAACAATTTTTTATTTGTGAATTGAATAAAAAGTTATTTTTTATGGATTTTGAGCTACAGGATGTTTTCTGTGAAATAGATTTTTTCACTGCCTAATTTATAAAAATGGTACCCCTGTTTTTGTTTATGCCTTGTAAAGCACTGTGTACATTTGTGGTGCTATATAAATTAATACATTAAAAAGAGGAAGCAAAGTCAACCTAATTGTTTCAACATGCACAGTTACATTTTTGCTTTTTACCCTTCTGCCTTTGGTAAAAAAATATGCTACATATATAGCAAACCTGCAAAACAGTGACTGTGGTTTCAGATGCAAGAGTTACAAAACACCCCCAGTAGTATCTGTGCAGTGTGCAGGGGTGGAGAGAAGGGTTGTTTGTGCAGTGAGTACAGTTGTACCTATCTACCTTAAAACAACTGGCCTTATGGTATTAAAAAAAATCATCCTTATATAGTTTAAAAGCAAGTCTCTAGAATCTACGGCTAACGAGTAGTGCTCATGATATTTAATTTCCAAATCAGCAACATGACACAGCACCCCTTTAAACCAATGATCCAAAAGAAGTAAACGTTGGCTTAATAGTGTTTTATACATTGTATTGTAAGAACAAACACCTTTTTAATTTTATTATTTTCAGGCTTTACTTGTAATCTTGGTTTAATTAAAATTGGTGATTGTGTAAAAGCAGGAAGATTTAGCTACCAAAGCTGGGAAACACAACAAATGTTGCGCTCTTGGCTAGCTTTCTGGTGACAATCTGATTTATTCCAGCTGTATTTAGTCTTCATTCCCCGTTGCTATAAGAACAGTTGTATTACTTTTTTCATTATAGCAGAGAGGTACATTCTCATCTTCATCAAAATAAATTAAAGATCAATCACTTAATCTGAGTGGCAGGCAATTTGGTTGTGAAACGCTCTCAGCGAGCTGTAGTTTGAGTACATCCCATTGTTGGGAAGGATTAAATCAATGACAAAAATCAACATGTCTGCTTGTTGTGAAAGTTAATGAAAGAGAAGAAAAGGATAGAAATAAATAAGAGATTAATATATTTACCTGTCAACTGTTACAGAGTATTACTACCAAGAAAGTGCAGCCTGTGGTGTCAGGTGCCTGCAGCAAACCTGCCAAAGTGCCAATAATTTAAGTTTAATTGCAGCACTCTGTAAATTGTGCAGTTTGTAGCTGGTGCTTTTATTGACTCCAAATGTGGCAACATTTCTGGCCTGCCCTTTGTCAGTTGTCTACTGTGTGATATCCCTTGTGATTATAAATAGCAAATTGGAGGCTAAGCCCACCTCCAGGCCCAGCCTCCATAAAATAACAAAATATTGTAGTGTACAAAAACAATATTTTTCCATAAATACTTGTTTATCATTATCATTTATTTATATAGCACCGTCAAGATACGCAGTGCTTTACCTTACTTATAACAAACAGGGAATAAATGGTGGATAACAAACAGGGGTTACAGAGTACAATAGGATTAGAGGGCCCTACAAATAAGAGTTTACAAACTAAAGGTTAGGGTACAATTGAAACATTAGGATTTTAGAAACAATTCTGTGATTTTTGATACATCAATGATTGATTAATTAAGATACATTGAATGAGCTTCTTTAAACAGTTGGGTCTTTAAGGAGCACTTGAAAGTTTGGAAAGAAGGAGAAAGTCTGACAGCTCGAGGCAGAGCGTTCCAGAGAAAAGCAGAAGCCTAAGAGAAGTCTTGTAGAGAATGGGCAGAAGTGATCAGAGGAGAAGTGAGGCGAAGATTAGAAGCAGAGTTAAGGTTGCGTGAAGGAGAGTATTTGGAGATCAGAGATGAAATATAGGGATGGGCTTCATTATTAAGGGGCTTGAATGTGTGTGTTTGTAATTTAAATTTGATTCTAGAGGAGATTGGGAGCCAGTGAAGGGATATGCATATGGGAGCAGTGATGTTGAGCGGCGAGATAGATGAATGAGTCTAGCAGCATCATTTAGAACAGATTGGAGTTGTGAAAGGCGACTTGTTGGAATACTTTTAAGGAGTAGGTTGCAGTAATCAAGGCAGGAGATGATGAGAGACTGAATCAGTGTTTTAGTTGATTCTGAACTGAGATATGGTTGTATTCGGGCAATGTTGGGCAGTTGACCATGACAAGATTTTGCAAGTGTTTCAATGTGTGGTGAAAAAGACAGATGTGAGTCTAGGATAACTCCTAGGCAGCGTGCCTGTGTGGTGGAATGAAAGGTGGTGTTGTTTACTGTGAGTGATATCTGAGGGAGAGGGGAAGATCTTGGAGGAAATATAATGAGTTCTGTTTTTGAAAGGTTCAGTTTCAGGTGGCGCTGTGACATCCAGGAGGAGACAGCAAAGAGACAATCTGTAACTTGGGAAAGGACAGAATTAGAAAGATCAGGAGTAGACAAGTAGAGTTGGGTGTCATCAGCATAAAGGTGATACTGAAGTCCAAACAACTGAATATGTTTTCCTAGCAAAGTTGTATAGAACGGGAACAGCAGAGGGCCTAGAACAGAGCCTTGAGGAACTTCAACAGAGAGAGGGAATGTAGAGTAGAAGTAGAGATAGAGAAGGCAACTTAAAAGGAACGGTCAGATAGACAAGATGTAAACCATGAAAGAGCAGTGTCCCGAATGCCAGCTGAGTATAGAATGTCTCGGAGGAGTGTGTGGTCAACTGTGTCAAAGGCTGCAGAGAGATCTAGAAGGATGTGTATGGAATAGTGACCTTTAGACTTTGCCAGTAGAAGATCATTGGTTACTTTAGTGAGTGCAGTTTCAGTTGAGTGTGTTGGGCCGAAGCCAGATTGCAGGGGGGTCGAGAAGGGAGTTGTCAGTGATATGCTGGATCATCCATTTGTAAACAAGCTTTTCTAGTAATTTGGATGTGAATGGAACAAGGAACACCGGAAGATAGTTAACAGGAGAGCTGGGATCAAGGGAAGGTTTTTTGAGGATAGGAGTGATTAGTGCTTGTTTATATAAGGATGGAAAAGTACCAGTAGAGAATGAAAGGTTGAATAGGTGGGTAAGTGCAGGAGAGAGTGTATCAGAGATTGGATAGAGGAGACGAGAGGGTATGGGTCAAGGGAACAGGTTGTGGGTTTTGAGTAGGCTAGAAGTTTGCAACTTTATCTAGTGTTGCGGGGTTGAAGGAGTGCAAAGTGGATGTGAGTGGACTGCACATTAATCTGAGATTGTTGTCAGACAGTATACTCAGTTTATTTGTATAGATCCTCTATAATGAGCTGCTTTGCCTACCTATGCAGCATCAAACTGGGGGGGCCCAGAGGGGAGCCCAATCCAAGCCGCAACCCGCACCTCGACCCCCCCCCCTTGGGTGTATGTGTGTACCTTTTTCAGTGCGCCACAGCTGGGGTCAGGGAGGGAGGCAAGCAGGGCGGGGCCCACCATGTTTTTTCCCGGTGTCCTGCCGGCCCAGTCCAACCCTGTACCTATGAGTTACATATAAAGAGACAGGGAAACATGATTTTGCCTGCAAGGGCCTACCACAAACTTTCGAAAGATACAAGTGTGGATGTGCTCCGTTTACCCGTACAAGTATCCCATAGATATATAATGACGACATTACCGGAGATTCGGAAGGTAGGGTGTTCTCAATTTTATTGAGGTGCTCTGGACACACAAGATAGGATCAAACATTTTGGGACAATAGCATGCCCTTAATCAAGTGAATCAAGTAAGGATTTGTTTATACTGGCAACTTAGGCACAATAAAATCATAAAGTAATGTTAATATCCTTATAACACAGGAAACACAATTTGAGGACACAGATGTGATATTTTTACCTGGTGCCTGGCCACTGACATGAAATGGTTGTGGCTATAGTGTAGATAGAGAAAAAAGAAATATTTAAAAACATAAATTTGGCCATACAGCAGCCTCCTCTTGTTTAATACAGCAGTTTCAAGCAGTTTGGCTTTATGTGTGCTGCACTGAGATTCTGAAAAGAGGAGCAACAGCTGTTGATTTCTGTCTGCCTGTGGATGTTGACATGTACCAGAGAGGGTCACCATCTGACTAGGCTTTTGGTCAAGGACCTGTGGTTTATTATTGAGCTAAACTAGGACATTCTTAAACAGGCATCATATACTAGCACCTATTGCTCTTATGCATCAGAAAAAGGCATATTTTTATACTGTTAGTTTATACCAACTGGGAGGATAGTCAATCACAATTTTACCTTTGGTTAATAAAAACATGATTATAAATAGAAGAGATAACAATTAGGGATGTCGCGGACTGTTCGCCCGCGAACTAGTTCGCGCGAACATCGACTGTTCGCGTCCGCCGAATGTTCGCGAACGTCGCGCGACGTTCGCCAATTTGGGTTCGCCTTAGCTGGCGCTTATTTTTGCCATTTCTCCCCCAGACCAGCAGATACATGGCAGCCAATCAGGAAGCTCTCCCTCCTGGACCACCCCCACACTCCCTGGACCACTCCCCTTCCATATAAAAAACTGAAGCCCTGCAGCGTTTTTTCATTCTGCCTGTGTGTGCTTGGAAGAGCTAGTGTAGGGAGAGCTGTTGAGTGATTTGAGGGACAGTTGATAGTAACTTTGCTGGCTAGTAATCTACTTGATACTGCTCTGTATTGTAGGGACAGAACTCTGCAGGGATTTGAGGGACAGTGAGTTTAGGTTAGTTAGCTTTGCTGACTAGTAATCTACCTTCTACTGCAGTGCTCTGTATGTAGCTGCTGTGGGCACTGATCTCTTCTGATCTCATCTGCTGACTGCTGCCTGTAACCCAATAGTCCTTGTAAGGACTGCTTTTATTTTCTTTTTTGTTTTTTTTACTTTGCTACTGTAAGAGCTGTGTTGGGGAGTGGGACTGGTGTGCTGCTCCTCCTAGTAGTTCACCACTACCAGCACCAACCAGAGTCAAAATTGTTACAAAGTATCTTATTTGCACCTGTTAGTTGTTCTGAGCTCTCTGCCAAAAGCTAATTAAGTTAGAAACTGTTTTTTTTCTGGCTGTTCAGTTCAGAGAAAAGAGGGACTGGTGTGCTACTCCTCCTAGTAGTTCACCACTACCAGCACCAACCAGAGTCAAAATTGTTACAAAGTATCTTATTTGCACCTGTTAGCTGTTCTGAGCTCTCTGCCAAAAGCTAATTAAGTTAGAAACTGGGTTTTTTCTGGCTGTTGAGTGCAGAGAAAAGAGGGACTTTCCAGTACAAAAGAGGGACAGGGGGTTGAGTGGTCAAAAGAGGGACAGTTGGGAGGTATGCAAGTGCCACCTAGCTGTGTGAGCTTTTTCACATTCTGTCTAAATAATAACAATAATAATTCCGTGTCCGTAAACATCACCTGAGTGATGTTTTTACAGCAGCAATAATATATTCCGTATCCACTACTGTATACGTTGCCCTTGCAGGCATTGTTTGCCTAGTCTTTAACCAAGTGCCGCCTGTGTGAGCTTTTTCACATTCCGTGTCCAGAAACATCACCTGAGTGACGTAGTGTGATTTCTGCCCTTTACAGCACAAAACGCAGCGCTGTGTCAACAATGTATTTTTCCGATACATTTTTGCCCTTGATCCCCCTCTGGCATGCCACTGTCCAGGTCGTTGCACCCTTTAAACAACTTTAAAATCATTTTTCTGGCCAGAAATGTCTTTTCTAGCTTTTAAAATTCGCCTTCCCATTGAAGTCTATGGGGTTCGCGACGTTCGCGAACCGTTCGCATTTTTGACGCAAGTTCGCGAACTTTTTTTCCGACGTTCGCTACATCCCTAATAACAATGTGGTGGGGGACAAAGATGCCTGAAACTGCCCGACACAATCACTTAAATAGGAAAGCCTGATTGTACCAGTACTGCCTCATTTCAGCTCCCCAAAAAACAACTAGATTCTGCAATGGTGCTGTGCAGCCCAAAGATAATCTAATTACTGTTTTGAAGTGAATGGGAGACAACAATTTTGGGTGCTTCACCAGCAGCTCAGATACATTGGTGATGAATGTTGCATGTGCCACCAGCCTTATATAACATGAAGCTTTGTTTTATGCCAAAATACCTACAGTTTTGACAACATTTATATTCATTTGTGTGCTTTATACATTTTCTCTCTTGTGAAATATTTACACATTGTTATCTACCATACTCTCTATACCATTAATTTCACAATTATTCTTGTAGTTTCTGTACAGGGAAGAGTAATATAATAGTATAAAGAACCCTTCCTTTTCACTAGTAACTTCTGTACTTCGTGAGGAACCAAGCAGCCTAATTATTTCCAGTATTCCCAGAAGCAGCTACAATTAGTGGGTTGCAGGAATATGTTCTGTATTTCTGTGCATCTGAGCACCTGTGTTTCATTCATAAGGCTGCTTATGTTTCTGACTTGAGTGATATTTATAGGCACAAATCTGTTCTTGGGAAAACTTGCAAACATACAGAACATACCTGGGCTTGTTGAAGAAAGAATTTTTTTATGTAGGGCTTATGAATATAGGCACTACCTGTATATATAGCATAATGCAGTTGTCCACAGATATTAGATTTGATCAATCTATTAGAAATAGTAAAAATCTAATTGGTTGTTATGAGCAATGTGCTGGTGTAATTTGCCCTTATTTTACGCAATCAACCCCCGTGTTTCAGGTTTGTTTCCACTGATGAGAAATGTGCATTAACACATAACATCAATAAAAAGGCAATTACTAATCAGCATTGTTCTTATAAAGTTACTAAAACATGGGGGCCTGACCCTGCCTTTCTGATTTTACTATAAAAAAATCCAAAATGGAACCAAACTCTTCGATTACCCTTATTGATCTACCTTTCTTCTCTTAGTTCATAATTCTGCTATGGTATCATCATAAATATTGCCAATAGATGTTCCTTAAAATATAACCTTTAATTGATTTAATTAAAACCAACAAAAGACGCGTATAGAAGACATGGTCGTGAAAGAACTGTTATTAAATGCTCGATGCCTCTAGTGGAATGAGTGGTTGCTAGACAACATGCGTTACATACCAAGTCGTTGGGCACTGTAATTGTATTCTCCACATATTATAAATCTCTCTTTAGCTGCACTCTCGCCTAATAACTTTTACCTTTTCATCTCTGGGATTTGGATAGTTAATATTAATTTAACATCTTAATATAGCTGACAAAAAAAGGGATTGATCATCCTGAATGTGGAAATATACACTAATGCACAACAGGCATCTGCTTTTGTCAGAGGGGTAGTTCAATTATTTCATTCTGTATTTGTTGTGTTTTTTTTATGATTTGCCTGTTAATACAGTTGCAGGGCCACTCATTTGGCCACAGTAAATTAAGCAAAAAATCTCTTTCATTATAGTAAAAATGTACTAATTAGCGTCAAAACACAAACACAATTGCGTCCATTTGGCTAAAGTTGCATCAGGTACAAATCCCCCTGGCAACCACAGCAGCAATGGGTTACTGCTCATGGGCAAACTTAGTGCCTTTTATTACATAACCCCTTTTGACTTACATCATTTAGGCCCTTCACACTACAGATCAGAGCGTAACAGTGGTCAAAGCATACATAGGATACTATAGATTTCCAGCTAACCATACAGACTTGGTGAGACTGCTATTGGATAAAAACCTGTAAACTAAGTACTCAAACTAAGTAAACTAAGACTCAAAAGCTTGCCATGTCCCCTTACTGGTAGTTACTGCTGATCCCATACAGAAATATCTCCCATTTCTCAATGAACAGATAGCTGATGGCATTTGTTTGGTATTTTTTATCATGTGTGTCCTGGGGTGTCCTCTGGCCCCACAAAATTAATCACTAACCGTGTTGTAAGTCCAAAGACAAAATGATTATTTTGTTAATGCAATGAGTTACGATCACTTTGGCTGTTCATTGGAGCATACTTGAGTTTTTTTGCATAGGAGTTTTGGGCTTTTTCTTAGAAGTAAATGTACCCTTACATGTTCTAATACATAGGGGCAAATTCACTAAGATTCGTAGTTGCGCCAGCGTCCGCTTCGCCGCACTTCGCCAGACGTATTTTCGCCAGCACTACGCAAATTCACTAAAATGTGAAGTTGTGCTCAGGGGAAGCGTAAGGTTGTGAAGTTGCACTAGAGTTAATTCGCCAAGCAAATCGAAGTTACATTAGCGATGCTTCATTTGCATACAGCGCCAAATTGAAGTTACAATGGAGGTATATGTAGCATCACTACACAAGCCTGTGAAACCTTCAAAACAGCAAATAAAATTTTTATTTTGCCTTACACATGTACCCACTTTATAGTTAAGGTGCCATGAGTTAGGAAATGTAGGGGGGGGAAAGAGGGTAGCCCCAAAAAAATTTCAATCTTTTTCAGCCTATCATCCATAGAAAAAGAAAAAAAGCCAGCGTTTTTTGGGACTTAGAAACATTTTTAACTTTTTTTGAAGCAATCCCTATCTACTCTATTGCACTTCGCCTGGTCTGAGGTGGCAAAGGAAGTCTGGCGTAAAAGGTAGCATTCAGAAAAATGCGCGTGTCAGTGAATTTGCGTAGTTCCGCCGGTGTCCGTTATTGAATCGGCGAATCAACGAAAATGCGCTACGCTAGCGTTAGGCGCGTTGTCCTTTAGAGAATTTGCCCCATAGATACAGAAATGGGCTGTGTGATGTAGCACAATTAGTAACTGCACAAACTATCTAACATACATATGCCACAAAATAGTTACAAAGATAAAAAATCATTTGGTCGTCACAAAAAAAAAAAAAGAGGTTGTAAAAGAATCAGGCTCAGATTTGTGGCGAGGCCACAAAGGCCCGGGCCTAAGGCTGCAAAATTTTAAGGGCGGCACTGGGGACACACATAGGTCACTAGTGCTCCGGCACATGTATATGTGCACTCGCAGGGGTGGGGGCGTATGTGCGAAGGCAAAAAGGTGGGCTAAAGGACCAAGCAGCCTCATGGCGCCGCTGACGGAAATCCGGCCCTGAAAACAATGTCAAGAAGTGGGCAAATTGTTGAAATTGAGATCCAATACAATAAGCATCAGTTTGTTGGCAAATTATTGCAAATGTATGCAAAATATGGAAACCTCAATAAATATTGTTAGGCAATAAATATTAAATATTGTAGGCAAGTAAGTAATTATAAAAGTAAAAAAGGTTTATTAGGACACAAAGGTCTAATTCATTTTTGGCTTGATGGGTCACTTACTCATAGGCAATTTTTTTTTAAGTAAAAAAAAGTGTCCCATCAGGCACGAATCATGTTAGGCTTTTGCTCCATGTACCAATAAACCTTTTTTACTTTTACAATTACTTTGCCTTGCAAAATATGTTGATGTTTCATTATTTTGCATAAATCAAGGACAAGTAAACTCAGCAGCCCCTATAATGTTCCATTCAGCGGTTTCCTTTGATTCAAAATACTGTGAGGCAGACTCAGTATTTCAGATGTGTTGTGTTCAAGCCAAGCCCATAATGATCTTAAAATTATATTGATATGGAGATATACAGGAGAGGATATAAACATTCACCCTGCTCCCCTAAGGCACCAGCTGCACACAGAACCTTATTTACAATACAACATTGTTGTCTAATTAACTCTATAGCGTGGGCAATGCATCCTACATAGCACATGTTCATGGGCCTCCAGTTTAACAATAGAGGGTACAGAACCAGTGGGTTTGGGGGTAACTGGGATTGAAATGGGATTTAGTGGTGACCTTGGGGGACCCTAGTGAGTTACATTGTATTAAAATCATAATTGTATACAAAGGACAGGCTGAGGACTGTCATTTTTTAATTTTGGTATCAACTTTTTCCTTTATGGCACAATTTGAGTGTAGAAACTACACTCAGACTTATGGCGTAGCGTTTGCCACAAAGATCATGCTAAGTTTCATTTTTTGTAAACATCATGAAAATTGCATTTTCAAGAAAATCACCTGAAAAGCAGCTAGCAGACAATGATTCAGCCATGGGTTCCGTCAGCGCTAGACTTTCTAATAGATTAGGGCATTATAATTGATCTTTAGGGTGGTGGCAATCGATTAATCAATCTATTAGAAATAGTAAAAATCTAATTGGTTGTTATGAGCAATGTGCTGGTGGAATTTGCCCTTATTTTACGCAATCAACCCCCGTGTTTCAATTAGAAAAGCAGCTAGCAGACAATGATTCAGCCATGGGTTCCGTCAGCGCTAGACTTTCTAATAGGTAATTTGGCTTAAGGGATCTTGAAAGTAGTATGATCCAGTTTTTCATGTAGCTAAAATTATTAAACTAGTTAAAGATTAGGGCATTATAATTGATCTTTAGGGTGGTGGCAATCGATTAATCTTCGCTCCCCGAAATGCCTTCCCACCGGCATGAATGCAAAACGCTGGCGGGATGGCATACGTATCAATTCAGTTTTCTGAAGTCACCCGAAGTTGCCTCATGAGGAAACTTCAAGCAACTTCAGAAATTAGTCGCCCCGGCGACAAATTGCCTCTTCTTCGGGACAACAATCTCCCTAAACTGCCTTCCCCTACCTTCCCGCCGCCTATAATGAAAAATCGCCATCCCGCTGACAATTTTTCATTATAGCTGGGGAAGGCAGTTCGGGGAGATTGTCACCCTGAAGAAGAGGTGATTTGTCGCTGGGGCGACCAGGCGCATCTCAGGGGCTGCTGCCGCCTGAGGCAGCAGCCCCAATGATGCCCCACCTCCCACTATCTGCTTCTAACTTGTAGCTTTGGAGCGGGTCAAGGAGGGGCCGCATCACTAGCGCAGTGAGCCAAAGTTTCGTTTTAAAAAATGGAAATGTGGTTCTTAAAGTTACCAGAAGCGGCTTTTTGCTGCCCCTGGTCACTGGCCGCTCTGTGCCGCCTGAGGCAAGTTTCTCACCTTGCCTCATGGCCGGTGCAGCCCTGGGGGCGACTAATCTCCCCGAATTTGCCCATGTGTCCTTACCCCAAAGCTGAATAACCCATATAACTCTTGTCATGAAACAATAACATTTACTGGTCTTTGTTTTATTAAGCGAGATTTGTAAACAAGCCCAACCAACCACATTCACAAAATAAACTCTTTTAATTAGGCAGATGTCCAGTATAAAGAGGATAGTATGTGAACCAGAAATATTACCAAAAACTGATCTTACCAAAAACAATTATTGATAGGAGGTATAAGGAAAATTGCACAAAGCTGAATTTAACAGAAGGAGACATTTATAGAAGAATCCCAACTAACTGTTGGAGGGTAAGTCAGTAAACAATGATAAGGAAATTCATTTTCTTCTACTCCAAGATAATTTCCATGAGAAGCTAATGTTTGCATTACAACTATTATTTTTAGTCTAAACTCCTGAATGCCACATTTCAGTGCAGAAACTGCCAGTCTTTGCAATAATACTATCTGTGGGGATGTTTGTCATTATCCAAGGATTGGGGAGGCCATCCCCATTGGAAACTATCACACATTTCAGCACATTTTTTGAAGTGCGCTTGTCGGTTTGGGTATGTTGGCGAGACTATACAACTTGTGAAGGATAGGATTTCCCAATATAAGTTTGAAATGAATAACCCAAATAGAGACCCCCCCTATAGGAGTCATTAGAAATTAGTGAACTTTTCTGTGGTGAGCTCTAATCTTGAATTTTGACAAATCTGCCCCTTCTACTTACCTACAATGGGATGTTGAGTTTACATATTTTTTGGATTGTACCTTATCTACAGCATTGCACTGCGAGTCTCTGCATGTTTGATAGTGTCCCTTGTTTATAATTATTGTCCTGTCTGCTCCATAACAGAAGGATTATTTTATGTACAGCATAGTGATGACCCTGCACAGAAGTAACTGAACTGCAAATCTCAGATATCCTTTGCTGAACATCCCATATAGTTAGGTCAGCAGCTATTTCTATAAAGAAAATGTGTTTAGGTTCACTAGAACAATGATATAGATATTGCTATATCATTCTACATAGAATATATACATTTCCATTACTGTCATTAAACAAGTCTCTGCCAAATAAAAGCTTGTTTGATAACCTCATTCTAAAAATGTGAATTATATTGTATCTGTCTATTCAGAATTTACATGTATACATAAAACAATGCCCTTGTTACATTCCAAGTCTTTCCTGTGCAATATATGCACCTCTTCACATTAATCATTGATTAACCAAAGTAAAAATATGCCACCTCCTAGTTTGTACATGGAAAGGTATGTGTAGGTGTCTCTGTTTGCAAATAGTTGAACTACAAATCACTGTGTACATATTGGATTTTTGCAATAATGTGAACTATGTTTATAGTCATGACATTACATGTTATAACAGAATTGGTGTTTATTCATATTAATCTGCTTTTCTACATGTTGTAGATATTTTACTGAAAATGCTGTCACCTCTGGGTGCCATGATGTCACATGTTTGGATCATATGACAGTGATGGGTGTTGTGTGATTGAAAATGGGCAGCAGCCCTGGAATGGTTTGAATGCTGTTCCACATAATAAACCAACTGGCGGCAGCTGCACAAGTTCAGCATGGTGTGTGGTTCCTTTCTCCAAATGTTGTGTCTCTGCTAATGTATCTAAAAGGAATCCTGGGATTGGCACCTCACTAGCAAATATTTTACTTTGAGCCTTTTTCTCTTAGAGTGTGTGCATCACACCATTAATTGTTTGTATTACACATGAATTCGAATGGAGCTAATCTCCCGCTTTCCCTTTCATTCACACCCTGCTAATTACCAATGAGCTCTTCCTCCCCATCTTTTCTCAGCCTCATTAACAGCAACACCCTCTGGCCTATTCACCCCCTGACCTCACAATTGACTGTTCCAGTACCAAGTCCCAGAGATGCTCAGATAGGATGGAACTCTTTGCCTTACACCATGAATCACAGTATATGTTTCATTTTGCAGCATCTTACAAGTATCTCAGACTACAAGGTGAAAAATAATCACACCCAGCCCATTCCGCAATCATGCAGACCCAACTGGGCATTCCTGCACACAATATGGACCATTGGGAACCCACTGTGGTCAAAACCAAGGAGATTCCTCGATCTTCTCTCTTACTGTTGTTATTGTTAGCCAGGGTTGTTTGGATGTAGTCATTGTATAAAAATATTTGGGTATCTGCTCCACTCCATCGCTAATTATGTACCGTGGCCAGTCACACAGCCTTTCAGCAGCAGCACAACTCTCATAATGAAACAAGCCAGCTTAGCATCACTTCCTGTTCATCTTTGTGCCCCATGAGATCAATTATTTTTAAAAAATGCAAGTTTTCTCTAACTTACCCTTTCTTTCTTTTTCACTGCCTGATGCTCCATTGTTTCCTCACACTGTGCTGTCAGGACAGGAACAACAGCCCATGGCAAGGCACTAGAAACCTCCCCGGTCTGTCTGTGTGTTTGCCACTAGCACAGGGATCCGGATAGAGGTTTTGCACTGAGCATTTCCCAGGAAAAGTTTGCCATGTTTTACATCCTTTTCTCGTAGCCAAGTCTCTTCCCCCTCCACTTTTTTTTTCAAGAAGAAGAAGGAGGAGGAGGAGGAGGAGGAGGGGAAAGCGGAAAGGTTTCAGTTTTCCCTGCAAAGTCAAACAATGAGCTCAGCCCTGCTGGAGTTTGGTTACGGGATACACAAGGAAACCCACAGCACCATCCACCCCCCTCACAAACAATTAGTGAGTGTGTAAGCTGCTCCAATTATAACAGATACAAAAAGTAGTCACAAACTGTTATTTGTTGCTTAGATTTAGAACTTTTTTGCTACAGAAGCAATTTGTTTGCTTTATTCCAGCCTTGACGGATATTGTGTTTTCTGTAACTTCTTTCTCTCAGGCAGTTACTTAACACCATAGCCCTGTCAGTTCTCCTCATTTAAGCAATTTGTTTGTATTCCTATGAATTCCCCAATTGGCATGGCACGCTTAACATGAGTGTGATCATGACTTGTTAACATTGCATTTGTTTTCTATCAAGTCTGTTAATAAACCCCCTTCTCCATCTCTACTGGTATGTGATCTGTTATCTGGAATACTTGGAACCTAGAGTTTTTTGGATAAGGGGTCTTTCTGTTATTTAGATCACCATAGCTTAGGTCTACTAAAAAACATTGAAACATTACATAGACCTAATAGGATTTTTTGGCACCAATATGGATTTATGCAGCTTAGTTACCATCAAATACAAGGTGCTGTTTTATTATTTTTACCACAGTGAAAAAGTAAATATTTTTTTAAAAATGTGGTTTCTGCATGGAGGTCAGAACATACAGTACAGACCCTTAACCCCCCCCCCCAAGTTAAATCCTGAATGTGCAGGCAAAATGTGGCCATTTGTGGGTGACACAGCACATTTCTAGGCAGTACATACTGTAGCTCAGGCCCAGATCTCGTTAAACCGAACTAATTTGATAAAATTTAAATGAAAGGGGTGGTTCATCTTTAAGTTAACTCTGAGGGGTTATTTACTAAACGCCGAATGCAAAAATCATGAAAAATTCTGGATTTTTTTTATAAAACCAGACTTTTAAAAAATCATGAATTTTTTGAAATTTATTAAACCCAGAGGATGGCAAAATTTGAATCTGAAAATTCTGCATCTCAGACCTGTCGAGATTGCATACAAGCCAATGGCAGAAGTCCCAATGATTTTTTGATGTGGGCTGGGTTTCGTGCAATATCCCGAAGTTTTGAGTTTTCAGGTGAAAAATCTGAAAAAATCGTGAATCAGATGAAAAATCTGAAAAAAACTTGAAAACCTGATTTTTGTCCCCACAAAACAAATTTATTTATTTATTTATTGTGTAATAACTACGCACAAAAAACCCAGAGTGGATTTGATCAGAGTTTTTAGCAGAAAATATTGAGATAAATTCGGGCTTTGATAAATAACCCCCTTAGTATGTTATAGAATGACTAACTCTAAGCAATATTTAAATTGAACTTCATTTTTTCCCTTTTTATAGTTTTTGAGTTAATTGCCTTTTGACTTTTTTACCGACCCCATCTAAAGATAAATGCTCTGTAGTGCTGCAAATGTTTTGTTATTGCTAATTTGTATTACTCACCTTTCTAATCAGGTCCTCTCCTGTTCATATCCTAGTCTTTTATTCAAATCAATGTATGGTTGCTAGGGTAATTTGTATCCTAGCAACCAGATAGCTTACACTGCAATCTGGAGAGCTGCTGAATACAAAGCTAAAGAACTTAGTAATTAAAAGTAATTTAATTAAAAAATGAAACCAATGTAAATTGTCTCAAAATATCACCCTCTACATCAAACTAAAAGTTAATTCAAAGGTAAACAATTATGGGCAGCTTAATATACCACGGGACTGACTGGTCACTATTTAGTGATAAGCAAATCTGACCCGTTTTGCTGGAAAATTTACAAAATGCATTGAAGTCAATGGTTCATTTTTTTGCTGTGGTTTTTTTTCATTCCACTGTAACTTTTTGTGGCAACTTTTTCAGAGCACAATATACTGGAGTCAATGGGGGTTTTTCTGCAGTGAAACCTGATTAACCCATCACTAACCCATCACTAACTCATCACTAACCCATCACTAACCCATCAACAGCAACAGGGTGAGACCACGCTGAGTGCTTTGAATGAATATAGTGGACCACTTGCTCAGCTTACATGTTTTTCCCTGTGCAAACTGAGCAAGACGATTCTTTAAAATAATGCTTTTAAGTTAATTAGTTAATAAAAGTGATGTTCATATATTTCCGTCCCCACATCTTCCCCTTTTCTTTTTTCCTTTCTACTTCACATCCTGTCTCTTCAAATATTCTCTCTACCCAATCTCCTCTATTACTTACAGTAAATGATTGATCAGGCGCATTTTCTTCTACAACTTTGTCTTTTACAGGTATGTTTTTTTTTTGTTTGTTTTTTTTAAGTTTGGCTATGCCCTTGACTAAGTGGCTTAGGCAACAGGGGTGACTCCCAGACACCCGCACATGTTCCCTACTAGATTCTCCTGCTATCTGTCTCAGCAGGACTCTGACACTCATGGTTGGACCCATCTCCCTTGAAAGGACATCTTTGCTCCTTGCTAGGGTCCAATTTACCCCAGTTACCAGGCAGTGGTTTGATTGAGAGTCTGAAAGTTGAATAGGAGATGCCTGAATAGAAAGATAAGTATTAAAAAGTAACAATAACATTGGAGCCTCACACAGCAACCAAATAGCATTTTACATTAGAGACTGGAAGGGACAGACAAAGGTCCAATTACCAAATACGAACTGAAAAGTTTCTAAAAATTAAACATTCAAAATCTATAATATAGTCAATTGATGACGTGAACCTTTGTTACGATAGCCCTTGTTGTAGCCTGCAACAATTTGCAGCTCCTTTGCTTTATTTTGCTCTGTGTCTACAAAAATTATCTTTTACGCACTGTTTGAGTCATGCATGGGTTCAAAGAAGTATTAAATTATAAGGTTCATTTATAAATCATAACAAACGTATTCCACAGCCGCATACAAACATATAGATTACATACTGACCAATACATGAACTAAAGAGGGCCCTGCTCAGTAGAGCAATAAGAAGAGACATGGCAGTGACACTTATGCATGTAAGTACACCTGAGCTACAATCACCACTAGGCTGTGAGCATGTGATGCAAGGTACTTGCTTTTGAACATACTTATACACACACATGTGCACTTGTTGAAACTGGGGAACCCCCCTGGAGCTACCTCAATCTTGTGGTGGTAATTCCGGGACTCCTTGGTCAATGCAGCAGGTTTCCACCCAGAAAATCATATGCTAAGAGTGTTTTAATGATGATTGCCAGAAATGATGCCATCCCCAATGCAAATTATTTAGCTGCAACTTGTACCCAATTTATGTCATAATGAAAGTGCAATTGTGTTTTATCAGAGGCAGCTCCCTACATGGCCTCAATGATGCTCCAAAATAAGTAAATTATGGGTAAAACACATATAATTTGCATCAAAAATTGTAAATGACAAAATGCAGTCGTAAATTAGCCTTTAAGTGTATACTGAAGGAATGCTAGGCTACATTACATTAAGCCTCTCTACAGAAATGTACTTCAAAAGATTACTTAAAGGCAGAAAGTTTGGGTGAAAGTCAAATGGAATGTGGGAGGGAATTCCAGAGAAGGTGGTGCAGCCCTAGTGAAGTCTTTAATGTTAGTATGTGAAGAATTAATGAGTGGGGAGTGGAGGAGTGAATCATTAGATGATCATAATGGGCAGTTTGGTGAGTGATTGGAGAAGTTCAGAGATGTAGGGTGGAGCAGAGTTGAGAACTGCTTTAAATCTCTAGCTCATTAGCTATACCTTAGTGGGAAGATAGTGGGATTGGCAAGGTTCTGAGCCTGGCAGCTGTATTTATTATGCTGAGGACACACAAGGCACTAGCTCAGCTTCTCTCTACCAGGGTTTTACCCCACAAGTGGAAAGAAGCCAATGTGCTTCCATTCGCTCAACTGTTCCTCTGTACTGACAGGAACGTTGTTGGCTTGTGTGCAGACACATTGAGAAGTCAGAGCAGAAATTAATAGTTTAATACTTTTACACCAATGTCCACTCAGTCTGCTGGCAGACATTCCGCCTGAGGGAAAAATGCTCACCGAGAGAAGCTGAGCCTGTGCATCGTGTGTCCTCAGCTTTATAGACTAAAGAGGTCATATGGAGAGAATTCTTTTGGGGTATCCTGTGTGATTATTTTATTAATAATATTAATTTGGTGTAAGTGACATGATTGATGATGAGGAGTCAGACAGGGTAGAATCAGAAAAATAAATCCACTGGATCTGATAAGAGGGACTGATAGTGTCATTAATGCTAATAGACACTTCTGGCATGTTATGGGCATTGGATGTGGGAAACATTTCTCTTATGGGTTTGATTTAGCGCTTTCTACATAGGGCCCCAGCTTTTTTGGAAATGAGGTTGTATAAATAAGCCACTTGGTTACAATGAGATTTCTGTTCAGGGTCTATAAGGGTGGGGCCCGACATTGCTGATCTCGACCTGCACCTATATGTATTTGGGTGTAGGCACATTGATCAACAGAGCAGCAGTGGAGGAGCAGATTCTGGCCTCAGCCCAATGGTTGCAGAACCTACTTGTATAACAAATAATAAGTTATTTAGAATACAAGTTTTATTTGCTGATAAAACATGAATCAAATGCTACTTACAAGCACACAATGGGGACCTTATTATACAAAACATGACTGCTCCTTTCAGCATAGTTTATATTTTCAGATGCTGGGATGGTGTGTATAAAGCATTTTCATATTCTGGTGTTAATGGTACCTTACATTTTCTTCTAACCTGTGTGAGATATGATTCCCAGGCATCCATAACTGGTAAACAGTACATTAAAACCCATTATAATGTCTGTGGGTAATAAAAGAAAACCACTTTGTCATTTTTATATGACACGCTAAACATGGCTGTTTGTTCAGGTGCTAAATAGGAAGGCCCTCTTTGCTCCATTAAATCCAGGTGCTTTTTCTAATTGGATTTCCCTAAACATTACTTGATCCCAACAGGTACGAAGTGAAAGAACTACTTTACTCCTAAGTCCCGCTGCATTTTGAATCACTGCCCTAACATAGCAAAGGTTATTTATTGAGGGGGCACATTACTGTCTTCGGTTGCACAGAATTTGCAACATTCCTTTTCGAAATTCAACACAAACACTTTATTGCAGCTAATGCCATTATCAACACTAACTGACAATGGAAGTGAAGAGATTACAGCGTGTCTTGTATATGTGGCCTCCAGGTCTGAATTTGGTAAACTATTATTTTTGGCTATCCGAATACACCATGTCAGTTTCAAAAGATTCGTCTGTCATCTGCACTCATTTTTTTGTACCACTGTCACACTGAAATGGTACCCACAAAGCAATTTTGAAAAAGTACAACATGGAGGCAAAATAAAATACAGCTACTTTACTAGCACTCTACTGTTGGAATTCATTTTTGTATTAAACATGTTTTTTTTTCCCTTAACACCACATTTTTCTGCCCAAGTTAGGGGAATGCTGTATTCATATTGTTGTGTTCAATATTGTTGCTTTTTTGTATTCATATTGTTTCTCTTTAATATTATCATAAAGCAATGTAAGAAGAAGATTATATCCTCATACCTTACCTTTTTTTACTAAAAAATCATTAAAAAACAAAGCGGTGCCTTCATTAACTATATCAGGAATGGATAAAGTACACGGCACAGTTTTATTATTACATAGAAACCGCAAATCATTTTTTAAAATCTAAAGCTTTCTGGATAATGGTTTCCAGAAAACGGATCACACACACACAAACAGAGTAATAGAAAAGCAACAGACCCAACAGTCATGACATGCATGCTGCTGATTCTGTGTAATTGAATCATTAATTGAGGCGTGTTCCAAATAATAGCAGTGTTCAAACAATAATAGCTTGTTCCAAATAATAGCAGTGTGGAGTTCAATTAGTGAGGTCATTCATTCTGTGAAAAAACAGGTGTCAATTACGGCCCTTATTTAAGGAAGGAAGGCAGGAAGGCAGCAAATGTTGTGCATGCTGATTATAGTGCGTTTCTGTCTGAAAATCTGAGAAAAATAGGTCATTGCAGACATTGTTCAGAAGAACAGTTTACTTTGATTTAAAAAATGATTGGAGAGGGGACAACATATAAAGAAGTGCAGAAAATTATAGGCTGCTCAGATAAAATGATCTCAAATGTAGTGATGGATGAATTTGGCGCAAATTAGCATTGAATTTCTGTGTTTCGCCGCTGGCGAATTTTGCTGCCCTCAATTTTGTTTTTATTGCGACGACAATTCCGACACCAGCGACAATTAATGGTGTCCATTGACGTATTAATGCGTGTCAGAATTGTCGCCGGCGTTGATATTGCTGCCGCCGACAATATCAATAATTTGACACAGGAAATTCACAAATCTTTTAGACAAATCGAAACGAGAGAAATTCGCCCATCACTACTCAAATGATTTAAAATGGCAACCAACACCTGAAAAACGTAGAAGAAAACAGAAAACTTCCATTCGAATGGATAGAAGAATAACCAACATGGCAAAGACTCCAGCTCCAGGAAGAGCAAACAAGATCTAAAGTTACCTGTGAAGCCCTAGCAAAGTTCCATTGTTGAAAAAAGACATGTGCTGAAGGGGGTACAATTTGCCTAATATCAAAGGCTATTGTGATACTAAACGCTATAGTTAGTATAGGTATGGATATATATATATATATATATATATATATATATATCTATATATATATAATATATATAGATATATATAGATATAGATATATATAGATATATATATATATATATATATAATTTATGTGAAAGTAGGGAGGGGTGTGTGTGCTGGGTTTTCATTTGGAGGGGTAAAACTTGATGGACTTTGTCTTATTTCAACCCAATTTAATTATGTAACTATGTAACTATGCTAAAGAACACATTAACTGGCCTAAAGAGAAATTGCACAACATTTTGTGGACTAAAGCAAGGTTGTTCTTTTTGGGTCTAGGAGGTCAAAGAGAGTTTGTCAGACGACCCCCAAACACTGAATTCAAGACACAGTACACTGAGAAGACAGTAGAGAAAAGACATGCTGGGATGTTAGCGCTCTGATATTAGCAGTATTGATACCAATCACTTGTAGCAACGTTACCGCAGATAATGTCTCTCTATAGATCGCTTTTAATAAATAGGAGGTCACTTAATGTGACAAATGAATGAATTTCACAGTTTCAATAAATTCAGCTTGTGACACGTTCCAAAATAGCATTAAGCAGTGTCTTTGCTACCAGTTCGTAGCTGTTTACATTACAGATCCATGGGATGCTGAGGAGAGCTTAGTAATTTGCATTATCTTGTCAGTCGGGATTTTCCAGTTTCACTTTGCTGCTTGAGTGTGAAGGATAACCACAATTCTACATTCTGCTCACAAGAAGCCTCCACGCTACCGCCTATGTGTGTTTCACCATTATTGACCTCATCCGGGCTCAAAACTCTTTGATATACAACACAGAAAGGGCCTATTGGAGTAAAAAGGGAAGTGTAAGGCTCCCACCAGCTATAACAATTGAACTTGCTAAACTGATGTAACAATATTCCAAGCACGTGTCTGCCATTACAACTATGTCATGAGTAAAATTAATGTCTTGTATTAAGATAGGGCAACATGATAGAAAGTGGAGAAAGAAGATATAGCGAAAAACAGATACAGAGAGAGTTGAGAGACAAATCAATTCCATTCCTTACTTCTCATTCTAAAATCCTGTTTCATGGTTCCAAATATATGGGCAGCAATCTTTATCTCAAAACAGATAAGAAAAAGGTACCATGTTTTGGATTTGAAGGTGGGAACTACTGTAACTGTTAACCATTTTTGTTGGTTTTGGGTGGATCCCCACAGCATTTACCAGTAACCTGCGTAAAGTCATCTCATCAGGCTTTAAAGAATCAGGATGTTTTGAGGCTTGAATTAACAAGGGAAAGTTGTGCTCACCACTAATTTTTAAAACCATTAGGCGGGGGTGCAATGAGGCTGTGACCACAAAAAAAAATATAGACAAATACAAGAGTCATCTGCACTCAACCCATTATCAATATATTTAAGACAGAGACATTTTGTGCATACTGCTACTAAAAAATGCCTTACCCTTTAAACAAAACAGGGATTGTTTGTCCATATATTGCAATATATTTAAGCTGGCCAACTACGTCAAAGTCATCCCATATCTGGCCAGTCCTATGTCCAAGTTTGGGAGTTTTACTTTGAAAGCAGCTAGTAAGTTGCAGGTAAAACTTAGTCCCTTTGTAAAATGTATAATGAAGCAATATAATTCTTAATGAATCAGGTGAAAATTGAGCATAGGACTGGCCAGATATGGGACCTCTTGTATTTGTCTATATGAGGCTTGAGTTACCTCACCTTTGAGTTAATGTTTAGTATGATGTAGAGGGTGATAGTCTGAGACAATTTGCAATTTATTTTCATTTTTGAGTTATTTAGAGTTTTATTCAGCAGCTCCCCAGTTTGCAATTTCAGCAATCTGGTTGCTAGGGTCCAAATTACCCTAGCAACCATGCACTGATTTGAATAAGAGACTGGTAAATAATTAGGGGAGGTGTGTATAGTAATATAAGGTATGCAAAGTCTGAATAGCAATGGATGGGCAGCTTGCAGAGTGTTTAGATGGGGTCAGTGACCCCCATTTGAAAGCGTGAAAGAGTCAGAAGAAGAAGGCAAATAATTAAAAAAAATATAAAATTGAATAATAAAGACCAATTGGAAAGTTGCTTAGAACTGGCCAACCTATAACATACTAAAAGTTAACTTAATGGTGAACAACCCTTTTAATGATGATGCTAACCTGGATCCAAAGTGATCTGGGTGCACCTTGGCAGCTAATGTCACACCCTAGCTCTGCCCCTGTTCTGTCATATTCTGCTCTGCCCTGTCTGCTGTGAGCTATGAGTTGAAATAATCATATGACAGATTCCTCTGTAGGAATTAATTTATTTATTGCTTTGCTTAGATTGCTGACATTATGCTTAATAAATCTGTGCTCCCAGCAGGGACTGTACTACCAGATTGATAGGTATCTGTGCACTGGCACCTTAATGTTACAACTTCTACTCAATGCAAATCTGTATAAGGAACCCCTTACCTGTCTCCTCAGTAGAATCTGTGTTAATGTGAGGTCTGCCCTGCATCAGTGCAGATACACACAGGGAGTTGGTGTTGGGATCTGGGAAGCAAATTTGAAGAAAAGGATTTTTTAAGAATTGAGAAAAACATTGTTGATAATGAGTTATAGTTTCCAAAATCCTGCACAGCCAATCAAGGAATTTCATCTTTTAAAACAATGCTGACCTCTTGTGGGGATTTTGTAGACAGTGCATTCCCTGATAACTTAGAAGTACAATATAGTTGTCTCAAATATGAGAATATTTCTATCAGATCTCATCATTTAGCTATACAGGGTTAGAGAGAAACTTACAATAAGGTGACACAGCAGCAGCACATTCAGTGGGACTCCTGTAGGGCTTCTACATTTTACAATTGGCTTTGTCCTCTTCTGTGGACATGTAGCTGAAAGCAGTGTTTGTTTATCCCTTTCTGTTCTCTGGGTCTGACTCTTAAAACAGTGTAATAGAAGCCAGGTCTCCTCCAGGTTATTCAAACCGCTTTAATCAGCTGGCTTGCAACATTATTTCATGCTTCAGAATTAGAAAGTTGTTTAGAATTCCATTTTCTTTCATTTTTAGGTGAAGGGCCCTTTTAAACTGCATTTGCCCAGTGTGGAGAATGAAGGAAAGGGAACGGTGCGGTCTGAGAGACTTGCAACTAGATTGTGATATGTTTTTTGATTGTAAGTTCTGTTGAACAGGGCCCTCTTTTGTATTGGTTATTCACTGTACTTTTAATATACTCTGAATGTTCAATGTATACCACCCATTTATTACACAGGTATGGGACCTGTTATTCAGAATGCTCGGGACCTGGGGTTTTCCGGATAAGGGGTCTTTCAATAATTTGGATCTTCATACCTTAAGTTAAACATTAAATAAAATTACATAAATCCAACAGGATATTTTTGATTTCAATAACGAGTTAGAATCAAGTACAATGTACAGTTTTATTATTACAGAGAAAAAGGAAATCATTTTTAAAAATCTACATTTTTAATTAAAACGGAGTCTATGGCAGACAGCCTTCCCTTAAAGGAGAATTCAACCTTAAACTTAAAAAACCCCATCTCCACCGAGGGGTAAGTAAAAAGTTAGGGGCATTTGCCTGGGGTAACAATTGGGCTGGGGGAGGAGGGAGGGGGTCTATGTAGGGTAGGTGGTTGGGTTTTTTTTATTAGCAAGAGGGTTTAGTTTTCCTTTAAGTAGAGATCCGTTATCCGGAAACCCATATCCAGAAAGCTCAGAATTATGGAAAGACCATCTCCCATAGACTCCATTTTATCCAAATAATCCAGATTTTTAAAAAGTTTTTCTTTTTTCTCTATACTAATAAAACAGTATCTTGTACTTGATCCCAATGAAGATATAATTAAGCCTTATTGGAGGCAAAACTAGCCTATTGGGTTTCTTTAATGTTTAAATGATTTTCTAGTAGACTTAAGGTATTAAGATCCAAATTACGGAAAGATTCATTATCCAGCAAACCCCAGGTCCCGAGCATTCTGTATAACAGGTTCCATACTTGTATAACTTAAGAACGTGTTGCATTATACTCAATAACCAGTTCCATAACAGGTTCCATACCCATATCTGCTGCTTGGTAACTCCTCTCATTCCTGTATACACAGATATATGTGAGTAAATCTCTGCTAGTCACCAATATCACGTACCGTATATACTCGAGTATAAGCCGACCCGAGTATAAGCCGAGGTACCTAATTTTACCTACGAAAACTGGGAAAACTTATTGACTCTAGTATAAGCCTAGACACAACTACAGCCCTGTCTCCCAGCAGCTCACATTCTGCCAAAGCGACCCCCCCAGCGATCAACCGGACTTCTTTGCAAAGTTGATGGTGACAGAGAATTGCCAAACGGATTACTGTGTGCATTGTCCCACTGTCCCACTACCATGTGCAGAGGGTGCTGTTTGATATTGCCATCACTGTTAATCTTTCATATAACCAACAGAGGGCACTGTGTGATATTGCAGTCACTGTTATTCTTCCATATAACCAACAGATGGCGCTGTGTGATATTGCAGTCACTGTTATTCTTTAATATAACCAACAGAGGGCGCACTGTTATTCTTTCATACAACCAACAGATGGCGCTGTGTGATATTGCAGTCACTGTTAATCTTTCATACAACCAACAGAGGGCGCACTGTTATTCTTCCATACAACCAACAGATGGCGCTGTGTGATATTGCAGTCACTGTTATTCTTTCATATAACCAACAGATGGCGCTGTGTGATATTGCAGTCACTGTTATTCTTTCATATAACCAACAGATGGCGCTGTGTGATATTGCAGTCACTGTTATTCTTTAATATAACCAACAGAGGGCGCACTGTTATTCTTTCATATAACCAACAGAGGGCATTGTGGGATATTGCAGTCTCTCCCCAAGTGTACTGTTGGTATAGGAATGATTAAAAGTGACTGCAATCTCAGCTACTCGGGTCAGGTACGGCTGACCCGAGTATAAGCCGAGGTAGACTTTTTCAGCACATTTTGGATGCTGAAAAACTTGGCTTATACTCAGTACATTCAATATCTAATACAGTGACCACAACCAACCATTGGCAGTCGCAGAGTCCACACAGAGCCTGATTGGTTTATAGACACTGTAAGAAATGTTAAACTTAACTTCTATTATGTAGATAAGTGCTAATTCTAAGCAGCTTTTCAATTGGTCTTGATTTTTCCTTTTTATAGTTTTTGAATTATTTGCCTTCTTCTTCTTTTGAATCATTCCAACTTTCAAAAGGGGGGTCACTGCCCCCATTCAAACACCAAATGCTCTGTAAGGCTACACATTTATTATTATTGCTAATTTTTTTGTACTAATTTTTCTATTCAGGCCCTCTTCTATTCATATTCCAGTCTTTTATTCAATTCAATCCATGGTTGCTGGGTAATTGTGACCCTAGCAACCAGATGGCTGAAACTGCAGAGTTGCTGAATAAAAGCTAAATAACTTAAAACACAGAATATCACCCTCTCCGTCATACTAAAAATTTGTTTAAAGGCAAACAACCTCTTTGAGCATTTAGTTTGTAATATATTTAGAAGTTGTACTTATATAATCCACAGAGCCACAGAAATCCGAGTAAATCACATTACATTGAATTCAGGCCAACTGTAGCCAGTGGAACTACCGGGGGAGCAGGGGGTGCGAACGGGCCAGGGTCCCCTTCTAGTTACGTAATGACTGTAGCCAATAGTCTCATCTATGTACCCATTACAGCCAGAGGGCCCCAAATCACCCAGTATATTGCCTTCTTCTGTTCTGAAAGGCCCCACCTTTGTCTCTCAGGCTGCTCTTCAACTACAACACTCAACCAGGCGACAGTTAACCAATGTTTTGTGGCCCTAAATTTAATTTTCTCTGGGGCCCAGTAACATCTAGTTAGTCCATTGTTTGATGGTTAATAAATGTTTATATTGAGAGATGTGTTGGGGTAGAATAGAAGCAGGGCTGGCAAACAGAAAGAGAGTTGACAATCAATGGGGAGACTGGGCCTGAACATGAGATTGTAGGTTTATGTTTAAGTGATATACAGACAACAGCGCTTACCTTCCCCTCACGGAATAAATACAGAAGAGACCAAGATTTGGTGGGGTCACATGGAGCAGCAGCCCCAGGAGCCATATTCAGTGGTGTAACTATAATACAGCAGTCACCACATGCTGAACAATAATACACACTGGACAGCCCGGTATTTTGAAGGGCTGCCCGGGTCAAAACTTCCTGCCCGGTTTTTCAACTAAGGAAAATTAAGGATTCACTTGATTGACATGGTGATCGGCCAATCGCTGGTCGTAGCATCATAGCCCCGCCCCTGATGTTGCTGACACGCCCACCTACAGCACGGCCCCGCCTCCCTACCTGGTCTCAGCCGCTTCAAAAGGTGGCAACCCTAGAGAGACCTGTAGTATTACAGTAGGAAGACACTCTTGTCTTTGTCTCCTTTGTCTGTATAATGATGATGAGTATCTCTATATGCTAATAATGACCAATCTGCTCCATATAATGATACTGAGTATCTCTATACACTGATAATGACAAGACTGCTCTGTATAATGGTGCTGAGTATCTCTATACCTTGATAATGACCAGGCTGCTCTGTATAATGATTATGAGTATCTCTATATACCCGAGTATAAGTCGAGTTTTTCAGCATCCAAAATGTGCTGAAAAAGTCTACCTCGGCTTATACTCGGGTCAGCGGTACCTGACCCGAGTAGCTGAGATTGCAGTCACTTTTAATCATTCCTATACCAACAGTACACTTGGGGAGAGACTGCAATATCCCACAATGCCCTCTGTTGGTTATATGAAAGAATAACAGTGCGCCCTCTGTTGGTTATATGAAAGAATAACAGTGACTGCAATATCACACAGCGCCATCTGTTGGTTATATGAAAGAATAACAGTGACTGCAATATCACACAGCGCCATCTGTTGGTTGTATGAAAGAATAACAGTGCGCCCTCTGTTGGTTATATGAAAGATTAACAGTGACTGCAATATCACACAGCGCCATCTGTTGGTTGTATGAAAGAATAACAGTGCGCCTTCTGTTGGTTATATTAAAGAATAACAGTGACTGCAATATCACACAGCGCCATCTGTTGGTTATATGGAAGAATAACAGTGACTGCAATATCACACAGTGCCCTCTGTTGGTTATATGAAAGATTAACAGTGATGGCAATATCAAACAGCACCCTCTGCACATGGTAGTGGGACAGTGGGACAATGCACACAGTAATCCGTTTGGCAATTCTCTGTCACCATCAACTTTGCAAAGAAGTCCGGTTGATCGCTGGGGGGTCGCTTTGGCAGAATGTGCGCTGCTGGGAGACAGGGCTGTAGTTGTGTCTAGGCTTATACTAGAGTCAATAAGTTTTCCCAGTTTTCGTAGGTAAAATTAGGTACCTCGGCTTATACTCGGGTCGGCTTATACTCGAGTATATACGTATTGAAATTGTCCTGGCTGCTCTGTATAATGATGATGGGTATCTCTATACACTGATAATGACCAGACTGCTCTGTATAATGATGATGAGTATCTCTATACACTGATAATGTACAGACTGCTCTGTATAATGATGATGGGGAATGTCTATAGGCTGATAATGACCAGGCTGCTCTGTATAATGATGATTAGTATCTCTATACACTGATAATGACCTGGCTGCTCTGTATAATGATGCTGAGTATCTCTATACACTGATAATGACCAGGCTGCTCTGTATAATGATGATGAGTATCTCTATACACTGATAATGACCAGACTGCTCTGTATAATGATGCTGAGTATCTCTATACACTGATAATGACCAGACTGCTCTGTATAATGATGATGAGTATCTCTATACACTGATAATGACCAAGCTGAGCTGTATAATGATGCAGAGTATCTCTATACACTGATAATGACCAGGCTGAGCTGTATAATGATGATGAGTATCTCTATACACTGATAATGACCAGGCTGAGCTGTATAATGATGCTGAGTATCTCTATACACTGATAATGACCAGGCTGAGCTGTATAATGATGTTGAGTATCTCTATACACTGATAATGACCAGACTGCTCTGTATAATGATGATGAGTATCTCTATACACTGATAATGACCAGACTGAGCTGTATAATGATGATGAGTATCTCTATACACTGATATTATTATTAACATGTAATTATATAGCGCCAACATATTGCGTAGCACTGTGATAATGATAATGATAATGACCAGGCTGAGCTCTATAATGATGCTGAGTATCTCTATACACTGATAATGACCAGACTGCTCTGTATAATGATGCTGAGTATCTCTATACACTGATAATGACCAGACTGCTCTGTATAATGATGATGAGTATCTCTATACACTGATAATGACCAGGCTGAGCTGTATAATGATGCTGGGTATCTCTATACACTGATAATGACCAGGCTGAGCTGTATAATGATGCTGAGTATCTCTATACACTGATAATGACCAGACTGCTCTGTATAATGATGCTGAGTATCTCTATACACTGATAATGACCAGACTGCTCTGTATAATGATGCTGAGTATCTCTATACACTGATAATGACCAGACTGCTCTGTATAATGATGCTGAGTATCTCTATACACTGATAATGACCAGACTGCTCAGTATAATGATGATGAGTATCTCTATATATTGATAATGACCAGGCTGCTCTGTATAATGATGATGAGTATCTCTATACACTGATAATGACCAGGCTGAGCTGTATAATGATGATGAGTATCTCTATACACTGATAATGACCAGGCTGAGCTGTATAATGATGCTGAGTATCTCTATACACTGATAATGACCAGACTGCTCAGTATAATGATGATGAGTATCTCTATATATTGATAATGACCAGGCTGCTCTGTATAATGATGATGAGTATCTCTATACACTGATAATGACCAGGCTGAGCTGTATAATGATGATGAGTATCTCTATACACTGATAATGACCAGGCTGAGCTGTATAATGATGCTGAGTATCTCTATACACTGATAATGACCAGACTGAGCTGTATAATGATGATGAGTATCTCTATACACTGATATTATTATTAACATGTATTTATATAGCGCCAACATATTGCATAGCACTGTGATAATGATAATGACCAGGCTGAGCTGTATAATGATGCTGAGTATCTCTATATATTGATAATGACCAGGCTGCTCTGTATAATGATGATGAGTATCTCTATACACTGATAATGACCATCATTCATAGGGGGGAGGGCCCGGGGGCAAGTAGTTACGCCACTGCCTATGGATATAGATGCGAACTGGCTCTAGATAAAATGGATATTAGTTTGTGTATAAGTGTAGAGAATACAATGTAAACATCACTGAGGCAAGGATTGATATGAATGGTTAAAACTCTCTGTAAACCATGACAGCACTATACAAATGAAGCATAATAGAAATGTACCCTGTTTATAGCTGTTTCCTTCCTTGGTTCTATTCATAAGAATGAAAGCTAACACATTCCCCATACAACTTCAGTTTCCACTTGCCATTACAGGTATGGGATCTATTAACCGGAATGCTTGGGGACCTGGGGGACTGTGTAAAACGTCCTTCCATAATCTGGATCTGGATTATACTAAAATACAACAATATTAAATCAACCTAATAGGATTGTTCTTTACAAATTACAAGAAAAATGTTGCATTTGATAAAAATGGGACTCTATGTGAGATGGCATCCCTACAATTTGCAGCTTTCTGGATAAAGGATTTCTGGAAAGGAGATCACACACCTGAAACTCTTTTTCAATGAGCCATCAGTCCTCCCTCCTCAGGCATCGAGCACGGAGGGCTGAGAGCTGAGGAGGGAGAGCTTTTGTACTAAGGGCTGAGGAGGGAGGGCTGAGGAATGAGCCACGAGGGGGGAGATTGCAATAGGATATGTGGGGAGCACAGAGGTGAGACTGCAGCCTCTTGGGATCAGTGATTATAATAAGAGGCAAGTCTGCATACGTCTTCATTAGGAGAGAACACACAGGAGTGTGTGTTCTCCTGACAATGTCCTAAAATGCGTTCCATACTTCTTCCTAATCTTGCTCCTCCTCCTCTGTACCCACTGCAGTTTTACCTGTCTGTCTCTGTCACCACAGAACCTGCCTACCACTGGCCTGGCCGTGAATCCTCCACCTCCCAGCTGATCTCCTCCATGTCAGATATGGGAGGGGCGGCTACTTCTTGGCAGGAGAGAGATGTCATCTGTGCCTGATGCTGTGTGTGGCTGAGGAGTGCATCCATTGCGTGGCCTGCTTCATTCCACATCACCAAAAATCCACTGAGGTAAACCTTCATGTCCTGCCTGAGCTTCCCTGCCTTTGCTCTGTGTGCGGTGCTAAATCATTGATGAAAGCCTGGCTCCGGCTGCTGCTAATCCCACAGCATCGGCTCATTCTGTGGCTGCACTGAGACTAGAGAAGGGAGTAGTAGGCAGCCATTGCCTTCATCATACCTATGGGGCATCCTTTCTACAACTGCTTTTATGCATCATGAAATCAAATGGAATTTAACACTAAAACTTTTATTGGATTGTAAGCGCTATTGAAGACAGTACTTGTTTTTTTCCTCTCCGAGTCTGACTCTTGAAACAATGTAGCAGAAGGGCTGTTTTCCTGCTTTATTTTATAGGGAGTCAGAACAATAGAAACAATAGACAACAGCCAAGAAGATACCGCTTTCAATAACAGATGCAATTTCTTTCATTATGCAAAAAAAACGTTTATGGGATGGAAATCCTCTTAAAGAAGTGTAAATCCAAAGCAGCCCAAGTTGCCCCAATCAGTGTAGGACTGATCCACTGTGATACTAGGAAAACTCCCAGTGGGCCCACATGTCAGTGGTCCCTCCTACTTCTAACTATTCGGCTTGTTTCATGGTCATTACCCCTTATGCCCATGGTTTAAGGTTTTCTGGTGAGCCCCTGGCATCCCGGTCTGTCACAGCCCCCCCCACTCTTGTCTTGAAGCCTTTATGCAAGTATTTATCAGGCATGAACCATTGCCCTTATGGCATAATTGTACAACTTGAACCAAATTAGTAAAGGATGGATAAGTATGCAGTTGTAGTGGTTGTGACATTTCCATTTATACATTTCCATTATACACATAATCATTATCTTTGTACTTCTCTCTTATAGTCACATGTCAGCAGAGTATGAATTATACTTTAGAAACTTTATTCATTGTATAGATGTCTGCAAGCTAACTGTCCTGCTTCATGTTAACAGCGTATCTTGCTACGCCAGCAATCACAGGATCAGATGTTTGTAACCCTTTCCCTGTCATTTGAGGATATTCGGAATATCAGCTGGGGAGGATGTACTGATACCATTTATAGATGTAAGATAGGTTGTCATCACTGCTGCATTGATTGCTAAGCTTTATTGCCACCTAAGTATTTATAAGCAGCTTTTTCTTGGCTGCTTTGGGTCCCCATTCCCTGCACCCCCAACTCCCACCATGGGGCCTACCAGGGATACCACAGTGCAGTCTTAGTAGCCTTTCGGTAAAAGGGGAACTATGATAAAAAATTTAAATTTAATATAAGCTTTAGCATACTGAAATAAGAAACGGTTTAAATACAATCAATTAAATATTCTACATATTGCATATTTCTCTTCATTCTGTCTTCATGCAGGAGTTGGGTGTCAGATCCAATATATCTTATAGGGGAAGGGGAGGTCCCTTTCCTAGCAGATGAATTAGAGCTCAAACAAACAACATCTAACAAAATAACTACCTTTTGCACAAATTCTGCATGTAGAGAGACAGGATTTCTGGTGATTTTAATAGAGTGAGCTATAATACATATTCTAGACAAAAGGAACCCCCCTATAAGATATATTGGATCTAACTGTCAATGAAAATCTGACACCCAACTCCTGCATGAAGAAAGTATGAAGAGAAACAGATGCTGAGAGAGTAATAGTGAAGATAAACTTGATTATTTCAGAAAAGGTACAGAATTTATAATTGATTGTATTTAGACGGTTTCTTATTTCAGGATGTTGACGCTTATATTAATTTTTCTTTTTCGCAGTAGTAGTGCATATTCTGGGGCTTTAGTTACTAGAGTAGCACCACTGCATCCATTAATTTGGAATACAGCTGAATCTAGAATCTTACATGAGAATTCGACTGAAGCCGAACCCTAATTTGCAACTGCAAGGAAATAAATTGTGAGCTACACTTGTGAAAAATAAATTGTGATTTCCTTATATGTCTAATGAAAAGTCACGTAATTTTAAGGATTCGGCTTGGGCAAAAAAAGGGCAAATCCTGGATTCAGTGCATCCCTAGTAATTATGTTACTGTGTGTTTTAGTGCCATAAACCAGATCCAAAACCTAATTTAAGTATAGATTTATAGATCAATGTTTCTCGATCCAAGGTCATGACTTGGGACAACACTGTGTTTTACAAAATTTTGTAGTAATTTTTTAAACCTGTTTTTTTACACTGGCTCTGGAGAGCCCTTTTGCCTGTATCCATATTTACAGATGCGGAGTGGTGAATTGGTGTCCAGTGATGAGTTTCAACACAAGTTCAAGCTCAGCATTTATATTGTTTCAGATGGCCAGCTGTATGGCAACTTCTCCAGATAGTTTTTAGTTTCTGTTGTCAGGTTGCCTGGTATGAACTACAAGAACTCTTATGGTATCCCCCCCATTTAGACTTTTTTTTTTTTTTTAAGCATTTTGCCTAGAAATATTTTACGTTTCTGCACAGCGAGTTTACTGATGCTCCCAAAGATAGCTCACTGTTATTTGCCCTCTGTATTGCCACCAGATGTACTAGTTATGACTCTAAACTAAAAAAAACAGCATCTTCTGGAGCCAAATATACATTCTAGCCCAAGGCCCCACACCCACTACGAGGTCTGCTTGGTAAATGAATGAGAAGAAGATGAAGCAGGCACACAAATTGGCGACTGTATGCACAGGGTGTATTTGTCAGTTTGCAAGGGGAAATGTAATAAAAAAAATCAGTAATGGAAAAACATTCTAAATTCAAAATTGCATGCCTCTGCACATACAAACAAACCCATGCAGACACATATTCTGCCTGCCCTATACTCCTTGTGTGTGCCGTATTCTGCCTGGCCTATGCTCCCTGTGTGTTACATACTTTGCCTGCCCTTTGCTCCTTGTGTGTGCCATACTCTGCCTGCCCTATGCCCTAACTATATTAGAATTATTTTTTATTTTGCACAGCCTATCTACTTACCTAGTTTTTATATTGTTACATAGTTACATAGTTAAATTGGGTTGAAAAAAGTCCATCAAGTTCATCCCCTCCAAATGAAAACCCAGCATCCATACACACACCCCTCCACACTTTTAATTAAATTCTATATACCCATATCTATACTAACTATAGAGCTTAGTATCACAATAGCCTTTGATATTATGTCTGTCCAAAAAATCATCCAAGCCATTCTTAAAGACATTAACTGAATCAGCCATCACAGCATCACCCAGCAGTGCATTCCACAACCTCACTGTCCTGACTGGGAAGAACCCTCTACGTTGCTTCAAATGAAAGTTCTTTTCTTCTAGTCTAAAGGGGTGGCCTCTGGTACGGTGATCCACTTTATGGGTAAAAAGGTCCCCTGCTATTTGTCTATAATGTCCTCTAATGTACTTGTAAAGTGTAATCATGTCCTCTCGCAAGTGCCTTTTTTCCAGAGAAAACAACCCCAACCTTGACAGTCTACCCTCATAATTTAAGTCTTCCGTCCCTCTAACCAATTTAGTTGCACATCTCTGCACTCTCTCCAGCTCATTTATATCCCTCTTAAGGACTGAAGTCCAAAACTGAACTGCATACTCCAGAAGAGGCCTTACCAGGGACCTATAAAGAGGCATAATTATGTTTTCATCCCTTGAGTTAATGCCCTTTTTTATGCAAGACAGAACTTTAATTGCTTTAGTAGCCACAGAATGACACTGCCCAGAATTAGACAACGTGTTATCTACAAAGACCCCTAGCTCCTTCTCATTTAAGGAAACTCCCAACACACTGCCATTTAGTGTATAATTTGCATTTATATTATTTTTGCCAAAGTGCATAACCTTGCATTTATCAACATTGAACCTCATTTTCCAGTTTGCTGCTCAGTTTTCCAGTTTAGACAAATCGCTCTGCAAAGTGGCAGCATCCTGCATGGAACCTATAGTTCTGCACAATTTAGTATCATCTGCAAAAATAGAAACAGTACTTTCAATGCCCACCTCCAGGTCATTAATAAACAAGTTGAAAAGCAAGGGACCTAGTACAGAGCTCTGCGGTACTCCACTAACAACACTGGTCCAATTAGAAAATGTTCCATTTACCACCACTCTTTGTAGTCTATCTTTTAGCCAGTTCGCTATCCAGGTACAAATACTATGTTCCAGGCCAACATTCCTTAATTTAACCAGTAACCTTTTGTGTGGCACTGTATCAAATGCTTTAGCAAAGTCTAAGTAAATCACACCCACTACCATCCCAGAATCGAGGTCTCTACTTACATTCTCATAAAAAGAAATTAAGTTAGTCTGGCAAGATCTATTACGCATAAAACCATGCTGGCACAAACTCATAGTATTATGATTTGCTATGAAGTCCAGTATCTTATCCTTTATTAACCCTTCAAAAAGCTTTCCTACCACTGACATCAGACTAACTGGCCTATATAGTTTTGAGGCTGAGAACGGGATCCTTTTTTGAATAGAGGCACCACATTAGCAATTCGCCAGTCTCTCTGCACTATGCCAGATCTCAATGAATCCTGAAAAATTAAGTAAAGAGGTTTGGCAATCACAGAGCTAAACTCACTAATTATCCTGGGATGAATACCATCTGGCCCTGGACCTTTGTTAATCTTAACATGTTCTAGTCTCTTTTGAATTTCTTCATGTGTGAACCATGCATCATTAGTTGTATTACTAGAATTGGGACTGTTAAAGGACCAGTAACATCAAAAAAATTTTTTAAAAAATTCGTTACAATACAATCAAAAAAAAACACCAAGACAAATTAAAATTTCAAATTTCAAAGCCTTTATTAAGAAATAACTTATCGAAACTCCACTTCCTGTCCTCTTCAGAAACGGCGATATGGCGACCATCCATAGTGCAGTGCTGGATTTGTCCTCCCTGGCTAGCTCCCATAGTCTGACAGCAGGAAGACGGTGCTGGAATGCGGCCCGGCTGGATGAAGAGCTGAAGTGCCCTCACAAAATGGTCTCTACCTCCCCGGCCCCTGGGTGCTTCACATGCAGGCGGCAGTTGTCGGTGGCAGTGTCCGGGAGCTGAAGACGGAGGTGAAAGGAGGAGTGCTGATAAACCGGAGGAGGAGGAGGGGAGCCCTGGTGATTTGAGTGGAACCAAAAGGGGGAATCGGTACAATCCCAGCGGCATCTCTCCAGAGCGGGACTAAGGAGGCTTCCGAGCAGCGGCGGGATGCAGATCCGTGCATGACAATGGCCGAGTGCTGCTGCTGCTGCTGCCTGTGAAAAAAGCGTGCGGCTGTCGGTGTGCGCTCACGTTTGCGCCTCACATAGACACCGGCCCGACACCAGCCGCACACTCTCAGCAGCAGCAAAGAAATGATCCTCCGTCAAGATCAGGATTGTACACATTCCAACGGCTCTGGCTAGTTCCCGACTCCCCCGCTCAGCCACAAAGCAGAGACACAGCCCCAGCAGCGAATCCTCCTCACTGTACGCCGCCAAAGTTACATCCCTCGCTCCCACGGAAACTCACGACGGCTCCTCAGTAAACCGACGAGCGCTCAGAGAGAAAAAAAAACTTCAGCTCCCGGTCACTGCCAACGACAACTGCATGTGAAGCACCCAGGGGCCGGGGAGGTAGAGACCATTTTGTGAGGGCACTTCAGCTCTTCATCCAGCCGGGCCGCATTCCAGCACCATCTTCCTGCTGTCAGACTATGGGAGCTAGCCAGGGAGGACAAATCCAGCACTGCACTATGGATGGTCGCCATATCGCCGTTTCTGAAGAGGACAGGAAGTGGAGTTTCGGTAAGTTATTTCTTAATAAAGGCTTTGAAATTTGAAATTTTAATTTGTTTTGGTGTTTTTTTTCGTTGTATTGTAACGAATTTTTTTAAAAAAATTTTTTGATGTTACTGGTCCTTTAAGAAGGAAACCTTCACTTACTGGTTCCTCATTTGTGTAGACAGATGAAAAATATGAGTTCAGAATCTGCGCTTTTATTTTGTTTTCATCAACCAGCTGACCCCCCTCTGATAGTAAGGGTCCCACACCTTCCTGCTTAATTTTTTTACTATTAACATATTTAAAAAATATTTTTGGATTTTTTTTACTGCTTGCTGCAATATCCTTTTCTATAGCAATTTTAGCTTGCCTTATAGCTTCTTTGCATGATTTATTGGCCTCCTTGTACCTTATAAATCTTTCGGCTGTACCACTGAACTGTTCCTGAAGGGCTGAACTCCACGAGGCAATCCAGACCAATTTGTCGCCAGACAATGACACACATGCAACGTTTCGGACAGGCAGAGTAAAATGGGACTGATCATGAAATCGCAGGTACAAACTACATGTATCCGACTGTCGGATAAAGATGCAGCGTGCGGCCGTTCACATTTGGATACATGGATATATGTAGTTTGTAGTTTCATGATAAATCCCATTGCATGTTTATCATCATCTGTCACGATTTGAGCCCCATTGCCATTTACCTTGACACTATGTTACAACCTCTGGTGCAGAACACCAAGTCTTTTGTTAAGGATACAACACATTTACTTAACATACTTAGTGACATAATCCTCCCAGATCATGAGATATTTTTGGTTAGTTTTGATGTGGCCAGCCTTTATACATCTATTTCGCACGAGTCTGGTGTTAATGCTATTCGTCACCACTTGGACACTACTGAGTTTACCACCCCACAAAAACTATTCCTAGTAGATTTACTAGAGATTGTGCTTCACCAGAATTATTTTCTCTTTGAGGATTCCTTTTATATACAACAGCGCGGCACTGCCATGGGCAGTAATGTCGCTCCTACCTATGCAAATTTGTATATGGCTCACTTAGAGGAGACTAAGGTATATAAACACCCATTGTACCTACAGCATTGTATGTTATACCTACGCTATATAGATGACCTTCTGGTCATCTGGGATGGCACATTGGAGAGTTTACGTGAATTTCATACATTTCTAAACGGCATGGAGGTAACACTGGAATTCACAAGTGTCTTTGATAAGATGTCTCTCAATTTTCTCGATGTCCAAATCATCAGAAATGGTCCTGTGTTAGATACAAATCTGTTCAGGAAGGAAACGGATAGAAATAACCTCTTACATTACAGCAGCTTCCATCCTGACTCACTTAAAGCCTCTTTACCTTTAACTCAATATATGAGATTGAAACGGATTGTGAGCAAGGAGGATGATTACAAAAGAGGTGAGATCGAGATGACAGACCGTTTCAAACAAAGGGACTATCCAGAAGAGGTGTTGAAGTCTAACCTGAACAAATTACAAAATAAAAGCAGGGAGGAATTACTGACTCCTGTCAAAAGGGATAATAGGCAGAATGAAAGATTGGCCTTTGTCAGTAATTACACTACCGCCAGCAGGCAAGTTGGCAATATCATTCGTAAACATTGGCACTTACTACAGTCATGCCACCCAGACATTGCAGCTTTCCAAGACAAGCCACTACTATCGTACAAACGTGGTAAGAGTTTAAAAGACCAATTGGTTAGGGCAGACATTGGAAGCGCAAAGGGCCATAAACAACGTTTCTTACAAAATCCAAAATATGGCACATTCCCGTGTTTACACTGTGTGCAATGTAATTCTGTTATAAAGGGCAACTCATTCTTCCATCCTCACTCAGGTAAAAAATACCCAATAAGGAACTATTACACCTGTGAGTCAACATATGTGATTTACTTGTTAAAGTGCCCATGTGGTCTGCTTTATATAGGCGAAACCACACAAAAAATCCGTGACCGTATTTGTAAGCACAAATCCACTATCCGTAGAGAAATCACGGCATTGCCAGTCCCGGCACACTTTCATGCAGCTAGGCACTCTGTAAGCCAACTCAAATTTCAGATCATTGACTCTGTGGACGAACCAAGAAGGGGTGGAGATAGACTTATGATGCTCAAAAAGCTTGAAATGCAATGGATCCACAAGTTGGATACTATATGGCCCAGGGGTCTCAATAGGGAATACACACCTGCTATGTTTATGTTTCGGTAGGTGACTAGGTCCTTTACATACAGTCTGATATGGTGTGAATTAAGAATCATGTAAAGACATATATGTATACTAATTTTTTGTCTCGCTTTTTCTTTTTCTTTTAAGGTTACTAGTATTACACACACTGAGTGCTGACATCATTACCTACATACTAACATGTGTCTCAGGAAGGTGCTGAGTATGGTATGTGGAATGGGTCACTCTGGCGTCTCAGGTAAATACTATTTATAACCTTTATATTACAAGATTTTTTCAAGCATTTCTCAGAATTTTCCAAGATTTTTTCAGTATTTTTCAAAATAGTTTTCAAAAAAAGATTTTTTCTAATATGCTCTACATCAATGTTTTTAAAATGATTTTAATGTGTATTAACAGGTTTTGTGATTCACTAAGGTTACCATTCACTGTATTTATGAACACTATGAACTTTGGACTTTGAAACTTCATGGACTTGGATTGCACTTTAAATGTCTTTATATGATCACCTATGTAGTGATGTCACTTAATAGGAAGGGAAGGGAAGGGGAGGAGACACTATCCACACCCCCCCCCCTCAGGCTTTAAAAGGTTGATTACATGATTGTTACACCAGGCTTGACAAAGGGCCCGAGTGGTCCGAAACGTTGCCCTTGTCTGTATGTATTTGGGTGAATAAATTTAACACTTTTTTCAGCATTCAGTGTGCCACTGGAATTTCTTCTACGTATCTACATGACCCACACGGCAGGAGTGGGTTCTCCGGTGTAGCACCTGGTACCACAAAGGGTACATGATCAGGGGTGGAAGCACTCTACCATATTGTTGTATCATCATCTGTCACGATTTGGTCGTGGAGTTCAGCCCTTAATGCCAGGTGCAGGCTGATAGTAAATCCATTGATTCATTGTGTAATTGAAAGTAGATTGAAGGGGCACATGCTTACTGGCCATGAGTTGCAGATATACAGTAGATACATGTGACTTGCTGCATAGTTTTGCATGAATTTTAGCACTTTGCACTCATGTTCATGCTGTACCCAAGTTTCAGGTTTACTGGCAACAAAGGTCAGCACAATATTATAGTGCTTAGGCACCCAAAGTGTTAAACTTTTTGTTCATTTAAAATGTTTTCCCTGAATATAATACAGTAATACTATAAAGCAAAAAAGCCAGACAATGGGATTTGTAGCTAATATCTAGGAACTGTTGGAGGCTGTATTTTTTAATTATTTTAATAATTCAGAATCTTTCCAGCTTCCAAATGGGGTTCATTGACCCCATTGAAAACAAATGCTCTGTAAGGCTACACATTTATTGTAACTTTTTAATACTCCATTTTCTATTCTATTCTTCAGTTATAGATTTTAAAGGGTTCACAACCTTCCACTTTTTACAGATTATACAGAAATCATGGAGTGATTTTTGAGGCACTTCATTAGGAATCACTCTTATTTAGTTGTTTAGGGGCACTGGGTTAATCCAGTATATTTGCTGGGTGGGGGACTGAGGCTGCTGCAGTTTTAACATTTTCTTTTTCTGTTCTCCTAGGAACTGATGCTCCAAATGAATAAACTGGAGCTAATCCAGAAGCTGCAACAAAAGGAAACAAAGGGAAAGTTTGATTGAACAGAAACTGCACTTTTTTCTTTCTTAAAACAACTGAAGGGCTCTGATGCTGTGAACTTCATAGGCAGGTGTGTCTAATCATGAGAAAAGGTATTTAAGGTGGCCAATTTTAAGTTGTACTTCTGTTTGACTCTCATCTGAAGAGTGACAACATGGGATCCTCAAAGCAACTCTCAAAAGATCTGAAAACAAAGATTGTTCGGTATCATCGTTTAGGGGAAGGCTACAAAATACTATCTCAGAGGTTTAAACTGTCAGTTTCAACTGTAAGGAATGTAATCAGGAAATGGAAGGCCACAGGCACAGTTGCTGTAAAACCCAGGTCTGGCAGGCCAAGAAAAATACAGGAGCGGCATATGGTTACAGACAACCAAAAGATCACCTCCAAAGATCCGCAAGAACATCTTGCTGCAGATGGTGTATCTGTACACCGCTCTACAATTCAGCGCCAATTGCAAGTTGTGCTTCTGTTTGACTCTCCTCTGAAAAGTGACAGCATGGGATCCTCAAAGCAACTCTCAAAAGATCTGAAAACAAAGATTGTTCAGTATCATGGTTTGGGGGAAGGCTACAAAAAGCTATCTCAGAGGTTTAAACTGTCAGTTTCAACTGTAAGGAATGTAATCAGGAAATGGAAAGCCACAGGCACAGTTGCTGTAAAATCTAGGTCTGGCAGGCCAAGAAAAATACAGTAGCGGCATACTGTATGCGGAGGATTATGAGAATGGTTACAGACAACCCAAAGATCACCTTCAAAGACCTGCAAGAACATCCTGCTGCAGATGGTTTATCTGTACATCATTCTAAAATTCAGCACAATTTGCACAAAGAAAATCTGTATGGCAGGGGGATGTGAAAGACTCTGCACTCAAACCACAAGCAGAGTCGCTTGTTGTATGCAAAAGCTCATTTAGACAAGCCATTGTCATTTTGGAACAAAATGCTTTGGACTGATGAGACAAAAATGTAGTTATTTGATCATAACAAAAAGTGCTTTGTATGGCGGAAGAGGAACGCTGCATTCCAAGACAATCATGCTGTGGGGCTGTGTAGTCCAGGGACTGGGCCCTTGTTCAAGTAGAAGGTCAGATGAATTCAACCCAATATCAACAAATTCTTCAGGATAATGTTCAAACATCAGTCACAAAGTAGAAGTTACACAGGGGTTGGATATTCCAACGAGACAATGACCCTAAACAATATCCCGGACTTGAATATCATGGAAAATCTATGGGATGATTTGAAGCAGGCTGTCCATTCTTGGCAGCCATCAAATTTAACTGAACTGGAGAGATTTTGTATGGACGAATGATCAAAAATATCGGCACCCAGAATCCACTCATTAAAGACTATAGGAGGCGTCTAGAGGCTGTTACAGTTGCAAAAGGAGGCTCAACTAAGTATTGATGTAATATCTCTGTTGGGGTGCCCACATTTATGCACCTAATTTTGTTGTGATGCATATTGCATATTTTCTGTTAATCTAATAAACTTTATGTTACTGCTGAAATACTACTGTTTCCATAAGGCATGTTATATATTAAAAGGAAGTTGCTATTTTGAAAGCTTAGCCAATGATAAATAAAACTCCAAAGAATTAAGAGGGGTTCCCAAACTTTTTCATATGTCTGTATGTGTTAATAGGACTAAGTTCTCTTTTTTTCAGCAAAAGTGTGTTTGTCAGGCATGTGTTCCTAAGGTTTGTTTTTTTGTCCCCCTCTCTCTCTTAAGGGGTAAGTGGGAGAACAGAATGATTTTGTCTCTCACTCTTCTTTCCCCTTTGTACACTGATGAGAAATCAACCCTGTGGGAAAAAAAAGAATTAAAGAATATTCCAATAATAATACAGTATGTACTTGGATCAACTATTTATAGGTGTGTGTATTATAGGTGTGTGTGAGGTGTATATGAGTGTAAATGAACAGCTGAAGAAGGTTTCACACTTGACACACACACACACATGCTCCCATTTCTCTATGAAAAGAAATGTTCTGCCATCTGTGAATTATACATTTAAGGGGTTGTTCACTTTTGAGCTAACTTTTAGTGTTATGGAGAGAACGATATTGTAAGACAATTTATAATTGGTTTTTATTTGTGGTTTTTGAGCTATTTAGCATTTTATCAATCAGCTGTCCAGTTTGCAATTTGGTTGCTAGTGTCCAAATTACCCTAGCAACAATGGATTGATTTTAATAAGAGACTGGAATATGAACAGGATAGGGCCTGAACAGAAAGAGGAGTAATAAAAAGTAGTAATAACAATTCATTTGTAGCCTTACAGATCTGTTTTTTATATTTCATTAGTGATATTTGAAAGCTGGAAAGAGTAAGAAGAAGGCAAATCATTTAAAAACTTTAAAAAACAAATAGTGACAACCAGTTGATAAGTTGCTTAGAATTGTCCATTACACACATTCAGATCACTTCTTGAACAGTGAAAAATTTTCTGTTATGGAATAAACTGCAAATGATCAGACCAGAATTAAGGGTTGCCACTAGTATTTTAGCAGCCTGGACACTTTTTCGGGCTACTGCTAGGAAAACCATTGTTTCTGGGGGTATTTAATTATTAATCTTCTGTATTAATAATTTATTGAATTATTTATATATACAGTACAGTATATAGATAATATAATAATTGCTTAAGTATAATTTTGAATTGTCGAAAGCCTGCAGTTTGTGAGATATCGCCAACTCAAAAGTTCAAGTTAAAAGGATATATATTTTATTTAATACATTTGATATAGAAACAAGTGTCCGAGGTCTGACGCGTTTCGTGTCTACGCACTTCCTCAGAGACCAAGTCTCTTCATTAAGGCACAGTGATCCGTATAAAGGAAAGATCCTCTATTTGAAAAAGATCCTTTATTTGAAAAACCCCAGGTCCTAAGCATTCAGGATAACAGATCCCAGACCTATACAAGATTGTTACAGCTCTCTTATCTCTCAGTCCCTCACTATGACCTGTAGTTCTAGCCCTGCAAATCTCTATTGCCTTAACATATTTTTATAAATATATACATATTTTGTATTACAGCTGTATTCAATCACCCAGGGTTATAGCACCCACTTTTATAATAGTTCAGAGACCAAAGGGTTCATTATAAAGTGCAAAAATAGACCATGCATTGGCCATGTATTGACACCATTCATAAAATGTATTGCTCCCACACAAGCTCCTGCCCAGCCTTTTCTCATACAGGGCACAAGCACGCCCAATTAAACAAGGGATAATCGAATAAAGTCTTTTGATTCTTTGCTTTTTGTGGCCAATTAGACATTGGGGTGATAACCTATAATTAGCCCCACAACACTGAAAACAGGTGCAAAATATTTTATATTCTTAAAAATCAAAAAAGGATTTGGATTATATAGACCAGTGATCCCCAACCAGTAGCTCGCGAGCAACATTTTGCTCACTAACCCTTTGGATGTTGCTCCTAGTGACATCAAAGGAGGTACTTATTTTTGAATTCCAGGCTAGGAGGCAAGTTTTGGTTGCATAAAAAACAGATGTACTGCCAAACAGAGCCTCCTGTAGGCTTCCAGCTGACATAGGGGCCATCAAATAGCCAATTATAGTCCTTATTTGGCACCCCAGGAAGTTTTTGCATGCCTGTGGTGCTCCTCAACTCTTTATTTTTGAATGTGGCTCACGGGTAAAAAAAGGTTGGGGACCCCTGATATAGACATTATGCTTCAAAGATGGGCCCACAAACATTTACTAAACTAACTAAATTTATTACGAGAATGCTCGGGACCTGGGGCTTTCCAGATAACGGATCTTTCCATAAATCCTCATATCTTAAGTCTACTAGAAAATCATGTAAACATTAAATATACCCAATAGGCTGGCTGTGCTTCCAATAAGAATTAAATCTCAGTTTTCTGCATAATGGGGTTCCATATAATGGATCCCATAACTGTATATATTATATTCTCACTATAGCATGGACTAGGAGGTGACAGACTTCCCCAATATTCTGCAAATCTGCATCCCTTGAATAATAAACCATTTCCAAGCTTTTGTTCCTGAGACTTCTTATTATGTTAGGGGTAATTATCCACCATGTGTTTCCCCATTTCCATATTTGATAAAGATCATGCCAGTCTTTTATCACTGGCAAAGTGCAAGGTTCCTTAGTGCCCATTGTGCAAAATAGGCTTTGATAGAGCACTGGATACAGTACATCATTACTAGTACAGTCATGGGCCCTATTATCCAGAATGTAAAAGTATACATGTAGGACTGACAAGGCATTTACATTGTCACATGTACAAAGTATCATTAGACTTGGACTGGAACGGATCTCTGTGAACTCTCACCCTCCCCCTGTACAGCTCCTGTATGCCCCCCCCCACCTGCATGACTTATATGGTATGTCCCTTTCATTCCAACCAGAACCCCCTGGCCAGACTGATATAGTGTGCCTACTGTTACTTCTCACAAGGGAATCAATATTAAGCTGCTGTTCTGTGCTCTTAGGGCAAAACATGTCAGGCAATAAGATTTTATGAAAGGCACTTTTAATACATACAATATGTGAGCCTGCTTCTGTTTTCACCTGAGTTAAAGAAAATGCTAAACGTATAAAGGCGTGCTAATGACTGTATTTATTTCTGAGACAATGTAGGCAGTAAACAAAAAAATGCACCCACAGAAAACCCTCCAAACCATGCAGAAACCATGAAAATGGAAATGACAGAAGAAATGAACGAGTACCTATTACATACATTCCACTACATTCCATTCAGTATATCTGTTCTTAATGGCAATGCCATGATTTTATAAGGGACACTGCAAGTGGTGCTGTTAAAGGAGAACTTAACCCCCAATAATAAAACCCCCTACCCACTGCCCTATACAGTCCCCCATCCCTGCTCCCCCCACACTACATGATCCTTTCTGTATGTCTGTCCTCCCCTAAAGATTCATTTAGCCCATGAACGTCTAGTGCAACTCCACCAAAGTTGATAAGCTGATGCCATGGTTCAAATCAGTGCAATACCAGTGTAATAAGACCTCAAGGGTCAGTTTTCTGGATACTAGAGCATTTGTGTCCCATGGATGATTATGTATGGAGTGCACAAATGTTCTAGTATCCAGAAAACTGACCCGTGTGGCCAATTGGCTGTCATTAGAATTTAGAAACTACAATAATAATGGAAAGGTTTCCTTTGTTGATTTGGTGAGCTTTAAACCCTGTGGCTTTGGGCAGGCAACCAGATTTCCATGGGAGATCAGCCTCTTTTTGATGGCTTTTAAAGGAGATCTGAAGCCTACAAATGAATAATAGTAATAATGTATTTTTTTTATACTGAAATTACTAGCAGGGAGGTCCTGCAGCAGCCCTGTAACAGTACTGATCCAGGCCTTGTCCACAGAAGGTCACCATCTGGGATCATGTTAGGCTATCTTTTGAGTTTAATTGGCACTGCACATGCTCAGTGAGTTCTGGGCAGCTGTACTTAATTTCATCAAAAATAATCAAGCAGAAAATGAGACTCATTTCTTATAGAAGCTGACGTTACAGGGCTGATTATGGTATTCTGATGCAGACTGCACTGATTTTAAAGCTGCCATGTAATCTGAACCTGAATAAATTTTTAATTAGCTTTGTATCATGACTATTTATATAAATTTAAGGGATGTGTATTCCAAATCAGGTATGTTTATTGGGTTCTCCTTAATTCTTACAGATGACTAAAGCCCCATCCGCAGCCAAAGGTCTACCATCTGCATCTGCATCTGCCTCCACAGGCATCTCAGATGAAGAGATTGAGAGACAGCTAAAGGCACAGGGCATAAATTAACTGTTCTTATTATCAGGCTTTTCCCTTTGCTTCCCATTATGCAGAGGAAATCTGGGTGACACTACCTATGGAACTGGACAGTATTTGCTTTCTAGGAGAGCAATATTTTTTTTGCAACATTTTCTCCTCTAGGCATGTACATTTTTATTTCAACCAATGAAAATCATTATATTAAAGGCATGGCAATTATGTTACTTCTGTAACATTGGGTGTGTAGCTTTGCTGTGCACAGATCATTGGGATGTCCAGACAATACTGTGGCACAGGGAGGTATTGGCTACATTCACCCTATAGGTGGAAATGGGAATGTTCAGTGTATACGGTAAGGCTATGCATGCCTACATGGGTGTTTCTCAGCTTCTGTATAAATATTCAGGGTACGATGTGTTCCTAGATGGGGGCATGGCTGTGCACCTTCAATGTACATGGACAATGGGAAACACCGGTACTAATACCCAAAATGGGCAGATGTACCTTTAGCTCTGCACTTATAGTTTGCAGCTGTACTACATGAGGAAACCGAGGTTTAATTCTGATAATCAATAGTGCTAAAATTCCCTTTAAGTGAGTGTATGTACATGAAATCATTTTACTTGCTGTTGGGAAGCTTTTACTTCAGAAAATGCATTAAATCATTCAATCATTCAATGTCCTGCCAGAACAAAACTGGAGACACTTTGTACAGGAACCTTTTGTCTATCGTTTTAAACTACCCACTGTTGCTCATATTTTTCCTGCTAAAAAAGCCATGTAAATGCCAATATCTGTCAGTTAATTGGGCCTGGGCAACGGTGGGTAATTTACAGGTTGCCCTTATGATTCATTCACTAACCTGTTGTTCTGCAGTAACTACATGTTAAATAAGATACTAGAATGCACAGAAGCCTTATTAGGGTATATGAAATCATTATATTTCCCAGGAACCATCAGATTGTGCTTGTAGTTACCCTTCCTGAGCAGCTGCCCAATCACAGCCCTGCTAACTACTGTGTATCTGACGTATTCAATCTACTTTTACTAGTGGTGTCCAGTCTTTTGTTTGTTTTTCTTGATGCCTTTTTTAAATATTTTTTTTTGAACATGTTGACCTCTGTATAGGGAAGCCCTCTGTTCCCTGCAGCTTAAGCAGCTGTGCAATGTGACTCCTGCTGGGATCAGCCTTATGTACAGAAAGATGGTAGGGCAGAGTGATATTGAAATACACTCATTTAGCCAGTTACAGCATATTGGATAAGCAGTTATAGGCACAGCTCCAAATATACCAAATATCACTGTCTATCTCTCTCCAAATATCTGCTGTTTAAGTGTAAGCTGTCTAGACACAAGCCATTAAAGGGGTTGTTCACCTGTAAATTAACTTTTAGTATAATATAGTGAGTGATATTCTGAGACAATTGGTTTTCATGTACTATTATTTGAAGGTTTTGAGTTATTTAATTTTCTAGCAATTTCAGCAATCTGGTTGCTAGTGTCCATATTACCCTAGCAACATGAATTAATTTGAATAAGACACTGAAAATGAATATGAAAGGCATTAAGAGAAATATGAATAATAATGTAGCAATAACAGAGCGTTTGTTTTTAGATGGAGTGCATGACCCTCATTTGAAAGCTGGTAAGTCAGAAAAAATTAAGGCCAATTGAAAAGATGTTTAGCATTAGTCATTCAATGCCATAATAAATGTTAACTGACAAGTGAACCACCCCTTTAAAAGCAACCAACTCAGTCCCTCCAGACTCAAGCAGCCAACTCAAACTCCAGGGCCCACTATTCACCTCACCACATTAATATCTGGTCAATAAAATAAATAATGCCCAACCCAAAATTCCTAAGGTCAACCTTCCATATTGGTATATCCCCATGGCAATCTTAGAAGTAAGTGGGGACGTACCAGATCTATAATTTGATTGGTCTGAGTACTGTACTTAAACAGAATACTAATATTGTTTGTTAATAGAAGCTCATTCAGTTGTTCAGTGCTTTAAAGTTACTTAATTTTAAACGTTCAGTCAAACCCAAATCCTATGAAAAAGAAAAACCAAACCAAGTCCTGGATACAAGGATTTCCCAATAACCAAGATCCCTTAAAATCTTGTGGCCTCCAATCCCTACTTTGACACTTGCATTTCCTCTGAACCGTAGTAACATCAAGGCCTGCAAATCTATTGGCATCTCTTCTGCCCCTGTGTTCCTGTTGTTTGGAGCTTGGCAGACACTTTGTACTGGTTTTGATGTCTACTGTGCATTGTCAAACATCCCTAATAAATACACCAATAATTTCTTTTTTTAAAACACATTTTATTTATTATTCATAAAATTAACATTACATGCACAGTATGGAGTCTCTTAGTATTACAGTTTGTTAGTAACACCTGCCGGTGCTTGGCAGGAATGGCAGCAGCTTCTTTCTTGACCGGTTCCAAATAGAGCTTTTTCCTATAGAGACCACATTATTTCTCGCTGAACTGGTTTTCTTCGCTCCGTCTCACATCTGCAAAAAGAGCAAGTAAACACATGAGTTGATCAAATAAAAAGTGTTGTTTTATATTCTAGGTGATTTTGTTATATACATATTCTATATGTTAAAGGGATATCATTGTCATACATTATGTGCTGCTGTTTTTTGGGCAGGAAAAAAAACAGTTGAAGGATTAAATATACTTTTCATACCTCAGGGTGGGTGAAAGATTGAATCCATCTTCAATTGCTTCTTCTTGACATCTTCCAAGGTGCATCTTGATATCTTCTTCTTGACATCTTCCAAACTGCAGCCTCCCCAGAAAGTAAATAAAACAAATGTGAGGGAGGGCCTATTGGAAATTGTGGGTATAGAATTGAATTGTTTCTTACCTTGGTGTTAGATTTTACTTGATTGTTTATTTTGAATTAACCTGCAAAATCTAGAAGTTTATATTATTAGCCTTGCTGAGATGGGAGACATTATATGGCTGGCACTTCTCAGATTGATATGGACTGGCCCACCACCTTCCCCGTCCATTCCGTCCTTTTAAAAGAGAAGGAAATTCCCTGGGCGCAAAAAACCTCCCCCCTGGCCTACCTGTCCCGCCGGGCAAATGCCCCCAACTTGTTACTCACCCCTCTGCGCAGGTCCTGTCCACGGAGTTCACAGACGCCATCTTCTCCCAAGTGGTCTTCTTCCTGCTTTGACCGGCGTTTTTGGCGCATGCGCAGTAGGAGCATTTACGGTACGGATCTACTGCGCATGCGCCAAAAGTCACAAAGTTTTCCGACAAGTTTTCGTGACATTCGGCGCATGCGCAGTAGATCCGTACCGGTAAATGCTCCTACTGCGCATGCGCCAGAAGATGCTGATTAATCCAGGAAGAAGACCGCTTGGGAGAAGATGGCGCCTGTGAGCTCCGTGGACAGGACCTGCGCAGAGAGGTGAGTAACAAGTTAGGGGCATTTGCCCAGGGGGACAGGTAGGCCAGGGTGGAGGAGGGAGGGAACACAGGGGAGGGGGGAGGGATTTTTGCGCCCAGGGGGTTTCCTTCTCCTTTAATTTGATGTTTATTCAGGTGTAAAATCAAATTCTCTGAATGCCTCTTGATGCTCCGATGGTATCTCTACAGATGGAAGTGTCAATGCTGGAGCTCGGCATTCAGGTTGCCTAAGGCTCTCCAAATTTCCTTGGTTGGCTGGCACAAATGGAGGCCTTACTCTTCTGTTTTCAAGTTTTTTCCAGTCCATATCCTGAAAGAAAGGTCATATTATGCAATGAGTATCTATTCCAAAAACTTCTAGAATTGGTGGAACAATTGATTATAATGAATATAGAGGATGCAGAAATTTATATAAAACAATGCAACATTGAGGATTTATTAGTACGGTAATCATTAGCATATTTCTGTCTGTAATTCAAGATAAGTACAAAAGAAACTTACTCTAAAGAAGGGGTGCTCTTTAACCATGTCAGCACCAGTTTCACCAGATCCCAGGCGAAATTCTGGATCCTTCTCTAAGAGCTGCAAAAACACAAATATTAAAAAATTAAACACACAAATCATTTTTATAATTTATGATTAATGTACGTTAATGCTGGTGTCTGTCTTATATTCTAAAATGAAATGACTTACTTAACGTTTAAGAAAAGAAAAGAATAAGTGATCCATCCAGTTAATACTAGTAGTCTTACAGAGTCCTGTAGACTTATAGAGCAAGTAGCCCTCTGGTTGGGCAGAAAAAAGAGACTACATAAGGCTTTAGTATGAAGCTCAGATTTTTACACCCATTAGCTGCTTCTCTTCTATCAGCCCAAGTTCTGTATACAGGGGGTGAGCAGTTATTATAACCCCCCACCTTCTCAAGCAGGTATTCACTGTTTCACATCTTGACCATTGGGACAGCATGGGCTTAACAACAAAATACACATTTTAAGATGGTTACTACATAAACATAATGTAACCTCTTATGTATAATAACCCAGTAAAGCACATTCCTGATTACTGATGTGTTGGGGACAACTTACTTCATTTATTAATTCACAAACATCCTCTGATAGATGTTCTGGTAACTCTAACTCATCATAGAGGATGCTCTCTGCTAGCTCAAACGGATCTTCGTTGTCGAATGGTAACTGCAATAGAAAACAATTATTTATTTAGTAAACACATTTTCTGAGATACATATCACAATGTCAAATTAGGTGCCAACATCAATGCTATAGTATTCATTCTGAGAGTATGAGAAGTTATGCTTAAAGGAGTTGTTCACCATTGAGTTAACTTAAGTATGATGTAGAGAGTGATAATCTGAGACACTTTGCAATTGGTTTTCATTTTCTATTATTTATAGTTTTTTTTAGTTATTTAGTTTGATATTCAGCAATTTCAGCAGTCTGTTGCTAGGGTCCAAATTAACCTAGTGGCCATGCGCTGATTTGAATAAGAGACTGGAATATGAATAGGAGAGGCCCTGCATGAATGGATGAGTAATAAAAAGCAGCAATAACAATAAATGTGAAGCCTTACAGAGCATTTGTTTATTTTAGTGACCCCCATTTGAAAGCTGGAAAGATTTAGAAGGAAAATAATGAAAAAAAAACTATAAAAATTTAATAATAAAGACCAATTGAAAAGTTGCTTAAAACAGACCATTCTATAACATACTAAAAGTTAACTTAAAGGTGAACCACCGCTTTAAGGTTACTAAACCAGTTTTTCACCATGAGCATTTCTATGTAGGCTGGATAAATAAGACTATGACGATGAGCAGGATTTCTGAGTGTAGGTGATGACATAGGAATTGTATTTACCTCATACATGAGCATAGCATATATGGCGATTCCAAGGGCCCACCAGTCAACCGCCATGCCATATTCTATATTCATATAGATCTCGGGGGCCATGTAAGTCTTTGTTCCACACTTGGTCTTTGTGCGATCGTCGTATCCAAATCCTAAAACATGGGGACAAAAACACTGTAAGGAAACTGCAGATCTTGAAAGCTGATTTTATACCAGTAAAACCAAATGCATGGTTTTTAAAACTTACTGTTTTTGCTGAGGCCGAAATCCACGATCTTCACAAATCCATCCCGGTCCATCAGCAAATTCTCAAGCTTAAGGTCTCTGAATTAAAATAAATTGTGCATAACAGTTTAGTACATTTTATATTGTCTTGATACATATAAAATCCTTATTTAATATAAAAACAGCAAGGGATATGGAGTAGCCCACTGTGCATTAAACAACTGTCATTGAATGACATTCCCATACTACCAATCGCTATATATTATATATATATATATATATATATTTTTTTTTTTTTTTTTTTTTTTTTCACCTCAGTTAACTCTAGTAGGAACATGTTGCTGCCATTTAAATGATACAATGATACCTATACTTCTAATACTACACATAAAGAGTAATGTTCTTAGCAATGTTACCAGCTCCTTCTGGAAATAAGAATCATTTTACTGCTATTAATGCTTACCTATGAACAATGCCAAGATGGTGCAATGTCTCCAGGCCAAGCACTACACATGCAGAATAAAACCTGAATAGAAAAAATAATTAGAATCCAATTAACATTTTATATGGATATAGAAATTGACCCAAAAAGTTGCACAATCCCATAATCCAGTTCTGATTCCCTGTGAACACTTCCTTATTCCCATTCTACTTACATAGCCTCATGTTCTTCTAGTTCTCCACATGTGACAAACTCAAACATGTCACCTCCAGGCAGATATTCCATGACATAAAAGAGGTGACTGTCTGTCTGGAATGTTCCGTATAAAGAAACCAGATAGGGGTGTTCAGAACAACTGATGGTCTGCAGGATTTCCTTCTCTTTGAAGACACTGTGGGGTAAAACATCAAATTATCATTATCTGAGACTCATACTAAAAGCAGCCAAAAGCAATAGAAAGTGGGTTTAGACTGACATGGAAATAGAAAAGAGAGAAATGGGCACTATTAATCTGTCCTGTTTCACTGACCTTTCCAAATCCTTCTGTTTTACTATCTGCCTCTTCTTCAGGGCCTTTATAGCGCACACTTCTCTGGTCTCCTTGTGCTCGGCCAGGAACACCTGCAGTAAGACAGAAAGTTTAATTACTCTGGATAAATTAGTAGGAGCTGAAAGCTAATTAAGGAATGAGTAGCTCACCTTTCCAAAACTGCCTTGTCCCAACACTTCTCCCAGGTTGTAATTTGGAAGGGAAAGCTTGATAGGGCTAAAATACAATAGAATGAAATTGTTAAAATGGGTTTTAAAGATTTATTTTTAACATACAAACAACTTAGAATTCTTATCTAAAACAACACAATATGCCTCAAATGAGATACCTGTATGATGCTCCTCCTGCGCCCTGTCCATCATATATATCTGAGCCAGTGTCAGGATTCTGAAGCTGCAAACAAAGAAGCATTGTGTATCATTATGCAGAATGAAAATCGCAACAGCTCTATATGTGCATCATTTCTGCTTAGCAAATACAAAACCTGAAGCAAAGAAATTCTAATCCAATCATCTAATGGTGCTCATTAGCTTTTCTATCATTTAAGAAAGCTCACAAGCAGTACCAGTGAGGGGTGCTAGAATCAAATGAGTTGCATGCTAAATATAAATGGTGACATGCATACAGTAGGGATAAGGTGCCTTCTGTGGGGCAATACGTTTTTATGGTGTGGGTGTGTTCATTTAAATATACCATGTTTGTGCTTTTAGTATAAATGCTAATTTGTGATTATTATCCTGATCTACACAAAGAGAATCATATCATTAAAATGAACTTACATCTAATGGAAGACTAAAAGAGATAGAATTAGCTTCATCCTCTGTGTCCTCCTCTGGCTCAGCGTCGGTCTGCTCCTGAGTGTGTCCGATGTTACTGGACATGCCAGCATCACTTTCAGGAGCCTCTGCATCTGCAGTAAATGAAAAGCAATGAATGTCCATATAATCCTCATAAACATATTAGGAGTAAGAGTACTGTATCTGCTACATGCTACATGACTGCTGCTCACATTCTCCCCATTTATGGAAACCCTAAGGCTGATGGCTCAGGTGGCACTTTTCAGCCCTGGGCACTTTCTTAGATTTCAATGGGAAATGCCTGAAAGTACCAGTACTGAAATTGCCAGAAAGAAAAAACCAGGGATCAACAATAAAAAAGATATAGGGATTAACGATATGTTTTCTAGACTGTGTATATAGTCTGCCGGATCTGTGTAAGAAAATAAAGATAATGAACTCTATCACTGATTTCAATAAGTCAGAGGGCTACTTACTCAATAAAGTTGACATCTGGGGTGGTTCATACACATTTGCAGCAACACAAATGTTCACCAGTGCCTCAGAAATGTCCATGACTACAGGGATTTCCACCGTTGCATCCTGCAGAGATAAAACATATTCAGAAGTGAGCATTAAGCATGAAGTCACCTCAGCACTCCTGCTGTGTAACCCTCTTTAGGACTTAGGGCTCTTACAGACGAGCGTTTTTACCTGCGCTCCCCTGCGTTCCGTTTTTCTGCGTTCAGCCGAAGGGGAGCGCAGGAATAGACGCATTAAATTTTTTCCGATGGGGCTGTACTCACACAGGCGTTCGGCGCCTACACGCGCCTGTGAGAGTACAGCCCCATTGGAAAAAATTTAATTCGTCTATTCCTGCGCTCCCCTGCGGCTGAACGCAGAAAAACGGAACGCAGAGGAGCGCAGGTAAAACGCTCGTTTGTAAGAGCCCTTAAAGTCATAAATGGGCTTTATTTTTGTAACGGGAATACACCTGTGCATTGCACAACCACACAGTGTACTTACAAATGAAAGCCAAATGAAGGTGGTGGGGCTGGCACTATCCCTGTTGTCATCTTCTGCTTCTTCGGAGCTCTCAGGCTCGTGAAGAGGAATGGCTCCTTCGGTTTTATGGGAATCATCAGGGTCCTCTTCACTCTCAGCAGGATGTGGAGATTCTGCAAAAATGTCAGTTTTAAAAATGGTGTCATTATTATATATCAGTGGGTGCATTATCAGAGCTAACATTACATGCCCAGCTATGCAGCTTCTACTTACGGCAGGCATGTCCAAAGTCAGGCCTGGGGGCCAATTGTGGCCCATTTTCAAATTTAAACTGGCCCTCAGCCTCCTTTATGAAATTAGTAATAATGCGGCCCGCCAGCACCATTAACATAGTTTAAAGGGGATCTATCGCGAAATCAATAATTGGTAAAAAGAATCATTGCACCAAGTTATTACAATCTCTAAATATAATGCATTAAAAAAAATGTACAGTTTTTAAAATTTTGCAGTTATCATAGTAAAACCATTCCTAGCTGCTTCTCTCCTACCTGCCTCTGGCCAGCTCTGAGGTTGGGTCGAATTAATATGCATAACAACTCTGCCTCTCTCTCGTTGGTTCAAGTAAACTTTGGAGAAGCCGCACACCACACACTCCCAAAGGTTCTTATCCTGGTGCCCAGTGATAGAGGAATCGGCCGCCTCACAACTAGGGTAAGAAGAATTTCACCGGCACACAGGAGTTGCAGTAGCAGGGCAAGCCCTTGCAATTTTATTATGCAGTAGTGCAACGTTTCGGGGTCACGCCCATTTGTCAAGCATGCTTGACAAAGGGGCGTGACCCCGAAACGTTGCACTACTGCATAATAAAATTGCAAGGGCTTGCCCTGCTACTGCAACTCCTGTGTGCCGGTGAAATACTTCTTATTGTTTTTCTTTCTCTCTCATTGGTTGTCAGTTCTGTCAATCTGTCAACAGCTGTAGCTCAGTGGATTCAACAGCATCAAACTCTGATGCAAAACTCTTGCTCTCCCCTGACCCAGCTCCCCCAGGCAGCCAACATCATTATTTTTTTTAACATTGGAAGCTCCATTTTACACAACTCCTTTTTCACGCCACTTCCTTTCCAGAAAAGTATGCGGAATGCTGCTCGATAAAATCCCTGCTCTCCTGTCACCCAGTGCCCTCCCTAGCCAGCATCGTAGTTTAACTTTAAAAGTTTGGTTCTTTTTCTGTATAAGAAACTCCTCTCCTTTTTCAACTTCCCTCCCCTCCAGAAAGACCTATACTCCCCGCCGCACATTAGTTTCTATGTGAGAACTAAATCGCATGGGTATTGAATATGCTGCTTCAGTTGGATTCTCCTGCTTTTCTAACAATTGTGCGATTTAGTGCTCACATAGAAACTAATGTGCGGCGGGGAGTAAAGGTCTTTCCCATGGTCACTATGGGCAGCCTTTACACTAAGGGTTCCCCTGCTTCCCAAGCTGACAGGACAGGTTAATAATGAATTCTCTCCCAATCCACCAATCTTAATTATCTATAAATACTCACACTTCCCCATCTGCCCCTTGTCTTTTTTCCTGTCCTCGCTGCTGACGGAAGGTTGGTTTTTTATGGGCTTTTTCAGCTCAGGAAATTTTTTTTTATGGCTCATCAGGACCCGGAGAATGGGATCCATTGACCTGGGGAGTTAGCCTCTCTCCCTGGAAGGGCTTTTGCAGGGTGCTGCCTCTCAGAGGAGCCAGCTAGCCAATATCCCGTTTTTAGGCAGCCCGGGATTACTAAAAGCTCCTCTTGCAAGAGCCAGATTCAATCTAGGCAGCAGAGGTAGCGTGTATTCATACCTGAGTGATACACCAGGTGAGGGCGGCACCAGGGAACTTCTCTTGCTGTTTTCCATCGCGAAGTTAGGGAGGAAGTAACCGCGACGCCATTTTGTTTATGGGCAAATGTGGAATGCATTCCTTCCAGGCGCAGGCAGCGTGATGTCATCAGTCGGCGCAGGTGTAAAGCACGCATTGGAAGGAGTGCGTCCTGGTGGCCAAAACGCTGTGCTAGGAGTGGCGGTTTTGTCTGTTCTAAGGTAGGGACAGTACCGGCTATGTTTTTATGGGGCTTTTGTGTTTTAAGGCTCTCTTGTTTGTTTCTTCGCAATTAGATTAAAAGCTCAAGATGGAGCCACAGGTGCCTAGTAGCCCAGAAATTGCGGCCCGCAATGTTAGGAGGTGAGCCATATTTAAGGTAGGTTTGTGGTTGGGAAAAGAGTGCATTGGTGTTAATGAATGTTTTCATTTATTGGCAGTGTGTCTTTACCTAGAAAAAGGAGCAGCAAAGAGAAAAATAAAGTGTGTGCTGCATGTCAAGCACAAAAACATTCAAAATTTTGTGACAGATGTGCAAGAAGATTAGCTGGAGATACTGCAGCAGATACAGCAGACATAATTAAATGTATTAGAGAAGCAGTGGCTGAAGGAGTTAAAACAGCCACAAAGAGAAAGAGTGGAGATTTTGAGCAAGAGCCAGAAATGCCGCTGTATAGAAATGTTCAACAGCACCCAGATTTCGCCTTGTCAGAAAATTCAGATGATGAGGATTTGGCAGAAGAGGAATCTAAGTCCTTATTTGATTTGTCACTTGTGGAACCATTAATCAAAGCGGTCAGGTTACAATTGGAATTACCAGAGAAGCAGGATGCTCAACCGTCTTCATTTAACCCCTTTAAATCTTTGAAAAGAGACAGAGCTACTTTTCCTATACATGAAGTGATAAAGGAGATTGTAGCAAAAGAGTGGGAAAAAACTGAAGGAAAGTATCCAATCCCAGCTAAAGTTTTTAAGAAATATCCCTTGCCGTCTAAAAAAGAACAAGTGTTGGATAAACCTCCCAAAGTAGATGCAGCAGTTGCACGATTGTCCAAAAGAACAGCTTTACCAGTAGAGGATATGGCAGCTTTCTATAATCCAATGGATAAAAAAATGGAGTCATCATTAAGAAAATCATATGTGGCTTTGGGAGCTACTGCAAAGCCAGCTCTAGCGTTAACATCAGTGTCAAGAGCATTGCAGTGCTGGTTACAAAATGTGGAAACAGCTCTGAAACAGGGAGTAAACAGAGCAAGTATTGTAGATGCATTGGAGGAAGTAAAACTTGCTGCAGATTTCATAGCGGAGGCCTCAGTGGATATGGTTAAAGCATCTTCCAGAGCAATGGCTTTATCAGTGGCGGCAAGGAGAGCATTGTGGCTGAGATCTTGGTCAGCAGATAAAACTCCAAAAGTAAGTCTCTGTAATTTACCATTTGAGGGTTCGATGCTGTTTGGAGAAAAGTTGGATGATATAATCAAAAAAGTTACAGGAGGAAAAAGTGTCTTCCTGCCACAGGATCGAGCACCTGTAAGAGAAGGAGAAAGCAGTCCATCTAGACAATATTTTCAGGATAGACGTTTTAATAAAGATAAAAGATTTAACAGAACGTCGAGACAAGGTTTCACAGCTACTCAGTGGAAAGGAGGGCAAAACTCTCTTTTTAGACAGCAGAGAGGAAGAGGTGCAAGAATTGGAGGCCAAAGCAAGAAAATGTTCTGAGGACTTGACAGTCCAGTCCTCCCTAATACCCAGAAGGCTAACACAATTTGTAGAGGTCTGGACAGAGTCCATCAAAGATCAATGGGTGTTGCAAACAATACAAAGAGGTTATTTCCTGGAGTTCGAAAAAACCCCAAAACACAACTGGTTTGTTTCATCAGAAATCCCAGTACAGAAAAAGAAAAAGGAGACCATGTTGAACAGCTACTCGTAGATGGAGCAATTGTTCCAGTTCCAAGGGAGTTCAAGAGAAAAGGGATTTATTCAGTGATGTTTTTATTGGAGAAGAAAACAGGAGACTATCGTCCGGTGTTGGATTTGAGACCGATAAACACATGTCTATAAATAAAGAAATTCAAGATGGAGTCTCTTCAGACGATTATCGCAGAAATCCAGCCACAGGATTGGATGTTGTCACTGGATCTAAAAGGTGCTTATTTACATATTCCAATTGCAGAAAGTCATCAGAAGTTTCTCAGATTTGCAATTGGGGAAGATCTACATTTCCAATTCACATGCCTACCTTTTGGACTAGCAACGTCACCTCGAGTGTTTACGAAAGTGTTACAAGCGCTAGTAGCGGAAATAAGGAAAGAAGGCATTTTAATCTATCATTACTTAGACGACATCTTCTTAAGAGCAAGAGATCCGACAACATTGATAAAACATCGAGACAAGGTAATGAATAATCTTCAGAAGCACGGGTGGAAGTTGAATATGGAAAAAAGTCAACTCCTACCGTCACAGGACTTAGTCTATCTAGGGCAAGGTTTTTGACGAAACAAGCACTTGTAACTCTACCAGAAGAAAAGAAAATCAAGATAAAGAAAGTGATTATGGGTCTGATCCAGACAGTAGTGATGTCAGCGAGAGAGATATCCAGTGTAATCGGTCTATTAAATTCAGTGCTGCCGATGGTGAAGTGGGCCAGGTGGCATATAAGACCTTTGCAGCAGGTTTTCATTCAACAATGGAGACACTCGAGTCACTCCTGGAATCAAAAGTGGATCATTCCGAATCAAGTGAAGCAAGACACGAAGTGGTGGTTAGAGGATGTGAACTTAGCGAGAGGGAAATCCTTTGGGAAGTGTTAACAACAGATTCCAGCCCGTGGGGCTGGGGAGCACATCTGGGGCAAACCTGGCTCCAAGGAAGGTGGGAGACGGAAGAACAGTACCTATCATCCAATGTATTAGAATTGAGAGCGGTGTGGAAAGCCATACAAAGATTAAATCACCAGCTGAGAGGGTCTTGTCTAATGGTACAGGTAGACAATTTGGCAGCGGTAATGTATATAAAAAAGCAAGGAGGAACTCGAAGCATGAGTTTGTTGGCGGAAATGATTCCCATTATGAGGAGGGCAGAACAACATTTACAGGAAATGACTGCACTGCACATTCCGGGAAAGCACAATCAAGTAGAAGATTTCTTGAGTCGCAGTGTAATCAGCAAACACGAGTGGGAATTGAATCAAGAAGTATTTCTCAAAATTGTCCAGAAATGGGGACAACCAGTGATAGACTTAATGGCGACTCGGAAGAATCGGAAAGCGAATCAGTTTTTCACGAGGAATCAATGTTGCCAATCGTTGGCAATGGATGCTCTTGCTCAAGACGGGAGACAAGGTCTATTATACATTTTCCCCCCAATTCCTTTGATCCCGAGGATACTCAAGAAAATAAGGAAGGAGAAAGCCAACATAATAGCAATACTGCCCGATTGGCCCAGGAGGGTCTGGTACCCACTGTTGAGGTCTATGATGATAGACGAACCTCTGAATCTTTGGGGCAGACAAGACTTGTTGATGCAGGGGCCAATCAGTCATCCTTACCCGCAAACGTTATCGCTGAAGGCATGGAGGTTGAAAGGATCAGGCTGACAAAAGAAGGATTCTCAGAGGCAGTAATAAAAACAATGTTGGCATCGAGAAAATCATCCACAAATAAGACTTATCAGAGGATTTGGAAAATATTTCTGTCTTGGTTACATGACAGGGAAAGTACTTTGGAACAAGTGACAGTGTCGCATGTGTTGGATTTTTTGCAAGATGGATTTGACAAAAATCTGAGCATGAGAACTTTGAAACTTCAGACCTCTGCTATTTCAATCCTGACAGAGAGGCAATGGGCAAAAAATGAAAAAGTTATAAAATTTTTGTCAGGAGTCCTTCATTTAAGACCTCCAACGAATACACTGTCTGCAACTTGGAGCTTGCCGTTAGTTTTAAAAAAACTTGCCACAGAGCCATTTGAACCATTGGAGACAATTTCAGACATGTTGTTAACGCTAAAGACAACCTTGTTGGTTGCAGTTACTTCAGCAAAAAGAGTGGCTGATTTGCAGGCATTTTCATCAGAAGAACCCTATACTGTGATTCAAGCTGACAAAGTATTGCTGAGAGCAGTACCAGAATTTTTACCAAAAGTAGTGAAAGAGCACTATTTAAATAAGGAAGTGGTGTTACCATCTTTCTTTCCAGAACCTGTAGCAGAACAGGAGAAGGAGTGGCATAATTTAGACATGGTCAGATGTTTATCAGTCTACTTGGCTAAAACAAAAGTTTGGAGAAAGTCAAACAAATTATTTGTAATCCCATCAGGAAGCAGGAGAGGACAAGCAGCCTCGAAATCCACAATAAGCAGGTCGATAATTAACTGCATTAAGCTGGCTTATGAAAAAGCTGAAGTGCAGCTACCGAAAGGAATTAAGGCCCACTCCACTAGGGCAATCAGTGCTTCATGGGCTTTTCAGGCAGAAGTTTTAAAGGAAGAAGTATGCAAGGCAGCCTCTTGGAGTTCTGCAAATACTTTTCTGAAGCATTACCATCTGGATGTGCATTCCACACAGAGGGCTAATATTGGCCTTAAAGTTTTGGAATCAGTGTGTGAATAAAATATATTTGGTTTCAGCAATAAAATACTAAGTTGTTTGTTTCCTCTCCCAGGTAGATTGCTAAGGTATATCACCCTTAGTGTAAAGGCTGCCATAGTGACCATGGGAAATAGAAAATTTAACTTCATACTTACCGAAATTTTCTTTTCCTGGTAACTATGGGCAGCCTTTACAATAACCCCTCCCCAAACAACTAGCTGCTCGGACATTAAAAGACAAGGGGCAGATGGGGGAAGGGGGAGTATTTATAGATAATTAAGATTGGTGGATTGGGAGAGAATTCATTATTAACCTGTCCTGTCGGCTTGGGAAGCAGGGGAACCCTTAGTGTAAAGGCTGCCCATAGTTACCAGGAAAAGAAAATTTCGGTAAGTATGAAGTTAAATTTTCTATTTCTGGAGGGGAGGGAAGTTGAAAAAGGAGAGGAGTTTCTTATACAGAAAGAGAACGGAACTTTTAGGGCTGGGACACACTGGGTGATTTGGGGAGATTTAGTCGCATGGCGACTAATCGCCGTGACTTTCCACGACCAATCTTCCCCGAATGCCTCCCCTCGCTCTGCGCCTGGCTAAAATGAAAAATCGCCTGCGCTAATCACACGCGGCGATTCGTTTTCCGAAGTCGCCCAAAGTTTCCTCACGAGGAAACTTCGGGCAACTTCGGAAAACGAATCGCCGCCCCCCCAGTGCAGTGGAAGTGGCTAGGCTAGCACAGGAAACTATAAATAGGTGGAAAGAAGGCCCAGTTGCCACAGTCTGCAGAGAAGGTCTTGGAGGAGGAGTCAATCAGTGCAGCAGCATTGCGTTGGCGCATCACCACGCTTGTCTGAGACTGTGCTCAGGAGCGTGTGCTGCGGGTCCTGCAACACCTCGATTTCTAATGGCAGGTGCGTGCCTGCGCTGCTTTTGCCCCTTCTAGCCAGTGTGTGACTGCCCACTGACTCACACACTTTTGCACATATTTACACTCACATACACATATTCACACACCTTTTACAAGTATACACACATGCATACACAAACACACACATACTTTTTTTCTTACTTTTTTTTAGCTTTTCATTTTATAATTTTGCCTCTTGTTTTTCCCCTGTTTCACAGTGTGACTATTGGATTAAGCATTCTGACTGCTAACCATGTTGTTGGATCAGTTATTTTGTTATTTCATTGATTTTCCTGATGTATATGATTTTTGTGTTTTTATTGCAGTTTTATGCTTGAATCATTATCCGTCACCTTTTATATAGCGTAGCTTTGCAATTTGATAGTTTGGAGTAGAAAGACAAATTAGCAAATATGTATTCATCAGAATGTGTACTTTCCAAAAATATATAGTTTTCTGGAGCGAACTTACATTTTTCTACCTTTGCCCCCAGGGTGGGACTAGCCCGACGGGACAACGGGAAAAAACCTTATGGGCCCCGGCCTTCATTGGCTCCCACCGGGCCAGACACCCTTTTCCGTTCTCCTGGGCCTACAAGAAATAATTTGTGGCGCTGCAGCGCCATTCGCGCAGCACTGCTCCATTCGATCTGGTCTCTCCTGCGCGCCTCCGTTCGCGCATGCAGCTCGGTTCCAGGGGGGGCCCTATGCAGGAGTCCCGGTGGGCCCCGGGCCCCCCAGTCCGACCCGGTTTGTCCTTAAAAAATGCTGTAAATGTGTTGATTTTGCATTATCTGGAATTACAGAAATAATAGGTTCATTTTGGGGCCTCCATATGCCACATACTTGGGTAAACCGATACATATTGGATATCAAACTGTTCATCATTTATTATTTAATATTTAGGCTGTTTTATCTTGGTACCTAATACTATTTTGGAGATAAAATGCTGCAAGCTGGAAGCTTTGAGATCATTTTTCAAATATTTTACAAATTTTTATTAAAAATAATGAATTAAGGAAAGAATTGCAACTTGGTAGTCAAATATGTATTTACCAATTTTTGATTCATCAGAATCTATTCTTTCCAATAATGTGTAGTAAACATACTGTTTGTTAGTGGAATGTTAGTGCTTTGGAAATTTGGTAGTGTAATGCTTGCTGTCTGTACTTGACTGAGACAATGTGCAGACCTGTCAGCCTTACTTCCAGAGTAACAGTTGGTGTGAGGATGCTATTCAGCATGGAGCAGGGGGGGACTTTGCTAGTTGCTAACTGACATCATTGCTAGTGAGTAGCCACTCCCATTCAGCAGTAGCTTGAACGGTCTCTCACAGAAAGCTCCCTATTTGCATGCAGGGCCGCCATAAGGGGGGGACAGAGGGGACAAGCGTACCGGGCCCGGGCATGAAGGGGGGCCCAGCAGCGCTGCATTTTTTGAAGATCCCGGTCCCCCGTTACGAGCGCCTGAGCCGTACGTCCTCCATCTGCGTTGCCGAATGCGGAAGTGCCGAAAAGCCGAAGCCGATGCGCCGAAAAGACCCGAAGTCACGGAAAAAGCCGAAGTCCCGAAGCGCTGAAAAGACCCGAAGTCCCGGAAAAAGCTGAAGTCCCGAAGCGCTGAAAAGACCCGAAGTCACGAAGCGCCGAAAAGACCCGAAGTCACGAAAACAGCCGAAGTCCTGAAGCGGCGCAAAGACCCGAAGTTACGAAAGGAGGCGAAGTTGAAGTACTGAAGCCATGAGTTCAATTCTACTGAACACCAGTTTGTGTATTTTTTTTTTTTTTAATCCCCTGGCCACCAATGTTTTATTTTAATATTCTATAGGCCCCTGCCACCAATCTTTTTGTAAAACATTTTTTTTTTGGGGCCCCAATTTTTTTTACTTATAAGGGGGCCCCTGCCACCAATGTTTTTTTAAAAAAAACATTTTTTTTTTTACATTTTTTTTTTTTTGGGGCCCCAATTTTTTATAAGGGGGCCCTGACCATCAATAGCTTTTTATAACTTGTGTGGGGGGGTTACTTTTTTAGCATCTGTGTGGTCTTTTAACCACTTGGTCGTCAGTGTTGTTGTACGGGGCCCCGTGATTTCTAATGGCGGCCGTGATTGCATGTATTAATATTTCAGTTTACTAAAAAAGTAAGCATATCTGCTAAAGAAATATATTTGAAGATTTTATTATTTCCACCTCACCTACCCATTAGGAGAATTTGATTTTCGCGATAGATTCCCTTTAACTCTAAACAAGTTTAAATTTAAACAAGGAATCGCATAGCCAGCGCAGTAATATTTGGGCATATTAGTGAAATGATCTGTCACTTTGTCTATATTGCTGCCTGTGTGCTGAAGGTGTTAGTAATAGACACGTACTGGCATGTAGTGATGCGCCGCTCTCGCATACTTCTTTAGGGCTGAAGGTGTCAATAGACGTACTGACGTGCCTGTACAGTAAACTAAAGAAGTATGCAAGAGCGGCGCGTCACTATTTGTCTATTACTAACACCTTCAGCACACAGGCAGCAGTATAGACCAAGTGGCAGATCATTTCACTAATTCGCACAAATATTACTGCTACGCAATTCCTTGTTTAAATGAGTTAAATTATATTAATGGTTCAAAGAATGTCAGGCTGAATGGTCGGCCCCCACACATTTTCAACTCACCAAATCTGGCCCTCGTTGCAAAAAGTTTGGACACCCCTGACTTACGTTTATTGAAATTTCTGATTAGTAATGATCACTCTTACCCAATAAAGATGGCTGTGCCGAGTGGTCGGGCATCTCTATAGTGGCTATAAACTCCACCAATGAGTCACATATGTCTGTGATCTCATGTATCTCCACAGGATCTCTGATCAATGTTGATTGAAGTGAATTCTGCAAAAATAAACACATTTATAAAAATTAAGAACACCCCATGATGTGCAATGAAATAGGCAAAAAGAAGCATATGAGCAGCCTTACCTCGAATTCGCACGACTTGCTTCGAATGCAGCCCATGACCGTTTCTCCTGTAACATAAAAAAGAGATTTGGTAAATTTCACAGCAAATGTGAAGTCAACAAAAAAGCTGCAGAAAATATATGGTGCTCCTTTAAAGCCTCCTAAATCCATTATATGCTAGTGTATCTGTATCCAGCATTGCACTGGGAATCCTAGGGCCCAATAGAGGAACTGATATCCAGGGCTGTCTTTTAAAGATATTAGATAGACACTGTTAAGATTATTGGTCTTATACTGGCCCATGATGGAAATAAGAAAGGGCTGAGAGGAATTTTCTTTGTATTGAAACCACTAAGGCCTGAACCCAGTAGCTGCTCTTCTTATATTCTAACAGGCCAGTGCAGCAATGTTTGAAGCTTTGTAACCAGAAAGTGGATTGGCTGACTTGATGCAGGTGCATAACAAAGTACAGATGCTTATTATAATATTATCAGCAGCACTTGAGGCCCTGCAGCAATTACTGCACTACAGCTCCCAGCATTTTTCAATTGACTTTGGTTGTAGGATAGACACTTCAAAAAAGGAAAATGTGAGTATCCCCAGAAATAAAATATTTTTTCCTTATTTATTTTCAATATTTTTGTATATAACTATGGCCTGTTTTTTGGAGGTGCACATTTAGTATGTATTGTGTTATTATTTCCCCCGTTTTCTTTTTGCACATTGTATTGCACAGATCTGTTGGTAACAATTAGCACTTTAACCACTAGGTGGATCTTTACTGATTGCACAAAGTGGTAACATGTGATTGTTGTTTTGTGATTGGTCACAGCCCCTTTATAACCTGTGTACAGGGATGTGCCATTCAACCTATGGGTAAGTGCCCCAGCAGGCACGAAACGCGTTAGGTCTTGCTCTATGTCCTAATAAATTTTTCTATTTTTTAATTGATTGGTTCATTATTTCTGAGGATACTCACATTTTCGTTTTTTGAAATGTTGACTTGAACTTACACCCTTGGACTGGGGTGAATTGTGAGTATATCCTCCATGATTAACTTTAATATTTGATTCTGAATTATTAATTATTTTGTAGTAGTACCTATACATTTTCATATTTCTTTGGCATCAACACAAATTACATTATTGTAGGATAGACACCCCCAAAATGACTACAGACTCTGGCCCTGTCACTTCAAAGCCACAGACAGACAAAAAAAACCAAAGTTATAAAGTCAAATCCCTGCACATTTGTAATGATGTTTTACAATGTCTCTGTCCATTAAGCTGCTGTCCAACTGCCATTAACTGCCAGTCTGACTATTTATGACATTTCAGTGGCATATAATCTTATATTAAAAATGTGTAATATTCTTCTTAGATCACTTATCTTTATCTTAACTTGCCTTACTATGTATTCTCTTTGATATGGTCTGCTTACTATTGATATGACTGATTGACAATGCTTAGAATACTACATAATTCACACAGCAGATTTCAGTGTAATATTGAGCTGGAACATGTACTTAGAAATAGAGCAGGGAATGGACAGTGATCTCTAGGAATGCATCTAAACTTGTGACATTAGGTGACCCAACTGGCTGGACACCTCCAAAAATGGCTACAAATAATTACACATTCTAAACCCTGCTAATTCAGAGAAACAAACCACCCAGAACCCCCCCCCCCCCAAAAAAAAAACCAGCACATACAGATCCCTTGCATTAAGCTGCTGTCCAGCTGCTATTGACTGCCAGCCTGACTCTTTATACAATTTCAGTGGCACAGGGAATTTTATATTAGAAATGTGTAATATTCACCTGGATATGTACTTGAGAGAGAGAGGGGGGGGAATGGGCAGTGATCTCTAGCAATTAAGCTAAACTTGTGACAGTAAATGACCCAATTGGCTGGACAGCTCCACAAAATGAGTACAAATAACTGCAGATTGTTGACACTGTCACTTCAAAGTCACAGACATACAGAAAAAAACAATTCAAAATGATAAAGACACATCCCTGCACTTTTCTAATGATGTGTTATAATGTCTCTATCAATTAAGCTGCTGTCCAACTGACATCAACTGCCTTCCTGACTCTTCATAAAAGCACTGTCAGTGGAACAGAGAATCTTATCTGTTCCTAGTACTAAATCAATGATGCCCTAAAATGTACCATGTATGTGCCATTCCTCCCCCATGTGTTTCTTATATATAAAATAGGTAATATTTGGCTAAAAATTGTACTTACAGAGAGAGCAGGTAAAAGGCTGTAATCACTAGCAATGCAGTTAAGCATCTGACAACAGGTGACCAATCACCTTAATCTGCAGCAAGGACAGCAAGCACCTGATTGGCTGAAGGTTTTGTTTACATCAGCATCACCCCAATAGCAGATGTTGCAGCTTCAGCAGCCAGGCATGTGTTTGCATATAAATAGTTGGGTTTGTGCCAGGAACAGTGCCATTCCATGATGCAATTACACCCCAGGGGGGACTTGTATGGTGGGCAGAGTTTGGGTGAATCATGGGCAGGATTTTGGCATGATTTTGGTTGGGGCAGATGGGGCAGGGCCACCATGATACTCTTTAGAAATACCCCTTATGGGCACTGCCATTTAAGCAAGTCACAGCGACAAAACGTGCCAATTTAAAGGGCAAGTAAAGCCCATAGTTTAGTTAGTTTAGCAGGACAATAGGGTTAGTTTGCCACTTCTCACATTCTGCAGCCCTAGGCCTCTTATTTACACTCCCTTGTGCACTGCCCTTGACTCTCTACTCTTCAAGAGTGTAGCCCATGTACAGTGTCACCCTAAATTGCAGGGTGGGTACAGACAACATGCTGATTGACCTGCTACACAATGCAAATATTCTACAGCCCAGCAATGGAGGAGAAGGAGTTCACCAAAACAAGTCAAAAGGCAGTAGGTTTCCTGGGTGGTGATGCAGCTATTATTGAAGAAGTATAAAGCTACTGGCCATTTGGTTATTTGTATTGTAGACCAGTCCTGCCTTTTAATGCCATTAGCTGTTGCTTTGGTCATTTCTCCAAATTCATCTGTTTTTGCTTCTAATGTAAAATACACATCTAAAGTGTATTGCGTAGCCTACAAAGATGTATTTCCATTGGGAACAGAATAGTTCTTTGCTTTTTGCTACAAATGCCAAAGCTGCAGCTACTGAAGCAGAGTTCCCTCATGATGCTTAAAGGGGTGGTTCACCTATGAGTTAACTATCAGTATGGTATAAAATGGCCAATTTTAAGCATTTTTCAAATTGGTCTTTATTATTTATAGTTTTTATTTGCTTTCTTCTTCTGACTCTTTCCAGCTTTCAAATGGGTGTCACTGACCCCCATCTAAAAAACTAATGCCTGTAAGGCTACACATTTACTTTTATTGCTACTTTTTATTACTTATTTTTCTATTCAGGCCTCATATCGCAGTCTCTTATTCAAATCAATGCATGGTTGCTAAGTAATTTGGACCCTAGCAACCAGATTGCTGATATTGCAAACAGGAAAGCTGCTGAATAAAAATGGAAATAAAATAACACAAATGATAAAAAATGGAAACCAATTACAAATTGTCTCAGAATGTCACTCTCTACACCATACTTAAAATGAATATAAAGGTAAACAGCACCTATAATTCATTCATAGATAATTTCTTAAAAATTCCTTGGATTGTCACAAAAGCTTAATATTGGCATCTTGGGCATTTGTTTCCTAACATTACTGTTTATGAAATCCCAATATTCATTATAATTTAAATCAAGAGGACCACCGGTTGATGCTCTGACCCAAAAGGTTTCTTTTTATTGAACATATTTCCCTGTAAGGAAAATAATAAGACACAGAGTCTCCTTGATATACAAAAATTTACCTTACAAGTGTCTTATAAAACACACATGGTGGAATTATATCCGTTGTAGCAACGTTACCGCAGATAATGTCTCTCTATAGAGCGCTTTTAATAAATAGGAGGTAGCTTAACGCGACAACTGAATGAAGATCACAGTTTTCATAAATGAATCTGACACTTTCCAAAATAACGTTCATACCAGACCCTCCGCACTGAGTTATAAGCAGTGTCTTTGCTACCAATTCATAGCTGTTTATATTACAGATCCATGGGATGCTGAGGAGAGCTTACTAATTCCCATTATCTTGTCAGTCGGGATTTTCCAGTTTCGTTTTGCTGCTTGAGTGTGAAGGATAACCACCATTCTACATTCTGCTCACAAGAAGCCTCCACGCTGCCTATGTGCATTTCACCATTATTGACCTCATCCGGACTCAAAACTCCTTGATATACAACACAGCAAGGGCCTATTGGAGTAAAAGGGAAGTGTAAGGCTCCCACCAGCTATAACAATTGAACTTGCAAAACTGATGTAACAATATTCCAAGCACGTGTCTGCCATTACGAGTAACATTAATGTCTAGCATGAAGATAGGGCAACATGTTAGAAAGTGGAGAAAGAAGAAAGAGCCAAAAACATAGAGAAAGAGAGTTGAGAGACAATGCAATTTAATTTCTTCCTTTTCATTCTAAAATCCTCTTTCATGGTTCCAAATATATGGCCAGCAATCTTTATTTCAACCCAGATTAGCAAAAGGGCCCATGTTTTGGATTTGAAAGTGAGAACTACTGTAACATTACCCATGTGTGTTGGTTTTGGGTGGAACTATACAGCATTTACTAGTAACCTGTGTAAAGTCTTCCCATCAGGCTTTTTAAGAATCGGGATGTTATGAGGCTCGATTTACCTCACCTTTGACTTTTAGTATGATGTAGACAAACTATCTTTATTATGATGTAGAGGGTGCTAGTCTGAGCCAATTTGCCAGTGCTTTTCACTTTTTATTAGTTGTTTTTTTTGTTATTTAGCCTTTGATTCAGCAGCTCCCCAGTTTGCAATTTCAGCAATCTGGTTGCTAGGGTACAAATTACCCTAGCAACCATGCACTGAGAGACTGGAGACTGGAAAATAATTAGGGGAGGGTCTAAATAGTGATATAAGTAATACAACGTTTGAATAACAATGGATGTGTAGCTCTACTTTTTAGATGGGGTCAGTGACCCCCATTTGAAAGCTTGAAAAAGTCAAAAGAAGGATGCAAATAATTAAAAAAAAAAACTATAAAATTGGATAATAAAGTCCAATTGAAAAGTTGCTTAGATCTATAAAACCTATAACATACTAAAAGTTAACTTAAAAGTAAACCATCCCTTTAATGATGATGCTGCACCTTGGCAGCTAATGTCACACCCTAGCTCTGCCCCTGTTCTGTCATATTCTATTTCTGCCCTGCCGTTTGCTGTGAGCTACAAGTTGAAATAATCATATGACAGATGCCTCTGTAGGAAATCATCTATTTATTGTTTTGCTTAGATTGTTGAAGTTACGCTTAATAAATCTGTGCTCCCAGCAGGGACTGTACTACCAGATTGATAGGTATCTGTGCACTGGCACATTAATATTACAACTTCTACTCAATGCAAATCTGTATAAGGAACCCGTTACCTGTCTCCTCAATAGACTGTGTTAATATGAGGTCTGCCCTGCATCAGTGCAGAAGATACAATTGGTGTTAGGATATGGGAAGCAGATTGAAATCAGAAAAAAATTGATGATGAGTTATAGTTTCCAAAACCCTGCACAGCCAATCAAGGAATTTCCTCTTTTAAAACAATGCTGACCTCATGTGGGGATTTTGCAGACAATACATTTCCCCTGATATTTTAGGAGTACAATATAATTGTCTCAAATATGAGATAATTTCTATCAGATTTCATAATTTAGCTATACAGGGTTAGAAAGAAACTTACAATAAGGTGACACAGCAGCAGCACATTCAATGGGACTCCTCTAGAGCTTTTATTTTTTTGACTTTGCCCTATTCTGTGGATATGTAATTGCAACTGAAAGCAGTGTTTGTTTAGAATTCCTTTTTTTTTTTTCATTTTTAGGTGAAGGCTCCCTTTAAACTGCATTGGCCCAGTGTGGAGAATGAATGAGACGAAATGGTGGGGTCTGAGAGACTTGCAACTAGATTGTGATAAGTTCTATTGAACGGGGTCCTCTTTTTTATTGGTTATTCACTGTACTTTTAATATAATTTGTATGTTCAATGTATACCACCTATTTGTTATACAGGTATGGGACTTGTTATCCAAAATGCTCGGGACCTGGGGTTTTCCGGATAAGGGGTCCATAAGGACCTCCATATCTTAAATCTGTAAAAAAAAATGTAAACATTAAATAAACCCAACAGGATTTTTTTGATTTCAATAATGAGTTAGAATCAAGTACAAGGTACTGTTTTATTATTACAGAGAAAATGGAAATCATTTTTAAAAATCTGTATTTTTATTTAAAACTGAGTCTATGGGAGACGGCCTTCTCTGAATTTGGAACTTTTTGTATAATGGGTATCCGGATAACAGATCCCATACCTGTACAGTGCTGCACAATATATTGGTACTGTATTAATACATATTATTATTTATAATAATGACTTGATTCACATTTTAAATACCAATGTGCATAGAGGGTTAATAATCAGAATACATATAATTTAGGCTATTTTGCCATATACATGACTCTCAAAAGGACTGGGGCATTGAAATCTATAAGAAATTTTCAGAGGAGCAGAACTCACGGACACCATCTTCCGGCGATTCAGTAATCTTCAGGTCTTCTTCTGGTGCTTCGGTAATTTTCATCACTTTCGGCGCATGAACCGGAAGACTGCTTCAACTGCGCATGCGATGATACGGCACTTGATCAACGAAGATTACGGAAGCACTGAAGATGGCACTCGTGAGCTCCACTGCGCTGACTCTGCAATGAGGGGTAATTACAGGCTTAGGGGAATTTACAGATGTTAACACCTGTGCGGGGGGGGGAGCAGGGGGGGACTATGGAGTATAAGAGGTAGGGGTTTTTATTAGCAAGGGGGTTCAGTTCTCCTTTAAGTAGAGAACCATTATTCAGAAACCAATTATCCAGAAAGCTCAGAATTTGGAAAGGCCAGACTCCATTTTATCCATATAATCCAAATTTTTAAAAAGTTTTTCCATTTTCTCTGTACTAATAAAACAGTATCTTGTACTTGACCCATTCCCAACTAAGATATAATTCATTGTTATTGGAGGCAAAACGAGCCTAATGGGTTTATTTAATGTTTAAATGATTTTCTAGTAGACTTAAGGTATGAAGATCCAAATTACGGAAAGATGCATTATCCAGCAAAACCTCAGGTCCTGAGCATTCTGGATAACAGGTCCCATACCTGTATGATTTAAGAACGTGCTGTACTATACTCAATAACCAGTTACATAACAAGTTCAATACCCATATCTGCTGCTTAGGAACTCTCATTTTCTGTATATTCTCTGTTTCCCCTGTATATTCAAACAGCCGGGTAAACAAATAATACAGATTTCATTCGCTTTAGGTGTTGAAACAAACAAAATATCCCTATTTCAGTGGGAATTAGTGGATCTGGGGTATGAAAACTTTTATGAACCTTATGGAAAAATCAATTCCTGTATACACAGATATTTGTGAGTAAATCTCTGCTAGTCACCAATAACACGTACATTCAATATCTAATACAGTGATCACAACCAACCATTGGCAGTCGCAGAGTGAATATGAAGGGCAGCTGGGGAAGTGACAGCAAAGTTCACACAGAGCCTTGCTATTTTTTTTTGTATAAATTTTTCTATTCAGGCCCTCTTCTATTCATATTCCAGTCTTTTATGGTTGCTAAGGTAATTGTGACCCTAGCAACCAGATGGCTAAAACTGCAAACTGTCGAGTTGCTGAATAAAAAGCTAAAAAACACAGAATATCACCCTCTCCGTCATACTAAAGAGCATTTAGTTTGTAATATATTTAGAAGTTGTACTTATAATCCACAGAGCCACAGAAATCAGAGTTAATCACATTACATTGAATTCAGCCCAACTGTAGCCAATAGTCTCACCTATGTACCCATTACAGACGGCTCAAAATTAGTAAGGCCCCAAATTAAAAGCAATTTCAATATATCTTCTTCTTAGAATCAGACAACTTACCAATGTTTTGTGGCCCTAAACTGAATATGCTCTGGGGCCCAGTAACATCTAGTTAGTCCACTGTATTATGGTTAATAAATTTTTATATTGAGAGATGTGTTGGGATAGAATAGAAGCAGGGCTGGCAAACAGAAAGAGAGTTGACGATCAATGGAGAGACTGGACCTGAACATGAGATTGTATGTTTATGTTTAAGTGACAACAGCGCTTACCTTCCCCTCACGGAATAAATTCAGAAGAGACCAAGATTTGGTGGAGTCACTTGGTGCAGCAGCCACAGGAGCCATATTCAGTGGTGTAACTATAATACAGCAGTCACCACAAGCAGAACAATAATACACACTCACAGGTAAACACACACATACACACACATTTAGCCACTGCCCCAACTGAGGCATACAGCATCATGTGACCAGGCTGAGGCTCAGGAAAGATACAATGTTAGGAGTATCAGAGAGACCTGTAGTATTACAGTAAAAAGACATGGCCTCTCCCATGGCCTGCTGTTAGTGACCCTACGTTCCAGGGGCCTCAAAGCCTGTATGGGTCCCATGGGAAAACAATGCCTTAATACACAGTGTCCACATTAAACAGCACAAATAAGGTTTATTGATGCTTTAAACAACATATTGTACAAAGTTTCAACTAGATCCCCAGTTTTTTCAAGTGATTACCAACCAGTGGCTTGTGAGGAACATGTTGCTCTCCAACCTCTTGGAATGTTGCTCCCAGTGGCCTCAAAGCAGGAGCTTATTTTTGAATTTTAGTTGCATAACAACTAGGTGTACTGCCACACAGAGCCTCCTGTAGGCTGCCAGTCCACATAGGGGCTACTAATTGCCAATAACATAACATATTTTGCAACCCTAGGTACTTCTTGCACGATAATGTTGCTCTCCAACTTATTTTACATTTAAATGTGTTTCATTGGTAAAAAAGGTCTGGAATCCCTGGATTGAAGAATACATCTTTCATAAACCCTGTGCATGTGAGATTAGGTTCCTGTCCCTGCTGAACTGCACCCAGGGATTGTGGTTCGTTTATATGCGAGTGTCAGCTTTTCATGTGGATTTTATGCTTAAATACACAATTATATGGAATACCAATATAACATACAATATCTAATACAGAGTACAGATACCATAGCTCAAGCCAACCTATAGTGGCTGCACAGTAAATATCAGGGGCAGAAGGTGCAGCCTCATTATCATTTAAATATTCCCGAAAATGTATGCATTTAATTATCAACAAACAAACTTAATATATCTACAATTCTCAGCTCCACCAAAAGCAGAATTCATCACATTACATTGCCTGCAGAGTAGCCTGAACAAAGTATAAAGCATAGCTAGAGGTCCCACAAATTGGCAGATGGATAGAGATGATAGATAGAGAGAGAGAGAGAGAGAGAGAGATGATAGATAGACAGACAGACAGATAGATGATAGATAGATAGATGATAGACCCCCTTTGAGCTTCAAATCGCAGAAAGGAGTGACTTCTAGGTTATTGAGGTGTATAGTTTAAAAGCACTGGCAAACAGGGCCAGAACTTCCAATCACTGAGCAGGACTGCCATTCAGTAGGGACATCCAAAACAGTATAGAGTCTCTGTAGAAATTCAGCAATTCATACAAAATGAAGGAGGCCACCACAAGTGCAGAACTGTGCTGCTACTTTTTATCGAAGAAAGATTTCACTGGCACACAAAGGTTCTTTCAAGCAGGTACAAGCCCTTGTTGAGTTTATTTTGCGGGTCATCTTATCGTGGAGAGCCAGGGTGTGCAAGCGTGGTAATCCTGTACTGCTACTTTTTATTCCATGACATATTTTGGATCACATGGACCCTTTCTCAAGTGTGACACAATAAAAGGTAGCAGCACAGTTCTGCGCTTGTTGTGGCCTCTGTTTTGTATGATTTGCTGAATTTCTGGCCTTATGTTGTGACCTGAGTGGGTGAGCCCACTGGATAAGAAACTTAAGGGATGTGCTGAGGAAAACTACACAAGTCAGAATCTCTCTAGAGTCCTAGTTACAGCTGGATACATAGGGTAAAGCCTCCATTTTACATACCCTAAGTTTTTCCATATGTTATACAATTTCCCACCAATGTATAATGCATAATACATTTACCTGGCTTGTAAAATGGGGGTTTTACTATACATAAAGTAGAGTAACAAGAGGGGGGTGAGGTGCAAAATTACATATTAGAATATTATAGATGTTTCTTTCTATACATATTTATGGAGTGAGGCAGAGGGTTATTAGAGACGGAGAGGTGAGCGCGGGGGTAGCAGAATGAGAAGGGAAAGGGTAAAGGAGGACAGTGAATAGAGTGAGGCCATCGATAGGTGGGGATACAATGGAGCAGCAGGGCAAGGAACTGTAGGGGTTAATGTGCTTTGTGGCAAATGCACTGGGAAAATGGTTGTAGGCAAAACCCACAGCCAACCTGTACCAATAAGTTTCAATAATGAATGTAGTTCCACAACTATACACGGGTTCATTATAGTCTCTATAACACACACAAGGATTGTCAGACCTTAAAACACAGTCGCTCTTACAAACACACATTAACAAGATCAGGAGGAGATTCTCTACTCTCAGTCTCCCACACACACATTTAGTGCACACTGTTGAAGAAGCACTTTCTCTTTTCTCTCTCACAGCATCATGTGACCAGGGTGTGGGGTGCAGACTGGATGAAATGTAACAAGGTTGCAATATAAGGCTGCAGCTGCCATGGAGACAGTGTAATGGTATCAGGAGAGAGGCACGGAATTAGCAGTAGCTGTGATCTTATACTCCAATATAGGAGTGCATGTGGGGCACTTGTTCTTGCCATGCTTAGGGGTAATACTCACGTGTCATTGTCAGCCATCATGCTGCACTGAATAGTAATGCTGAGTATCTCTTTCTAATGGTGATTATCAGGCCACAATGTGCAGTCATACTGAGTATCTCTATATCTCTATATGCTGATAATGACCAGGCTGCTCCAAATAATGATGTTGAGTATCACTATACCCTGATAATGACCAGACTGTTCTGTATAATGATACGGAGTATCTCTATATATTGATAATGACCAGCAGCTCTGTATAATCATGATGAGTATCTCTATACACTGATAATGACCAGGCTTATCTGTATAATGATGCTGAGTATCTCTATATATTGATAATGACCAGGCTGCTCTGTATAAGGATGATGAGTATCTCTATACATTGATAATGACCACACTGCTCTGTATAATGATGCTGAGTATCTTTCTATATTGATAATGACCAGGCTGCTCTGTATAAGGAAGATGAGTATCTCTATACATTGATAATGACTAGGCTGCTCTGTATAATGATGCTGAGTATCTCTATACACTGATAATGACCAGGCTGAGCTGTATAATGATACGGAGTATCTCTACACACTGATAATAACCATCATTTATAGGCAGCAGGGGGGCCTCTCTCCCACTCCGCGCTTAAAAATCAGCGTCAGAGCGGGTCAAAAGGGGGCAGCATCGCTAGTGCATTGAGCGCAATTGTGCTCTTTGTTCTTGCGGAGCCGTATTTCCGTGTTAAAACCCGTAAATTCGGCTCTTAAAGTTACAAGAGGCGGCTTTTTGCCGCCCCTTGTAACTGGCCGCTCACTGCCGCCTGAGGCAAGTTTCTCACCTTGCCTCATGGCAGGAGTGTGATATAACTGGTTCCAAATGCTGCCTTATGCGTGCCTTCAGCCCTGCCTTTGTCCATGTAAGGCGGATAATTAGTATAAGCAAAAATAGAGCCAGCACTCGCAGATTAACTGCAAAAAGTTTTATTCCACAAAAGTGGAATAAAACTTTTTCCAGTTAATCTGCGAGTGCTGGCTTTAATTTTTGCTTATACTCATGGCAGGAGGGGCCCTGTTCATAGGTGGAGGGCCTGGGGCCAAGTAGTTACGCCACTGCCTATGGATATAGAGGTGAACTGGCTCTAGATAAAATGGATATTAGTTTGTGTGTAAATGTTACGAGAGAATACAATGTAAACATCACTGAGGCAGGGATTGATATGAATGGTAAAAACTCTCTGTAAATCACAAAGGCACTATACAAATGAAGCACAATAGAAATATACCCTGTTTATAGCTGTTTCATTCCTTGGTTCTATTCATAAGAATAAAAGCTAACACATTTCCCATTAATCTTCAGTTCCCACTTAACCGGAATGCTTGGGGACCTGGTGGACTGTATAAGAGGTCCTTCCATAATCTGGATCATTACACTAAAAAACAACAATTTTAAATCAACCTGATAGGATTGTTCTGCCACCAATAAGGATTCATGCAACTTAGTTACAAGAAAAATGTTTCATTTGCTAAAAATGAGACTCTCTGTGAGATGGCCTCCCCACAATTTGCAGCTTTCTGGATAAAGGATTTCTGGAAAAAGGATCACACACCTGAATCTCTTTTTAATGAAGAATAGAGAGCAGCTCCCACCCTCAGCCTTCAGCCCTCCCTCCTCGAGCTGAGGTTTGAGCACAGAGGGCTGAGGAGGGAGGGCTGATAAATGAGCCACGAGGGGGGAGATTGCAACAGGATATGTGGGCAGCACAGAGGTGAGACTGAAGCTTCTTAGGATAAGTGAGTATAATAAGAGGCAAGTCTGCATACTTCTTCATTAAGAGAGCACATGATGATGTCCTAATGTTCCATACTCCTTTCAGCTCTTGCTCCTCCTCCTCCTCCTCTGTACCCACTGCAGTTTTACCTGTCTGTCTCTGTCACCACAGAACCCGCCTACCACTGGCCTGGCCATGAATCCTCCACCTCCCAGCTGATCCTCCATGTCAGATATGGGAGGGGCAGCTACTTCCTAGCAGGTTGCAGGAGAGAGGAGATGCCATCTGTGCCTGGAGTCTCCCTCATGAGCCGATCTATCTGCACTGCCTGATGCTGTGTGTGGCTGAGGAGTGCATCCATTGCCTGGCCTGCTTCATTCCACATCACCATCCGAAAAATCCACTGAGGTAAACCTTCATGTCCTGAGCTTCCCTGCCTTTGCTCTGTGTGCGGTGCTAAATCATTGATGAAAGCCTGGCTCCCGCTGCTGCTAATCCCACAGCATCGGCTCATTCTGTGGCTGCACTGAGACTAGAGAAGGGAGTAGTAGGCAGCCATTGCCTTCATCATACCTATGGGGCATCCTTTCTACAACTGCTTTTATGCATCATGAAATCAAATGGAATTTAACACTAAAACTTTTCCGTTATTGAAAGCAGTACTTGTTTTTTTCCTCTATGGTCTCTGGTTCTGACTCTTGAAACAATGTAGCAGAAGGGCTGTTTTTCTGCTCTATTTTATAGGGAGTCAGAACAATAGAAACAATAGACAACAGCCAGGCAGATACCGCTTTCAATAATAGATGCAATTTCTTTCATTATGCAAAAACAAAATGTTTTTGTGGTAGAAATCCTTTTTAAGGTGTACAAATTCAAAGCAGCCCATGTTGCCCCCATTCAGTGTAGGACTGACCCACTGGGATACCAGCAAAACTCCCAATGGGCCCAAGCGTCCTGCTTCTAACCATTTGGCCTGTTTCATGGTCATTGACTACTTCTGTATGGAAGGCTAAATGGATGGAATAATAGATTATAGAATAGAAAGATAAAAGACTTGGATAATAGAGGTTGAGTGAGGAGAGGAATAGTTTGAAGAGTGGGCCCATGGTTTAAGGTTTTCTGGTGAGCCCCTGGCATCCCAGTCTGCCACTGCCCCCCCCCCCTTGTCTTAAAGCCTTTATACAAGTATTTATCAGGCATGAACCTTTGCCCTTATGGCATAATTGTACAACTTGAACCAAATTAGTAAAGGATGGATAAGTATGCAGTTGTATCGAGTACAGAGTAGTGGTTGTGACATTTCCATTTATACATTTCCATTATACACATAATCATTATCTTTGTACTTCTCTCTTATAGTCACATGTCAGCAGAATATGAATTATACTTTAGAAACTTTATTCATTGTATAGATGTCTGCAAGCTAACTGTCCTGGGGAGGATGTACTGATAGCATTTATAAATATAAGCTAGTTTTCTAGTTGGTGACAGGGTTGTCAGCACTGCTCCACTGTATTGATAGCTTTGTTGCCCCCTGAGTATTTATAGGCAGCTGTTTCTTGGCTTTGGCTGCTGAATGTTTAGAAGTGCTGTAGGGTCCTCACTCCCACCACCCCAACCCCAACCATGGGGCCTGCCAGGGATACCGGTTTTAGTAAACCTATTTTTTTTCCACTGGCCAGTGGAGTGCCGTTTTGCCTGTATCCTGTATGGTGAATTGGTGTCCATTGATGTGTTTCAAACTCAGCATTTATATTGTTTCAGATGGTCAGCTGTATGGCAGCTTCTCCATATAGTTTTGGAATAACCATATCCCTTTTGGTTTCAGTTGTAAGGCTGCCTGGTAAGATCTACAAGAACTCTGGTGGATTTACCCCCCATTCAGACTTTTTTCTTAGAATTTTGCCTGGAGATATTTTAAGTGTTAGAAGGTGAACAACCCCTTTAACAGTGCAATATGTGCAATTAAAATTCCCAATGCAATAACAGTCTAGCGAAGAATATTACTTTGCAAAATGAAAAATGTTATTTGGGCAAATTGTGAATGGTTCTCAATTTATATTGTGAATATATATTGTGGATCTGTGCCTACAAGAATTGAGAACAATGTTAAACTCACAAAAAAAACCCATAGGCTATAATCTGGTTTTAGTGTGTTCAATATTGATTTCTGCTCATGTGGGAACAGGCCCATTTAGACCCATACTCTGCCTGCCCTATGCTCCTTGTGTGTTTTATACTCTGCCTGCCCTATACTCCCTGTGTGTACCACACTCTGCCTTCCCTATGCTACCTGTGTGTACCACACTCTGCCTGCCCTATGCACATTGTGTGTGCCATACTCTGCTTTCCCTATGCTCCCTGTGTGTGCCATACTCTGTTTGCCCTTTGCTTCCTGTGTGTGCCATACTCTGCCCGCCCTTTGCCCCTTGTTTGTGCCATACTCTGCCTGCCCTTTGCTCCCTGTGTGTGCCATGCTCTGCCTTCTCTATGCTCCCTGTGTGTGTCATAATCTGCCTGTCCTATGTTCCCTGTGTGTGCCATACTCTGCCTGTCCTTTGCTCCCTGTATGTGCCATACACTGCCTTCCCTATGCTCCCTGTGTGTGCCATGCTCTGCCTTCCCTATGCTCCCTGTGTGTGCCATACTCTGCCTGTCCTATGCTCCCTGTGTGTGCCATACTTTGCCTGCCCTATGCTCCCTGTGTGTGCCATACTCTGCTTGCCTCATACCCCCTGTGTGTGCCATACTCTGCTTGCCCTATGCTCCCTGGTTGTGCCATATTCTGTCTGCCCTATTATGTACCCGGTGGGACATGAGCCTGGTAGGATTTGTTAGCATTTGGAAATTGTTGTTAGAATTCCCTAAGGCATTTAATCATGTTATGTGGGTGCTGTGTTATCCACAGGGAGATGATGGTATATAGATTTAAGGGCATGTTTATTGTATATTTAAGGGTATAACTTACAGTTGCTTACAGTAAACCCTGACCCGCACATCACTAGTTCACACCCATACATTGACTTGTATTAGAGATATTAAAGTGATAACAGAGCCATTTATTGTATTCCCAGTCATGGGACTGGGGCTGTCAGTCATTATCAAGGCAAGCAGTCCATCCATGCCAATTTTACACATTACTCTTAATGCTGCTTATATGGGAAACGCGTGTTCCAGGGCTTCTTTTCCCCTTTGAGACAGTGACTTGAATATGGTCACAAGCAGCTCATTAAGCTGTTCTAATATACTGCTCACAACAGCCATCTCTGTATGACTGGGTATTTGGATGACGCAGATGGAAAAATCTCATGCAAACAAGATAATATGGGAAATACAACTCTGAATGGAGTCTAATAAAACTTTTAATTAATTAAGGGCCAGCAAAGTAGTTTGTACTATAACATCAATTTAAAGAAAGATTATTTTATTAGACGTGAGTGTAACAGGATACCACCATAATGCTCATAATCCACCAGGAATGACTTAGCACAGTGGCACATAAATGAAATAAAAACAACTACATTGTAAATTACCACAATTCAGATGTGTCATGTGTGAACATTTGGTGTCATTTATGAGCTCAGTGCAAAATTAAATCAAAATCATACGTTTCTTTGCACAATATATTAAATTCTGCTGCATCCACTGCAATTTGCACAATGCACCAATATGGACACAAATGAGCATTTATAGTACATGTTTTTCTTCCCTTGCATTTGTGTTTGAATGGAGTGGCCTTAATAACCCCTTAGAGTCCATTTAGTCAGTTTCAGCTATTGTCTGGACCCACTGAGGAAACCATGGCATCAATGCCAGGTGCAGGCTGAAGTAATTCCAGGAATCCATTGATTCATTGTGTAATTGAAAGCAGGTTAAAGGGGCAAATGCTTGCTGTCCATGAGTTGCAAAGAAGGAGCTATAGATACGCGTGACTTGCTGCATAGTGTCAGTGCACATTTAGTTTGCATCCATTTTTATTGATGAGCGAATCTGTCTTGTCTCGCTTCGCCATAAAATTTGCAAAACAGCGAAAATTTTGTAAAACGCATTGAAGTCAATGGGCGTTTTTACGCATGATAATTTCTATGCGTGCAGCGATTTTTATCACTCCAAATGCATTAAAGACAACTGCGTTTTTTCTTTTGGCGACTTTTTTTATCCTAATGCATTAAAGTCAACAGGCGTTTTTTCTTATGGCGACTTTTTTTGTCCTAATGCATTAAATTCAATGGGCGTTTTTTCTTATGAGCGTTTTTTCTCTGCAAATTTCGCACATCACTATCTATTTAAGCACTTTGCACTCTGGTTGCAAAAGAGCTTTACAGGGAAGAATACACTAATTGTATTGATGATGTATCCCAGGTTCCAAATTTATTGGCAAATTTATTGGCAACAAAGTGCAGCGCAAGATTAAGATTAAAGTGATTAGGCACCCAAAGTGTTGAGCTTTCTGTTCATTTAAAATGTTTTCCCTGTATATAACACAATAATCCTATAAAGCAAAAAAGCTAGACGATGGGATTTGTAGCTAATATTGAGGAACTGCAACTGAGAAACACAAAGGCTGAATTACAGTTAATGCAATGCCTGGCCAAACCTAATATCACAGAGAAATGAAATATCTATGTTTAAAAGTCTATATAATTGCATATCACAGACAGCTGCATAGCCCAGCATTCATGTGTAGTTCATCCAGGCCTGGGTGCTATACATACTAATGTAAACTCACAGGGCCTTTACTGAAATAAGTGTGCATTTATTCAGGAGACTGACTACTTGAGCTACCAATGCGACCTTCGTGCAAAAAAAGAAAAACTGCCTCATACCTAGAACTGAGGAGACATTTGGGGTTATGTAATTAAAGGCACCAATCAGCAACCAATCAGCAGGTAGAGTTTACTGGTCACCTGTTGAAAAGCAGACATCTTATTGGTTGCTATGGGGTAGTGCAATGGGTACTAAACTCTTTTTGTGCATTGCATTTGCATAAGATCCTTTAAAGCCTGAGAAATGACAACTAATAAAAGGTCATGTAATTGAATGCTCGTGCCAATTTTGATTTTATGCAACCCTCGGCCAAGCCACGGTCGCCACTATTGCACTCACTCTTAACCCCTAAGTAAATAATCCATGTCATATTTTTGCCAATGTGTATTGGGTTGGGCTAAAGACTAGTGGTGAATTTAACTGGCTGGATTTGGACACCACCCATGATTTTCTGTTATACAGTATATATACTTCATCAGACATACAAATACATTGATGATGGCTAGTCATGTATTTGTACTCATATGTTTGGGAGCTATTTTGTGACCGGTATAAAAAGTGATTCAATTTGAAGACTGGCTGTGTGCATTTTCAAGATGGAAATTAAGAAATGATTTTGATATGTGATGTTTTGCCTTATAGATAACGACCCAAAGTGATGACAGCTCTGTCAAGCTAGAAAACAATCCTTTTGACCAGAAGAGGAGCGACATTTTGAAGCGCAAAGATGGGCAATCGACTACCGTCTGCTGCATCTCTTGGTCGGTTTTGTCAGAAGCTGAACAGAGTGAAGACTCTGGAGGATGACTTAATGGAAACGTCCCTGAAAAGATGCCTTTCTACAATTGACCTTACTCTTTTAGGTGTGGGTGGAATGGTTGGTTCTGGTTTATATGTATTGACTGGTACAGTTGCCAAAGAGATTGCAGGTCCAGCTGTCATTCTATCCTTCCTAATTGCCGGGGTTGCTTCATTGCTAGCTGCTCTTTGCTATGCTGAATTTGGTGCGCGTGTGCCAAAAACAGGGTCAGCTTATATGTTTACATATATTTCAGTTGGTGAAATCTGGGCCTTTTTAATTGGGTGGAATGTCATCCTGGAATATATGATTGGTGGGGCTGCAGTGGCACGAGCCTGGAGTGGATATCTGGACTCAATGTTTGACCACAAAATTAAGAACTTTACAGAAACACATGTTGGCAGCTGGAACGTCAAGTTTCTAGCTCACTATCCCGACTTTTTAGCTGCGGGGATTTTGCTGATTGCCACAGCATTTATTTCTTTTGGTGTCAGAGTATCCTCATGGCTTAACCACATTTTTGCTGCCATAAGTATGGGGATTATTTTATTTATTCTGATATTTGGATTCATTCTTGCAGAACCCAAGAACTGGGGTCCTGAATTTGGGGGGTTTGCCCCTTTTGGCTTTTCTGGGATTATGTCTGGCACTGCTACATGCTTTTATGCCTTTGTTGGATTTGATGTCATAGCGGCATCCAGCGAAGAAGCTAAAAATCCACAAAAAGCAGTTCCTATTGCAACAGCAGTGTCATTAGGACTTGCTACATCAGTCTACTTCTTGGTGTCCACAGTATTGACCTTAATGGTACCTTGGAATACACTTGTACCGGACTCAGCTCTTTCTGATGCATTTTATAGACGGGGCTATTCATGGGCAGGATTTATTGTGGCTGCTGGTTCGATTTGTGGTAAGTATCATAAACTTTACTATTTAACAAAGCTTATTACTTGTATGTAAGCAGTGTCAAGGCCCTTGGGCAGGTGAAGGGGCTAAACACTGTCCCAAAACAGATAACTGTTTATATATATATATATATATATATATATATATGGCAGATGGTACCTGCACTTGGACTCCAATGTGTATTTGTGGGTGCTGGGTCAAATTCAATTGTATAATTCTTATAGATGTAACCGCACTCCAAATCCAAAAGATTTTATTAATTCATCACTTGTGCATCCAACTTTTCGGATATACAGTATATAAATATATGTATGTGTATATATATATGTGTGTGTGTGTGTGTGTGTATGTATGTATATATATATATATATATATATATATATATATATATATATATATATATATATATATATATATATGTAGACAAATACAAGAGTCCTCTGCACTCAACCCATTATCAATATATTTAAGACAGAGACATTTTGTGCATACTGCTACTGAAAAATGACTTACCCTTTAAACAAAACAGGGATTGCTTGTCCATATATTGCAATATATTTAAGCTGGCCAACTACGTCAAAGTCATCCCATATCTGGCCAGTCCTATGCTCAATTTTATCTGATTCATTAAGAATTCTATTGCTTAATTATACATTTTACAAAGGGACTAAGTTTTACCTGCAGTTTACTTGCTGCTTTCAAAGTAAAACTCCCAAACTTGGCTGCCCTTTTATTAGACACCAGTGGGATCACCTGACTATAGCTGGGAAGGGTGGGAGCTGCAACATGGAGCTGGTCACTGCTCCTGTATAACTTTAACAAACAAGGGAAAGTTGTGCTCACCACTAATTTTTAAAACCATTAGGCGGGGGTGCAATGAGGCTGTGACCACAAAATACATATAGTCAACTACAAGATTCCTCTGCACTCAACCCATTATCAATATATTTAAGACAGAGACATTTTGTGCATACTGCTCCTGAAAAACGCCTTATCCTTTAAACAAAACAGGGATTGTTTGTCCATATATTGCAATATATTTAAGCTGGCTACCTACTTCAAAGTCATCCCATATCTGGCCAGTCCTACGCTCAATTTTCATCTGATTCATTAAGAATTCTATTGCTTCATTATACATTTTACAAAGGGACTAAGTTTTACCTGCAACTTACTAGCTGCTTTCAAAGTAAAACTCCCAAACTTGGCTGCCCTTTTATTAGACACCAGTGGGATCACCTGACTATAGCTGGGAAGGGTGGGAGCTACAACATGGAGCTGGTCACTGCTCCTGTATAACTATAACAAACAAGGGAAAGTTGTGCTCACCACTAATTTTTAAAACCATTAGGCGGGGGTGCAATGAGGGTGTGACCACAAAATACATATAGTCAAATACAAGAGTCCTCTGCACTCAACCCATTATCAATATATTTAAGACAGAGACATTTTGTGCATACTGCTACTGAAAAATGCCTTATCCTTTAAACAAAACAGGGATTGTTTGTCCATATATTGCAATATATTTAAGCTGGCCAACTACGTCAAAGTCATCCCATATCTGGCCAGTCTTACGCTCAATTTTCATCTGATTCATTAAGAATTCTATTGCTTCATTATACATTTTACAAAAGGACTAAGTTTTACCTGCAACTTACTTGCTGCTTTCAAAGTAAAACTCCCAAACTTAAAAATATATAAAAAAAAAGTACATCAAAAAATAGCACCATAGAAGAGTTAAATTTGCATATGATGTCACTGGCACTTTCATACTATGTGGGTGGAGGTTATTTAAGTGAGAGTTGTAAATGCACCTTGAAAAAGTTCCCAATGGGTGCCAAAGTGTCGGTTGTACATACTATGCAATAATACTTTTTTAGAATACTGATTTATTTAGTATACACTGGATGACCTTTCAGTGCTAGGGTATATATTTTAAGCAGCAAAAAGGCCATTTTGTTCCAACCATGGATTTGACAAGTGAAAACACAACTCTTTGAGGTGTAAACCATTTGTTCATCAGGAATACAAATCTAGTGTTGCACTATTGTCCAGGGGTCTGGAAACACCTCACTTTACAAAATTACCCATTTGACATCAGAATTTAATGACTTATTCAAGATCCCAAAGAGTTGATATTGGCATTTGAATCAGTGTTTTCAGAATTCTATAATGTGAACTACTAATATAATGTGTAACTACTTTAACCTTTTACTGAATAGTTATGTTAAATAGCACATTTTCATACAGTTCCAAAGTTTAGGGGGTCCTGTAGGGCCCAATAAATTCTAGTTAGGCCGCTGTTTAGCACAGCATAGAGAGCCATAGAAAGCAATACATGAGATTCCTCAGCTATACCTTAAATATCAGGGTAAAGGCAAAATATTACTGTAACCTAATATGTTTGCCTGTCAATGGAGCTGACAAGCTGGCCAACAGTGTAATGTAAATGTTTGTGTCTGTTATTAAATCATACTTATAATGGTTTTTCCTCTACCCTACAGCAATGAACACTGTCCTCTTGAGTAACCTCTTCTCCCTTCCACGAATAGTATATGCAATGGCGGAAGATGGGTTGTTCTTTCAGGTTTTTTCTAAATTAAATCCAACCACCAAAGTACCTGTGATTGGCATTATCGTGTTTGGTATTTTGATGGCTTTGTTAGCCCTTGTCTTTGACTTGGAAGCTCTAGTGCAGTTTCTATCAATTGGCACACTTTTGGCCTACACCTTTGTTGCAGCAAGCATAATTGTCCTGAGATTCCAGCAAGACCAGATGGAATTTTCCCAACCAACGGTGCACGAGGCAAGTCCCATTCGCCACAGTGGTGTTCCTATTAAAGGTGAAAATCTGGTTGGAGAAGAAATGAAGGAATATGAATCATTCTCAGACAAGCTTCAGCTGGTGGAAACTGATAAAAAAGGCAAACATCGCAGAGAAACAGGACACCTGAAAGCTTCTTTTGAGCCATACCTAAGGTTCTTGAGTGACTTTTACCCCGGAGAGGTTGTCACCATTGCAGTTGTGGCACTGATGGTCTCCTGCATATGCCTGTGTTCTGTTCTGGTATTTGGGAGTGATCAGCTGCACCTTCCTACATGGGCTTTTTATATGCTGCTTGTGATTTTTTTGATTGGGTTTTTAATCAGCCTGTTTTTAATATGGGTGCATGAACAGCAGAGGAAAACAGCAACATTCCAGGTATTTGTAATGCAAGCCATTCTTTTCTGGTTTCTGAAATGCATTTTTGGAATGCAAATTTGTTTCTTTGATTGTCACCCTTCCTTGCTGAACTCTGCTAGCTATTTTTAAGATTTATAACCCATTTAAAGTTTGTAACTTTCTAAACACATCTATATATCAGGGAGGAGGAGGACTATGCTTATTTGAATAGATCAGTTCATTTTGCATCTGTTAAAAAACGAACTATCCTGTTCTGTGCAAGTCAAGGCCATATAAATATGGAATTGCACTCATCATAACCCCACGGTCTGATGAGTTTGGACTAGAATTCATATTAACTCAACAGGCAGACGGCACTTCTGGGATAAGGTTTATTGGGGTTACTGCTGTTGAAAACCTAATGCGTTTCGGGAATGTATCCCTTAGTCAGCCTATGACTAAAGGATACAATCCCGAAACGCGTTAGGTTTTCAACAGCAGTAACCCCAATAACCCTTATCGCAGAAGTGCCGTCTGCCTGTTGAGTTTCGATGTATTTACACTGGGGACACTGTTGACAGAGCACCTGGATAAAGGGAAGAGTGGTGAGCTGTAGTGGTCTTTTTTAATGCTTTACCTACAAAATTCATATTACCCTATAACATGTCCTTCACCCATGCAGTGGGAACATTAGACACTGAGACTTGGCAAAAATGTAGTGTTATGTATAATATATACAAGGGCATACAGTACATTAACTTTGACTTGAATGTGTCAAAGTTTCAATATCTCCCAACATTACAGAATAACAAATTGGGGTGTTTTAGGCCATATCCTAGTCTATCTACTAACAGCCCCCTGGTCCATTTGATACCCTGCCCAGTTTCAGGTAAGTACTGTGTCTTTTGGGTGCCTCAAATCAGGATTGTTAGACAGACCCTGGGCCCTTGTTCTCTTTGTATCAAATGCAATTCAATATTTTTGTTGCATTTCAGTTCTCCACTTCTCTTATTATGTGTGGCTTTAGCAATAACAATAAATGTGTAGCCTTAAAGAGCTTTTATTCTTAGATGGGGTCAATTACCACCATTTGAAAGCTGAAAAGAGTCAGAAGATGGTAAATAATTTAAAAAAACTATAACAAATAAATAATGAAGAACAATTGAAAAGTTGCTAAGACCTGTCCATTCTATAACATACTAAATGTTAACTTAAAGTTAAACAACCCTTTTAAAAGATAACTAAACCCCCACCTACAGAGAGTCCCCATCTAATAACCCCCATTCATCCGCCTCCATGCTTCCTCCCTGCATAATCCACTGTTTAGAAAAGTGGTGCAGAAAGTCGTACAGACCTCCCCATGCAGAGTAGCACATTGGAGCTCACAGGCGACATCTTTTGTATCTCCGAATACGTTTGCTAAAGGACCGCCATTTTCACACATGCGCAGTTGGAGCTGTTTGCGGTACGTGTCTAGTGCGCATGCGCCAGAATATTCTGTAAATAGCCAAAGGGAATACTAAATACTAAAAATACTAAATATGGCACATGTGAGCTCCGCTGCACTATTCTGCATGGGGTGGTCTGTTCTACTTTTTGCAACACTTTTTAAAATAGTGGATTATGCAGGGAGGAAGTGGAGAGAGGGTTAAATGGGGGCTATTAGATGGGAACTTTCTCTCAGAGGGGGGTTTAGTTCTCCTTTTAAGTATTATAAAATAATTATTATCATAATAACTATGATACATTGCATTATTTACGTTACATAACATGTAGGGGTCTATTTATCATGCTGTGTAAAAAGTGGAGTGACGCATTACCAGTGACGTTGCTTATAACAACCAATCAGATCTTTGCTTTTGTTTTCTAATGGCTGAAATCGAATTGTTGATTGGTTGCTATGGGCAACATCGCCGGTAATTCTTTATTTCTTTATATGCTTTTGTTCTAAGGATTATTTTCCTCTTACATGATCTGCTTCCAACAAAGCTTTAGTTTCTAGGCAGATGGCCTAACATTTTTTTCTAAATAACAGTAAAGTGTGGACTCGGTGAAAAGTTTATATCCCTTAGGAGCCAAACAAACCTAAAATCATGACCCCTGAAGTTCCCATGGTGATACACATACAAACACAAAACATCTTACTATGTTGGTAGTGATCTATAGATTCTTGAAAATGTTAAATATGTCCCATAGGATTCAACTTGGTAAAAACTATATGGTTGTTAGTTGTGTCCTGATCATTTCACATCATTCTAAAATAGAATGTTTTTTTTAAAATTCTCATATTGTACCTGCATATCCCAGTGCTACACCATTAATCAGTAGGGGGTCATAAGTACTGATGTAGTATTTTGTTTTTTGTACATTTTTGGGTAGATGCCTAATTTGAAAAACCCGAGAGCAATGTAGATTCAAATTTGAAAAGACAAAGAATGTGGTTTATATACTGAAGTCCTTTTCCATTGTTCTTGAATCCTACATTGTGTCTAGTGCCACATTTGAATCTGTTTGTTATTTCCATTCCTAGGTTCCATTGGTTCCACTTATTCCAGCTTTGAGTATTCTGTTAAACATTTATCTCATGTTGAAACTGAACTACATGACTTGGATACGGTTCTCCGTCTGGATTGTACTGGGTACGTTTATTCTTCCTTACGCTTTATGTAGCTATGAAACCGGCAAGGTCCTCCCCAAGAGCAGTGTTAGGTCATACATATCATCCATTTAAAAAGGCTATTATGCCATCTTGATTGATGAATGCATGCAATCATAGCCTCAACAGATTATAGGGGCCATTTACTTAAAGGAGAACTATCGCTAAAATTTAATATAAGCTTCATCATACAGAAATAAGAAACTTTGTAAATACAATCATCTAAATATTCTACATTGTTTCTGAAATAATCAAGTTTGCCTTCACTATCCCTCTCTCAGCATCTGTTTCTCTTCATTCTCTCTTTGTGCGGGAGTTGGGTGTCAGATATTCCTTGACAGTTAGATCCAATATATCTTATAGAGGGGGGCTCCTTTTGCCTAGAAGATGTATTAGATCTCCTGTCTCTCTACATGCAGAATTTGTGCAAAAGGCAGTTATTTAGTTAGATTTTGTTTGTACTGCAATCAGTTATTAGAGTGAGCTCTAAAACATCTGCTAGGAAAGGAAGCCCCCTATAAGATATATTGGATATTTTATCTGACACCCAACTACTGCATGAAGACAGAATGAAGAGAAACAGATGCTGAGAGAGGGATTGTGAACATAAACTTGATTATTTCAGAAACAATGTCGAATATTTTATTGATTGTATTTACAAAGTTTTTTATTTTCGTATGATGAAGCTTATATTCAATTATCATTTTTACGATAGTTCCCCTTTAACTCTAAGGCACAAGTGCAAAGAGGTGGAAGAGCCCACCCTCTTGTGCCCCATCGAAACAGGCCCGGACTTGCAATCTGTGGGTTCTGGCAATTGCCAGAAGGGTTGCTATAAGGTGCTATAGAAAGTCTGTATTTAGTGGGCTGGTGGGGTCTGTTTGGGCCTCTTTGTGGGTTGATTGGGCCTCTGTGTACCTGAAATTCCAGTGCCTTTATTAATTCTCAGTCTGGACCTGCAGGGAAAACTTCGCTCTGCTCCTTGTGTGGAATTAAAAATCCTTAACTCCTATCCAGTTGCGGCCTGCACTTCTGCTGCTCCCTAATTTGTGTGTCTGAATCACGTGCAAGTCAGGGGGAAAGGAGGCAGAATTCTGCATGCCTCCCTCCACCAGCCCCTTATTATTACAGTGCTGATCAAGTAGTTGGTGTTGTATTCGAGGGGTAGTATTATGTCTCTATGCTCCTAAATAGAGAGCAAAAATCTGCAGCAATACAGGAAAAACAGAACCCAGTGTACAACGTGCAAAGAAATGGTGGATCATGACCTTTTTTTGGACTTTGCAGACTGTGTTCTGCTCCATAAATAACACCTTATATATCATTCACATCTGTTCCTGTCCTAGATCCCTATCACATTATGTCCATATGTTTTTATGGAATATATGTTTAGTGACATATAAAGTAAAAGCAGCCTATAGATATTCTTTATAGGTTTGTCAGGATTGCAAGTAAAATATCTTGGGCTGTATTTTGCTCTTCGTCATTGTTGGATATTTTAACCAACTTTATTTCTCCCCTTTTTATCACTTGTATAAAGTAAGCAGCAAATATTACCATGCTACATCTTTAAATGTGTTTTCTTATGAATTTCTTTAAGGTCTCATAGTTTATTTTGGCTATGGCATCTGGCACAGTAAGGAGAACTTACGGGAACCCAAGGACCACAGCGTCACAGCACGTTATGTTGTCTTTCCGAGTAGCAGCCTGGAAGAAACTGTGCAACAAGTGCAGCCTCACTCCCAGGATACTATGGGAAGGGCTGTGATTGTTGATGAGGAATCTGAAAAGAGGTGATGCTTGAGAATTTTAGGAATATGCATAAAGTGGAAAACTCAGTAACTGTCTTAGTTCAATTAGTTTCTCCAGGTGAGCTGAGACAACACAACACCACTGTGGTTTGTACAGTATTTATCAATTATTTTGTAAAAGTATATGTGTAGAACATGGAGAACAGTTATATTGTAAACAACAGAGCCTTGCTTAACATAGGTTTACTTATGATGATGGTAAAGAGATGTATGAAGGATCTACTCAACCCTCTTCCCAGGTATGTTTGCAGTATGGTTTGACACTGGGCATATCACTAGCACTATTGTGTCATAACCATTAATATACTTTGCCCAAGTATAAATCACAAAGGGATTTTAATAAAAAAAAATTAAGGTGGACAGGTTTTAGCAGCTGCTGAAAATTGGTGGAAGAGCATGGGGCAGAATACCCTGTCCCCCCCTACTATTTATAAGGATATTCATCCTGCTGCCAGTCTGAGAGTTGTTGTTGGGAGTTGTAGTGCAACAACAGCTGGGGATTCACAGAAACTATTCTGTAGGAAGCGATAATCCATATGTTGTCCAGGGTGTATACAGTAGCATTATTGATCATTAGAAGGGGCATTAGAATTCGTACCAAAGAATAGATAATTTAATAAATAAGGATATCTAGCAACTACACAACGTTTTGTGATACAGCTATGCCATCAATTTGACATATTCATTTATATAGTGGACAATGGGCTTATTCCTATATGCCCATGTAGTCATGGCTTTAGCACAATGTCCACCACACCCAGTCATTTGTTATTTCCTACACGGGTTACTTAGTCCCTAATGTAAATGTTACATTGATATGTTAATTTTTTTGCAGGGAGGAATGGGTGCATTCCACTTATGGGTCGTATGAGCACTTATATGTGGAAGTTCTCTTGGTTGGGTCAGTAAACCATAGCAACCAGCTAGAAATTTGCATTTACTATTCAACAGCAGACAGTACTATCTTATGATTGGTTAGTGTGGGTCAATGCACTAGTGCAGGTTTGCCTTGCTTTAGCATGTGTGCTCTTATGTCTTTATATCTTATAAACTGAGCATACTGGGAGTGATAAACAAGGATTTTCAGCCCCAGCTGAACTACTGACACTTGGCTAGATTATAACCTTTCCCAGGTTTAAGTAACTATTCGACAAACAACTTGATTCTTTGTTAGGCCCTTAAATTAAAAAAATACACATACTTGTAAAAACAGCAAGGACATATCCTATAGGAGTAGGGTACTGTCTGCCAATATAAATGTTGTGAATATTTTATTAGTGCTATTGTAGTAATTGCCTGCTCGCAAGCTTGTGCACTATTCCAGTCCTGCAGCCAGTTGCTGTTTTTAGAACTGGTTTTGCCGGTGTAACAATCTTTCTGCAGTAGAATCATTTGTTTTTCCATTAGTGTTTAAGAGTTGGAAGCGGGACAATTATTGTTGAGTTCTAAATGTTTTGGACTTGATAATAAAACTTGCAGTATGCACTCTTGTTATGCCCAGGCTGTACGATAATAATATGTATCTGTCCTTTATAGATATTTCCGTGTCTTTGAGACTGAAGCATATATGGGTGGAACGCGATTGTTGTTAAATGGGATCAACCATTTCCCCAGTAGGCAAGCAGAAACTGTTCTCTTGCCCTCTTGAAGAATAATTTGCTTTAACACATTCCCCTGATTTTTTTTCCTGGTCTCCGAAAAACAAAAATGGGGGTTCATAGGGATACAAATTCTTGGTGCTTCTTCATCTATAGCAAGGGTCCCCAACCTTTTTTTTACCTGTGAGCTCCATTCAAAACAAGCTTGAATGGAGACTGGCAGCCTACAGAAGTTTTTGTTTGGCATTATGTCTGGCTTTTATGCAACCAAAACTGGCTTTCAAGCCTGGAATTCCAAATTAAGCATCTGTTTTGAGGCCACTGGGAGCAACAGTCACGGGGTTGGTGAGCAACATTTTGCTCACGAGCCACTGGTTGGGGATCACTGCTCTTTAGTTTACCATTTGAGGCCTTTTTTATATTTACCATCCAAATGGTTGGTTTTCTTATGTAACAAGAAGCAGCAAAGCCATACTTAGAACTGTGTAAAAATGACCCTGTTTTTAGGTCTAAATTCTAAAACATGGTTATGATTGAAAGAGTTTATACACTGTATATACACGACCGCTATACATGACCATTTCATTGCAAATTCCTTTAACCTACTCGCATTTACTGAAACCTGGCTTTCTCCTACCGACACTGCCTCACCTGCTGCCCTGTCTTATGGGGGCCTACACTTTACTCATACTCCCAGACCTGGTAACAGACCTGGAGGTGGTGTAGGTTTGCTTCTCTCTCCCCGCTGTACTTTTAAAGTTCTTCCATCTGTTCCTTCCCTATCATTCTCCTCATCCACACTCCCCAGTCTCTCCTGTGCTCCTTCACCCCTGTCACAAAGCTTTTGGCCTCTTCTCACCTTACCACCTGCCCGCTTGATCCAATTCCCTCAAAACTTCTCCGCAATACCAATCCTTGTCTAATCAAAGCCTTAACTCACCTATTTAATCTCTCGCTCTCAACTGGACTGTTTCCTTCTCAACTAAAACATGCTCTTGTCACCCCCATTCTGAAAAAAACCCTCTCTTGATCCCTCCAATATTGAGAACCTCCAACCTATCTCTCTGCTACCTTTCATCTCTAAACTACTTGAGCGCTTAGTCTACAACCGACTAACCTGATTCCTCTCTGACAATAACCTGCTGGACCCCCTACAATCTGGTTTTAAGCTACAACACTCCACTGAAACTGCCCTGTCGCTTGGCCTTCGTGACACAGCCCCGCCTTGGTTCTCTTCTTACATCACCAATCGTTCCTTCAGTGTCTCCTACAACGGAGTAGCATCTTCTCCCCTACCTCTTTCTGTTGGGGTTCCTCAAGACTCTGTCCTGGAACCCTTATTATTCTCCCTCTATACTTCCTCCCTCGGCAAATTAATCAACTCGTATGGTTTCCACTATCACCTCTATGCTGACGATACTCAGATCTATCTCTCATCTCCTGATCTCAACCAGGAACTGCTAACTCGCGTCTCCTCCTGCATGTCCGATATCTCTACCTGGATGTCGCAACGCTACCTTAAATTAAACCTCTCTAAAACTGAAATGCTTCTCTTTCCTCCAAATTACACCAGTAACATCCCGGAAGTATCCATCATAGTTAACAATTCCACTATCACCATCATCCCCAGGCCCGGTGCCTTGGGTTATCCTAGATTCTGCCCTGTCATTCACTCCTCATATCCAGTCACTTATTAAATCATGTCACTTCCATCTAAGAAACATATCCAAAATATGATCATTTATCACTCTCCTCATATCACGTCTAGACTACTGTAACTCTCTTTTAATTGGCCTTCCCCTCCAGAGACTGTCACCTCTCCAGTCCTAAATACCTCAGCAACCGCTCCTCCTCTGCCACGCCATTCTGTCAATCCCTGCACTGGCTTCCACTACCTCTCAGAATTAAATTCAAATTAATGACGGTGACATTCAAATCACTTCATAACTCTGCCCCACCCTGCATCTCTGAACTTATCTCTATATACTCATCCAACCGCTTACTACGCTCCTCTACTGACCTGCTACTCAACTCTTCTCTCATTACCTCCTCACATGCTCGCATTCAAGACTTTGCAAGGGCTGCACCCCTCCTCTGGAACTCTCTCCCACCGTCTGTCTGACTTTCTGCCAACCTTTCTGCTTTCAAGAAATCTCATAAAACTCACTTCTTTCGAGAAGCCTACCCTCACTCAGCTTAACTACCAAACGCAACACCACATACAGTACCACATTTCTCACCCACTTAATTTGATCTTACCCACTCCCACACCTTGTGTATTACTCCCTTCCTTTTGGAGTGCAAGCTCTTTCTGCATAAAGAAATCATACCGGTATTGATTGTGATGTATGTAACTCCGTATGTTCTATGTATATAATTCATGTGATTTAGTTGTATAATCACATTTACTTTACTGCGTTACGCTATGTTGGCGCTATATAAATACATGTTAATAATAATAAAATAATAAAAGAATACTGATGTTGTCCCTCTTATAAAACAGCATCAGTGCCAAAACGCCATAGAAAGTGTTTAAGGGCAAGTCTTTGTGTATATGAATCTATATGCTACACGTGCAATTTAGAGCTCTACTCCTCTGGCACTGGGTGACAGTCATGCAGTTGGCAGTGAGTCCCCATGTAGCCATGATAATTTCAATGTGAGTACAGTGTTTTATTGCTGAACCCTTTGTCTTAGTTCATTTAGAAGACTAATAATCTTGTTCTTTTCTCCTTTTAACTCAAATGAAAGTCAGTCCTTTTCATTTCAGTTTATAGGTAATTTTATTTCATAAGTTACTGTATATTGAAGTATTTCTGGTTTGTGTTGGACATTATGCAAAGTTATATATGTATGTATATGTATATATGCACCATGTGATCTCTCAATGCTTTCTTCACACTGCCATTCAGCTTTCTGTCAACAATGTAGTAATTGTTTTCCATGATTCAGAAGTATAATTATGTACCTGGAACTGGAAGCAGGTTAAAGTGATTTGCCGAAGGCACCTTGTCTTCTTAAATAAATGGTGCTGAATTAGGTTCCACTTTGTCTTCATGTATTTGGGCCCAAGAGTCCTCTCTTTCACTTTCACAGAAGTTTTGAAGGATTGACTTCTTTGCACATCATTTAGTGACAATGGGCAGTCCACGTACCAAACGTATATTATTGCTTTCTAAAACTTGATATTGGATGAGAATGGTCAGTTATGGTTCCTTTAAAACTGAAAGAGAATGGTTCATCAGAATGGATCTAAATGTTTTCTTTATGGCATAAAGGAAGTGGGACATGATCTTGGCTCATACCTGGAATACATGTGTGTGCTTATTGAGTGCCTTAGAAAGTAAACAAGAGAGCATATTCTGTACAATTTTAATTGTTTTACATATTTGACACAATTAAAAGCTGAAAATAATATATGCACATACACCCAGACCTATATCTTTAGAGTTGTAATAGTTCAAATCAGACTGAGCCTTCCTATTTCTGTTCTATTTTGTTATAGTGACTTTTCTTGGAAAATAAATCAATTTTGTCTTCAAAATACCCATTCTGTGTTGTGTCAGTATGTGTGAGTACCAAAAATTCTCTTTTACAGTATCATTATATGGACTTTGGTGCCGCTTTAGTTGCTTTCTGAAGGCGGTGTTGTGAAATGAATCACCAAGTTGAGGGTTGTCTAGGACTGATACAATCATTTGACCCCCACTGCAACAATCGGATCCCATAGGGTGCCTGTCCAGACCAATCAAATAAGGACTGTATCTATAGTCCAGTGTATAGTGCTCAAACAGTGGGTTTCTGTAGTCTTAAGGTCCCCATACATAAGCAGAGATAAGCTGTTCTGCACGCACTCCTGCAACCATGGCCATGGAGGTTAAAAATGTAACTTTATTCCATATTAGTTAAAAGATATGCGTCCTAACGCGTTTCGTATCAACAGATACGTAATCATAGGCACTACATTTTTAACCTCCATGGCCATGGTTGCAGGAGTGCATGCAGATTTATTTTGAAGACAGAGTTTGCCTAAGCTACGGGTTCGGGGCACGGCAGCCGGACCATTCGGCTAACTTGGTGAGTGTAAAGCTCTTTGGCTGTTTTCTATTATCTAACAATTGGAGTGAAGGGCCTGGGGTCTGGACACCCAGGTCAGATTTTTCTGCTTGGTAAGGATTGCCTAGCGGTTTACATCAACGTATAATTTGAGCAATTATATACATATATATATATATATATAAAAATAAGGGATTTGACCCGTAAAGTTTATAAGTGGTTTTGCTCTATTTATATATTATAATCAGTCCAGAGGAGATTGGAGCCGGCATTTTCTTTTTTGTTCATAGAGATAAGCTGTTGACAGATTAAGTTGGCAGTTTATTGGGCAGTGTATGGGGGCCCTCCGATATCTGGGCAAAAGTCGGGAAGATGTCAATCGGGCAGATTTAAAAATCATGTCGGATCGAGGAATCACATTGCCCGTATTCTGTTCATTTTGATTCGATTATTTGGTCCTAGGCCCATGATCAGATTAGCCTGATATCACCCACCTCAAAGTGGGCATATCAGGGAGAAATCCGCTCATTTGGAAACCTCACTAAACCAGCGGATCTCTCTGTGTATGGCCAGTTTTAGCTATCATTGTCTTACTGTGCCCCAACCAGGCCGCAATTGCTTTCAGACAGACCATAGGCTGCCAACTCACCATGTGTATGAACATCTAACATCAATGGCCATTGAGACAAATTGTGTCACCCAACTTGACCCAGTTAAACATACTTTAATGAGGAGGATGCTACTGGTGCATAAAAGGGATTTTACAATAAAGTCCTTTAATGTGTGTTATGTCAGCTACGGGATCATAGAAGTAGTTTCTGCTAATGCAATCATGCAGGAAAGTCATTAGTTACTTGTGACACCCCAGATGTTTATATCTCTAAATCACAGCCTTGGATTACTGGGCAGTGCCCATATTACTATTTTTTAAGCCATAAGAACACAACAGCATTTTTTTTCTAAATAAAAAAAATACTATTTTTAAGGCATTAGTACACAACAGTGGTATAGAAGCAATTAATGGTACATGCATAGATTTAGGTAGATAATAAAACTCACCCTGGCAAAGTTTTAATAAATTGTCCAACCCCCAAACTATTATTTATTTTTCATTAAAAAGATCAAAATGTGCCTCTCTGTGCAACTTGCTCCTAGGCTCTGTGTGCTTTGTGCTGAATCCAGCCAGGAGGGAAACTACACCTACAGAACATGTTGTTCATTAATGTCTTCAACAAAGAAGCACATGTTTCTTGTGTTGTCTTTCACTTATGGTAACTTGTTTCTAAAGTGAGTCTTTCTGTGGGGTCACTGGCAAAATATAGATATCTGTAAAAATCTATAAGGATATTTTGAGAAGAGATGAAGGGTGAGGTGGCAACAAAACAAACTACAGTATATAAATAAATCTCAATATAACCAGGACAGTGCTCCAGGTCATTTGTTACAGGCTTTTATTTACAAATGTAATTTATAACAGACTAAGGGGCAGGTTTATCAAAAGTCAAGGTGAATTTTAATATTGAAAAAATTCAAATTTCAAGCTGTTTTTGTGTACTTTGACTAGGGAATAATCCAAATTCTCTTTGAATTTGCAAAAAATTTAAATATCAAATTTATCATGTACTGTCTCTTTAAAAATTCGACTTTGACCATTCGCCATCTAAAACCTGCCAAATTGCTGTTTTAGCTATGGGTGACCTCCTAGAACCTAGTTGGAGTGAAAAATAAATCTTAAGTTTTTTTTGGGAAAAACTTTGAATTGAATTCAATTGAATATGCTATTACTTTGATTCGTACAATTCGAATGCGACCGAATACGGACCTATTTGATCGAAAATGGACCTATTCGACCCAAAAAAATCCTTTGACTTAATTCCGGTTTTTGAATCTGCCCTTAAATGTGCATTGATTTTTCGGATTTATTAAACTATTCATGGAACACCCAGGAAACACAGTGAGGCATTTTAAAACCTGCCCCCACCAGAGACAATGTGGCCCATTGCATGGCATATACAAGTTTGCTCGCTGGCATCTGCTGGAGGGGGGAGGAAGGTTAGGAGGGCTGGGGGGGGGGTGGACTCACAGGACAGCACTGATGCAGTAACATCATGAGAGGGATTTCTAAATATCCAGCACCAATGAGGCAAGTTGACAAGTTTAAAAAAAAAATAGTGGCCAGCTCCCACAAGTTAATAAAAGTAAAACAAAAAAACATTGGTGGTCAGGGTTCTCCCCCCCCCATAAAATTAAACAATTGGTGTTTAGTGGAACTTACCTTTAAAATTTGGCAGCCGGTTTTCTTCCACCAGCAGCTTCTTTGTTCTCCTCTGCAGCTTCGGTTTCCTTCGGTAGATTCTTCTTCAGCTCCCTGTGGTGACTTTGGCCCAACTAACATTAAAGGGAGTGGTGCATTGGGCATTTGCCCAAACAGGCAGATTGCCAGTCCAGGCCTCCTTCCCTTGGGTGGCTTGTAGCAATGGAAGAGGGTGCTCAGGGGAAAGCAAGTTAGGGTGAGCAATGGAAGGAATGGCCACTTGCTCTTCTAGAATTACCTAAATGCCCATCATGTAAGTCAGTCAGGGTTAGAATAAGGGTGACTTTTAGTTGGTCATACATAGGTAAATACGCAACCAAGCTATTCAACCAACTGGGCCCTAGAGTCACAGATATTGTAATTCTCCTCTTCCCTATGTAGTCCAAATGTGCTAATAACCCCCATTTTGAAAGAATATAGATTTCTGTATATGTTTTTCCCCTAGCCTTCCTAGTTTTAAAATCCACGGTGAAGCAGCTTAGACTCCCTCTCTCTCATGTCATTCTTCTCCTTACTATGGTGCCCTATCATTTACCAACATCTTCTTAACAAACCTTCCAGTTTTCTTCACGACCTGCACCAACTCTCTACCTATAAATAGACCTTGTGCTGACATTGCTTCCTGAGACGGTTTGGACCACAACCAGTGACCACAGCCCGGCACAAACATGTTTTATGTATTCAAGCCACAAGGAGCACAATGTTTGTTAATAAACTGACCAGTGATCAAATGGGATCTGCAAATTAGTGGTCATCTTTACAGTTTACATTATTTATAAGAAATATTTTGACAATAGTTTACACCTGGTAGCTTTTATGTGTAATGATGTGATGTGCATAAGTATAACATTAGGAAGTCATTCATTGTGCTATACTAACAGTAGTAACTATATTCTGCACTGCCTCCAATAATGTTAGTACAGCTCCAGTATTACATTTCCCACAACGAATGCAATCATAACTAGAAGCATGTCATATTACTCGTTTCTTACAATTCATAAATATTCATATTTGAGAAAAACTAATAACCAGCAAAACAAATAATCAGATAGATCATGAGGCATATTATAATCCTGAGTTTAGCATGGTGTACGCATTAGAAAAGAATTTGCAGTTTGTCTTCATTTTTGAGGGTTTTAATATTTAAGTGGCTACCTAAAGATTAAAACCCTCAAAAATAGGAAGGACAGTTACAGAAAATGTGCTTAATATGCTAGGAAGTACATTGCCAACTATACAACGACCCTATGAGCAGCAATTGTGTAATGTCTGCTTATAACCTGCTGTGGATACAAAAATAAACTGGAAAAAAAAAGAATAAACACATTTTTTAATACCTTTATGTAGCACTTTGGTGTTGAAAAATAAAAGCTTATAGAGTATATTTCTTCAAAAAATTGTCAATGAAAATACACCAATGTCTTTCAAGCAGGAGTATGCATTACAGTTTACATTGTCCCCTTCTGCAATATTACATTTCTGCATTGTTCATATTCTGTACATGCAATGTACATATTTACCCAGAACCATATTGTACAAACAAACAATGCACAATTCAACTTGGCATACATAACCTGTGTGTTATATCAGCTACGGGATCATAGGAGTAGTTTCTACTAATGCAATCATGTAGGAAAGTCATTAGTTGCTGGTGACACCCCAGATGTTTATATCTCTAAATCACTGCCTTGGATTACTGGGCCATGCACATATTACTATTTTTTAAGGCATAAGAACACAACAGCATTTTTATTTTAAATTTAAAAAAAATACTATTTTTAAGTCATTAGTACACATCAGCAGCATAGAAGCAATCAATGGTACATGCATAGAGTTTGGTAGATAATAAAACTCACCCTGGCAAAGTTTAAATAAATAGTCCTCCCTTACATCTCATTGTCGTCAACCCCCAAACACAAGTCCCACACTATTATTTATTTTTCATTAAAAAGATCAGAATGTGCCTCTCTGTGCAACTTGCTCCTAGGCTCTGTGTGCTTTGTGCTGAATCCAGCCAGGAGGGAAACTACACCTACAGAACATGTTGTTCATTAATGTCTTCAACAAAGAAGCACATGTTTCTTCCTTCGCTTTCACTTATGGTAACTAGTTTCTAAAATGAGTCTTTTCTGTGGGGTCACTGGCAAAATATACATATCATCATCATTTGCATCAGGCCTTGAGGAGCTTACAATTAAGGTGCCATTTAAGCATTTTTGGTGATTATGATTAGGAGCCAATTAATCTGTGTGCTTTTGGAGTGTGGGAGGAATAAGGGTACCCGGACGGAACTAATGCAGACATGTGGGGGAACATAATAAGCTCCTTGCAGATATTATGCAGGTTGGAAATGAACTCAGAACTATGGCAGAAGTGATACCCAATCAGCTGCCCATACCAAGAGGTAGTCCTATGAATTATAAACAACAATCCAATCCTACTTAAGTGCAAAACTGGCTAAGGCCTAAGTGCCAACCTATCAAAACTCGCTGCATCCCCTGATGGACATGAAATAAAGAGAAGCATTTGTTGGGATTGGTCTCAATGATATAGTACAATGAGCCAAGGCACATTACCAAGGATCAGGGGTTACAGAGGAATGCAGGAGAAAGAGAAGATGGATGCAGAGGCTTAATTAAAAGCAAAGGAGCAACTATTAAACATGGAATATTGAATAAGTCAAGGTTTCTTCAAACACAGCTCAGATAGTACTAAATCGGCCCAGATAAAGAGACACAGGGCAGAGCAGGAGTGAGAAGAGCAAGGGAGCATGGGAGAAAAGGAGGGGCCAAGGGCTTTTGTTAGGGATATTACAAATTTACTGGCAGCTACATTGCAATTGTAAATTTGCAATACCGGCCCCGGCAGGTGTTTTACCGGCTAGACCAGTTAAATACTGGCCGGGTGGCAACCCTCTTTATGGCCCAAGATCAAGTACAGCAGCAAACAAGGCAGAAGACAGGATGGGGTGGTACACCATTGTGACAACTTTATTATCCAAAACCATGGTCATCATTTGGTATTGTCTGGTGCTGGAATACAATAAGGCCTTATTTTCCAAAACCAAAAGAAAATACACAAGACTAAGACCATCAATATTTAGTGCTGAAATATTTAGTGCTTCTGTGGCTCATGACCTTTCCCTTCCCAACAAGATATACATTCAGTAGCAGAAAAAGATTACTCCTGTTATAAGTGTGTATGGTTTTCAAAATATTTGCCTTTCTCTTACACCCAAGGTCAGACTAGGCCAGTCGGACAACATCAAAAAACCCAGTGGTCCATGGTCCTCTTGGCTCCCCTCTGGCCCAGACCTGCTTCCTGATCAGCTGCACCATGTCAGTATTCGTGCATGCGCTCTGTGCATCGCATTGGCATTTGCACAGCGGAGGAGGGGCCGGTTAAGGAGTTAAGGATTCAGTAGGGGCTCCGGTGACTGCCACTATGGCCCTTCAGGTTGCAGCCCCGGGGGTTCATGATGCTCCAGTCCGACCCTTGCTGCACAAATCCGTATTGTGGCAAAACAATCCTATCAGGTTGATTTAATATTGTTGTTTTTTAATGTAATGATCCAGATTATGGAAGGAGCTCTGAAGTTTTATGGTGAGTGTTAGCTTTCATTCTTTTGAATAGAACCAATAAATAAAACAGCTATAAACAGGGTATACAGTATTTTTATTATGCTTCATTTGTATAGTGCTGTCATGGTTTACAGAGAGTTTTTATCATTCATATCAATCCTTGCCTCAGTGATGTTTATATTGTATTCTCTCTTAACATTAACACACAAACTAATATCAATTTTATCTAGAGCCAGTTCACCTCTACATCCATAGGAATCCAAAGGGTCAAAATGACTTGCCCCACGTGAGTTTTACCCCTAAGCATGGCAAGTGCCCCAGATCCCCATATTGGAGTTTAAGATCACAGCTACTGCTAATTCCGTGCCTCTCTCCTGATACCATTACACTGTCTCCATGGCAACTGCAGCCTTATATTGCAACCTTGTTACATTTCATCCAGTCTGCACCCCACACCCTGGTCACATGATGCTGTGAGAGAGAAAAGTGAAAGTGCTTCTTCAACAGTGTGGACTGAATGCAAGGGAAGGAGGGTCAAGGGGGGCACTTGCCCCTCCCTGGACTTTTGCCATAAGTACTGTATATATTTATTGTTTTTATTATATGAACACATTTCTTAAAATAAGGAACCTGCAAAAAGCTTGTAGAAGGCTTACATCGTATGGCCTATTCTTGTGCTACTCTGTACTAGATAGTGTATGTTATATTGGTATTCCAGCAGAGACTTGCATGTAATTGTGTATTTAAGCATAAAATCCACATGAAACGCTGACACTCGCATAGGGTTTATAAAAGATGTATTCTTCAATCCAGGGATTCCAGACCTTTTCTACCAGTGAGACACATTTAAATGTAAAATAAGTTGGAGAGCAACATGATGGTGCAAGATGTTCCTAGGGGTGCAAAATATGGAATGTTATTGAAAATTAGTAGCCCCTATGTGGACTGACAGTTTTTATGCAACTAAAACTTGCCTTCAAGCCAGGAATTCAAAAATAAGCTCCTGCTTTGAGGCCACTGGGAGCAACATTCAAGAGGTCGGAGAGCAACTTGTTCCTCACAAGCCACTGGTTGGGGATCACTGCTTCAATCTAATGTTTCAGCTGTATCCCTTGAAAAAACTGGAGATCTAGTTGATGTCTAGTTGACATGTTGAGTTTGTACAATATGTTGTTTAAACCGTCTGTAAACCCTGTTAGTGCTGTTTAATTTGGACACTGTATATTAAGGCATTGTTTTTCCATGGGAACAATCCATGTTTTGAGACCCCCCCGATCAGTTATTTTACACTGCAAATGGGAACAATTTCGTTTTTTTTTCTTGCATCTTCAGAGTTTGTGTGTAGAATTTATGCTCCTGCTCCCTGGAAACAATGATGGCAATTTCTGCTGAAACGATTGCTTTTATGTACTACAGTATTATCTGTATGCAGTACTGTGGATTTGAATATTCTCTGTAGGTGGAATTTTCTGACACACACTGGGGCTCATTTATCAACACTGGGCAAATTTGCCCAAGGCCAGTTACCTATAGCAAACAATCAGTGATTGGATTTTTAAAGCAAGCTGCAAGTAGAACAATGAAAGCAGCAATGTGATTGGTTGCCACAGGTTACTGCTTATGGGCTAATTTGCCAGGTGTTAATAAATGACCCTCATTGAGTTATAGCCAACAAGATTATACTCTGCTGGTGCCATACGCCACAGTATGCTTGATCCATACTCTGTAATTAAGTGGACATATTTTGTTCATGTTGGTATGAAAAGCATGTGCTGGTCTTTTAACCAGATGTTCAGCACCGGGCCAGGACACCCAGATGCCCTAGGCAACCTGGCTGCGGCACCTCTTGTGCACTGACGCTCACATGCACACGCAGATAGTCGCGAGCATGCACATGCGGATAGGTGTGGGAGCCCAAATAGATGCCGCCACCGCACTCCCTCTCAGCTGGGATAGCCAAGAGGGGCGACCGGACTAGGGGTAGGAGAAAAAGAGGGTACGTGCCTGGCGCCTCCCCAGCTTTGCGCCCTAGGCACGTGCCTACTCTTCCTACCCCTAGTTCCAGCCCTGTAGATGTATAAAATAAATGGTGGCAATAGCGCCTCACTAACTAACTTGCTAGTGCAAAGCTGTCTAGATAACTAAAAAGGCAAAGTCCTTTAATAAACAGTCTTTTTATCTTCAGCGCTCTTTAGGGTACTGTCCCTTTAAACAGAATACTCACACAAATCCTCTTTGGATACTTTAGAGTTCTCTTCAGGCGAGTTCAGCACATTCAGTCATACAGTGTGACTACCAGCTCCTTTGGATGCTCATATAGGAATCTCCTGCTGGTTGTTCCTCCAGTCTGTATTCCTTTCATACTCTCTGTCTTTCTAGGCACAGTGTCTGGCGTCCCTGTGCCAGCCTGATCCAAATGAATACTTTTGATGCAGTCTCTCAGCTCTCTGGGCCCACCAGCAGCTCTCTGGCCTCTTTCTCTGTTCACCATGCAGTTCTCTATGCCAGGCTTTCTTCATTTGCCAGTCTCTGTGACTTCCTCTTCCTGTCAGCCACTCACTAGCTGATGTGTCACTTCCTACTGCACTGAATAGCTGGTTGCTAGGGAACAGCTTACAGCACACAGACACAGGCTCTGTGCTTCTGTCCTTACAGGGATACGAGCAAGGGGTTTGCACTAATTCCCTACACAGGCCTATTTACATTGTATATTGTATCTAATATTTACATTGTACAAGGAACAGCTATTGGAAGAAAACTTTCTGCCAGCTCTCCTGTCACTTTAGCTGTACAGTATTAAACCATGCCATGTCATTGTTATTAAAAAGTAGGTGGATTTACCTGGATTTGGATTAAGGAAAGTGGATTTATCTGTTATCTGGAAACCCGATATCCAGAAAGCTCCGAATTACAGAAAGGCCGGCTCCCATAGACTCAATTTTATGCAAATAATCTAGATTTTTAAGAAATTATCTTCTTTTTCCATGAAATAATAAAACAGTAACTTGTACTTTAGCCTAATTCTTATTGGAGGGAAAACCAGCCTGGGCTTATTTAATGTTTACATGATTTTCTAGTAGATTTAAGGTATAAAAATCCAAATTATGGAAAGATCCATTATCCAGAAAGCCCCAGGTCCCAAGCAGTCTTGATAACAGGTCCCAAATTTGTATTAGGTTTTCAGCACAACAATTTGACCACAAAAGGGCTGTGATTAAAACATGTTGCGCTTATGCCTAATAATGTAATAATATATTTTGTCATTTAACAGAACTAGCCCTTATTGCTTTCTTTAGCCTGTATTATTTACCAGCTGTAATGCTAGAGGTTTCTGTGTTCTGCTTGCTTATCTTCATGATTATTTTAAACAAGGTAAATGGTCAAAACCCATGTTCCATCCCTTTTAAAATGACAAGCAGATCTACAATCAACTTCCTATCAAATACAAACTGGTCCAAATGAGTTTGTAAATTGCTGCTTTGCAATGGGTAATCCAGGCAAAATTGTGTTTGACCTACTGGGTTTATAACCAAATTCACAGAGCTACTCACAGTGCCAAATAGGCAAATAGGCTTTGCCTCTTTCTAATATGCAACTGAAGATGCCTGTCTAGTTGTTAGTGTAACTCACCCCAGCAACCTAAAAACAGATTCACTTTGAGTCTTTAATTTTTTTTTTGTTTTACTTGCCTACATGTTAGCAACCAGAAAGCAATTAAAATTCTAGGTCTAACAGCTACACAACAAAAACATTTAATTTTTTTTTAAAAACTACAAAAAAGGCAAAGGCAAGGGTGGTCAAGCCTGGTCCACAAAGACCCCGGCCTAGGGCGGCAAATTATTAGGGGCGGCATGACACCCGGCTGCTTGCTAAAGAGCACTGGGGACGCGCAGCTGTGGATGGTTCCTTATCTTTTTGATCTTTGGCTCTCCAGTTGTTGTTAAACTGCATCTATCAGAAGTCCGACTACAGCCGTTAGTAGTCATTAAGATTCTAGAAATCTTGTTCAGCAGCAGCTGAAATGATTAATAACCTGTGGGAAGGGACTGTGGCTGTGGGATAGGAGGTATTGTAGGGAGAGATTGTGTCTATAGGAACAGTGGGATAATAGCCTCTGGGAAGGGAGTGTGACTGTGGGATAGCAGGTATAGTAGGAAGAGATGGTGCCTATAGTAGCAGTGAGATAATAGTCTCTGGGAAGGGAGTGTGACTGTGGGATTACAGGTATAGTAGGAAGAGATGGTGCCTATAATAGCAGTGGGAGAATAGCCTCTGGGAAGAGACTGTGGCTATGGGATAGCAGGTATAGTAGGAAGAGATGGTGCCTATAGTAGCAGCAGGGATGATAGCCTCTGGGAAGAGACTGTGGCTATGGTATAGCAGGTAAAGTAGAGCGAGATGGTGCCTATAGTAGTAACAGGGATAATATCTTCTAGGATGGGACTGTGACTGTTAGATAGCAGGTATAGTAGGGAGAGATGGTGCCTAAAGTAGCAGTGGGATTATAGTCTCTGGGAAGGGACTGTGGCTGTGGGATAGCAGGTATAGTAGAGAGAAATGGTACCAATAGTACCAGTGGGTATAACAGTCTATGGGAAGGGACTTTGGCTGTGGTATAGCAGGTATAGTAGGGAGAAATTGGGCTTCATTATTTATTTTCATTATTTATTTTCAAAGCTATTGAATTATTTGCCTTCTTCTTCTTCTAACTTCTTCCAGCTTTCAAATGGGGGTAACTGACCCTATCTAAAAAAAACAAACAAATGCTGTGTAATGCTACAAATGTATTGTTATTGCTACTTTTTATTACCAAACTTTCTATACAGACCCTCCCTTTTCATATCAATGCATTGTTGCTAGGGTAATTTCTACCCTAGCAACCAGAGTGCTGAAAGGGCAAACTAGAAAGCTACTGAATAAAAAGCCAAATAACTCAAAAAAAACACAAATAATGAATAATAAAAGGCAAATTGTCTCAGAATATCACTGTGTCATCATTGGGCTATTTGAACGGCCCCAGGTTGTACTTGGCTGTATCTTGCTTTTAACTACGACCACAAGGAGACACCTTGGCCACCCGAGACCAAATTAACAGGTTATTGGCCACTATAGGATCGAAAGGATAGTCCGCCCAAGCAATTTTTTACATAGGGTTCATAAAGATATCTATTTCCTAATGGGTTTGCATATGAGCTTTTTTTGATCCAGCCTTTATATTAAATTAGATTATCAGCCCCATTTGGTTCATGACCTCTCCAAAAGAGCTGATCTTTCCATGTATGGCCAACTTTAAACTTTAAATATGCTAGAACTGGATCATCAGTCATTGATGACACTGTAACTTCTCTGTTTATCTAATGATTTTCTGCATTCATCGCAGAATTTAGGGTACAGCTGAGAAGGCGTTTACGCTGTGACCCACAGAGATGTCAAAGCACACTGTTGGTCTGTCTGTAAACAGGATGAAACAACACAGTACACCCAAAGCTCTGTCCAAACCCCTTTATCTAAAATCAAACACTGATTTTATATACAGGGCTCATCTGTAAATCCAGTCTAGCTCTACCAGGTTTTAATATTACTGTATAACTAAATTCTGCATTGCTAAGACTGGTGTTACTCCAGCTTAATTGGCAGTGCCCATAAGGGGTATTTTCAAAGTGTATAATGGTGGCCCTGATTGGCCCCAGCCACCCCCAATCTTGCCAAAATCCTGCCCATGATTCACCCAAACTCTGCCCACCATACAAGTCCCCCCTGGGGTGTAATTGCATCATGGAATGGCACTGTTCCTGGCACAAACCCAACTATTTATATGCAAACACATGCCTGGCTGCTGAAGCTGCAACATCTGCTATTGGGGTGATGCTGATGTAAACAAAACTTTCAGCCAATCAGGTGCTTGCTGTCCTTGCTGCAGATTAAGGTGATTGGTCACCTGTTGTCAGATGCTTAACTGCATTGCTAGTGATTACAGCCTTTTACCTGCTCTCTCTGTAAGTACAATTTTTAGCCAAATATTACCTATTTGTATATATAAGAAACACATGGGGGAGGAATGGCACATACATGGTACATTTTAGGGCATCATTGATTTAGTACTAGGAACAGATAAGATTCTCTGTGCCACTGACAGTGCTTTTATGAAGAGTCAGGCAGGCAGTTGATGTCAGTTGGACAGCAGCTTAATTGATAGAGACATTATAACACATCATTAGAAAAGTGCAGGGATGTGTCTGTATCATTTTGAATTGCTTTTTTCTGTATGTCTGTGGCTTTGAAGTGACAGTGTCAACAATCTGCAGTTATTTGTACTCATTTTTGGAGCTGTCCAGCCAATTGGGTAATTTACTGTCACAAGTTTAGCTTAATTGCTAGAGATCACTGCCCATTCCCCTCTCCCTCTCTCTCTCTCTCTCTCTCGTACATTTCCAGGTGAATATTACACATTTCTAATATAAAATTCCCTGTGCCACTGAAATTGTATAAAGAGTCAGGCTGGAAGTCAATGGCAGCTGGACAGCAGCTTAATGCAAGGGATCTGTATGTGCTGGTTTTTTTTTGGGGGGGGGGGGGTTCTGGGTGGTTTGTTTCTCTGAATTAGCAGGGTTTAGAATGTTTAATTATTTGTAGCCATTTTTGGAGGTGTCCAGCCAGTTGGGTCACCTAATGTCACAAGTTTAGATGCATTCCTAGAGATCACTGTCCATTCCCTGCTCTATTTCTAAGTACATGTTCCAGCTCATTATTACACTGAAATCTGCTGTGTGAATTATGTAGTATTCTAAGCATTGTCAATCAGTCATATCAATTGTAAGCAGACCATATCAAAGAGAATACAAAGTAAGGCAAGTTAAGATAAAGATAAGTGATCTAAGAAGAATATTACACATTTTTAATATAAGATTATATGCCACTGAAATTTCATAAATAGTCAGACTGGCAGTTAATGGCAGTTGGACAGCAGCTTAATGGACAGAGAAATTGTAACACATCATTACAAATGTGCAGGGATTTGACTTTATCACTTTGGTTTTTTTTGTCTGTGGCTTTGAAGTGACAGGGCCAGAGTCTGTAGTCATTTTGGGGGTGTCTATCCTACAACCAAAGTCAATTGAAAAATGCTGGGAGCTGTAGTGCAGTAATTGCTGCAGGGCCTCAAGTGCTGCTGATAATATTATAATAAGCATCTGTACTTTGTTATGCACCTGCACCAAGTCAGCCAATCCACTTTCTGGTTACAAAGCTTCAAACATTGCTGCACTGGCCTGTTAGAATATAAGAAGCGTGGCCTTAGTGGTTTCAATACAAAGAAAATTCCTCTCAGCCCTTTCTTATTTCCATCATGGGCCAGTATAAGTCCTATAATCTTAGCAGTGTCTATATCTAATATCTGTAAAAGACAGCCCTGGATATCAGTTTCTCTATTGGGCCCTAGGAGGCCCAGTGCAATGCTGGATACAGATACACTAGCATATAATGGATTTAGGAGGCTTTAAAGGGGCACCTTATATTTTCTGCAGCTTTTTTGTTGACCCCACATTTGCTGTGAAATTTACCAAATCTCTTTTTTATGTTACAGGAGAAACGGTCATGGGCTGCATTCGAAGCAAGTCGTGCGAATTCGAGGTAAGGCTGCTCATATGCTTCTTTTTGCCTATTTTATTGCACATCATGGGGTGTTCTTAATTTTTATAAATGTGTTTATTTTTGCAGAATTCACTTCAATCAACATTGATCAGAGATCCTGTGGTGATACATGAGATCACAGACATATGTGACTCATTGGTGGAGTTTATAGCCACTATAGAGATGCCCGACCACTCGGCACAGCCATCTTTATTGGGTAAGAGTGATCATTACTAATCAGAAATTTTAATACCCATAAGTCAGGAGTGTCCAAACTTTTTGCAACAAGGGCCAGATTTGGTGAGTTAAAAATGTGTGGGGGCCAACCATTCAGCCTGACATTCTTTGAACCATTGATCCAAAGTTTCAAAAGGAAAACCAGCGCTCACAGCACGAGGTCAGATCCACGAAAAAAAGAGAAAGAGAACAAAAGAGAAAAGAGAGATTTCCGCCAATATGGTGTAGTATTTTCCAAATGTTTACACACACCTTTATGTGATTAGCATATACAATAAATAAATAAAAGTGTCCCTTGTATCCACTCCAGTGTATTATCCACTATCCTAGACTTTAGCTCATACGAATTTGTATAGAGGGGTACTCACGAACGTTTAACGGATATTGCGCAGTAAAGAGGTGTAGATATCAGCAGTGGATTGTACATGCGGCTCCAAAGCTTCATCCCACTATGGAAATTCACTGACATAGTGTAAAATTGTAACATCTTTAATGAACAAATATTAAAAAATGCACTCACAATATTCCAGTAATAAAATCGCACAAAATATTTTGTCTCCCACAGTCACCGCTTCAGCGTCCCCAGGCGCTTAGCGATGGCGTATTAGCCTTGACGCGTTTCGTCCTTCGACTTTCTCAAAAGGCTTCAAATTGTAATTTGCGCATGCGTTTTTACGTCCTGCCGAAAGTTCCGGTGGCGTGTTTTCTCCTTCCTTCCTCTTTGTCCTATCTAGCTGCTGGGTTGTCATATATTCATCTCTATTGTTCTTTAACTCCTTATGACCAATCTGTTGCCATGGAGTCCCAGTCCATAGCAACCATCATAATTTCACATAAACTTATCTCTCTTTTACAATATGATATAAATATATTAAGTTATGTTTTTACAAAGTTATACATTGATAAATACAGTCTATAATAACAATAGTCTAAAAAACTTTTTAAAAAAAATGTTTTCTTCTTTAAAAATCCTTCCTTAAAATGTTTTTTTCTTTTTTGCATCATGATGAATATTGGCTTCCCCAGCTATACCTGATATTAATAATAACAATAATTTACTCTAATAAAATATTGTTGGATTTACTCCTAAAATTAATTAAAAATTCCAGCATTATATACTGTAGGGGGGGATTTTGGTTCACAGAAAGGCCCTCAAGTTAATATCTTTATTTAAACCTTTTGGTATAAATGTTTCTAGGTTATAAATCTATCTGCTCTCGCTTTGCAGGGTTATATTAACCAAACCACCTCTTCTCCACTTTTTCTTAACCTCTTCTATACCCAAGTATGTTAGATATGCTGGATTTTTATTGTGGACTTCTTTAAAATATTTTGAGACACTGTGTTTTTCATTACCTTTTTTATATTGTTTACATGTTCTCTGATTCTGTCTTTCAACATTCTGTTAGTTTTTCCCACATACTGTAGTCCGCAGGAACATTGTAAACAATATATTACATTCTTAGTTGTGCATTTAATACATGTTTTAATTTTAAATTCTCTTTTGTTCACTTCTGAAATAAACGTTTTTCTTTTTTTGCCATATTTACATGCTGTGCATAGGGAGCATGGAAAAAACCTGCCCATGGGTGTCCGCTAATATCTGCTTGTTTGTCTTTGTCTCGACAATGGTTATTTGTCAAAATTTGCTTTAAATTGTTTGCTCTTTTGAAAACGACTTTGGTTCGTCTGGAATGATCTTTTTTAGTCCTTTATCACATTGTAAGATCCCCCAATGTTTCTTAATAATTCTATTTATATCCCCTGCTAAGGGGTTATATGTGGTGGAGAACACTATTTCCTGTTTTGTTTCATTATTGTCTTATTGTCTATAGTGTTCTCCACCACATATAACCCCTTAGCAGGGGAAATAAGTAGAATTATTAAGATTACAATAACCACCACTCTGTCCCCTTCCCCATGCTAAGGAGAGACCTTGAAATCCATCCCATTCCCCCTCCCCCTAGAATTCATATTCAAATGCTCATTGATTTTTTTCGGGGGGGGGGGGGGACACAGCCATATCATTGGAAGTAAATGTAAATGCATGCCTCCCAACTGTCCCTTTTTCGGAGGGACAGTCCCTCTTTTGACAGCTCAACCCGCAGTCCCTCATTTGTACTGGAAAGTCCCTCTTTTCTCTGCACTGAACAGCCAGAAAAAGAAACAAAGTTTCTCACTTAATTGGCTCTTAGCAGAGAGCCCAGAACAGCTAACAGGTGCAAATAAGATACTTTGTAACAATTTTGAGACACAAAAACACATGTTTGGATAAGGAGAAATATTTTCAAACTTTCATAACCTGCCAAATTTTGAAAACAAATATGGTAATTAGGGGGTGTGGCCACAGAAAGAGGTGTGGTCAAAAAAATTGCTGCGCTACCTGCGGGAAATTTTTTTTTGTCCCTCTTTTTACTTCCAAAATGTTGGGAGGTATGTAAATGTTGCATATTTTAACACGCCATTGAAACTAATAGCAGGTTGCGGCCTACCGGGAACAGGACGGGGATCGACTGGTAGACTGCGATTGACGTCCTGGGCACTCCTGCCATAGACACTCACTATTTAGTGTACTGCTGGGGGGCTGTTTGGGCCTCTGTTTACTTAAAATTTCAGGGCCTATATTAAATCACAGTCTGGACATGGAATTTTCTTCTCCTTTAACAGACCTTCCCCCAACAAAAGTCCTACATATGTAAACACTGTAATATAAACAAACCATTGTGCTTTTTAAATGCAAATGAGCTGAGGGCATTTAATGGTCAGTACTGCTTAGATATAATTAGTACCAAACTCCTAGACACAGGAATGCATGTCTTTGTACTCCAAAGCACCAAGTCACAAGCCTTTCCTAAATTTGGTGATTTTGGTGACATTTAAGTACTACTTGAAAGAGCAAAAGTGGAATGTCATATATTGGGCTTAGTTGCCCTTTAAAAAGTGGGATTTCATATATTGGGCTTAGTTGCCCTTTAAAAAGTGGGATGTCAGATATTGGGCTTAGTTCCCCTAAAAAAATTGTGATTTCGTATATTGGGCTTAGTTGCCCTTTAAAATGTGGGATGTCAGATATTGGGTTTAGTTGCCCTTTAAAAAGTGGGATTTCATATATTGGGTTTAGTTGCCCTTTAAAAAGTGGGATGTTATATATTGGGCTTAGTTGCCCTTTAAAAAGTGTGATCGCGTATATTGGGCTTAGTTGCCCTTTAAAAAGTGGGATTTCATATATTGGGCTTAGTTCCCCTTTAAAAAGTGTGATCTTGTATATTGGGCTTAGTTGCCCTTTAAAATGTGGGATGTCAGATATTGGGTTTAGTTGCCCTTTAAAAAGTGGGATTAACCATTAGGCTACAATAGAGCTCAATGCTAGTTATTAGAAGTTTGCACACCAGAAGGATCTCTCTCTGCAATACGTTCTTTCCTATGACGTAAGTGTTCCATGCGCCACCTGGTGTCTGTTTAAAGAATTGCAGTTTAAGAAAGCGAAGTGGAAATCTTTCTGCTTCGTCAAGGCAGCGCGAGGATCTTCATTCAGCGCGAATAGCGCGCCTATCCAGCTTAGTTACAGCGCGCCAAACGTACAAACCAGGCTGGCTGCATCTGTATATACCACCAGAGGAAGCGGACAACCAGAACCCTTGATATCCTTTTTACCATTAACATAATTTAACTCATTTAAACAAGGAATCGTGTAGCCGTAATATTTGTGCACATTAGTGAAATGATCTGCCACTTGGTCTATACTGCTGCCTGTGTGCTGAAGGTGTTAGTAGTAGACAAATAGTGACGCGCCGCTCTTGCATACTTCTTTAGTTTACTGTACTGGCACGTCAGTACGTCTATGGACACCTTCAGCCCTAAAGAAGTATGCGAGAGCAGCGCATCACTACATGCCAGTATGTGTCCACTACATGCCAGTATGTGGCCAGTATGTATGTGCCCAAATAATACTGCACTGGCTATGCGATTCCTTTTTTAAATTTAAACTTGTTTAGAGTTAAACTATGTTAATTATTACCAATTTCATAAAGGAGGCTGAGGGCCAGTTTAAATTTGAAAATGGGCCACAATTGGCCCCCAGGCCTGACTTTGGACATGCCTGCCGTAAGTAGAAGCTGCATAGCTGGGCATGTAATGTTAGCTCTGATAATGCACCCACTGATATATAATAATGACACCATTTTTAAAACTGACATTTTTGCAGAATCTCCACATCCTGCTGAGAGTGAAGAGGACCCTGATGATTCCCATAAAACCGAAGGAGCCATTCCTCTTCACGAGCCTGAGAGCTCCGAAGAAGCAGAAGATGACAACAGGGATAGTGCCAGCCCCACCACCTTCATTTGGCTTTCATTTGTAAGTACACTGTGTGGTTGTGCAATGCACAGGTGTATTCCCGTTACAAAAATAAAGCCCATTTATGACTTTAAGGGCTCTTACAAACGAGCGTTTTACCTGCGCTCCTCTGCGTTCCGTTTTTCTGCGTTCAGCCGCAGGGGAGCGCAGGAATAGACGAATTACATTTTTTCCAATGGGGCTGTACTCTCACAGGCGCGTGTAGGCGCCGAACGCCTGTGTGAGTACAGCCCCATCGGAAAAAATGTAATGCGTCTATTCCTGCGCTCCCCTGCGGCTGAACGCAGAAAAACGGAACGCAGGGGAGCGCAGGTAAAAACGCTCGTCTGTAAGAGCCCTAAGTCCTAAAGAGGGTTACACAGCAGGAGTGCTGAGGTGACTTCATGCTTAATGCTCACTTCTGAATATGTTTTATCTCTGCAGGATGCAACGGTGGAAATCCCTGTAGTCATGGACATTTCTGAGGCACTGGTGAACATTTGTGTTGCTGCAAATGTGTATGAACCACCCCAGATGTCAACTTTATTGAGTAAGTAGCCCTCTGACTTATTGAAATCAGTGATAGAGTTCATTATCTTTATTTTCTTACACAGATCCGGCAGACTATATACACAGTCTAGAAAACATATCGTTAATCCCTATATCTTTTTTATTGTTGATCCCTGGTTTTTTCTTTCTGGCAATTTCAGTACTGGTACTTTCAGGCATTTCCCATTGAAATCTAAGAAAGTGCCCAGGGCTGAAAAGTGCCACCTGAGCCATCAGCCTTAGGGTTTCCATAAATGGGGAGAATGTGAGCAGCAGTCATGTAGCATGTAGCAGATACAGTACTCTTACTCCTAATATGTTTATGAGGATTATATGGACATTCATTGCTTTTCATTTACTGCAGATGCAGAGGCTCCTGAAAGTGATGCTGGCATGTCCAGTAACATCGGACACACTCAGGAGCAGACCGACGCTGAGCCAGAGGAGGACACAGAGGATGAAGCTAATTCTATCTCTTTTAGTCTTCCATTAGATGTAAGTTCATTTTAATGATATGATTCTCTTTGTGTAGATCAGGATAATAATCACAAATTAGCATTTATACTAAAAGCACAAACATGGTATATTTAAATGAACACACCCACACCATAAAAACGTATTGCCCCACAGAAGGCACCTTATCCCTACTGTATGCATGTCACCATTTATATTTAGCATGCAACTCATTTGATTCTAGCACCCCTCACTGGTACTGCTTGTGAGCTTTCTTAAATGATAGAAAAGCTAATGAGCACCATTAGATGATTGGATTAGAATTTCTTTGCTTCAGGTTTTGTATTTGCTAAGCAGAAATGATGCACATATAGAGCTGTTGCGATTTTCATTCTGCATAATGATACACAATGCTTCTTTGTTTGCAGCTTCAGAATCCTGACACTGGCTCAGATATATATGATGGACAGGGCGCAGGAGGAGCATCATACAGGTATCTCATTTGAGGCATATTGTGTTGTTTTAGATAAGAATTCTAAGTTGTTTGTATGTTAAAAATAAATCTTGTATGAGCAAAACCCATTTTAACAATTTAATTCTGTTATATTTCAGCCCTATCAAGCTTTCTCTTACAAATTACAACCTGGGAGAAGTGTTGGGACAAGGCAGTTTTGGAAAGGTGAGCTACTCATTCCTTAATTAGCTTTCAGCTCCTACTAATTTATCCAGAGTAATTAAACTTTCTGTCTTACTGCAGGTGTTCCTGGCCGAGCACAAGGAGACCAGAGAAGTGTGCGCTATAAAGGCCCTGAAGAAGAGGCAGATAGTAAAACAGAAGGATTTGGAAAGGTCAGTGAAACAGGACAGATTAATAGTGCCCATTTCTCTCTTTTCTATTTCCATGTCAATCTAAACCCACTTTCTATTGCTTTTGGCTGCTTTTAGCATGAGTCTCAGATAATGATAATTTGATGTTTTACCCCACAGTGTCTTCAAAGAGAAGGAAATCCTGCAGACCATCAGTTGTTCTGAACACCCCTATCTGGTTTCTTTATATGGAACATTCCAGACAGACAGTCACCTCTTTTATGTCATGGAATATCTGCCTGGAGGTGACATGTTTGAGTTTGTCACATGTGGAGAACTAGAAGAACATGAGGCTATGTAAGTAGAATGGGAATAAGGAAGTGTTCACAGGGAATCAGAACTGGATTATGGGATTGTGCAACTTTTTGGGTCAGTTTCTATATCCATATAAAATGTTAATTGGATTCTAATTGTTTTTTCTATTCAGGTTTTATTCTGCATGTGTAGTGCTTGGCCTGGAGACATTACACCATCTTGGCATTGTTCATAGGTAAGCATTAATAGCAGTAAAATGATTCTTATTTCCAGAAGGAGCTGGTAACATTGCTAAGAACATTACTCTTTATGTGTAGTATTAGAAGTATAGGTATCATTGTATCATTTAAATGGCAGCAACATGTTCCTACTAGAGTTAACTGAGGTGAAAAAAAAAAAATATATATATATATATATATGTATATATATATATATATATAATATATAGCGATTGGTAGTATGGGAATGTCATTCAATGACAGTTGTTTAATGCACAGTGGGCTACTCCATATCCCTTGCTGTTTTTATATTAAATAAGGATTTTATATGTATCAAGACAATATAAAATGTACTAAACTGTTATGCACAATTTATTTTAATTCAGAGACCTTAAGCTTGAGAACTTGCTGATGGACCGGGATGGATTTGTGAAGATCGTGGATTTCGGCCTCAGCAAAAACAGTAAGTTTTAAAAACCATGCATTTGGTTTTACTGGTATAAAATCAGCTTTCAAGATCTGCAGTTTCCTTACAGTGTTTTTGTCCCCATGTTTTAGGATTTGGATACGACGATCGCACAAAGACCAAGTGTGGAACAAAGACTTACATGGCCCCCGAGATCTATATGAATATAGAATATGGCATGGCGGTTGACTGGTGGGCCCTTGGAATCGCCATATATGCTATGCTCATGTATGAGGTAAATACAATTCCTATGTCATCACCTACACTCAGAAATCCTGCTCATTGTCATAGTCTTATTTATCCAGCCTACATAGAAATGCTCATGGTGAAAAACTGGTTTAGTAACCTTAAAGCGGTGGTTCACCTTTTGGTTAACTTTTATTATAGAATGGTCCGTTCTAAGCAACTTTTCAATTGGTCTTTATTATTACATTTTTATAGTTTTTTCATTATTTTCCTTCTTCTAAATTGTTCCAGCTTTCAAATGGGGGTCACTAAAATAAACAAATGCTCTGTAAGGCTTCACATTTATTGTTATTGCTGCTTTTTATTACTCATCCATTCATGCAGGGCCTCTCCTATTCATATTCCAGTCTCTTATTCAAATCAGCGCATGGCCACTAGGTTAATTTGGACCCTAGCAACAGACTGCAGACATTACTGAATATCAAACGAAATAACTAAAAAAAACTATAAATAATAGAAAATGAAAACCAATTGCAAAGTGTCTCAGATTATCACTCTCTACATCATACTTAAGTTAACTCAATGGTGAACAACTCCTTTAAGCATAACTTCTCATACTCTCAGAATGAATACTATAGCATTGATGTTGGCACCTAATTTGACATTGTGATATGTATCTCAGAAAATGTGTTTACTAAATAAATAATTGTTTTCTATTGCAGTTACCATTCGACAACGAAGATCCGTTTGAGCTAGCAGAGAGCATCCTCTATGATGAGTTAGAGTTGCCAGAACATCTATCAGAGGATGTTTGTGAATTAATAAATGAAGTAAGTTGTCCCCAACACATCAGTAATCAGGAATGTGCTTTACTGGGTTATTATACATAAGGGGTTACATTATGTTTATGTAGTAACCATCTTAAAATGTGTATTTTGTTGTTAAGCCCATGTTGTCCCAATGGTCAAGATGTGAAACAATGAATACCCACTTGAGAAGGTGGGGGGTTATAATAACTGCTCACCCCCTGTATACAGAACTTGGGCTGATAGAAGAGAAGCAGCTAATGGGTGTAAAAATCTGAGCTTCATACTAAAGCCTTATGTAGTCTCTTTTTTCTGCCCAACCAGTGGGCTACTTGCTCTATAAGTCTACAGGACTCTGTAAGACTGCTAGTATTAATTGGATGGATCATTTATTCTTTTCTTTTCTTAAAAGTTAGTCATTTCATTTTAGAATATAAGACAGATACCAGCATTAACGTACATTAATCATGTTATAAAAATGATTTGTGTGTCTAATTTTTTAATATTTGTGTTTTTGCAGCTCTTAGAGAAGGATCCAGAATTTCGCCTGGGATCTGGTGAAACTGGTGCTGACATGGTTAAAGAGCACCCCTTCTTTAGAGTAAGTTTCTTTTGTACTTATCTTGAATTACAGACAGAAATATGTTAATAATTACCGTACTAATAAATCCTCAATGTTGCATTGTTTTATATAAATTTCTGCATCCTCTATATTCATTATAATCAATTGTTCCACCAATTCTAGAAGTTTTTGAAATAGACACTCATTGCATAATATGACCTTTCTTTCAGGATATGGACTGGAAAAAACTTGAAAACAGAAGAGTAAGGCCTCCATTTGTGCCAGCCAACCAAGGAAATTTGGAGAGCCTTAGGCAACCTGAATGCCGAGCTCCAGCATTGACACTTCCATCTATAGAGATACCATCGGAGCATCAAGAGGCATTCAGAGAATTTGATTTTACACCTGAATAAACATCAAATTAAAGGAGAAGGAAACCCCCTGGGCGTAAAAATCCCTCCCTCCTCCACCCTGGCCTACCTGTCCCCCAGGGCAAATGCCCCTAACTTGTTACTCACCTCTCTGCGCAGGTCCTGTCCACGGAGCTCACAGACGCCATCTTCTCCCAAGCGATCTTCTTCCTGGATTAATCAGCATCTTCTGGCGCATGCGCAGTAGGAGCATTTACCGGTACGGATCTACTGCGCATGCGCCGAATGTCACGAAATCGGAAAACTTTGTGACTTTTGGCGCATGCGCAGTATATCCGTACCGTAAATGCTCCTACTGCGCATGCGCCAAAAACGCCGGTCAAAGCAGGAAGAAGACCGTTTGGGAGAAGATGGTGCCTGTTAACTCCGTGGACAGGACCTGCACAGAGGGGTGAGTAACAAGTTAGGGGCATTTGCCCAGCAGGACAGGTAGGCCAGGGGGAGGAGGGAGGGGGGCAACACAGGGGAGGGTTTTTGCGGCCAGGGAATTTCCTTCTCCTTTAAAAGGACGGAATGGACGGGGAAGGTGGTGGGCCAGTCCATATCAATCTGAGAAGTGCCAGCCATATAATGGAAATATCAGGTCTCCCATCTCAGCAAGGTTAATAATATAAACTTCTAGATTTTGCAGGTTAATTCAAAATAAACAATCAAGTAAAATCTGCCACCAAGGTAAGAAACAATTCAATTCTATACCCACAATTTCCAATAGGCCCTCCCTCACATTTGTTTTATTTACTTTCTGGGGAGGCTGCAGTTTGGAAGATGTCAAGAAGAAGATATCAAGATGCACCTTGGAAGATGTCAAGAAGAAGCAATTGAAGATGGATTCAATCTTTCACCCACGATGAGGTATGAAAAGTATATTTAATCCTTCAACTGTTTTTTTTTTCCTGCCCAAAAAACAGCAATGCATAATGTATGACAATGATATCCCTTTAACAGATAGAATATGTATATAACAAAATCACCTAGAATATAAAACAACACTTTTTATTCGATCAACTCATGCGTTTACTTGCTCTTTTTGCAGATGTGAGACGGAGCGAGGAAAACCAGTTCAGCGAGAAATAATGTGGTCTCTATATGAAAAAGCTCTATTTGGAACCGGTCAAGAAAGAAGCTGCTGCCATTCCTGCCAAGCACCGGCAGGTGTTACTAACATACTGTAATACTAAGAGACTCCATACTGTGCATGTAATGTTAATTTTATGAATAATAACAAATAAAATGTGTTTTAAAAAAAGAAATTATTGTTGTATTTATTAGGGATGTTTGACAATGCACAGTAGACATCAAAACCAGTACAAAGTGTCTGCCAAGCTCCAAACAGGGGCAGAAGAGATGCCAATAGATTTGCAGGCCTTGATGTTGCTACGGTTCAGAGGAAATGCAAGTGTCAAAGTAGGGATTGGAGGCCACAAGATTTGGTTATTGGGATCTTGGTTATTGGGAAATCCTTGTATCCAGGACTTGGTTTGTTTTTTTTCTTTTTCATAGGATTTGGGTTTGGCTGAACCTGTAAAATCAAGTAACTTTTTAAAGCACTGAACTGAATGAGCTTCTATTAACAAACAATATTAGTATTCTGTTTAAGTACAGTACTCAGACCAATCAAATTATAGATCTGGTACATCCCCACTTACTTCTAAGATTGCCAGGGGATATACCAATATGGAAGGTTGACCTTCGGAATTTTGGGTTGGGCATTATTTATTTTATTGACCAGATATTAATGTGGTGAGGTGAATAGTGGGCCCTGGAGTTTGAGTTGGCTGCTTGAGTCTGGAGGGACTGAGTTGGTTGCTTTTAATTGGGTGGTTCACTTGTCAGTTAACATTTATTATGGCATTGAATGACTAATGCTAAACATCATTTCAATTGGCCTTAATTTTTTCTGACTTACCAGCTTTCAAATGAGGGTCATGCACCCCATCTAAAAACAAACGCTCTGTTATTGCTACATTATTATTCATATTTCTCTTAAGGCCTTTCATATTCATTTTCAGTGTCTTATTCAAATTAATTCATGTTGCTAGGGTAATATGGACACTAGCAACCAGATTGCTGAAATTGCTAGAAAATTAAATAACTCAAAACCTTCAAATAATAGTAAATGAAAACCAATTGTCTCAGAATATCACTCACTATATTATATTAAAAGTTAATTTACAGGTGAACAACCCCTTTAATGGCTTGTGTCTAGACAGCTTACACATAAACAGCAGATATTTGGAGAGAGATAGACAGTGATATTTGGTATATTTGGAACTGTGCCTATAACTGCTTATCCAATATACTGTAACTGGCTAAATGAGTATTTCAATATCACTCTGCCCTACCATCTTTCTGTACATAAGGCTGATCCCAGCAGGAGTCACATTGCACAGCTGCTTAAGCTGCAGGGAACTGAGGGCTTCCCTATACAGAGGTCAACATGGTCAAAAAAAAATATTTAAAAAAGGCATCAAGAAAAACAAACAAAAGACTGGACACCACTAGTAAAAGTAGATTGAATACGTCAGATACACAGTAGTTAGCAGGGCTGTGATTGGGCAGCTGCTCAGGAAGGGTAACTACAAGCACATGATGGTTCCTGGGAAATATAATGATTTCATATACCCTAATAAGGCTTCTGTGCATTCTAGTATCTTATTTAACATGTCGTTACTGCAGAACAACAGGTTAGTGAATGAATCATAAGGGCAACCTGTAAATTACCCACCGTTGCCCAGGATCCCCAATTAACTGACAGATATTGGCATTTACATGGCTTTTTTAGCAGGAAAAATATGAGCATCAGTGGGTAGTTTAAAACGATAGACAAAAGGTTCCTGTACAAAGTGTCTCCAGTTTTGTTCTGGCAGGACATTGAATGATTGAATGATTTTATGCATTTTCTGAAGTAAAAGCTTCCCAACAGCAAGTAAAATGATTCAAGCTTTCATGTACATACACTCACTTAAAGGGAATTTTAGCACTATTGATTATCAGAATTAAACCTCTGTTTCCTCATGTAGTACAGCTGCAAACTATAAGTGCAGAGCTAAAGGTACATCTGCCCATTTTGGGTATTGGTATCGGTGTTTCCCATTGTCCATGTACATTGAAGGTGCACAGCCATGCCCCCATCTAGGAACACATCGTACCCTGAATATTTATACAGAAGCTGAGAAACACCCATGTGGGCATGCATAGCCTTACCGTATACACTGAACATTCCCATTTCCACCTATAGGGAGAATGTAGCCAATACCTCCCTGTGCCACAGTATTGTCTGGACATCCCAATGATCTGTGCACAGCAAAGCTACACACCCAATGTTACAGAAGTGACATAATTGCCATGCCTTTAATATAATGATTTTCATTGGTTGAAATAAAAATGTACATGCCTAGAGGAGAAAATGTTGCAAAAAAAAATATTGCTCTCCTAGAAAGCAAATACTGTCCAGTTCCATAGGTAGTGTCACCCAGATTCCCTCTGCATAATGGGAAGCAAAGGGAAAAGCCTGCAGCTTCTATAAGAAATGAGTCTCATTTTCTGCTTGATTATTTCTGATGAAATTAAGTACAGCTGCCCAGAACCCACTGAGCATGTGCAGTGCCAATTAAACTCAAAAGATAGCCTAACAAGATCCCAGATGGTGACCTTCTGTGGACAAGGCCTGGATCAGTACTGTTACAGGGCTGCTGCAGGACCTCCCTGCTAGTAATTTCAGTATAAAAAAATACATTATTACTATTATTCATTTGTAGGCTTCAGTTCTCCTTTAAAAGCCATCAAAAAGAGGCTGATCTCCCATGGAAATCTGGTTGCCTGCCCAAAGCCACAGGGTTTAAAGCTCACCAAATCAACAAAGGAAACCTTTCCATTATTATTGTAGTTTCTAAATTCTAATGACAGCCAATTGGCCACACGGGTCAGTTTTCTGGATACTAGAACATTTGTGCACTCCATACATAATCATCCATGGGACACAAATGCTCTAGTATCCAGAAAACTGACCCTTGAGGGCTTATTACACTGGTATTGCACTGATTTGAACCATGGCATCAGCTTATCAACTTTGGTGGAGTTGCACTAGAAGTTCATGGGCTAAATGAATCTTTAGGGGAGGACAGACGTACAGAAAGGATCATGTAGTGTGGGGGGAGCAGGGATGGGGGACTGTATAGGGCAGTGGGTAGGGGGTTTTATTTTTGGGGGTTAAGTTCTCCTTTAACAGCCCCACTTGCAGTGTCATTTATAAAATCATGGGATTGCCATTAAGAACACATATACTGAATGTAATGTAGTGGAATGTATGTAATGGGCACTCGTTCATTTCTTCTGTCATTTCCATTTTCATGGTTTCTGCATGGTTTGGAGGGTTTTCTGTGGGTGCATTTTTTTGTTTACTGCCTACATTGTCTCAGAAATAAATACAGTCATTAGCACGCCTTTATACGTTTAGCATTTTCTTTAACTCAGGTGAAAACAGAAGCAGGCTCACATATTGTATGTATTAAAAGTGCCTTTCATAAAATCTTATTGCCTGACATGTTTTGCCCTAAGAGCACAGAACAGCAGCTTAATATTGATTCCCTTGTGAGAAGTAACAATAGGCACACTATATCAGTCTGGCCAGGGGGTTCTGGTTGGAATGAAAGGGACATACCATATAAGTCATGCAGGTGGGGGGGGCATACAGGAGCTGTACAGGGGGGAGGGTGAGAGTTCACAGAGATCCATTCCAGTCCCAGTCTAATGATACTTTGTACATGTGACAATGTAAATGCCTTGTCAGTCCTACATGTATACTTTTACATTCTGGATAATAGGGCCCATGACTGTACTAGTAATGATGTACTGTATCCAGTGCTCTATCAAAGCCTATTTTGCACAATGGGCACTAAGGAACCTTGCACTTTGCCAGTGATAAAAGACTGGCATGATCTTTATCAAATATGGAAATGGGGAAACACATGGTGGATTATTACAACTAACATAATAAGAAGTCTCAGGAACAAAAGCTTGGAAATGGTTTATTATTCAAGGGATGCAGATTTGCAGAATATTGGGGAAGTCTGTCACCTCCTAGTCCATGCTATAGTGAGAATATAATATATATAGTTATGGGATCCATTATATGGAAACCCATTATGCAGAAAACTAAGATTTAATTCTTATTGGAAGCACAGCCAGCCTATTGGGTATATTTAATGTTTACATGATTTTCTAGTAGACTTAAGATATGAGGATTTATGGAAAGATCCGTTATCTGGAAAGCCCCAGGTCCCGAGCATTCTCGTAATAAATTTAGTTAGTTTAGTAAATGTTTGTGGGCCCATCTTTGAAGCATAATGTCTATATCAGGGGTCCCCAACCTTTTTTTACCCGTGAGCCACATTCAAAAATAAAGAGTTGAGGAGCACCACAGGCATGCAAAAACTTCCTGGGGTGCCAAATAAGGACTATAATTGGCTATTTGATGGCCCCTATGTCAGCTGGAAGCCTACAGGAGGCTCTGTTTGGCAGTACATCTGTTTTTTATGCAACCAAAACTTGCCTCCTAGCCTGGAATTCAAAAATAAGTACCTCCTTTGATGTCACTAGGAGCAACATCCAAAGGGTTAGTGAGCAAAATGTTGCTCGCGAGCTACTGGTTGGGGATCACTGGTCTATATAATCCAAATCCTTTTTTGATTTTTAAGAATATAAAATATTTTGCACCTGTTTTCAGTGTTGTGGGGCTAATTATAGGTTATCACCCCAACGTCTAATTGGCCACAAAAAGCAAAGAATCAAAAGGTTTTATTCAATTATCCCTTGTGTTATTTGGCGTGCCCTGTATGAGAAAAGGCTGGGCAGGAGCTTGTGTGGGAGCAATATATTTTATGAATGGTGTCAATACATGGCCAATGCATGGTCTATTTTTGCACTTTATAATGAACCCTTTGGTCTCTGAACTATTATAAAAGTGGGTGCTATAACCCTGGGTGATTGAATCCAGCTCTAATACAAAATATGTATATATTTATAAAAATATGTTAAGGCAATAGAGATTTGCAGGGCTATAACTACAGGTCATAGTGAGGGACTGAGAGATAAGAGAACTGTAACAAGATGGTCTGGGATCTGTTATCCTGAATGCTTAGGACCTGGGGTTTTTCAAATAAAGGATCTTTTTCAAATAGAGGATCTTTCCTTTATACGGATCACTGTGCCTTAATGAAGAGACTTGGTCTCTGAGGAAGTGCGTAGACAAGAAACGCGTCAGACCTCGGACACTTGTTTCTATATCAAATGTATTAAATAAAATATATATCCTTTTAACTTGAACTTTTGAGTTGGCGATATCTCACAAACTGCAGGCTTTCGACAATTCAAAATTATACTTAAGCAATTATTATATTATCTATATACTGTACTGTATATATCAATAATTCAATAAATTATTAATACAGAAGATTAAAAATTAATTCCCCCCAGAAACAATGGTTTCCCTAGCAGTAGCCCGAAAAAGTGTCCAGGCTGCTAAAATACTAGTGGCAACCCTTAATTCTGATCTGATCATTTGCAGTTTATTCCATAACAGAAAATTTTTCACTGTTCAAGAAGTGATCTGAATGTGTGTAATGGACAATTCTAAGCAGCTTATCAACTGGTTGTCACTAGTTGCTTTTTAAAGTTTTTAAATGATTTGCCTTCTTCTTACTCTTTCCAGCTTTCAAATATCACTAATGAAATATAAAAACAGATCTGTAAGGCTACAAATGAATTGTTATTACTACTTTTTATTACTCCTCTTTCTGTTCAGGCCCTATCCTGTTCATATTCCAGTCTCTTATTAAAATCAATCCATTGTTGCTAGGGTAATTTGGACACTAGCAACCAAATTGCAAACTGGACAGCTGATGGATAAAATGCTAAATAGCTCAAAAACCACAAATATAAACCAATTGTAAGTTGTCTTACAATATTGTTCTTTCCATAACACTAAAAGTTAGCTCAAAAGTGAACAACTCCTTAAATGTATAATTCACAGATGGCAGAACATTTCTTTTCATAGAGAAATGGGAGCATGTGTGCGTGTGTGTCAAGTGTGAAACCTTCTTCAGCTGTTCATTTACACTCATATACACCTCACACACCTATAATACACACACCTATAAATAGTTGATTCAAGTACATACTGTATAATTATTGGAATATTCTTTAATATAACAAACTAATGGTGACTTTGGGTCCCTGTCTGCCATGCTTTTTTAATAGCAGAACACCAAAAAAACTCCTTAACTGCCTCCTAGAGTACTAAAAATGTGATGGACCAACCCAGATTCCCTCATTGCCATTGTTCTTAGATGGTGATTCTATATCCATTTTATAAACTGTATACATTTGCCGCATGCCTTCTTTTATACAGGATACATCTTGTAATGCTCGACACATGTTTAAAGGAGAATTCAACCCTGTGGGAAAAAAACCCCGTACCCCCACCCCAGGTAGACCTCCCTCCCTCCTCCCCCCAGGCTAACTATCCCCCTTGGGAAATGCCCCATATTTTATACTTACTCCTTGGTGCAGATTCTGCCAGCGGAGTTCCACACATCCATCTTCCGGGTCCTCAGTAAGCTAACTGAGAGATCGGTATGTCGGTGCATGTGCAGTTGGAGCAATTTGCTGGTTCTCGACAACTGCGCATGTGGCGAAATTAACGGAGATTGCTGATCTCCCAGTCAGCTTACTGAGGAACCAGAAGATAGATGCGTGGAACTCCGCTGGCAGAATCTGCACCGGGGGGTAAGTATAAAGTATGGGGCATCTCCCCAGGGGGAAGACAGGTGGGGGGGAGGAGGGAGGGGGGGTCTACCTGGGGTGGGGGAACGGGGTTTTTTTCCCACAGGGTTGAATTCTCCTTTAAAGGTCAAATTCACCTTACAGTTAGGTTGCCACCTTTTCTGCAAAAAAATACCGGCCTTCTTATATATGTATCTTTTATTCCTATTAATAACATTGGGATCAGCCAACATTTTTAGCCGGCCAGGCTGGTAAAATACCGGCTAGGTGGCCGAAGAAAAAAAAAGCACCAGTGCTGTACAATTTATACATTAAATCAGTGATCCCCAACCAGTGGCTCATAAGCAACATGTTGCTCTCAGTGGCCGCCAAGCTGGTGCTTCATTGGGAATTCCTGGCTTAAAGTCAAGCATTTAAAAAAACAGGTGTACTGCCAAACAGAGCCTCCAGTAGCCTGCAAGTCCACATAGAGGCTACTAATACCCAATCACATCCCTTATTTGGAAACCCCAGGTACTTTTTGCATGCTTCTGTTGCTCTCCAACATCATTGTATACTTGAATGTAGCTCAGGAGTAAGTGTAAGAAAGGTTGGGGACCCCTGATGTATCAGGTCTGAGAACCAGAATGACGTCAAGGCACTGGTAGGCAAAGGGTTAAAATCCCATTGGGGAGCCCCCTTATGCCTTATAATCAAAATGATTATGGCCTTAGTTATTACATATGCATCAGTAATACTAATTGATTGGGTGGTTTGTATTTATTAAGCTTGTATGACTAGTAGGCTAAATTCAATTGAACTCCCTGCATTTTGAGTCATGGCAGACACGTGTTCATACAAGTGGTTCTTTGCTATTCAGATAACACATTTTAAGTATACTTGCCCTGATTCAGGTGGATATTTAGACGGTATCGATAGATTTGCAGCACTACACAAAGATCTGCTTTATACTGTACAGTGGTTAATGGCATACAATACCACAGACCACTGACCCTTGTAGGGGAATGTAGGGCATTTAATATGTTTCTCTGACAGAATGTGACATGGGGTGACCCTTGCCCTGTAGGAGGGAGGAATTCTCTCAATGCTTTTGTGATATTATAGGACATCCTTCAATAAAAAGGGTGAAATCATCAGGAGCTTGACTATTCGTGCTCCACCTGAGTGGCAGATGGTAGTGCTGAGGTCCAGAGGCAGGACATTCTATCCTTTGATGTGTCCTATCTTATTTGAGTTTCAAGTTGGTATGTTAAATGTATTGTTGTCTCTTCTGCTACTGAATGATAACATGATTCCCAGCATTGTCACTTCAAAGAATAATTTGCCGTCATTATACTAAATTCTGTTATTCAATAAACTTCCTGTTTATGATTAAGAATCACTGGCACCTGGGTGACCAGGGTTGAGGGCAAGTTGAGGTTAAAGTACAGTGACCTCTGTTTAGAGTTAGGGAGAGTACATCTGTGCATGTACAAATAGTGTTCCAGTAATAGTCATAAACCCTGTACTAGCCCAAAGCAACCACTGAATGTTAGCTTTTAAAACAAGTGGCCCAATAAATGCCAAGTGCTGATTGTTTTCTTTGGGTCTTTATCCACTCACACTGAGCTACAATCACTTGCCTATAAATTAATGGATAACTTGTACATCTCAGCCTAAGTCAGCAGTCATGAGAAAAGTGCACTCAGACAGCTTTAATCAGATACATATACAGAATACTTTGTGTTGTGGTGAAGAATTTAGCTGTTTATTAAGGCTAGGGACAACATTCTGCCATGAGTCTCCAGTTACACAAGCTGTGCACAACTGAACTAGTGACTTGCATATTTTTCATGGTGAAAACAATGAGGATAGAACCAATACTAAAGGGGTTATTCATAAAAATCCGAAAATATCTAATTCATTTTCTGAAATCCGCATGTGTTATTTCCCCTTATTTATCAATACATTTTCCAGTTGGAAAAAAAATGAAAAAATCTTGAAAAAATTTCAGATTTTCTTTCCAGATTTTTGCCTAAAAACCACAAAATCTTCAGAATATTGCACGAAACCCAGCACAGATCGGGATATCTTTGGGACTTCTCTCACTGACTTATATACAACCTTGGCAGATCTTGGATTCAGACTTTTTCCGACTTTAATATCGGGGTACATTAAATCCTGAAAAATATGATGTTTTTTTTTACTAAAAATTCAGATTTTATAGTAAAAAAAACATTTGGAATTCGGACTTAAATAAATAACCCCCTTAATAAATATTTGGCGGGTATTCTGCAGTTAAGGGATACTTAGGTCACATAATTACCCCCATTTGTTAATGACTTACTTTTGATTTCATATGTATTTATTTGTAACACAGCAAATGTGCCTGTTCTGCATCAGCTAGCATTCTTATCTCATATCTCATTTATATTGCTGCCATACGGCAAGACAAGACTGCAATTTTTCTTGCTATAACGGAAGTATAAATAATTATAAGTACACAAATAACACAGCTATAAAGTTTAAAGATTATTAGATATTTGTTTAGGAATAAGTAAGCATGTTTTATTCTGCCAATAGTAAACTTGTGACAGAGATGACACATATACACAAAGCTGTAACACCTCTTTCCTCATAGGGATAAACTACTCATATGACATCTTCATATGCCTTAGAATCAGTTTCCACAAACCAGGTATTTCATTTGTCTTTACTTTTACAGACAATTCGCATGAGTTGTTTAAGCAAAAATAAATATCACATTGAAACACACCTTTAATAACTACAAACAAAATATACATTACCGATATATCACAATATGGAATTCAACAAAATACAAAAAGGCTAATGAAAAGGTTTTCTGAATAATTCGATTTCTCATCAGTGTACAAAGGGGAAAGAAGAGTGAGAGACAAAATCATTCTGTTCTCCCACTTACCCCTTAAGAGGGAGAGGGGGACAAAAAACAAACCTTAGGAACACATGCCTGACAAACACACTTATACTGAAAAAAAAGAGAACTTAGTCCTATTAACACATACAGACATATGAAAAAGTTTGGGAAAACTTTTAATTCTTTGGAGTTTTATTTATCATTGGCTGAGCTTTCAAAATAGCAATTTCCTTTTAATATATAACATGCCTTATGGAAACAGTAGTATTTCAGCAGTAACATAAAGTTTATTGGATTAACAGAAAATATGCAATATGCATCACAACAAAATTAGGTGCATAAATGTGGGCACCCCAACAGAGATATTACATCAATACTTAGTTGAGCCTCCTTTTGCAACTGTAACAGCATCTAGATGCCTCCTATAGCCTTTGATGAGTGGATTCTGGATGCCGGTATTTTTGATCATTCGTCCATACAAAATCTCTCCAGTTCAGTTAAATTTGATGGCTGCCAAGAACGGACAGCCTGCTTCAAATCATCCCATAGATTTTCCATGATATTCAAGTCCGGGATATTGTTTAGGGTCATTGTCTCGTTGGAATATCCAACCCCTGTGTAACTTCGACTTTGTGACTGATGTTTAAACATTATCCTGAAGAATTTATTGATATTGGGTTGAATTCATCTGACCTTCTACTTGAACAAGGGCCCAGTCCCTGAACTACACAGCCCCACAGCATGATTGTCTTGGAATGCAGCGTTCCTCTTCCACCATACAAAGCACTTTTTGTTATGATCAAATAACTACATTTTCAGTCCAAAGCATTTTGTTCCAAAATGACAATGGCTTGTCTAAATGAGCTTTTGCATACAACAAGCGACTCTGTTTGTGGTGTTAGTGCAGAGTCTTTCACATCCCCCTGCCATACAGATGTTCTTTGTGCAAATTGCGCTGAATTTTAGAATGATGTACAGATACACCATCTGCAGCAGGATGTTCTTGCAGGTCTTTGAAGGTGATCTTTGGGTTGTCTGTAACCATTCTCATAATCCTCCGCATACAGTATGCCGCTACTGTATTTTTCTTGGCCTGCCAGACCTAGATTTTACAGCAACTGTGCCTGTGGCTTTCCATTTCCTGATTACATTCCTTACAGTTGAAACTGACAGTTTAAACCTCTGAGATAGCTTTTTGTAGCCTTCCCTAAACCATGATACTGAACAATCTTTGTTTTCAGATCTTTTGAGAGTTGCTTTGAGGAACTCATGCTGTCACTTTTCAGAGGAGAGTCAAACAGAAGCACAACTTGCAATTGGCGCTGAATTGTAGAGCGGTGTACAGATACACCATCTGCAGCAAGATGTTCTTGCGGATCTTTGGAGGTGTTCTTTTGGTTGTCTGTAACCATATGCCGCTCCTGTATTTTTCTTGGCCTGCCAGACCTGGGTTTTACAGCAACTGTGCCTGTGGCCTTCCATTTCCTGATTACATTCCTTACAGTTGAAACTGACAGTTTAAACCTCTGAGATAGTATTTTGTAGCCTTCCCCTAAACGATGATACCGAACAATCTTTGTTTTCAGATCTTTTGAGAGTTGCTTTGAGGATCCCATGCTGTCACTCTTCAGAGGAGAGTCAGAAGCACAACTTAAAATTGGCCAGCTTAAATACCTTTTCTCATGATTGGACACACCTGCCCTTCAGTTGTTTTAAGAAAGAAAAAAGTGCAGTTTCTGTTCAATCAAACTTTCCCTTTGTTTCCTTTTGTTGCAGCTTCTGGATTAGCTCCAGTATATTCATTTGGAGCATCAGTTCCTAGGAGAACAGAAAAAGAAAATGTTAAAACTGCAGCAGCCTCAGTCCCCCACCCAACAAATATACTGGATTAACCCACAACTAAATAAGAGGGATTCCTAATGAAGTGCCTTAAAAGTCACTCCATGATTTCTGTATAATCTGTAAAAAGTGGAAGGTTGTGAACCCTTTAAAATCTATAATTGAAGAATAGAATAGAAAATGGAGCATTAAAAAGTTACAAAAACAATAAATGTGTAGCCTTACAGAGTATTTGTTTCCAATGGGGTCAGTGAACCCCATTTGGAAGCTGGAAAGATTCTGAATTATTAAAATAATTAAAAAATACAGCCTCCAACAGTTCCTAGATATTAGCTACAAATCCCATTGTCTGGCTTTTTTGCTTTATAGGATTACTGTGTTATATTCAGGGAAAACATTTTAAATGAACAGAAAGTTTAACACTTTGGGCGCCTAAGCACTATAATATTGTGCTGACCTTTGTTGCCAGTAAACTTGAAACTTGGCTACAGCATGAAAATGAGTGCAAAGTGCTAAAATGCATGCAAAACTATGCAGCAAGTCACATGTATCTACTGTATATCTGAACTCATGGCCAGTAAGCATGTGCCCCTTCAATCTACTTTCAATTACACAATGAATCAATGGATTCCTGGAATTACTATCAGCCTGCACCTGGCATTAAGGGCTGAACTCCACAAGGCGATCTGGACCAAATCGTGACGGATGATGATACACATGCAACATGTATCTGTATCCATGTATCCAAATGTGAACGGCCGCAAGCTGCGTCTTTATCTGACAGTCGGATACATGTAGTTTGTACCTGCGATTTCATGATCAGTCCCATTTAATTCTGCCTGTCCGAAACTTTACATGTGTGTCATCGTCTGGCGACAAATTGGTCTGGATTGCCTTGTGGAGTTCAGCCCTTCAGGAAAAGTTCAGTGACAATATAAAAACTAGGTAAATAGATAGGCTGTGCAAAATAAAAAAAAATTCTAATATAGTTAGTTAGCCAAAAATGTAAATGTATAGGCTGGAGTGTGCGGATGTCTGACATAACAGAACAGAAGACTACTTCCTGTTTTTCCTGTATGGGGGGCCACATGGGACATATCTGTTCAGTGAGTTTGCAATTGGTCCTTATCATGCAGCTCAGCCTCAAAAGAAAACAGTTATGAACCATGTGCCCCCCTCAAGTCTCTGACTTGATAATGACTGGCAGCCCCAGTGGGCAGAATATGGCACACCAATGAGCATAGGGCAGGCAGAGTATGACACACACAGGTAGCATAAGGAAGGCAGAGTGTGGCACACATAGGGAGCATAGCGCAGACAGAGTATGGCACACACATGGAGCATAGCGCAGACAGAGTTTGGCACACACATGGAGTATAGCGCAGAGAGAGTATGGCACACACAGGGGGCATAGGGCAGGCAAAGTATGTAACACACAGGGAGCATAGGCCAGGCAGAATACGGCACACACAAGGAGTATAGGGCAGGCAGAATATGTGTCTACATGGGTTTGTTTGTATGTGCAGAGGCATGCAATTTTGAATTTAAAATGTTTTTCCATTACTGATTTTTTTTATTACATTTCCCCTTGCAAACTGACAAATACACCCTGTGCATACAGTCGCCAATTTGTGTGCCTGCTTCATCTTCTTCTCATTCATTTACCAAGTAGACCACGTAGTGGGTATGGGGCCTTGGGCTAGAATGTATATTTGGCTCCAGAAGATGCTGTTTTTTTTTTTTTTTAGTTTAGAGTCATAACTAGTACATCATGTGGCAATACAGAGGGCAAATAACAGTGAGCTATCTTTGGGAGCATCAGTAAACTCGCTGTGCAGAAACGTAAAATATTTCCAGGCAAAATGCTTAAAAAAAAAAAAGTCTAAATGGGGGGGATACCATCAGAGTTCTTGTAGTTCATACCAGGCAACCTGACAACTGAAACTAAAAACTATCTGGAGAAGTTGCCATACAGCTGGCCATCTGAAACAATATAAATGCTGAGCTTGCACTTGTGTTGAAACTCATCACTGGACACCAATTCACCACTCCGCATCTGTAAATATGGATACAGGCAAAAGGGCTCTCCAGAGCCAGTGTAAAAAAACAGGTTTAAAAAAATTATTACAAAATTTACTAAAACACAGTGTTGTCCCAAGTCATGACCCGGGATTGAGAAACATTGATCTATAAATCTATACTTACCGTATATACTCGTGTATAAGCCGACCCGTGTATAAGCCGAGGTACCTAATTTACCTAAGAAAACTGGAAAAATGTATTGACTCGTGTATAAGCCTAGGGGCCCCATGTCAGATTTCAAAATGTGAATATCGAGACATAAAAGTCAGCTCATTTTTACATTTAAAAGAAATGATTTAACAGATAAAATCATATTGAGAAGTTTGTAGACAATTTTGAGAAAAAGGAGTAACAAAAACTATGGAACAGAAAACTATGGAATCAGAGGCTGCACACTACCTCCCCACCACCCGCACGGGGCCCCCAGCCACAAATTCCCCTCTGTCCCCCTTCTCCCCAGTGCTTACCTTCTTCATGGGTATTACAGCTGCTATTGAGTGGGGGAGGTCAGGAAGGAGTGAAGGCAAGAAGCAGCTCTGCCAGCCGCAGGAGTGGATCTGGGCTGACGAGGCCCTGGGGGCCCACCTAATGTTCCCTCTTATTCCTTCTGCTATACGCTCCTTCCGCGGCCCAGCAGGACTGTCTGTGACTGACTGTCACAGACAGTCCTGCTGGGGCCGCGGAAGGAGCGTATTACGGTATGACCCGCGTATAAGCCGAGGTTGAGTTTTTCAGCACATTTTGGGTGCTGAAAAACTCGGCTTATACGCGAGTATATACGGTAAATCAGGTTTTGGATCTGGTTAGTTTATGGCACCAAAACACACAGTAACATAATTACTAGGGATGCACTGAATCCAGGATTTGCCCTTTTTTTGCCCAAACCGAATCCTTAAAATTATGTGACTTTTCATTAGACATATAAGGAAATCACGATTTATATTCCACAAGTGTAGCTCACAATTTATTTCCTTGCAGTTGCAAATTAGGGTTCGGCTTCAGTCGAATTTTCATGTAAGATTCTAGATTCAGCTGAATTCCAAATTAATGGATGCAGTGGTGCTACTCTAGTAACTAAAGCCCCAGAATATGCACTACTACTGCGAAAAAGAAAAATTAATATAAGCGTCAACATCCTGAAATAAGAAACGGTCTAAATACAATCAATTAAAAATTCTGTACATTTTCTGAAATAATCAAGTTTATCTTCACTATTACTCTCTCAGCATCTGTTTCTCTTCATACTTTCTTCATGCAGGAGTTGGGTGTCAGATTTTCATTGACAGTTAGATCCAATATATCTTATAGGGGGGTTCCTTTTGTCTAGAATATGTATTATAGCTCACTCTATTAAAATCACCAGAAATCCTGTCTCTCTACATGCAGAATTTGTGCAAAAGGTAGTTATTTTGTTAGATGTTTGTTTGAGCTCTAATTCATCTGCTAGGAAAGGGACCTCCCCTTCCCCTATAAGATATATTGGATCTGACACCCAACTCCTGCATGAAGACAGAATGAAGAGAAATATGCTGAGAGAGGAATAGTGAACAAAAACTTGATTATTTTAGAAACAATGTAGAATATTTAATTGATTGTATTTAAACCGTTTCTTATTTCAGTATGCTAAAGCTTATATTAAATTTTAATTTTTTATCATAGTTCCCCTTTTACTGAAAGGCTACTAAGACTGCACTGTGGTATCCCTGGTAGGCCCCATGGTGGGAGTTGGGGGTGCAGGGAATGGGGACCCAAAGCAGCCAAGAAAAAGCTGCTTATAAATACTTAAGTGGCAATAAAGCTTAGCAATCAATGCAGCAGTGATGACAACCTATCTTACATCTATAAATGGTATCAGTACATCCTCCCCAGCTGATATTCCAAATATCCTCAAATGACAGGGAAAGGGTTACAAACATCTAATCCTGTGATTGCTGGCGTAGCAAGATACGCTGTTAACATGAAGCAGGACAGTTAGCTTGCAGACATCTATACAATGAATAAAGTTTCTAAAGTATAATTCATACTCTGCTGACATGTGACTATAAGAGAGAAGTACAAAGATAATGATTATGTGTATAATGGAAATGTATAAATGGAAATGTCACAACCACTACAACTGCATACTTATCCATCCTTTACTAATTTGGTTCAAGTTGTACAATTATGCCATAAGGGCAGTGGTGAATGATGGATAAATACTTGTATAAAGGCTTCAAGACAAGAGTGGGGGGGGCCGTGACAGACCGGGATGCCAGTGGCTCACCAGAAAACCTTAAACCATGGGCATAAGTGGTAATGACCATGAAACAAGCCGAATAGTTAGAAGTAGGAGGGACCACTGACATGTGGGCCCACTGGGAGTTTTCCTAGTATCACAGTGGATCAGTCCTACACTGATTGGGGCAACTTGGGCTGCTTTGGATTTACACTTCTTTAAGAGGATTTCCATCCCATAAACGTTTTTTTTGCATAATGAAAGAAATTGCATCTATTATTGAAAGCGGTATCTTCTTGGCTGTTGTCTATTGTTTCTATTGTTCTGACTCCCTATAAAATAAACAGGAAAACAGCCCTTCGCTACATTGTTTCAAGAGTCAGACTCGGAGAGGAAAAAAACAAGTACTGTCTTCAATAGCGCTTACAATCCAATAAAAGTTTTAGTGTTAAATTCCATTTGATTTCATGATGCATAAAAGCAGTTGTAGAAAGGATGCCCCATAGGTATGATGAAGGCAATGGTTTGCCAACTTACTCCCTTCTCTAGTCTCAGTGCAGCCACAGAATGAGCCGATGCTGTGGGATTAGCAGCAGCCGGAGCCAGGCTTTCATCAATGATTTAGCACCGCACACAGAGCAAAGGCAGGGAAGCTCAGGCAGGACATGAAGGTTTACCTCAGTGGATTTTTGGTGATGTGGAATGAAGCAGGCCAGGCAATGGATGCACTCCTCAGCCACACACAGCATCAGGCACAGATGACATCTCTCTCCTGCCAAGAAGTAGCCGCCCCTCCCATATCTGACATGGAGGAGATCAGCTGGGAGGTGGAGGATTCACGGCCAGGCCAGTGGTAGGCGGGTTCTGTGGTGACAGAGACAGACAGGTAAAACTGCAGTGGGTACAGAGGAGGAGGAGCAAGATTAGGAAGAAGTATGGAACGCATTTTAGGACATTGTCAGGAGAACACACACTCCTGTGTGTTCTCTCCTAATGAAGACGTATGCAGACTTGCCTCTTATTATAATCACTGATCCCAAGAGGCTGCAGTCTCACCTCTGTGCTCCCCACATATCCTGTTGCAATCTCCCCCCTAGTGGCTCATTCCTCAGCCCTCCCTCCTCAGCCCTTAGTACAAAAGCTCACCCTCCTCAGCTCTCAGCCCTCCGTGCTCGATGCCTGAGGAGGGAGGACTGATGGCTGAGGGTGGGAGATGATCTTTATTCTTCATTGAAAAGGAGTTTCAGGTGTGTGATCTCCTTTCCAGAAATCCTTTATCCAGAAAGCTGCAAATTGTAGGGATGCCATCTCACATAGAGTCCCATTTTTATCAAATGCAACATTTTTCTTGTAACTTGTAAAGAACAATCCTATTAGGTTGATTTAATATTGTTGTTTTTTAGTATAATCCAGATCCAGATTATGGAAGGACGTTTTACACAGTCCCCCAGGTCCCCAAGCATTCCGGTTAATAGATCCCATACCTGTAATGGCAAGTGGAAACTGAAGTTGTATGGGGAATGTGTTAGCTTTCATTCTTATGAATAGAACCAAGGAAGGAAACAGCTATAAACAGGGTACATTTCTATTGTGCTTCATTTGTATAGTGCTGTCATGGTTTACAGAGAGTTTTAACCATTCATATCAATCCTTGCCTCAGTGATGTTTACATTGTATTCTCTACACTTATACACAAACTATTATCCATTTTATCTAGAGCCAGTTCGCATCTATATCCATAGGCAGTGGCGTAACTACTTGCCCCCGGGCCCTCCCCCCTATGAATGATGGTCATTATCAGTGTATAGAGATACTCAGCATCATTATACAGAGCAGCCTGGTCATTATCAATATATAGAGATACTCATCGTCATTATACAGAGAAGTCTGTCATTATCAGTGTAAAGAGATACTCAGCATCATTATATAGCTCAGCCTGGTCATTATCATTATCACAGTGCTACGCAATATGTTGGCACTATATAAATACATGTTAATAATAATATCAGTGTATAGAGATACTCATCATCATTATACAGCTCAGGCTGGTCATTATCAGTGTATAGAGATACTCATCATCATTATACAGAGCAGTCTGGTCATTATCAGTGTATAGAGATACTCATCATCATTATACAGCTCAGGCTGGTCATTATCAGTGTATAGAGATACTCAGCATCATTATACAGAGCAGTCTGGTCATTATCAGTGTATAGAGATACTCATCATCATTATACAGAGCAGTCTGGTCATTATTAGTGTATAGAGATACTCATCATCATTATACAGAGCAGTCTGGTCATTATCAGTGTATAGAGATACTCAGCATCATTATACAGAGCAGCCTGGTCATTATCAATATATAGAGATACTCATCATCATTATACAGAGCAGTCTGGTCATTATCAGTGTATAGAGATACTCAGCATCATTATACAGAGCAGCCTGGTCATTATCAATATATAGAGATACTCATCGTCATTATACAGAGAAGTCTGTCATTATCAGTGTAAAGAGATACTCAGCATCATTATATAGCTCAGCCTGGTCATTATCATTATCACAGTGCTACGCAATATGTTGGCGCTATAGAAATACATGTTAATAATAATATCAGTGTATAGAGATACACATCATCATTATACAGCTCAGCCTGGTCATTATCAGCCTATAGAGATACACATCATCATTATACAGAGCAGTCTGGTCATTATCAGTGTATAGAGATACTCAGCATCATTATACAGCTCAGTCTGGTCATTATCAGTGTATAGAGATACACATCATCATTATACAGAGCAGTCTGGTCATTATCAGTGTATAGAGATACACATCATCATTATACAGAGCAGTCTGGTCATTATCAGTGTATAGAGATACTCAGGCATCATTTTTACAGCTAGCCTGGTCATTATCAGTGTATAGAGATACTCAGCATCATTTTACAGCTCAGTCTGTTCATTATCAGTGTATAGAGATACTCAGCTATTATACAGCTCAGGCTGGTCATTATCAGTGTATAGAGATACTCATCATCATTATACAGAGCAGTCTGGTCATTATCAGTTTAGAGATACTCATCATCATTATACAGAGCAGTCTGGTCATTATCAGTGTATAGAGATACTCATCATCATTATACAGAGCAGTCTGGTCATTATCAGTGTATAGAGATACTCATCGTCATTATACAGAGCAGCCTGGTCATTATCAGTGTATAGAGATACTCAGCATCATTATACAGAGCAGTCTGGTCATTATCAGTGTATAGAGATACTCAGCATCATTATACAGCTCAGCCTGGTCATTATCAGTGTATAGAGATACTCATCGTCATTATACAGAGCAGCCTGGTCATTATCAGTGTATAGAGATACTCAGCATCATTATACAGCTCAGCCTGGTCATTATCAGTGTATAGAGATACTCAGCATCATTATACAGCTCAGCCTGGTCATTATCAGTGTATAGAGATACTCATCATCATTATACAGAGCAGTCTGGTCATTATCAGTGTACAGAGATACTCATCATCATTATACAGAGCAGCCTGGTCATTATCAGTGTATAGAGATACTCAGCATCATTATACAGAGCAGTCTGTCATTATCAGTGTATAGAGATACTCATCATCATTATACAGAGCAGTCTGTACATTATCAGTGTATTGAGATACTCAGCATCATTATACAGAGCAGTCTGGTCATTATCAGTGTATAGAGATACTCATCATCATTATACAGAGCAGTCTGTACATTATCAGTGTATTGAGATACTCAGCATCATTATACAGAGCAGTCTGGTCATTATCAGTGTATAGAGATACTCATCATCATTATACAGAGCAGTCTGGTCATTATCAGTGTATAGAGATACTCAGCATCATTATACAGAGCAGTCTGGTCATTATCAGTGTATAGAGATACTTCAGCATCATATAACAGAGCAGTCTGGTCATTATCAGTGTATAGAGATACTCATTCATCATTTATACAGAGCAGTCTGGGTCATTATCAGTGTATAAGAGATACTCAGATTCATATACAGAGCAGTCTGGTCATTATCAGTGTATAGAGATACTCATCATCATTATACAGAGCAGCCTGGTCATTATCAGTGTATAGAGATACTCAGCATCATTATACAGAGCAGTCTGGTCATTATCAGTGTATAGAGATACTCATCATCATTATACAGAGCAGTCTGGTCATTATCAGTGTATAGAGATACTCAGCATCATTATACAGCTCAGCCTGGTCATTATCAGTGTATAGAGATACTCAGCATCATTATACAGCTCAGCCTGGTCATTATCAGTGTATAGAGATACTCAGCATCATTATACAGCTCAGCCTGGTCATTATCAGTGTATAGAGATACTCATCATCATTATACAGAGCAGTCTGGTCATTATCAGTGTATAGAGATACTCATCATCATTATACAGAGCAGCCTGGTCATTATCAGTGTATAGAGATACTCAGCATCATTATACAGAGCAGTCTGGTCATTATCAGTGTATAGAGATACTCATCATCATTATACAGAGCAGTCTGTACATTATCAGTGTATAGAGATACTCATCATCATTATACAGAGCAGTCTGGTCATTATCAGTGTATAGAGATACTCATCATCATTATACAGAGCAGTCTTGTCATTATCAGTGTATAGAGATACTCAGCATCATTATACACAGCAGTCTGGTCATTATCAGTGTATAGAGATACTCATTATCATTATACAGAGCAGTCTGTCATTATCAGTGTATAGAGATACTCATCATCATTATACAGAGCAGTCTGGTCATTATCAGTGTATAGAGATACTCATCATCATTATACAGAGCAGTCTGGTCATTATCAGTGTATAGAGATACTCAGCATCATTATACAGAGCAGTCTGGTCATTATCAGTGTATAGAGATACTCATCATCATTATACAGAGCAGTCTGGTCATTATCAGTGTATAGAGATACTCAGCATCATTATACAGAGCAGCCTGGTCATTATCAAATATAGAGATACTCATCACATTTATACAGAGCAGTCTGGTTTATCAGTGTATAGAGATACTCAGATCATTATACAGGAGCAGTTCTGGGTCATTATCAATATATAGAGATATCATCGTCATTATACAGAGAAGTCTGTCATTATCAGTGTAAAGAGATACTCAGCATCATTATATAGCTCAGCCTGGTCATTATCATTATCACAGTGCTACGCAATATGTTTGGCGCTATAGAAATACATGTTAATAATATATCAGTGTATAGAGATACACATATCATTATACAGCTCACCTGGTCATTATCAGCCTATAGAATACACATCATCATTATACAGAGCAGTCTGGTCATTATCAGTGTATAGAGATACTCAGCATCATTATACAGCTCAGCCTGGTCATTATCAGTGTATAGAGATACTCAGCATCATTATACAGCTCAGTCTGTTCATTATCAGTGTATAGAGATACTCAGCATCATTATACAGCTCAGGCTGGTCATTATCAGTGTATAGAGATACTCATCATCATTATACAGAGCAGTCTGGTCATTAACAGTGTATAGAGATACTCATCATCATTATACAGAGCAGTCTGGTCATTATCAGTGTATAGAGATACTCATCGTCATTATACAGAGCAGCCTGGTCATTATCAGTGTATAGAGATACTCAGCATCATTATACACAGCAGTCTGGTCATTATCAGTGTATAGAGATACTCATCATCATTATACAGAGCAGCCTGGTCATTATCCCGTGTTTTAGAGATACTCAGCTCATTATACAGAGCAGTCTGGTCATTATCAGTGTATAGAGATACTCAGCATCATTATACAGCTCAGCCTGGTCATTATCAGTGTATAGAGATACTCATCGTCATTATACAGAGCAGCCTGGTCATTATCAGCCTATAGAGATACTCATCATCATTATACAGAGCAGTCTGGTCATTATCAGTGTATAGAGATACTCAGCATCATTATACAGCTGTCTGGTCATTATCAGTGTATAGAGATACTCATCATCATTATACAGAGCAGTCTGTACATTATCAGTGTATAGAGATACTCATCATCATTATACAGAGCAGTCTGGTCATTATCAGTGTATAGAGATACTCAGCATCATTATACACAGCAGTCTGGTCATTATCAGTGTATAGAGATACTCATCATCATTATACAGAGCAGTCTGTCATTATCAGTGTATAGAGATACTCAGCATCATTATACAGAGCAGTCTGGTCATTATCAGTGTATAGAGATACTCATCATCATTATACAGAGCAGTCTGGTCATTATCAGTGTATAGAGATACTCAGCATCATTATACAGAGCAGCCTGGTCATTATCAATATATAGAGATACTCATCATCATTATACAGAGCAGTCTGGTCATTATCAGTGTATAGAGATACTCAGCATCATTATACAGAGCAGCCTGGTCATTATCAATATATAGAGATACTCATCGTCATTATACAGAGAAGTCTGTCATTATCAGTGTAAAGAGATACTCAGCATCATTATATAGCTCAGCCTGGTCATTATCATTATCACAGTGCTACGCAATATGTTGGCGCTATAGAAATACATGTTAATAATAATATCAGTGTATAGAGATACACATCATCATTATACAGCTCAGCCTGGTCATTATCAGCCTATAGAGATACACATCATCATTATACAGAGCAGTCTGGTCATTATCAGTGTATAGAGATACTCAGCATCATTATACAGCTCAGCCTGGTCATTATCAGTGTATAGAGATACTCAGCATCATTATACAGCTCAGTCTGTTCATTATCAGTGTATAGAGATACTCAGCATCATTATACAGCTCAGGCTGGTCATTATCAGTGTATAGAGATACTCATCATCATTATACAGAGCAGTCTGGTCATTAACAGTGTATAGAGATACTCATCATCATTATACAGAGCAGTCTGGTCATTATCAGTGTATAGAGATACTCATCATCATTATACAGAGCAGCCTGGTCATTATCAGTGTATAGAGATACTCAGCATCATTATACAGAGCAGTCTGGTCATTATCAGTTTATAGAGATACTCAGCATCATTATACAGCTCAGCCTGGTCATTATCAGTGTATAGAGATACTCATCGTCATTATACAGAGCAGCCTGGTCATTATCAGCCTATAGAGATACTCATCATCATTATACAGAGCAGTCTGGTCATTATCAGTGTATAGAGATACTCAGCATCATTATACAGCTGTCTGGTCATTATCAGTGTATAGAGATACTCAGCATCATTATACAGCTCAGCCTGGTCATTATCAGTGTATAGAGATACTCAGCATCATTATACAGCTCAGCCTGGTCATTATCAGTGTATAGAGATACTCAGCATCATTATACAGAGCAGTCTGGTCATTATCAGTGTACAGAGATACTCAGCATCATTATACAGCTCAGGCTGGTCATTATCAGTGTATAGAGATACTCATCATCATTATACAGAGCAGTCTGGTCATTAACAGTGTATAGAGATACTCATCATCATTATACAGAGCAGCCTGGTCATTATCAGTGTATAGAGATACTCAGCATCATTATAAAGAGCAGTCTGGTCATTATCAGTGTATAGAGATACTCATCATCATTATACAGAGCAGTCTGTACATTATCAGTGTATAGAGATACTCATCATCATTATACAGAGCAGTCTGGTCATTATCAGTGTATAGAGATACTCATCATCATTATACAGAGCAGTCTGGTCATTATCAGTGTATAGAGATACTCAGCATCATTATACACAGCAGTCTGGTCATTATCAGTGTATAGAGATACTCATCATCATTATACAGAGCAGTCTGTCATTATCAGTGTATAGAGATACTCAGCATCATTATACAGAGCAGTCTGGTCATTATCAGTTATGAGAATACTCATCATCATATACAATAGTCTGGTCATTATCAGTGTATAGAGATACTCAGCATCATTATACAGAGCAGCCTGGTCATTATCAATATATAGAGATACTCATCATCATTATACAGAGCAGTCTGGTCATTATCAGTGTATAGAGATACTCAGCATCATTATACAGAGCAGCCTGGTCATTATCAATATATAGAGATACTCATCGTCATTATACAGAGAAGTCTGTCATTATCAGTGTAAAGAGATACTCAGCATCATTATATAGCTCAGCCTGGTCATTTTCATTATCACAGTGCTACGCAATATTTGGCCTATAGAAATACATTTTAATAATATATCATGTATAGAGATACATCATCATATACACTCAGCCTGGTATTATCAGCCTATAGAGATACACATCATCATTATACAGAGCAGTCTGGTCATTATCAGTGTATAGAGATACTCAGCATCATTATACAGCTCAGCCTGGTCATTATCAGTGTATAGAGATACTCAGCATCATTATACAGCTCAGTCTGTTCATTATCAGTGTATAGAGATACTCAGCATCATTATACAGCTCAGGCTGGTCATTATCAGTGTATAGAGATACTCATCATCATTATACAGAGCAGTCTGGTCATTAACAGTGTATAGAGATACTCATTATCATTATACAGAGCAGTCTGGTCATTATCAGTGTATAGAGATACTCATCATCATTATACAGAGCAGCCTGGTCATTATCAGTGTATAGAGATACTCAGCATCATTATACAGAGCAGTCTGGTCATTATCAGTGTATAGAGATACTCAGCATCATTATACAGCTCAGCCTGGTCATTATCAGTGTATAGAGATACTCATCGTCATTATACAGAGCAGCCTGGTCATTATCAGCCTATAGAGATACTCATCATCATTATACAGATCAGTCTGGTCATTATCAGTGTATAGAGATACTCATCATCATTATACAGAGCAGTCAGAGCAGCATTTTAAAGTCTGCCCCCACCAGATACAATGTGGCCCATTGCATGGCATATACAAGTTTGCTCGCTGGCATCTGCTGGAGGGGGGAGGAAGGTTTCGAGGGCTGGGGGGGGGGTGGACTCACAGGACAGCACTGATGCAGTAAGATCATGAGAGGGATTTCTAAATATCCAGGGGCGCAGCACCAATGAGGAATTTTTAAAAAAAATAGTGGCCAGCCCCCATAAGTTAATAAAAGTAAATCAAAAAAACATTGGTGGTCAGGGTTCTCCCCCCCCCCATAAAATTAAACAATTGGTGTTTAGTGGAACTTACCTTTAAAATTTGGCAGCCGGTTTTCTTCCACCTTGGTGACAGCAGCTTCTTTGTTCTCCTCTGCGGCTTCGGTTTCCTTCGGCAGATTCTTCTTCAGATCCCTGTGGTCACATTGGTAGTTTCGGCTCCCTTTGGTGGTGCCACTGGCCCAACTAACATTAAAGGGAGTGGCACATTGGGCATTTGCCCAAACAGGCAGATTGCCAGTCCAGGCCTCCTTCCCTTGGGTGACTTGTAGCAATGGAAGAGGGTGCTCAGGGGAAAGCAAGTTAGGGTGAGCAATGGAAGGAATGGCCACTTGCTCTTCTAGAATTACCTAAATGCCCATCATGTAAGTCAGTCAGGGTTAGAATAAGGGTGACTTTTAGTTGGTCATACATAGGTAAATACTCAACCAAGCTATTCAACCAACTGGGCCCTAGAGTCACAGATATTGTAATTCTCCTCTTCCCTATGTAGTCCAAATGTGCTAATAACCCCCATTTTGAAAGAATATAGATTTCTTTATATTTTTTTCCCCTAGCCTTCCTAGTTTTAAAATCCACGGTGAAGCAGATTAGACTCTCTCTCATGTCATTCTTCTCCTTACTATGGTGCCCTATCATTTACCAACATCTTCTTAACAAACCTTCCAGTTTTCTTCACGACCTGCACCAACTCTCTACCTATAAATAGACCTTGTGCTGACATTGCTTCCTGAGACGGTTTGGACCACAACCAGTGACCACAGCCCGGCACAAACATGTTTTATGTATTCAAGCCACAAGGAGCACAATGTTTGTTAATAAACTGACCAGTGATCAAATGGGATCTGCAAATTAGTGGTCATCTTTACAGTTTACATTATTTATAAGAAATATTTTGACAATAGTTTACACCTGGTAGCTTTTATGTGTAATGATGTGATGTGCATAAGTATAACATTAGGAAGTCATTCATTGTGCTATACTAACAGTAGTAACTATATTCTGCACTGCCTCCAATAATGTTAGTACAGCTCCAGTATTACATTTCCCACAACGAATGCAATCATAACTAGAAGCATGTCATATTACTCGTTTCTTTCAATTCATAAATATTCATATTTGAGAAAAACTAATAACCAGCAAAACAAATAATCAGATAGATCATGAGGCATATTATAATCCTGAGTTTAGCATGGTGTACGCATTAGAAAAGAATTTGCAGTTTGTCTTCATTTTTGAGGGTTTTAATATTTAAGTGGCTACCTAAAGATTAAAACCCTCAAAAATAGGAAGGACAGTTACAGAAAATGTGCTTAATATGCTAGGAAGTACATTGCCAACTATACAACGACCCTATGAGCAGCAATTGTGTAATGTCTGCTTATAACCTGCTGTGGATACAAAAATAAACTGGAAAAAAAAAGAATAAACAAATTTTTTAATACCTTTATGTAGCACTTTGGTGTTGAAAAATAAAAGCTTATAGAGTATATTTCTTCAAAAAATTGTCAATGAAAATACACCAATGTCTTTCAAGCAGGAGTATGCATTACAGTTTACATTGTCCCCTTCTGCAATATTACATTTCTGCATTGTTCATATTCTGTACATGCAATGTACATATTTACCCAGAACCATATTGTACAAACAAACAATGCACAATTCAACTTGGCATACATAACCTGTGTGTTATGTCAGCTACGGGATCATAGGAGTAGTTTCTACTAATGCAATCATGTAGGAAAGTCATTAGTTGCTGGTGACACCCCAGATGTTTATATCTCTAAATCACTGCCTTGGATTACTGGGCCGTGCACATATTACTATTTTTTAAGGCATAAGAACACAACAGCATTTTTATTTTAAATTTAAAAAAAATACTATTTTTAAGTCATTAGTACACATCAGCAGCATAGAAGCAATCAATGGTACATGCATAGAGTTTGGTAGATAATAAAACTCACCCTGGCAAAGTTTAAATAAATAGTCCTCCCTTACATCTCATTGTCGTCAACCCCAAAACACAAGTCCCACACTATTATTTATTTTTCATTAAAAAGATCAGAATGTGCCTCTCTGTGCAACTTGCTCCTAGGCTCTGTGTGCTTTGTGCTGAATCCAGCCAGGAGGGAAACTACACCTACAGAACATGTTGTTCATTAATGTCTTCAACAAAGAAGCACATGTTTCATCCTTCGCTTTCACTTATGGTAACTAGTTTCTAAAATGAGTCTTTTCTGTGGGGTCACTGGCAAAATATACATATCATCATCATTTGCATCAGGCCCTGAGGAGCTTACAATTAAGGTGCCATTTAAGCATTTTTGGTGATTATGATTAGGAGCCAATTAATCTGTGTGCTTTTGGAGTGTGGGAGGAAATAAGGGTACCCGGACGGAACTAATGCAGACATGTGGGGGAACATAATAAGCTCCTTGCAGATATTATGCAGGTTGGAAATGAACTCAGAACTATGGCAGAAGTGATACCCAATCAGCTGCCCATACCAAGAGGTAGTCCTATGAATTATAAACAACAATCCAATCCTACTTAAGTGCAAAACTGGCTAAGGCCTAAGTGCCAACCTATCAAAACTCGCTGCATCCCCTGATGGACATGAAATAAAGAGAAGCATTTGTTGGGATTGGTCTCAATGATATAGTACAATGAGCCAAGGCACATTACCAAGGATCAGGGGTTACAGAGGAATGCAGGAGAAAGAGAAGATGGATGCAGAGGCTTAATTAAAAGCAAAGGAGCAACTATTAAACATGGAATATTGAATAAGTCAAGGTTTCTTCAAACACAGCTCAGATAGTACTAAATCGGCCCAGATAAAGAGACACAGGGCAGAGCAGGAGTGAGAAGAGCAAGGGAGCATGGGAGAAAAGGAGGGGCCAAGGGCTTTTGTTAGGGATATTACAAATTTACTGGCAGCTACATTGCAATTGTAAATTTGCAATACCGGCCCCGGCAGGTGTTTTACCGGCTAGACCAGTTAAATACTGGCCGGGTGGCAACCCTACTTATGGCCCAAGATCAAGTACAGCAGCAAACAAGGCAGAAGACAGGATGGGGTGGTACACCATTGTGACAACTTTATTATCCAAAACCATGGTCATCATTTGGTATTGTCTGGTGCTGGAATACAATAAGGCCTTATTTTCCAAAACCAAAAGAAAATACACAAGACTAAGACCATCAATATTTAGTGCTGAAATATTTAGTGCTTCTGTGGCTCATGACCTTTCCCTTCCCAACAAGATATACATTCAGTAGCAGAAAAAGGTTACTCCTGTTATAAGTGTGTATGGTTTTCAAAATATTTGCCTTTCTCTTACACCCAAGGTCAGACTAGGCCAGTCGGACAACATCAAAAAACCCAGTGGTCCATGGTCCTCGTGGCTCCCCTCTGGCCCAGACCTGCTTCCTGATCAGCTGCACCATGTCAGTATTCGTGCATGCGCTCTGTGCAACACATTGGCATTTGCACAGCGGAGGAGGGGCCGGTTATGGAGTTAAGGATTCAGTAGGGGCTCCGGTAACTGCCACTATGGCCCTTCAGGTTGCAGCCCCGGGGGTTCATGATGCTCCAGTCCGACCCTGGCTGCACAAATCCGTATTGTGGCAAAACAATCCTATCAGGTTGATTTAATATTGTTGTTTTTTAATGTAATGATCCAGATTATGGAAGGAGCTCTGAAGTTTTATGGTGAATGTGTTAGCTTTCATTCTTTTGAATAGAACCAATAAATAAAACAGCTATAAACAGGGTATACAGTATTTTTATTATGCTTCATTTGTATAGTGCTGTCATGGTTTACAGAGAGTTTTTATCATTCATATCAATCCTTGCCTCAGTGATGTTTATATTGTATTCTCTCTTAACATTAACACACAAATTAATATCAATTTTATCTAGAGCCAGTTCACCTCTACATCCATAGGAATCCAAAGGGTCAAAATGACTTGCCCCACGTGAGTTTTACCCCTAAGCATGGCAAGTGCCCCAGATCCCCATATTGGAGTTTAAGATCACAGCTACTGCTAATTCCGTGCCTCTCTCCTGATACCATTACACTGTCTCCATGGCAACTGCAGCCTTATATTGCAACCTTGTTACATTTCATCCAGTCTGCACCCCACACCCTGGTCACATGATGTTGTGAGAGAGAAAAGTGAAAGTGCTTCTTCAACAGTGTGGACTGAATGCAAGGGAAGGAGGGTCAAGGGGGGCACTTGCCCCTCCCTGGACTTTTGCCATAAGTACTGTATATATTTATTGTTTTTATTATATGAACACATTTCTTAAAATAAGGAACCTGCAAAAAGCTTGTAGAAGGCTTACATCGTATGGCCTATTCTTGTGCTACTCTGTACTAGATAGTGTATGTTATATTGGTATTCCAGCAGAGACTTGCATGTAATTGTGTATTTAAGCATAAAATCCACATGAAACGCTGACACTCGCATAGGGTTTATAAAAGATGTATTCTTCAATCCAGGGATTCCAGACCTTTTCTACCAGTGAGACACATTTAAATGTAAAATAAGTTGGAGAGCAACATGATGGTGCAAGATGTTCCTAGGGGTGCAAAATATGGAATGTTATTGAAAATTAGTAGCCCCTATGTGGACTGACAGTTTTTATGCAACTAAAACTTGCCTTCAAGCCAGGAATTCAAAAATAAGCTCCTGCTTTGAGGCCACTGGGAGCAACATTCAAGAGGTCGGAGAGCAACTTGTTCCTCACAAGCCACTGGTTGGGGATCACTGCTTCAATCTAATGTTTCAGCTGTATCCCTTGAAAAAACTGGAGATCTAGTTGATGTCTAGTTGACATGTTGAGTTTGTACAATATGTTGTTTAAACCGTCTGTAAACCCTGTTAGTGCTGTTTAATTTGGACACTGTATATTAAGGCATTGTTTTTCCATGGGAACAATCCATGTTTTGAGACCCCCCCGATCAGTTATTTTACACTGCAAATGGGAACAATTTCGTTTTTTTTCTTGCATCTTCAGAGTTTGTGTGTAGAATTTATGCTCCTGCTCCCTGGAAACAATGATGGCAATTTCTGCTGAAACGATTGCTTTTATGTACTACAGTATTATCTGTATGCAGTACTGTGGATTTGAATATTCTCTGTAGGTGGAATTTTCTGACACACACTGGGGCTCATTTATCAACACTGGGGCAAATTTGCCCAAGGCCAGTTACCTATAGCAAACAATCAGTGATTGGATTTTTAAAGCAAGCTGCAAGTAGAACAATGAAAGCAGCAATGTGATTGGTTGCCACAGGTTACTGCTTATGGGCTAATTTGCCAGGTGTTAATAAATGACCCTCATTGAGTTATAGCCAACAAGATTATACTCTGCTGGTGCCATACGCCACAGTATGCTTGATCCATACTCTGTAATTAAGTGGACATATTTTGTTCATGTTGGTATGAAAAGCATGTGCTGGTCTTTTAACCAGATGTTCAGCACCGGGCCAGGACACCCAGATGCCCTAGGCAACCTGGCTGCGGCACCTCTTGTGCACTGACGCTCACATGCACACGCAGATAGTCGCGAGCATGCACATGCGGATAGGTGTGGGAGCCCAAATAGATGCCGCCACCGCACTCCCTCTCAGCTGGGATAGCCAAGAGGGGCGACCGGACTAGGGGTAGGAGAAAAAGAGGGTACGTGCCTGGCGCCTCCCCAGCTTTGCGCCCTAGGCACGTGCCTACTCTTCCTACCCCTAGTTCCAGCCCTGTAGATGTATAAAATAAATGGTGGCAATAGCGCCTCACTAACTAACTTGCTAGTGCAAAGCTGTCTAGATAACTAAAAAGGCAAAGTCCTTTAATAAACAGTCTTTTTATCTTCAGCGCTCTTTAGGGTACTGTCCCTTTAAACAGAATACTCACACAAATCCTCTTTGGATACTTTAGAGTTCTCTTCAGGCGAGTTCAGCACATTCAGTCATACAGTGTGACTACCAGCTCCTTTGGATGCTCATATAGGAATCTCCTGCTGGTTGTTCCTCCAGTCTGTATTCCTTTCATACTCTCTGTCTTTCTAGGCACAGTGTCTGGCGTCCCTGTGCCAGCCTGATCCAAATGAATACTTTTGATGCAGTCTCTCAGCTCTCTGGGCCCACCAGCAGCTCTCTGGCCTCTTTCTCTGTTCACCATGCAGTTCTCTATGCCAGGCTTTCTTCATTTGCCAGTCTCTGTGACTTCCTCTTCCTGTCAGCCACTCACTAGCTGATGTGTCACTTCCTACTGCACTGAATAGCTGGTTGCTAGGGAACAGCTTACAGCACACAGACACAGGCTCTGTGCTTCTGTCCTTACAGGGATACGAGCAAGGGGTTTGCACTAATTCCCTACACAGGCCTATTTACATTGTATATTGTATGTAATATTTACATTGTACAAGGAACAGCTATTGGAAGAAAACTTTCTGCCAGCTCTCCTGTCACTTTAGCTGTACAGTATTAAACCATGCCATGTCATTGTTATTAAAAAGTAGGTGGATTTACCTGGATTTGGATTAAGGAAAGTGGATTTATCTGTTATCTGGAAACCCGATATCCAGAAAGCTCCGAATTACAGAAAGGCCGGCTCCCATAGACTCAATTTTATGCAAATAATCTAGATTTTTAAGAAATTATCTTCTTTTTCCATGAAATAATAAAACAGTAACTTGTACTTTAGCCTAATTCTTATTGGAGGGAAAACCAGCCTGGGCTTATTTAATGTTTACATGATTTTCTAGTAGATTTAAGGTATAAAAATCCAAATTATGGAAAGATCCATTATCCAGAAAGCCCCAGGTCCCAAGCAGTCTTGATAACAGGTCCCAAATTTGTATTAGGTTTTCAGCACAACAATTTGACCACAAAAGGGCTGTGATTAAAACATGTTGCGCTTATGCCTAATAATGTAATAATATATTTTGTCATTTAACAGAACTAGCCCTTATTGCTTTCTTTAGCCTGTATTATTTACCAGCTGTAATGCTAGAGGTTTCTGTGTTCTGCTTGCTTATCTTCATGATTATTTTAAACAAGGTAAATGGTCAAAACCCATGTTCCATCCCTTTTAAAATGACAAGCAGATCTACAATCAACTTCCTATCAAATACAAACTGGTCCAAATGAGTTTGTAAATTGCTGCTTTGCAATGGGTAATCCAGGCAAAATTGTGTTTGACCTACTGGGTTTATAACCAAATTCACAGAGCTACTCACAGTGCCAAATAGGCAAATAGGCTTTGCCTCTTTCTAATATGCAACTGAAGATGCCTGTCTAGTTGTTAGTGTAACTCACCCCAGCAACCTAAAAACAGATTCACTTTGAGTCTTTAATTTTTTTTTTGTTTTACTTGCCTACATGTTAGCAACCAGAAAGCAATTAAAATTCTAGGTCTAACAGCTACACAACAAAAACATTTAATTTTTTTTTAAAAACTACAAAAAAGGCAAAGGCAAGGGTGGTCAAGCCTGGTCCACAAAGACCCCGGCCTAGGGCGGCAAATTATTAGGGGCGGCATGACACCCGGCTGCTTGCTAAAGAGCACTGGGGACGCGCAGCTGTGGATGGTTCCTTATCTTTTTTGATCTTTGGCTCTCCAGTTGTTGTTAAACTGCATCTATCAGAAGTCCGACTACAGCCGTTAGTAGTCATTAAGATTCTAGAAATCTTGTTCAGCAGCAGCTGAAATGATTAATAACCTGTGGGAAGGGACTGTGGCTGTGGGATAGGAGGTATTGTAGGGAGAGATTGTGTCTATAGGAACAGTGGGATAATAGCCTCTGGGAAGGGAGTGTGACTGTGGGATAGCAGGTATAGTAGGAAGAGATGGTGCCTATAGTAGCAGTGAGATAATAGTCTCTGGGAAGGGAGTGTGACTGTGGGATTACAGGTATAGTAGGAAGAGATGGTGCCTATAATAGCAGTGGGAGAATAGCCTCTGGGAAGAGACTGTGGCTATGGGATAGCAGGTATAGTAGGAAGAGATGGTGCCTATAGTAGCAGCAGGGATGATAGCCTCTGGGAAGAGACTGTGGCTATGGTATAGCAGGTAAAGTAGAGCGAGATGGTGCCTATAGTAGTAACAGGGATAATATCTTCTAGGATGGGACTGTGACTGTTAGATAGCAGGTATAGTAGGGAGAGATGGTGCCTAAAGTAGCAGTGGGATTATAGTCTCTGGGAAGGGACTGTGGCTGTGGGATAGCAGGTATAGTAGAGAGAAATGGTACCAATAGTACCAGTGGTATAACAGTCTATGGGAAGGGACTTTGGCTGTGGTATAGCAGGTATAGTAGGGAGAAATTGGGCTTCATTATTTATTTTCATTATTTATTTCAAAGCTATTGAATTATTTTGCCTTCTTCTTCTTCTAACTTCTTCCAGCTTTCAAATGGGGGTAACTGACCCTATCTAAAAAAAACAAACAAATGCTGTGTAATGCTACAAATGTATTGTTATTGCTACTTTTATTACCAAACTTTCTATACAGACCCTCCCTTTTCATATCAATGCATTGTTGCTAGGGTAATTTCTACCCTAGCAACCAGAGTGCTGAAAGGGCAAACTAGAAAGCTACTGAATAAAAAGCCAAATAACTCAAAAAAAACACAAATAATGAATAATAAAAGGCAAATTGTCTCAGAATATCACTGTGTCATCATTGGGCTATTTGAACGGCCCCAGGTTGTACTTGGCTGTATCTTGCTTTTAACTACGACCACAAGGAGACACCTTGGCCACCCGAGACCAAATTAACAGGTTATTGGCCACTATAGGATCGAAAGGATAGTCCGCCCAAGCAATTTTTTACATAGGGTTCATAAAGATATCTATTTCCTAATGGGTTTGCATATGAGCTTTTTTTGATCCAGCCTTTATATTAAATTAGATTATCAGCCCCATTTGGTTCATGACCTCTCCAAAAGAGCTGATCTTTCCATGTATGGCCAACTTTAAACTTTAAAAATGCTAGAACTGGATCATCAGTCATTGATGGCACTGTAACTTCTCTGTTTATCTAATGATTTTCTGCATTCATCGCAGAATTTATGGTACAGCTGAGAAGGCGTTTACGCTGTGACCCACAGAGATGTCAAAGCACACTGTTGGTCTGTCTGTAAACAGGATGAAACAACACAGTACACCCAAAGCTCTGTCCAAACCCCTTTATCTAAAATCAAACACTGATTTTATATACAGGGCTCATCTGTAAATCCAGTCTAGCTCTACCAGGTTTTAATATTACTGTATAACTAAATTCTGCATTGCTAAGACTGGTGTTACTCCAGCTTAATTGGCAGTGCCCATAAGGGGTATTTTCAAAGTGTATAATGGTGGCCCTGATTGGCCCCAGCCACCCCCAATCTTGCCAAAATCCTGCCCATGATTCACCCAAACTCTGCCCACCATACAAGTCCCCCCTGGGGTGTAATTGCATCATGGAATGGCACTGTTCCTGGCACAAACCCAACTATTTATATGCAAACACATGCCTGGCTGCTGAAGCTGCAACATCTGCTATTGGGGTGATGCTGATGTAAACAAAACTTTCAGCCAATCAGGTGCTTGCTGTCCTTGCTGCAGATTAAGGTGATTGGTCACCTGTTGTCAGATGCTTAACTGCATTGCTAGTGATTACAGCCTTTTACCTGCTCTCTCTGTAAGTACAATTTTTAGCCAAATATTACCTATTTTATATATAAGAAACACATGGGGGAGGAATGGCACATACATGGTACATTTTAGGGCATCATTGATTTAGTACTAGGAACAGATAAGATTCTCTGTGCCACTGACAGTGCTTTTATGAAGAGTCAGGCAGGCAGTTGATGTCAGTTGGACAGCAGCTTAATTGATAGAGACATTATAACACATCATTAGAAAAGTGCAGGGATGTGTCTGTATCATTTTGAATTGCTTTTTTCTGTATGTCTGTGGCTTTGAAGTGACAGTGTCAACAATCTGCAGTTATTTGTACTCATTTTTGGAGCTGTCCAGCCAATTGGGCCATTTACTGTCACAAGTTTAGCTTAATTGCTAGAGATCACTGCCCATTCCCCTCTCCCTCTCTCTCTCTCTCTCTCTCTCTCTCTCTCGTACATTTCCAGGTGAATATTACACATTTCTAATGTAAAATTCCCTGTGCCACTGAAATTGTATAAAGAGTCAGGCTGGAAGTCAATAGCAGCTGGACAGCAGCTTAATGCAAGGGATCTGTATGTGCTGGTTTTTTTTTTTGGGGGGGGGGGGTTCTGGGTGGTTTGTTTCTCTGAATTAGCAGGGTTTAGAATGTTTAATTATTTGTAGCCATTTTTGGAGGGGTCCAGCCAGTTGGGTCACCTAATGTCACAAGTTTAGATGCATTCCTAGAGATCACTGTCCATTCCCTGCTCTATTTCTAAGTACATGTTCCAGCTCAATATTACACTGAAATCTGCTGTGTGAATTATGTAGTATTCTAAGCATTGTCAATCAGTCATATCAATTGTAAGCAGACCATATCAAAGAGAATACAAAGTAAGGCAAGTTAAGATAAAGATAAGTGATCTAAGAAGAATATTACACATTTTTAATATAAGATTATATGCCACTGAAATTTCATAAATAGTCAGACTGGCAGTTAATGGCAGTTGGACAGCAGCTTAATGGACAGAGAAATTGTAACACATCATTACAAATGTGCAGGGATTTGACTTTATCACTTTGGGTTTTTTTGTCTGTGGCTTTGAAGTGACAGGGCCAGAGTCTGTAGTCATTTTGGGGGTGTCTATCCTACAACCAAAGTCAATTGAAAAATGCTGGGAGCTGTAGTGCAGTAATTGCTGCAGGGCCTCAAGTGCTGCTGATAATATTATAATAAGCATCTGTACTTTGTTATGCACCTGCACCAAGTCAGCCAATCCACTTTCTGGTTACAAAGCTTCAAACATTGCTGCACTGGCCTGTTAGAATATAAGAAGCGTGGCCTTAGTGGTTTCAATACAAAGAAAATTCCTCTCAGCCCTTTCTTATTTCCATCATGGGCCAGTATAAGTCCTATAATCTTAGCAGTGTCTATATCTAATATCTGTAAAAGACAGCCCTGGATATCAGTTTCTCTATTGGGCCCTAGGAGGCCCAGTGCAATGCTGGATACAGATACACTAGCATATAATGGATTTAGGAGGCTTTAAAGGGGCACCTTATATTTTCTGCAGCTTTTTGTTGACCCCACATTTGCTGTGAAATTTACCAAATCTCTTTTTTATGTTACAGGAGAAACGGTCATGGGCTGCATTCGAAGCAAGTCGTGCGAATTCGAGGTAAGGCTGCTCATATGCTTCTTTTTGCCTATTTTATTGCACATCATGGGGTGTTCTTAATTTTTATAAATGTGTTTATTTTTGCAGAATTCACTTCAATCAACATTGATCAGAGATCCTGTGGTGATACATGAGATCACAGACATATGTGACTCATTGGTGGAGTTTATAGCCACTATAGAGATGCCCGACCACTCGGCACAGCCATCTTTATTGGGTAAGAGTGATCATTACTATTCAGAAATTTTAATACCCATAAGTCAGGAGTGTCCAAACTTTTTGCAACAAGGGCCAGATTTGGTGAGTTAAAAATGTGTGGGGGCCAACCATTCAGCCTGACATTCTTTGAACCATTGATCCAAAGTTTCAAAAGGAAAACCAGCGCTCACAGCACGAGGTCAGATCCACGAAAAAAAGAGAAAGAGAACAAAAGAGAAAAGAGAGATTTCCGCCAATATGGTGTAGTATTTTCCAAATGTTTACACACACCTTTATGTGATTAGCATATACAATAAATAAATAAAAGTGTCCCTTGTATCCACTCCAGCGTATTATCCACTATCCTAGACTTTAGCTCATACGAATTTGTATAGAGGGGTACTCACGAACGTTTAACGGATATTGCGCAGTAAAGAGGTGTAGATATCAGCAGTGGATTGTACATGCGGCTCCAAAGCTTCATCCCACTATGGAAATTCACTGACATAGTGTAAAATTGTAACATCTTTAATGAACAAATATTAAAAAATGCACTCACAATATTCCAGTAATAAAATCGCACAAAATATTTTGTCTCCCACAGTCACCGCTTCAGCGTCCCCAGGCGCTTAGCGATGGCGTATTAGCCTTGACGCGTTTCGTCCTTCGACTTTCTCAAAAGGCTTCAAATTGTAATTTGCGCATGCGTTTTTACGTCCTGCCGAAAGTTCCGGTGGCGTGTTTTCTCCTTCCTTCCTCTTTGTCCTATCTAGCTGCTGGGTTGTCATATATTCATCTCTATTGTTCTTTAACTCCTTATGACCAATCTGTTGCCATGGAGTCCCAGTCCATAGCAACCATCATAATTTCACATAAACTTATCTCTCTTTTACAATATGATATAAATATATTAAGTTATGTTTTTACAAAGTTATACATTGATAAATACAGTCTATAATAACAATAGTCTAAAAAACTTTTTAAAAAAAATGTTTTCTTCTTTAAAAATCCTTCCTTAAAATGTTTTTTTCTTTTTTGCATCATGATGAATATTGGCTTCCCCAGCTATACCTGATATTAATAATAACAATAATTTACTCTAATAAAATATTGTTGGATTTACTCCTAAAATTAATTAAAAATTCCAGCATTATATACTGTAGGGGGGATTTTGGTTCACAGAAAGGCCCTCAAGTTAATATCTTTATTTAAACCTTTTGGTATAAATGTTTCTAGGTTATAAATCTATCTGCTCTCGCTTTGCAGGGTTATATTAACCAAACCACCTCTTCTCCACTTTTTTCTTAACCTCTTCTATACCCAAGTATGTTAGATATGCTGGATTTTTATTGTGGACTTCTTTAAAATATTTTGAGACACTGTGTTTTTCATTACCTTTTTTTATATTGTTTACATGTTCTCTGATTCTGTCTTTCAACATTCTGTTAGTTTTTCCCACATACTGTAGTCCGCAGGAACATTGTAAACAATATATTACATTCTTAGTTGTGCATTTAATACATGTTTTAATTTTAAATTCTCTTTTGTTCACTTCTGAAATAAAAGTTTTTCTTTTTTTGCCATATTTACATGCTGTGCATAGGGAGCATGGAAAAAACCTGCCCATGGGTGTCCGCTAATATCTGCTTGTTTGTCTTTGTCTCGACAATGGTTATTTGTCAAAATTTGCTTTAAATTGTTTGCTCTTTTGAAAACGACTTTGGTTCGTCTGGAATGATCTTTTTTAGTCCTTTATCACATTGTAAGATCCCCCAATGTTTCTTAATAATTCTATTTATATCCCCTGCTAAGGGGTTATATGTGGTGGAGAACACTATTTCCTGTTTTGTTTCATTATTGTCTTATTGTCTATAGTGTTCTCCACCACATATAACCCCTTAGCAGGGGAAATAAGTAGAATTATTAAGATTACAATAACCACCACTCTGTCCCCTTCCCCATGCTAAGAAGAGACCTTGAAATCCATCTCATTCCCCCTCCCCCTAGAATTCATATTCAAATGCTCATTGATTTTTTTCGGGGGGGGGGGGACACAGCCATATCATTGGAAGTAAATGTAAATGCATGCCTCCCAACTGTCCCTTTTTCGGAGGACAGTCCCTCTTTTGACAGCTCAACCCGCAGTCCCTCATTTGTACTGGAAAGTCCCTCTTTTCTCTGCACTGAACAGCCAGAAAAAGAAACAAAGTTTCTCACTTAATTGGCTCTTAGCAGAGAGCCCAGAACAGCTAACAGGTGCAAATAAGATACTTTGTAACAATTTTGAGACACAAAAACACATGTTTGGATAAGGAGTAATATTTTCAAACTTTCATAACCTGCCAAATTTTGAAAACAAATATGGTAATTAGGGGGTGTGGCCACAGAAAGAGGTGTGGTCAAAAAAATTGCTGCGCTACCTGCGGGAAATTTTTTTTTGTCCCTCTTTTTACTTCCAAAATGTTGGGAGGTATGTAAATGTTGCATATTTTAACACGCCATTGAAACTAATAGCAGGTTGCGGCCTACCGGGAACAGGACGGGGATCGACTGGTAGACTGCGATTGACGTCCTGGGCACTCCTGCCATAGACACTCACTATTTAGTGTACTGCTGGGGGGCTGTTTGGGCCTCTGTTTACTTAAAATTTCAGGGCCTATATTAAATCACAGTCTGGACATGGAATTTTCTTCTCCTTTAACAGACCTTCCCCCAACAAAAGTCCTACATATGTAAACACTGTAATATAAACAAACCATTGTGCTTTTTAAATGCAAATGAGCTGAGGGCATTTAATGGTCAGTACTGCTTAGATATAATTAGTACCAAACTCCTAGACACAGGAATGCATGTCTTTGTACTCCAAAGCACCAAGTCACAAGCCTTTCCTAAATTTGGTGATTTTGGTGACATTTAAGTACTACTTGAAAGAGCAAAAGTGGAATGTCATATATTGGGCTTAGTTGCCCTTTAAAAAGTGGGATTTCATATATTGGGCTTAGTTGCCCTTTAAAAAGTGGGATGTCAGATATTGGGCTTAGTTCCCCTAAAAAAATTGTGATTTCGTATATTGGGCTTAGTTGCCCTTTAAAATGTGGGATGTCAGATATTGGGTTTAGTTGCCCTTTAAAAAGTGGGATTTCATATATTGGGTTTAGTTGCCCTTTAAAAAGTGGGATGTTATATATTGGGCTTAGTTGCCCTTTAAAAAGTGTGATCGCGTATATTGGGCTTAGTTGCCCTTTAAAAAGTGGGATTTCATATATTGGGCTTAGTTCCCCTTTAAAAAGTGTGATCTTGTATATTGGGCTTAGTTGCCCTTTAAAATGTGGGATGTCAGATATTGGGTTTAGTTGCCCTTTAAAAAGTGGGATTAACCATTAGGCTACAATAGAGCTCAATGCTAGTTATTAGAAGTTTGCACACCAGAAGGATCTCTCTCTGCAATACGTTCTTTCCTATGACGTAAGTGTTCCATGCGCCACCTGGTGTCTGTTTAAAGAATTGCAGTTTAAGAAAGCGAAGTGGAAATCTTTCTGCTTCGTCAAGGCAGCGCGAGGATCTTCATTCAGCGCGAATAGCGCGCCTATCCAGCTTAGTTACAGCGCGCCAAACGTACAAACCAGGCTGGCTGCATCTGTATATACCACCAGAGGAAGCGGACAACCAGAACCCTTGATATCCTTTTTACCATTAACATAATTTAACTCATTTAAACAAGGAATCGTGTAGCCGTAATATTTGTGCACATTAGTGAAATGATCTGCCACTTGGTCTATACTGCTGCCTGTGTGCTGAAGGTGTTAGTAGTAGACAAATAGTGACGCGCCGCTCTTGCATACTTCTTTAGTTTACTGTACTGGCACGTCAGTACGTCTATGGACACCTTCAGCCCTAAAGAAGTATGCGAGAGCAGCGCATCACTACATGCCAGTATGTGTCCACTACATGCCAGTATGTGGCCAGTATGTATGTGCCCAAATAATACTGCACTGGCTATGCGATTCCTTTTTTAAATTTAAACTTGTTTAGAGTTAAACTATGTTAATTATTACCAATTTCATAAAGGAGGCTGAGGGCCAGTTTAAATTTGAAAATGGGCCACAATTGGCCCCCAGGCCTGACTTTGGACATGCCTGCCGTAAGTAGAAGCTGCATAGCTGGGCATGTAATGTTAGCTCTGATAATGCACCCACTGATATATAATAATGACACCATTTTTAAAACTGACATTTTTGCAGAATCTCCACATCCTGCTGAGAGTGAAGAGGACCCTGATGATTCCCATAAAACCGAAGGAGCCATTCCTCTTCACGAGCCTGAGAGCTCCGAAGAAGCAGAAGATGACAACAGGGATAGTGCCAGCCCCACCACCTTCATTTGGCTTTCATTTGTAAGTACACTGTGTGGTTGTGCAATGCACAGGTGTATTCCCGTTACAAAAATAAAGCCCATTTATGACTTTAAGGGCTCTTACAAACGAGCGTTTTACCTGCGCTCCTCTGCGTTCCGTTTTTCTGCGTTCAGCCGCAGGGGAGCGCAGGAATAGACGAATTACATTTTTTCCAATGGGGCTGTACTCTCACAGGCGCGTGTAGGCGCCGAACGCCTGTGTGAGTACAGCCCCATCGGAAAAAATGTAATGCGTCTATTCCTGCGCTCCCCTGCGGCTGAACGCAGAAAAACGGAACGCAGGGGAGCGCAGGTAAAAACGCTCGTCTGTAAGAGCCCTAAGTCCTAAAGAGGGTTACACAGCAGGAGTGCTGAGGTGACTTCATGCTTAATGCTCACTTCTGAATATGTTTTATCTCTGCAGGATGCAACGGTGGAAATCCCTGTAGTCATGGACATTTCTGAGGCACTGGTGAACATTTGTGTTGCTGCAAATGTGTATGAACCACCCCAGATGTCAACTTTATTGAGTAAGTAGCCCTCTGACTTATTGAAATCAGTGATAGAGTTCATTATCTTTATTTTCTTACACAGATCCGGCAGACTATATACACAGTCTAGAAAACATATCGTTAATCCCTATATCTTTTTTATTGTTGATCCCTGGTTTTTTCTTTCTGGCAATTTCAGTACTGGTACTTTCAGGCATTTCCCATTGAAATCTAAGAAAGTGCCCAGGGCTGAAAAGTGCCACCTGAGCCATCAGCCTTAGGGTTTCCATAAATGGGGAGAATGTGAGCAGCAGTCATATAGCATGTAGCAGATACAGTACTCTTACTCCTAATATGTTTATGAGGATTATATGGACATTCATTGCTTTTCATTTACTGCAGATGCAGAGGCTCCTGAAAGTGATGCTGGCATGTCCAGTAACATCGGACACACTCAGGAGCAGACCGACGCTGAGCCAGAGGAGGACACAGAGGATGAAGCTAATTCTATCTCTTTTAGTCTTCCATTAGATGTAAGTTCATTTTAATGATATGATTCTCTTTGTGTAGATCAGGATAATAATCACAAATTAGCATTTATACTAAAAGCACAAACATGGTATATTTAAATGAACACACCCACACCATAAAAACGTATTGCCCCACAGAAGGCACCTTATCCCTACTGTATGCATGTCACCATTTATATTTAGCATGCAACTCATTTGATTCTAGCACCCCTCACTGGTACTGCTTGTGAGCTTTCTTAAATGATAGAAAAGCTAATGAGCACCATTAGATGATTGGATTAGAATTTCTTTGCTTCAGGTTTTGTATTTGCTAAGCAGAAATGATGCACATATAGAGCTGTTGCGATTTTCATTCTGCATAATGATACACAATGCTTCTTTGTTTGCAGCTTCAGAATCCTGACACTGGCTCAGATATATATGATGGACAGGGCGCAGGAGGAGCATCATACAGGTATCTCGTTTGAGGCATATTGTGTTGTTTTAGATAAGAATTCTAAGTTGTTTGTATGTTAAAAATAAATCTTGTATGAGCAAAACCCATTTTAACAATTTCATTCTATTGTATTTTAGCCCTATCAAGCTTTCCCTTACAAATTACAACCTGGGAGAAGTGTTGGGACAAGGCAGTTTTGGAAAGGTGAGCTACTCATTCCTTAATTAGCTTTCAGCTCCTACTAATTTATCCAGAGTAATTAAACTTTCTGTCTTACTGCAGGTGTTCCTGGCCGAGCACAAGGAGACCAGAGAAGTGTGCGCTATAAAGGCCCTGAAGAAGAAGCAGATAGTAAAACAGAAGGATTTGGAAAGGTCAGTGAAACAGGACAGATTAATAGTGCCCATCTCTCTCTTTTCTATTTCCATGTCAGTCTAAACCCACTTTCTATTGCTTTTGGCTGCTTTTAGTATGAGTCTCAGATAATGATAATTTGATGTTTTACCCCACAGTGTCTTCAAAGAGAAGGAAATCCTGCAGACCATCAGTTGTTCTGAACACCCCTATCTGGTTTCTTTATACGGAACATTCCAGACAGACAGTCACCTCTTTTATGTCATGGAATATCTGCCTGGAGGTGACATGTTTGAGTTTGTCACATGTGGAGAACTAGAAGAACATGAGGCTATGTAAGTAGAATGGGAATAAGGAAGTGTTCACAGGGAATCCGAACTGGATTATGGGATTGTGGAATTTTTTGGGTCAGTTTCTATATCCATATAAAATGTTAATTGAATTGTTATTGTTTTTTCTATTCAGGTTTTATTCTGCATGTGTAGTGCTTGGCCTGGAGACATTACACCATCTTGGCATTGTTCATAGGTAAGCATTAATAGCAGTAAAATGATTCTTATTTCCAGAAGGAGCTGGTAACATTACTAAGAACAGTCCTCTTTATTTGTAGTATTCGAAGTATAGGTATCATTTAAATGGCAGCAAAATGTTCCTGCTAGAGTTAACTGAGGTGAAAAATATAATTAAATATATATTTATAAAGCGATTGGTAGTATGGGAATGTCATTCAAGGATAGTTGTATAATGCACAGTGGGTTACTCCATATCCCTTGCTGTTTTTATATTAAATAAGGATTTTATATGTATCAAGACAATATAAAATGTACTAAACTGTTATGCACAATTTATTTTAATTCAGAGACCTTAAGCTTGAGAATTTGCTGATGGACCGGGATGGATTTGTGAAGATCGTGGATTTCGGCCTCAGCAAAAACAGTAAGTTTTAAAAACCATGCATTTGGTTTTACTGGTATAAAATCAGCTTTCAAGATCCGCAGTTTCCTTACAGTGTTTTTGTCCCCATGTTTTAGGATTTGGATACGACGATCGCACAAAGACCAAGTGTGGAACAAAGACTTACATGGCCCCCGAGATCTATATGAATATAGAATATGGCATGGCGGTTGACTGGTGGGCCCTTGGAATCGCCATATATGCTATGCTCATGTATGAGGTAAATACAATTCCTATGTCATCACCTACACTCAGAAATCCTGCTCATTGTCATAGTCTTATTTATCCAGCCTACATAGAAATGCTCATGGTGAAAAACTGGTTTAGTTACCTTAAAGCGGTGGTTCACCTTTCAGTTAACTTTTAGTATGTTATAGAATGGTCCGTTCTAAGCAACTTTTCAATTGGTCTTTATTATTACATTTTTATAGTTTTTTCATTATTTTCCTTCTTCTAAATCTTTCCAGCTTTCAAATGGGGGTCACTAAAATAAACAAATGCTCTGAAAGGCTTCACATTTATTGTTATTGCTGCTTTTTATTACTCATCCATTCATGCAGGGCCTCTCCTATTCATATTCCAGTCTCTTATTCAAATCAGCGCATGGCCACTAGGTTAATTTGGACCCTAGCAACAGATTGCTGAATATCAAACTAAATAACTAAAAAAAACTATAAATAATAGAAAATGAAAACCAATTGCAAAGTGTCTCAGATTATCACTCTCTACATCATACTTAAGTTAACTCAATGGTGAACAACTCCTTTAAGCATAACTTCTCATACTCTCAGAATGAATACTATAGCATTGATGTTAGCACCTAATTTGACATTGTGATATGTATCTCAGAAAATGTGTTTACTAAATAAATAATTGTTTTCTATTGCAGTTACCATTCGACAACGAAGATCCGTTTGAGCTAGCAGAGAGCATCCTCTATGATGAGTTAGAGTTACCAGAACATCTATCAGAGGATGTTTGTGAATTAATAAATGAAGTAAGTTGTCCCCAACACATCAGTAATCAGGAATGTGCTTTAGTGGGTTATTATACATAAGGGGTTACATTATGTTTATGTAGTAACCATCTTAAAATGTGTATTTTGTTGTTAAGCCCATGTTGTCCCAATGGTCAAGATGTGAAACAATGAATACCTGCTTGAGAAGGTGGGGGGTTATAATAACTGCTCACCCCCTGTATACAGAACTTGGGCTGGTAGAAGAGAAGCAGCTAATGGGTGTAAAAATCTGAGCTTCATACTAAAGCCTTATGTAGTCTCTTTTTTCTGCCCAACCAGTGGGCTACTTGCTCTATAAGTCTACAGGACTCTGTAAGACTACTAGTATTAACTGGATGGATCACTTATTCTTTTCTTAAACGTTAAGTAAGTCATTTCATTTTAGAATATAAGACAGACACCAGCATTAACTACATTAATCATAAGTTATAAAAATGATTTGTGTGTCTAATTTTTTAATATTTGTGTTTTTGCAGCTCTTAGAGAAGGATCCAGAATTTCGCCTGGGATCTGGTGAAACTGGTGCTGACATGGTTAAAGCGCACCCCTTCTTTAGGGTAAGTTTCTTTTGTACTTATCTTGAATTACAGACAGAAATATGCTAATGATTACCGTACTAATAAATCCTCAATGTTGCATTGTTTTATATAAATTTCTGCATCCTCTATATTCATTATAATCAATTGTTCCACCAATTCTAGAAGTTTTTGGAATAGATACTCATTGCATAATATGACCTTTCTTTCAGGATATGGACTGGAAAAAACTTGAAAACAGAAGAGTAAGGCCTCCATTTGTGCCAGCCAACCAAGGAAATTTGGAGAGCCTTAGGCAACCTGAATGCCGAGCTCCAGCATTGACACTTCCATCTGTAGAGATACCATCGGAGCATCAAGAGGCATTCAGAGAATTTGATTTTACACCTGAATAAACATCAAATTAAAGGAGAAGGAAACCCCCTGGGCGCAAAAATCCCCCCCCCTCCCCTGTGTTCCCTCCTCCTCCACCCTGGCTTACCTGTCCCCAAGGGCAAATGCCCCTAACTTGTTACTCACCTCTCTGCGCAGGTCCTGTCCACGGAGCTCACAGACTCCATCTTCTCCCAAGCGATCTTCTTCCTCGATTAATCAGCATCTTCTGGCGCATGCGCAGTAGGAGCATTTACCGGTACGGATCTACTGCGCATGCGCCGAATGTCACGAAAACTTTGTGACTTTTGGCGCATGCGCAGTATATCCGTGCCGTAAATGCTCCTACTGCGCATGCGCCAAAGCAGGAAGAAGACCGCTTGGGAGAAGATGGCGCCTGTGAACTCCGTGGACAGGACCTGCACAGAGGGGTGAGTAACAAGTTAGGGGCATTTGCCCGGCAGGACAGGTAGGCCAGGGGGGAGGAGGGAGGGGGGCAACACAGGGGAGGGTTTTTGCGGCCAGGGAATTTCCTTCTCCTTTAAAAGGACGGAATGGACGGGGAAGGTGGTGGGCCAGTCCATATCAATCTGAGAAGTGCCAGCCATATAATGGAAATATCAGGTCTCCCATCTCAGCAAGGTTAATAATATAAACTTCTAGATTTTGCAGGTTAATTCAAAATAAACAATCAAGTAAAATCTGCCACCAAGGTAAGAAACAATTTAATTCTATACCCACAATTTCCAATAGGCCCTCCCTCACATTTGTTTTATTTACTTTCTGGGGAGGCTGCAGTTTGGAAGATGTCAAGAAGAAGATATCAAGATGCACCTTGGAAGATGTCAAGAAGAAGTAATTGAAGATGGATTCAATCTTTCACCCACGATGAGGTATGAAAAGTATATTTAATCCTTCAACTGTTTTTTTTCCTGCCCAAAAAACAGCAGCACATAATGTATGACAATGATATCCCTTTAACAGATAGAATATGTATATAACAAAATCACCTAGAATATAAAACAACACTTTTTATTCGATCAACTCATGCGTTTACTTGCTCTTTTTGCAGATGTGAGACGGAGCGAAGAAAACCAGTTCAGCGAGAAATAATGTGGTCTCTATAGGAAAAAGCTCTATTTGGAACCGGTCAAGAAAGAAGCTGCTGCCATTCCTGCCAAGCACCGGCAGGTGTTACTAACATACTGTAATACTAAGAGACTCCATACTGTGCATGTAATGTTAATTTTATGAATAATGACAAATAAAGTGTTTTAAAAAAATAAATTATTGGTGTATTTATTAGGGATGTTTGACAATGCACAGTAGACATCAAAACCAGTACAAAGTGTCTGCCAAGCTCCAAACAACAGGAACACAGGGGCAGAAGAGATGCCAATAGATTTGCAGGCCTTGATGTTGCTACGGTTCAGAGGAAATGCAAGTGTCAAAGTAGGGATTGGAGGCCACAAGAGTTTAAGGGATCTTGGTTATTGGGAAATCCTTGTATCCAGGACTTGGTTTGGTTTTTTTCTTTTTCATAGGATTTGGGTTTGGCTGAACCTGTAAAATTAAGTAACTTTAAAGCACTGAACAACTGAATGAGCTTCTATTAACAAACAATATTAGTATTCTGTTTAAGTACAGTACTCAGACCAATCAAATTATAGATCTGGTACATCCCCACTTACTTCTAAGATTGCCAGGGGATATACCAATAGGAAGACCTTATGAATGTTGGGTTGGGCATTAGGGTCCTTTCTAATGAGCAATTGAAATATGTATTTGTTAAACACTTTGCATGCTGGTCTGTATCAGTGATACTGCGCCTCTGCTCTGACAGTAGCACTCGTTGCAATCCTTGGTGTCTGCACAAAAAAGCAAAGAGAGCTGCTCATATACTGGATAGAAGGGCAAATCTCAAATGACTACAAAGGACATGCAGGAAGGTTCAGCTGACACACGACTGTTACTTTTTTCTTTTCTCCTGTGTTTTAAATTTGGCGAAAAAAAACGTAACCATGCAGTAGCATTTGCAAATATATATATTTTTTTATTCTTGCAGTAGTTGGTTCCTATTTTTCACATAGACAGTGGGTGTCATTTGCTTTCAGCCAGCTTCATCTTTTTTTATTCATTCACTTTTTTCTCAATAACATTTATTGTGTCACCATTTTGGTGGTTTTTAAAGGCACATTATCAAAAGTGGTGGAACTTTTTTTTTATCTGCTCATTTGACAAGGTCAATCACCTGTGTGCTGGGCCAAAGTGGGCTGATCCCATTCAGATTGTACAATGTCCCTGTTAGATTTTATTGACCAGATATTAATGTGGTGAGGTGAATAGTGGGCCCTGGAGTTTGAGTTGGCTGCTTGAGTCTGGAGGGACTGAGTTGGTTGCTTTTAAAGGGGTGGTTCACTTGTCAGTTAACATTTATTATGGCATTGAATGACTAATGCTAAACATCTTTTCAATTGGTCTTAATTTTTTCTGACTTACCAGCTTTCAAATGAGGGTCACGGAGCATATCTGAAAAAAATTCTGTTATTGCTGCATTATTATTCATATTTCTCTTTAGGCCTTTCATATTCCTTTTCAGTGTCCTATTCAAATGAATTCATGTTGCTAGGGTAATATGGACACCTTCAAATAATAGTAAATGAAAACCAATTGTCTCAGAATATCACTCACTATATTATACTAAAAGTTAATTTACAGGTGAACAACCCCTTTAATGGCTTGTGTCTGGACAGTTTACACTTAAACAGCAGATATTTGGAGAGAGATATTTGGTATATTTGGAGCTGTGCCTATAACTGCTTATCCAATATACTGTAACTGGCTACATGAGTGTATTTCAATATCACTCTGCCCTACCATCTTTCTGTACATAAGGCTGTTCCCAGCAGGAGTCACATTGCACAGCTGCTTAAACTGCAGGGAACAGAGGGCTTCCCTATATAGAGGTGTTGATCTACACACACCCTGGCAGTGTTATACCTAGAGCTGCATTACCCACGCAGTGAATAAACGTGTGAGTGAGGAATGGTTATGGGAAGGCTTTATTGTACAGAGTCACACAATTAGAGGTTCACAGCACAAAGCAAATGCAGCTATAAACCTCTCCACCTCCCACATTGACATGGTCAAAAAAAATTATTTAAAAAAGGCATCAAGAAAAACAACCAAAAGTCTGGACACCACTAGTAAAAGCAGATTGAATAAGTCAGATCAGTGTTGGACTGGCCCACAGGGACACCAGGAAAAGTCCCGGTGGGCCAAGGTGTCAGTGGGCCCTTATGCTGCTAGACACGAGTCCTATTTAATGGCCATTCCCTATTTCTATGAGAACAAAGAGGCTAAATAGATGGAATAATAGATTATGTAAAGAGAAGAGACTAGGAGAATAGAGGTTGAGTAAGGAGAGGAATAATAATACTACTTATAGTGGGCCCCTAGTCAAAGGTTTTTGGATGGGCCCCTGGTGTCCCAGTCCGACACTGGGTCAGATACACAGTAGTTAGAATTGCACCACGGGGAGCAGGGCTGTGATTGGGCAGCTGCTCAGGAAGGGTAACTACAAGCACAATCTGATGGTTCCTGGGAAAGACCATGATTTCATATACCCTAATAAATCTTCTGTGCATTCTAGTATCTTATTTAACATGTTGTTACTGCAGAACAACAGGTTAGTGAATTAATCATAAAGGCAACATGTAAATTACCCACCGTTGCCCAGGATCCCCAATTAACTGACATGTTTACATGGCTTTTTTAGCAGGAAAAATATGAGCAACAGTGGGTAGTTTAAAACGATAGACAAAAGGTTCCTGTACAAAGTGTCTCCAGTTTTGTTCTGGCAGGACATTGAATGATTGAATGATTTTATGCATTTTCTCAAGTAAAAGCTTCCCAACAGCAAGTAAAATGATTCAAGCTATCATGCACATACTGTACTATTTTAGCACTATTTATTATCAGAATTAAACCTCTATTTCCTCATGTAGTACAGCTGAAAAATATAAGTGCAGAGCTAAAGGTACCCATTTTGGGTATTAGTACTAGTGTTTCCCATTGTCTATATATATATATATATATATATATATATATATATATATATATATATATATATATATATATATATATATATATATACATATACATATATATATATATATATATATACATATATATATATATATATATATATATATATATATATATATATATATATATATATATATATATATATATATATATATAGTCAAGGTGCACAGCCATGCCCCCATCTAGGAACACATCGTATCCTGAATATTTATACAGAAGCTGAGAAACACCCATGTAGGCATGCATAGCCTTACTGTATACACTGAACATTCCCATTTCCACCTATAGGGAGAATGCAGCCAATACCTCCCTGTGCCACAGTATTGTCTGGACATCCCAATGATCTGTGCACAGCAAAGCTACACACCCAATGTTAAAGAAGTAACATAATTGCCATGCCTTTAATATAATGATTTTCATTGGTTGAAATAAAAATGTACATGCCTAGAGGAGAAAATGTTGCAAAAATGTTCCATGGAAAGAAGCCATTCATGTTACCTGTGAGAAATACAGGGGATTTTGTACTTACACAGTTAATGATGGCTCTATTTACAGTTATTATTATACGTGTCCCTGGAAGAGTCCATTAGTGAACAGAAACTGCAGTGCTGCTATCAATCTTTTTCTTAAAAAATATACTGCTCTTCTAGAAAGCAAATACTGTCCAGTTCCGTAGGTAGTGTCACCCAGATTCCCTCGGCGCAATGGGAAGCAAAGGGAAAAGCCTGATAATAAGAACAGTTAATTTATGCCCAGTGCCTTCAGCTGTCTCTCAGTCTCTTCATCTGAGATGCCTGTGGATTTGGAGGCAGATGCAGTTGGCAGACTCTTGGCTGTGGATGGGGCTTTAGCCATCTGTAAGAATCAAGGAGAACCCAATAAACATATATGATTTGGAATACACATCCCTTGAATTTCTTTAAATAGTCATGATACAAAGCTAATTACAAATTCATTCAGATTCGCATTGCATGGCAGCTTAAAAATCAGTGTAGTCTACATCCGAATGACATAATCAGCCCTGTAACACCAGCTTCTATAAGATAAGAGCCTCATTTTCTGCTTGATTATTTCTGAAGAAATTAAGTACAGCTGCCCAGAACCTACTGAGCATGTGCAGTGAAACTCCAAAGATAGCCTAACAAGATGCAAGATGGTGACCTTCTGTGGACAAGGCCTAGATCAGTACTGTTACAGGGCTGCTGCAGGACCTCCCTGCTAGTGGTTTCACTATATAAAATACATTATTTACTGTTATTCATTTTAGGCTTTATTTCTTCTTTAAAAAGCAAAGAGAAAGAGGCTGTTCTCCCTTGAAAATCTAGTTGCCTGCCCAAAGCCACAGGGTTCAAATCTCACCAAATCAACACAGGAAAACTTTCCATTATTACTGTACTGTAATTACTGTAGTTTCTAAATTTTCCAATGACCACATGGGTCAGTTTTCTGGATACTAGAACATTTGTGCACCACATACATAATCATCCATGGGACACAAATGCTCTAGTATCCAGAAACTTGACACCTGAGGTCTTATTACACTGGTATTGCACTGATCTGCACCTTGGCATCAGCAGTTCTGGCTTTTTCTGTTTAGCTTATCAACTTTGGTGGAGTTGCACTAGAAGTTCATGGGCTAAATCACTAGGGGAGGACAGACGTACAGAAAGGATCATGTAGTTTGGTCAGAAGCAGACCTGATTGATCAATCTGTGCTTGTGGCTCAATTCCCTGATCAGCTCATTTTCTGCATGAAACATGTTTTAGGCTCTGTGGTTGGTGCACTCTGCTTGAATTAATTCCCCTTCCATCAAATTAATTTGGTCTCACCCAGACTAGCAATATTCCCTGTTGGCAACAAAACCTCTCCAGCTGATATACTTGCAACACCAGCAGCACATTATTTGTCCCTTCTGATTTATAAATCCATTAAAGGGTGTAATTCAACAGCACAACAGGAATAAGTGTAGTATGTGGAACTGACAGTAGCAGAACATGGTGCAGCCTTCTTCTATAAGACCCGTGAGAGCTACAACAGTAACACCAAATCAACTCGTACCTGTCCTGAGATTTCAATTCCAATTTCATACAACACCTGCTTCACAATGTCTTGATTTTCTTCTTCATCTTCAGATGCATCGAAAAATATCATCCTAGGTGTTAACTTTACAATTAATTGAAAAGCTCAGTTAACAAGAATGCATTGCTTGGATGGCTGGTTCTTCAACAATATGGGATGCAGGTACAGAAATGGATTCTTGCAATATGCCTGGCTGCAGTCACTGCTTTCAACAGGTTTACAACAGAGTGCATATCTCTGAAGTGATTGAGGCACAGTGTAGCTGAAAGTATGTTCACTGGAGTTGGATGGACAAAGCTAAACGTGAGTAATGGATTAGGGGCACTTTTAGGAGTAATCATCTATGTGGGGAAGGAGGGATGGGGGACTGTGTAGGGTAGTGGTTTGTATTACTGGGGGTTAAGTTATCCTTTATCAAATATGGAAATGGGGAAACGCATGGTGGATAGTTACCTAATCGTTACATAAGAAGAAGTCTCAGGAACAAAAGCTTATACATGGCTTATTATTCAAGGGATGCAGATATGCAACATTTTGGGGAAGTCTGACACCTCCTATTCCATGCTATAGTGAGAATATAATATATACAGGTATGGGATCCGTTATATCGAAACCAATTATCGAGAAAACTGAGTTTTAATTCTTAGTAGAAGCAAAACCTGCCTATTGGGTTTATTTAATCGACAGTAGAAATTGTGGTTAATAATAGGTCCAATAGGCAGAACTTTGCTGCAAAACTCAAATGCTTTATTGTGTCACGACATGTTTCAAGCTGAGCTCTTTCATAATTGATAACAACAGTATTTCTCAATTACATTACAATTAAACTCCACCCCCTATTTAGTGGTAATTAGGTAACATCCCCTTCCCCCACACCTTTGTAATCCAAGACAAGTGATATAAAACACTGGGAATCCCCAATGGTACATTGTAAGGGCCTAGCCCTTGGGGATCCAAGAGGTAAAAATTCCAAACAGTTCATTGTGGTAGGTCCAAAGATTAATATAAATAAGTGTAAAATTAAAAGATCCGTTCAAATCCTTATGACCTTAGATGTCCCCAGATGCCGAGAGCTCAAAATTTGCTTCACAACAGAAAAAAATTGCATCTATTGTATTTCTAATAAATAGACAAAATGTACTGCCAGTATTTAAGTCTTACCCTTCTGCAGAAACATTCTTAGTTTTCAAATGTACTGTTATTGCTATGGCAGCATTAATATCTGGAGAGAAAAGAGTTCAGAATTAAAAGTTTGATCATATTTCACAGGAAACTTCTAAAGCTCCAATATTCGTTCAATTTAATGTTTACATGATTTTTCTAGTAGACTGAAGTTCCAAATTATGGAAAGATCCGTTATCTGGAAAGCCCCAGGTCGCCGAGCATTCTGGTAATAAATGTCATTAGTTAGGCAAATGTTTGCGGCTACCATCTTTGAAGCATAATGTCTATATAACACAAATTCTATTTTGAGTTTTAATAATAAATATTAAATAATCTGCACTTGTTTTCAGTGTTATGGGGCTGATATCTGAGGCTATTATCACCCCAAGGTCTAATTGGCCACAAAAAGCAAAGAATCAAAAGGCTTTAATTGGTTATCCCTTGAGTCACTGGGCCTGCTTGTGCCCTGTACGAGAAAAGGCTGAGCAGGAGCTTGTATGAGAGCAATACATTTTATGAATGGTGTCAATTTTATGTCTATTTTTGCACTTTGTGAGGATCCCTTTGGTCTCTGAACTATTATAAAAGTGGGTGCTATAACCCTGGGTGATTGAATCCAGCGCTAATACACAATATTTATATATTTATAGAAGTAAGGATTAATTATATCTTAGTAGGGTTCAAGTACAAGGGACCTGTACTGTTTTATTATTATAGAGAAAAGGGACATTTTTAAAATTGTGTATTATTTCATTAAAATGGAGTCTATGGAAAATGATCTTCCCTTAATTCGGGGCTTTCTGGATAACAGGTTTATGATAATGCATCTTGTACCTGTATGTTGAATAGTTTATATTCATATGGAGCATGCACATGCATTTATTTTGGTAGAAATATGGGATGCAAACCCAATATCCAGAATCTCTGAATTACAGTAAGGCCATTTCCCATAGTGCATTTTAAGCAAATAATTATATTTTGTTTGTGTGTGTATAGTAATCTAAATTATTTGAAAAACTCCTTATCTGGAAACTCAAGGTCAGCAGTTCAATACTATGTGCCCTTGGATAACCCCACCGGTCACCTGTTTGGATATAAATTATTTATTTGGTTAAGTTGTTATTAAAACGTGTAGTGCAGAATAGAAATACAGTACAGATATATGGGCAGTCTGCTCAGTGAACACCTTACAATGCAGACAAAACACACAAAAATGAGCCATCGTGCTCTTGCATGTCTGCCAGCTCTAGCAAATATATAAATGAGACTTTTAGCCCACTATTCATTAATGAGTCAGAGTCTTGCATCTATGCTCACTACATGTTTCTTATTAGTGGCAGCACAGCAGCAGAACAATGGTTATAGGTTGGACAACAGAAATTCTGCATTCTATAGAATCCAACACAGCCCTGTTCCTTTGTAGTACTCCAAGTATCTCCAGAGTAACTGATTAGTATTAATCCCAAATAGTATCTTGATAGGTGTTTAGTCGACGACAGTTTTGACCAACATTATTCTCCACTGGAGGGGAGCAGTCAGAGTCAGATTGTTTTTCGGGATTATGCCAACTGCTCCAGAAATGCTTTCTGTAAGTATCTCCCAGACCAGAATTTTGCAGACATACAGCAAGCAATGTGGTGCTAGGTTAATGAGTAAAAAATGGAAATGTCAATATGAAAAACACTGTAGATTCTGCCGCCTCCGCCTCGATCTAGCATGAGTCGTCTTTTCATTTTGCAAACCTGGCACAAGGGTGCAGGAACACCAGCCCTTTGCCTGTGATCAATAAATATATAACAAAGTAGCAACACCGAATCCAGGATAAATAAACAGCAGTTATACTGAAATATTAGCAATAAAACCATTGACGGTCAGCTGTTCATTTACACTCATATATACACACACACACCTATAAATAGTTGATCAAAGTACATACTGTATTATTGGAATATTCTTTAATATAAAAAACTAATGGTGACTTTGGGTCCCCGTCTGCCATGATTTTTTAATAGCAGAACACCAAAAAACTCCTAAACTGCCTCCTAGAGTACTAAAAATGTGATGGACCAACCCAGATTCCCTCATACCATTGTTCTTAGACAGCGATTCTATATCCATTTTATAAACTGTGTACATGCCTTCTTTTATACTGGATACATCTTGTAAAGCTCAGCACATGTTTAAAGGTCAAATTCATCTTACAGTTGATAGAGCACCAGTGCTGTACAATCAAAAGGTTTTACCTTGACGTGGTATGGTGGCTTATCAATATTATGATCATAACTTTGTAACAAAAAAACCCTGTTTCAAAATTACATGCACTTGCATATTTACTTGAATCATTTAGACAGGGCTTTAAACTTTTTGAAATTGGCCTTAGGTGTGCATCCACAATCTCCCCTAGTCTTGTATGAACCCTGTACTAGCCCAAATCAACCACTGAAATGTTAGCTTTTAAAACAAGTGGCCAATAAATCCAAGTGTTTATTGTTTGCTTTGAATCTTTATCGGACACTGAGCTACAATCACTTGCCTATAAAGTAATGGATAACGTGTACAGCTCCGCTTAACTCAGCAGTCATGAGAAAAGTGCACTCAGACAGCCTTAACCAGATACATATACAGAATACTTTGTGTTGTGGTGAAGAATTTAGCTGTTTATTTAGGCTAGGGACAACATTCTGTCTTCAGTCTCCAGCTACACAAGCAGTGCACAACTGAACTTTAACTAGTGACTTACTTATATTTCATGGTGAAAACCAATACTAAATGGGTTATTTTTAAAAATCCAAAAATATCTAGTTCTTTTCTGAAATCTTCTCTGGCCAAATCCACACATGTTTATTTCCCATTATTTATCAATACATTTTCACAAGAATTTCCTGTGCGGGGAAAAAAAACTTGAAAAACTTGTGAAAAATTTGAATACTATGAATTTTCCTGTCAAAAACTAAGATTTTTACGGATTTTTGCCCAAAAACCACATTTTCGGATTATTGCAAACCCATCGCAAATGAAACCCATCGCAAATGAAGATATCTTTGGAACTTCTCTCTGACTTATATACAAACTCCACAGGTCTGAGATGCCAGATTTTCGGATTCTGACTTTTTCCATCCTTGGGGTATAATAAATCGTGAAAAAGTCAAGTTTTTTTTTTTCCACCTAGTTTTTAGCATTCAGACTTTAATAAATAACCCCCTTAATGAATATTCTGCAGTTAAGGGATGCTTAAGTCACATAAATACCCCCTTTTGTAATGACTTACCTCTGAGTTTATATGTATTTATTTGTAACACAGCAAATGTGCCTGCATCAGCTAGCATTAATATCTCATTTATATTGCTGCCATTCTGCAAGACAAGACTGCAATTTTTTTTGCGATAAAGTATAAATAATTACAAGTACAAATAACACAACTATAACGTTTAAAGATTGTTAATTTTAATTGTAAATTTGTTTAGGAATAAGTAAGCATGTTTTATTCTAGTAAACTTGTGACAGAGATGACACATATACACAAAGCTGTAACACCTCTTTCCTCTTAGGGATAAACTACTCACATGTCATCTTCATATGCCTTTAAATCAGTTTTCACAAAACAGGTATTTCATTTGTCTTTACTTTTACAGACCATTTTCTTGTGTTGCATAAGCGAAAATAAATCACATTGAAACAAACCTTTAATAATGACAAACAAAATATACATTCCCGATATATCACAATATACAATTCAACACAATCCAAAAAGGCTGATGAAAAGACTTGTTTTTTTATCAGTGTACAAAGGGGAAAAAACAGCGAGAGACAAAATCATTCCGTTCTCCTACTTGCCCCTTGAGACAGAAAATAAAACAAACCTTAGGAACACATGCCTGACAAACACACTTTTCCTGAAAAAGTAGAACTTTGTCCTTTGAACATATATATATATATTTGACCAGTAATGCTGCTATTCTTTATATACAAATGTGCAAATGAAACTTTAACACTAAGGATGCACCGAATCCCGAACCCTTTGTGATAAGAATCGTCCGAATCCCGAACCCAATCCAAACCGTAATTTATGTATGTAAATTAGGAGAAAAAGGAGGAAAGTGAATCGCACATGCAGCACGTGGTAAAGACATTTTTGAACTCGCTTTGTTTATGTGACGAAAAGTCACAGGATTTTTTGGATTCAGATTCAGTTCAGACAGGCACTTTGATTCGGCCCAATCCTGCTGAAAATGGCAGAATCCTGGATTTGGTGCATCCCTAGTTTAAACCTATACGAGAAACCAGACTGTCTGACACAACAAAAAACGTTACATCAGCATCACAGCCCTTCAGTTGTTTTAAGAAAGAAAAAAGTGCAGTTCCTGTTCAGTCAAACTTAAGGGAACATTTTGCTTGAAAGGGATTCCTTTTGTTGCAGCTTCTGGATTAGCTCCAGTATATTCATTTGGAGCATCAGTTCCTAGGAGAAAAGAAAAAAGAAAAAGAATGTTAGAAACTGCAGCAGCCTCAGTTCTTCACCCGGCAAATATACTGTGATTACTAATGAAGTGCCTTAAAAGTCACTCCATGATTTCTGGTATATTCTGTAAAAAGTGGAAGGTTATGAACCCTTTAAAATGTTCTATATTTTATATAAATATGACCTAAAACATCATCTAATTTTCAAACAAGTCCTAAAAGTAGATGAAGAACCCCCTAGTTAAATAGTATTATATTTGGTTGTGCATTTCTCCAAATCTAATGTTCCTCGTTTAAGGCAAAAATTCTATTTTGGCTTCATCTGTCCACAAAACATTCTTCCAGTATCCTTCTGGTTTGTCCACATGATCTTTAGCAAACCATAGACAGTGAACAATATTTTTTGGGGAGATCAATGGCTTTCTCCTTGCTATCCTGCCATGACACCAATGCTATTCACTATTCTCCTGGTGCTGGACTCATGAACATCAAAATTCACCAATGAGAGACAAGCCTTCAGTTGTTTAGAAATTACCCTGGGTTCCTTTGCAACCTCTCTGACTATTAGATGCCTTACAGTTGGAGTTATCTTTGATGGTCAACCACTTCTAGGGTAACAACGGTCTTGAATTACCTCCATTTGTACACAATCTGACTGACTGTTGATTGTTGGTCCCAAAAATTTAGACAGTCTTGTAACCTTTTCCAGCTTTATGGGCATCAACAATCCACAAATGTGTTGTATGTGTGACCTGGCTTTGCTGGATCCCTGTCAAAACACCTGCCAATTATATGATTAATCATTTTTTTCAATAAATACATGACCAAATATAATTTTGGTTTTATTTGTTTAACTAGATTTTCTTCATCTACTTTTAAATCAGATGATGTTTTAGGTCACATTTATTTATATTAAAATATAGAATTTTTTTTAAGGGTTCACCAACTTTCAAGGACAACTGTATGTTTATTTATATACAGTAACAACACAATTCTGTGAGTGTTTTACAAGGTGTAAACACAAATGGGGTCCAGTTATTATACATGAAACAGTTAGAATATAAAAGCAAGTTCCAGGAGTTTTAGTTACGCAGTCCTTGCACTGAAGAGTTTACAATCTATGAAGCTAACCACAGTTGCTTTGTAATTTATTATACAGCACTGAGATTATTTTGCTGTTGCTTTGTTACATAGCTCATTGATGGCATGGAAGTTCTAGCCAAGGACAAAGTTTTTTTACAGGGATATGAAATACCTGGGGATTTTTTGTGATATAGAAGCTGGAAACACCTGCTTTTTCCAGGGTGCTTTGCTGATCTATCACTTTCTGATCTAATTCCAGAACAATTTTCTCATCCATCATCCGTTGCTCCTCTTTTATGCGCTGCTCAAGAGACTGAAAAAGCAGAATTATTAGCTACTGCATCACAGCATTATATAAAAAAAAATATTTCATTGCTCCTAGAAAAATACATTCATGCATTATAAAAACAGAACAAGCCGATCTGGTCACAGAGTTTTCCCTCAGCTTGAAGGCTGTACTATTATGTATATCCATATGGATAAGCCTGAAAGACCATGGAACATACACATACATGTCTCGTATGTTGTAATAAGTCAATCAAGCCAAATGACCTGAGCTTCTGTAAAAAATGGAATGTATTTATGTTGTATTCCACACTTAGCTGAATCACAGGTTTGAAAAAACATTTAGGGGCCGATTCACTAGCTTCGAGTGAAGGATTCGAAGTAAAAAAAACTTTGAATTTCGAAGTTTTTTTTGGGCTACTTCGACCTTCGACTACGACTTCGAATCGAAGGATTCAAAGTAAAAATCGTTCGACTATTCGATAGTCGAAGTACTGTCTCTTTAAAAAAAAAAACTTCGACCCCCTAGTTCGGCATCTAAAAGCTACCGAAGTCAATGTTGGCAGGTCCCCATAGGCTTGGCTAACTTTTTTTGATCGAAGGATATTCCTTCGATCGTTGGATTTAAATCCTTCGAATCGTTCGATTCGAAGTATTTAATCGTTAGATCGAAGGAATAATCCTTCGATCGTACTATCTGCGCTAAATCCTTCGACTTCGATATTCGAAGTCGAAGGATTTTAGTTCCTAGTTGAATATCGAGGGTTAATTAACCCTCGATATTCGACCCTTAGTGAATTGGCCCCTTAAAGTACAACAAACTAAGAAATTATACATAATGGTAAAGTAAGCACAATTACATATAGCAGTCTTATTTCAACTCTGAATAACTATATATATATATATATATATATATATATATATATATATATATATATATATATATATATATATATATATATATAGTAGGATTATTATCATGTACAGCTGCACTGCAGCTGTACAGTTGCACTGCTCAGCTCAAACTAGTCAGTGGCTGACTCAGGATAAGGTTCATAAAGCTTTCCTAAAAATGAACGTGAACCAGGTGCCAGGGCCAGATGGAATACATCCTCAGGTACTAGAGAGCTTAGTTCAGTTTTAGAACAGCCTCTATTACGGATTTTCTTAGACTCTCTTTCATCTGGTATGGTACCTATGGACTGGAGAAAAGCTGATGAAATTCCTATATTTAAAAAGTGATTACGATTTCAGACTGGCAATTAAAGACCAGTAAGTTTGACGTCTGTGATGGGCAAACTATTGGAAGGCTTGTTAAGGGATCACATTTAAAATTTTGTTCTGTTTAAGTGGCCGATGAGATTCAATGGCAATAAATGTAAAGTCAAGCACCTGGGATATGAAAATACGAATGGAACTTATAGCCTTAATGGGACTTCACTAGGCAAGTCCATAATGGAAAAGGACCTTGGAGTCCTTGTAGATAATACACTTGGCTGTAGGAAGCAATGTCATAGTTTTAAGATGTTGTACCGTGTTAGCCATTGAAAAAATGCAGAAAATGTACAGTTTGGTGATACCTTTTATTGGCTAACTGAATAAGTAACAATTGCAAGCTTTCGGAGCACACAGGCTCCTTCGTCAGGCAAAATACCTGACAAAGGGGCCTGTGTGTTCCGAAAGCTTGCAATTGTTACTCCAGACTTCAGGCTGTCATTGCCAGCAACGGGTTTTCAACCAAGTAATAGAAATGAACATTTTATTTTCAGTTTCTTAATTTGTCCAATTGCTTTTGAGCACCTGAAGTGATTGTGTTAAAAAAAAGGCTTTAGTTTATCACATTTTTATGCAATCTTTTTGTTCAACTCAATGAATTAAAGCTGAAAGTCTGCAGTTCAACTGCATCCGAGTTGTTTCATTTAAAATTCATTGTGGTAATGTACAGAACCAAAATTAGAAAAAAAGTTGTCTGTGTCCAAAGATTTATGGGCCTAACTGTATATACACAAAGCTTCCCACCTCTGCGGACTCAGTTAATTTCCCAGTATCTCATGGTCACTCTAAGTTAGTACTTGTGTTCAGCAAGGTGAGTGAGAAGCAGAAGCAAAAAAAGTACTAATTCAACAAAAAACATTATTTGAATATACAAAAAGTCAGGAAGGTAAATTATTTAAGAATCAAAAGATAGTCAGAAATTAAATTTTCCTTTAAATAAGCATATGTTGGCAATACATAGTTATTTTTATATGGAATAACTTTACACACCCAAGAGCATCCTTTCAAGTAAAACATATCTTCTGGGTTTATCCCATTGTAATACAAATAATACCTTAATGATCTAATACAGAGGCACTAGCCAAAGAGCAGAATTGTACTTGGGATCCAATGTCTTTTGCAAGAGAGAGTGACAGAAAAACTGAATGTCTCACCTCTAGCTCTTTTTGCTGGGTAGCTTTGAGTACTGAAAAATTGTGGGTTTTACAGGACTGCTGAGCTTCTCTATGCTTGCGTAGAAGATCTTGTTTTAAGGCTTTCAAAACATTAAAGAGAAAATGTTGATTAAAAGAAATGCTTCCTGACAATCAATAACAGTAACCATTAGGCTATGAACAAGCATACGTTTAACCGTGCTGCAGTTTTTAAAAAAGCCACTGCTGCGTATCGGTTTCAAGTTAAGGCTATGGCGCTTCCGCTAGCGTATTTACGCAGCGGCCAGCTTTTTTAAAAACCAAAGCATGGTTAAACGTATGTGCGTCCATAGCCTTAATGGAAACAGATCATCGTGACCAAGAATAAATCCACAAAACCATGCTACTTTATAAAAATCCTGTTCCACTATTAATATTGAGGGGCTGCTGCCATTTCTCTGAGCACACATTCAATCAAATGTATCTGTTCTGTTTTATTGCTGGAAAGAAAAAACTTTATACAGGTATGGGAGCTGTTATCCAAAAACCGTGTTATCCAGAAAGCTCCAAATTACGGGAAGGCCATCTGCCATATACTCCATTTTAATCAAATAATAATTATTAAAAATTAATTACTTTTTATCTGTTTTGATAAAACAGTATCCTGTTTTTCATTCTAATAAAGGTGGTCATACACAGGCCAATAAAAGCTGGAGATGGGCCTAGTTAGCAGCTTATTGGCCTATGTATGTGACCCTCCATCTGGACTACCTGACCGATATCTTGGCCAGATGTCAATCAGGCAGGTTTGAAATTCTGATGGTCTGTATCCCCATCACTGTGACCTGATAGTTTGACCTTAAAGGTGCCCATACTGACAGATCAGCTCATTTGTATCTGTCTGTGTATGGCCAACTTAAGATACAATTAATCCTTACTGGGGGCAAAACAATACTATTGGATTTATTTATCGTTTTCATGTTTTTTTTTTAGCAGACCTAAATATGGAGATCCAAATCACTAAAAAAATCTCTTATCAGGGAAAACCCCAGGTCCCTAGCATTCTGGATAACAGGTTCCATACCTGGCATAAGCAAATACAAATGGGGTTTCCTCAGCAGTGAATCTCATCATGAACAACAGGATTGGCACTATTGTGAGAGCACTGCTCTTTGACATTTTTGGATTCATTTTTCAAAATGTCTGATATTACCTCTATGTTCTGCATGTAGCTTTAATCGTTGATTGTACAGATTTTTCTCTGTTAGATGTTGAATTTCCAGCAAGCCTTGTACTATTTCAAAAACAGTTCCATCAATAAGAGCTAATGCCAAATCACTTAGTATAGTGTGAGACATTCGCTGATGGCAGGCGCTATGGAGAGATAAGACATTCTGATTATACAGGCACTATAAGAATACACACTGACGCATATTTTATGAGCTTTCAGGGCAATGGAACATGACAAGATTCCGAGCATTTTTGCAATCAGTATTATTTCCAGATTGGCAGTGAAAAAACTAAGAATTGGTCACAACGGATTTCAACAGCACAGTCTAGACACGTGAGGTGTGCTCCCAGGCCAAGTTGCATGTTGTGTTGCAAAGTAGCTACTGCCTGACCCATGGCTCCACTGGTGACTCCAAGTAATTACTGATATAATAAGCAATTTCAAGCCTTTTTCTTGCTGTCTACCAAGCCAGAAATCACTAAATAAATAAAAAAAGCCTTGAAAAGGGTAATACATGAATATAGGATGATTAACAATTATTGCAGTTCATTTCAGGAGAACTTAAAGCATAAGCACGGATGGGTACCAAAATGTCAGGCACTCCCAGTGCTTATAATTGCTTACCCGATACTCTGGCCTGGTGCTTGTATTGACTAAAAACTGCACCGGCCTAGTGCATTTCTGTAGAAGTCCATTGTCACCATTTTCCTCTGTCTTTTTCTTTTTGTTCCAGTTTGGGCAGTAGGGTGAAAGCTTAAAGGAGAAGGAAACCCCCTGGGCGCAAAATCCCTCCCCCCTCCCCTGTGTTGCCCCCCCCTCCCTCCTGGTCTACCTGTCCCCCTGAGCAAATGCCCCTAACTTGTTACTCACCCATCTACGCAGGTCCTGTCCACGGAGTTCACAGTCACCATCTTCTCCCACACGCGTCTTCTTCCTGCTTTGCCCGGCATCTTCTGGCGCATGCGCAGTAGGAACAGCTACCGGTACGGATCTACTGCACATGCGCCGAATGTCACGAGGTGAAATTGGAAAACTTTGCGACATTCGGCGCATGCGCAGTAGATCTGTACCGGTAACTGTTCCTACTGCGCATGCGCCAGAAGACGCCGGTCAAAGCAGGAAGAAGACGCGCGTGGGAGAAGATGGCCCTGCGCAGAGGGGTGAGTAACAAGTTAGGGGCATTTGCCCAGGGGGCAGGAGGGAGGGGGGGCAACACAGGGGAGGGGGAGGGGTTTTGCACCCGGGGGTTTCATTCTCCATTAAAGGAATAGTAACACCAAAAAAATTAAAGTGTGTTTTAAAGTAATTAACATTTAATATACGGTTAGCATGCACTTTCAAAAGAGGAGTGTTTGCTTCAGAAAGATTTATATAAACAAGCAGCTGTGTAGTGTATGGTGGGGGCAGCCATTCACGTCTTTTTGAAGCAACATGCCAGTTTTACCAGTGCAGACCAACAGTAGATTATATTTTATTTCCTTTGATACACTTTACATTTTTGGTAATACTACTGTTCCTTTAACGGCAAAAATATGTTTGTTTATTTTTTCAGTCTACTGATTATGCTCCTGCCTGGAGAAAAGAAGACTGAAGAGTAAGAACACTGCGGATCAGCCTCTACAGAAAAGTGCAGTTTTATAATAACAGTCGCACCAGCTTGGGGTATCAATTAAGCAATAACAATGACTGGGGGGTTTAAGATAAAGTCATGAAACCTATTAAAGAAACCAAGGCTACTTTTTTTCAACATGGGTAAAATAAAAACAGACCTCATGTTCAAAATGCATTCTGATTATTATTTTTATTGAACAGTATGTTTGGCTTTCTTGGTTACTGAGTCTGCTGTAATAAAGTGATTAGCAACCTAGTTAGGATCAGGAACATGGAGTTGCTTCACATTTTCTGAGCAAAGCAGATTTTCTACACTTACGTCCCTGAAACGATACAATTTAGACAAAAAGCTTAAGAGGAGCGGGTAGACTTGTGCACATAACCAAAGCAAAGCATATAGAAACAAAGAGTTCCCCCCAAGAGCAAGATGGAAACATGTCCGCGGCTTATTACCTGGGGAGATCTTTCACCAGGCTCTGCAGCTCTGACAGAAGATAATAGTGTCTTTCCTGCTGCTGCGTTATGTCACGGGTCTCCTCATACATCCCCAAGTACCCCGCCATTTTGTTCGACTGAGCGCTTCCCCCTTCGTCACGTGATTTGACGATAACACACCATTTTTAATAAGGGCACGGAAATCGAAAAATATTCATACTTTAAATCTGTTATATGGCAAAGCACGGGTACGGGCAGCACCTTTAAAGAATGTAATCAGCCAAGTTGGTTTATTCTTCCTAATAATTAAGGCACCGTGCCAATAAAGAGTAGGCTCAAACCGGAAACTGAAATCGGGACCTAGAAAAAAAGTGAGGCTACTGCTGGAACGCAAAATGCAATGGGAGGTGTTACGTGAAACGCAAATACTTTCCTCCTTTCGCCTCTTAAAAAATTAATTTTTAATGTCAATTTAGTTCAGCACTGAAAGCTAATATACTGACATGAGTTACAAAACAATAAAATGCGTGCCTTATTAAACAAGGATGCCAAAGATGCTGTGCTACATTTTGTATTTTTTACTGTTTTAAAATTGTTAGTAAAATACAGAAAAAAATACAAAATGTTGGCTTTAATGTGCCACTGCAGGAAAATTAGAAACTGTAGATGTGAATTAAGAATGGATTCAATGTGTTGGTTGCCACCCGGCCGGTATGTTACCATACCTCCCAACATTTTGGAAGTAAAAAGAGGGACAAAAATCTTTTTTCCGCACGTAGCGCAGCAAATTTTTTGACCACAACCCTTTCTGTGGCCACACCCCCTAATTACCATGTTTGTTTTACAAAATTTGGCAGGTTATGAAAGTTTGAAAATATTTCTCCTTATCTAAACTGTGTTTTTGTGTTTCAAAATTGTTACAAAGTATCTTATTTGCACCTGTTAGCTGTTCTGGGCTCTCTGCTAAAAGCCAATTAAGTGTGAAACTTTGTTTCTTTTTCTGGCTGTTCAGTGCAGAGAAAAGAGGGACTTTCCAGTACAAATGAGGGACTGCGGGTTGAGCTGTCAAAAGAGGGACTGTCCCTCCAAAAAAGGGACAGTTGGGAGGTATGTGTTACCGGCCCTGGCCGTAGGGGAAAAATATACCGCCTTCCTATAAATTTATCTTTTTTCCCTATTCATAACATTGGGATCAGCCATCCTTTTTACCAGCCAGGCCGGTAAAATACCGGCCAGGTGGCAACCCTACCTGGCCGGTAAAAATTAAGGTTGATCCCAATGTTATTAATAGGGAAAAAAATAAATATATAGGAAGGCCGGTATTTTTTTCCAGAAAAGGTGGCAACCCTAGTTGCCGCTAGAGTTCCCACCTTTTCCGGAAAACAATACCAGCCTTCCTATATATTTTTTATTTTTTCCTATTAATAACATTGAGATCAACCATAATTTTTACTGGCCATGCCAGTAAAATACCGGCCAGGTGGCAACCCTAGTTGCCGTCTGTTCGATGCTTAGGGTTGCCACCTTTTCTGGAAAAAATACCGGCCTTCCTATATTCTTGCCGTTTTTTCCTATTATAGGATCCCTTATTCGGAAACCCGATATCCAGAAAGCTCCGAATTACGGAATGGCTGTCTCCCATAGATTCCATTTTATCCAAATAATCCAAATTTTTAAAATGATTTTCTTTTTCTCTGTAATAATAAAACAGTAGTTTGTACTTGATCCCAACTAAGATATAATTAATACTTATTGGAAGCAAAACCAGCCGATTGGGTTTATTTAATGTTTAAATGAATTTCTAGTAGACTTAAGGCATGAAGACCCAAATTATGGAAAGATCCATTATCTGGAAAGCCCCAGGTACTAAGCATTCTGGATAACAGGTCCCATACCTGTAATAACATTAGCATCAAGCATTATTTTTACCGGCCAGGCCGGGAAAATAATGGCCAGATGGCAACCCTATCGATGTTTGGTGTAACTAGCTTAAGAGCCAATGTTATTAACAGTTTTATCAAAGCAATATAATATGCTATTTTTCCTTAAAGTTTGACAACCACAGTTAATAGATGTTAATAGGGTCCCTTCAATGCTTGCACAAATCCTCTTCTGCACCTACCCCCCAAAAAATGTTGCAGTATTTTTTTTTACATCTTTCCCTGTGCAGAAGCTGCTGCATGACTCCGATAAAAATGTTTCTGCCCTCACCTTCCAGCACCAGGATGAGCAGCCCATTTGCAGTTACTCGGTGATCAAGGATATTAACATTTTAAGTAAATATTGGTTTCTCCTGTAAAGTAATGGATTTTATGCAAGCAAGTTTTATGATCCCTTTTCGAGCTCTAAATAAAACAACACATACAAAACAAACACACACACACACACACACACAAACTGTGATTTGTTGCCCCACAGAAAAACCATTTTAAGTCCCCACTGCCTCACCAGAACCGTGGGAAAGACGTTAAGCTGATTTACTGGTAAATTGTGCAATGTACAAAAACGAGCAGCATGTTTTTGCACTTTGTGCCTTGCTCGTTGCTCCCTGAAATTCAACTAAATAGGCCCTGGCATTTCAAGTACACAGAGGCCCAATCAGCCCACTTAATACTGGCTTTCTATGGCACCTTATAGCAGCCCCTCTGGCATTTGTCAGAACCCACAGATTGCCAGTCTGGGACTGCCGGTGTGTCTAGATTATAGTGCAAATAATTGTTTAGTATAGTATACCATCAATGTATTTCCCTAGACTACTTTATAGTTGGGGTTATATTGTCAGTATAGAAATTATTAAGATGATGTTTGATAGATTGTTTGTCCAGTTTAGTTTGTAGCAAAGTAAATATCTACAGATTGACCTGCTGGGCCTGATTAGCTGTGCCTGGCTAATTGGGGCTTTAGAACTTTAGCATGTTAGTTTGATTCTCCTTCGCATAGATGCTTGACATTATCATGCCGTGTTTGGTGTCAAACTTCAAAATAATAAGTAGGGGCAAATTTACTAAAAGGCGAAGTTACTAACGGGAGCTGGCGTATATTCGCTAGCGAAGTAAACATACTCTATCGCTACTTCGCACCCTTACGCCAGGCGAAGTTGCGCTCTAGCAAAGGGACGTAAATACTTTAATTCACTAAGTTGCCAATTTTACTGAACGTTATGTCTTGTGCCAGACTTTATTTTGCCAGCTCAGACCAGGCAAAGTGCAATAGAGTAGATAGGAGTTTGTCAAAAAAAAGTTGATAGGCTGAAAAAGATCGAAATTTTTTTTGGGGTACCCTCCTTCCCCCTAACATTTGGCATCTAAACTATACAGTGGGCACATGTGTAGGGCAATATAAGACCTCTATTAAATTTTAGTAAGTTTCCCTGACTTTGTGTAGTGTAGTGTATTTGCTGCAGCATACACGTCAATTGTACTTTCACTGCACGCCGTATGCTAATTAGGCATCACTAGCTTAACTTCGGACTGGTTATCGTATTATCATATTAACCGTTCGGTAATCTGTGCGCAACTTTGGATCTTTGTGAATTTGCGCAGCCCAGCGAAACTACGCCTGGCGAAGTGCAGCAAAGCCGTCGCTAGCGCATTTTCGGCACATAGTGAATTTGCCCCGTAGACTCCAAAGACTCCAATTGCCTGAATATAGGTCTTACTTTGTGAGTTCCTGGGTGTACCTAAATTACTTTTCTGACTTGATTCCTGGTTCTTGACTTTTCTGCTTTGATTCTCACTAGGCTGAATGCTTCCTGTCCTGACTTTTGCCTAGATTTAGACATTGAGCTTCTTAAACCTTTGGATACTGCGTATTGAACTATTTCATAATTTATCTACATGTGAAATTGGACCTCTATATGAAAGTGTAACTGATAATATTTTACAAGTGTATACATATTACAATATATTCTAATATACTGTATCTTGTATTTGAATGTTAGCTTGATAAAGATCCAAAGCTGGCTACTGTTACTGCTGTTGCACTGTAAGTGAAAATAAATACTTCCCATGTCATTTAATCAGCTGTCTTTTGTGTTATTAGTTGGAATTAACAACGAAGAGAATATCAATGGACAAATAAATACTGCTTTCAGTTGAAACTGCATTTATTATTATTATTATTATTAACATGTATTTATATAGCGCCAACATATTGCGTAGCACTGTAAAGTAAATGTGATTATACAACTACATCACATGAATTACATACATAGAATATATGGAGTAACAAACATCACAATCAATACAGGTACAAAAAGGTGAGGAAGGCCCTATGCATAGGCATACAGTCTAAAGGGAAGGGAGTAGTACACAAGGTGTGGGAGTGGGCAAGATCGAATTAAGTGGGTGAGAAATGTGGTATTGCGTTTGGTAGTTAAGCAGAGTGAGGGTAGGCTTCTCGAAAGAAGTGCGTTTTCAGAGATTTCTTGAAAGTAGAAAGGTTGGGAGAAAGTCGGACAGACCGTGGGAGAGCGTTCCAGAGGAGGGGTGCAGCCCTTGCAAAGTCTTGAATGCGAGCATGTGAGGAGGTAATGAGAGAAGAGTTGAGTAGCAGGTCAGTAGAGGAGCATAGTAAGCGAGTGGGTGAGTATATAGAGATGAGTTTAGAGATGTAGGGTGGGGCAGAGTTATGAAGTGCTTTGAAAGTCAGTGTCATTAATTTGAATCTGATTCTGAAAGGTAACGGAAGCCAGTGCAGGGATTGACAGAATGGCGAGGCAGAGGAGGAGCGGTTGCTGAGGTGTATGAGCCTCGCAGCAGTGTTCATTATGGACTGGAGAGGTGACAGTCTCTGGAGGGGGAGGCCAATTAAAAGAGAGTTACAGTAGTCTAGACGCGATATGATGAGAGAGTGAATAAGAATTTTGGCAGCGTCTTGGGTGATAAATGATCGTATTTATGTATTTATGTATCTTTATGTATTTATGTATTTAATATAAGCATGTCTCGCTCTCTTCTAGGCAAATTTTTATTTTTGGCTTTGCAACACTTTAATGGCGTTACTGCCTCAGCTGCACGTCATCTACTAGGTTGGCAGGCCACAAGCTTTTTTACCACCACCTATAGCCTTTTACTGTGATACCATTTCTGAAAGAAAGAAGAGTGTCTATAAAGGGTGAAACTATAATACTGTGCTGTGAGGAATTCTCCTGTGCAAAGAAGAATTGTGCATGAAATTATGAGGGTATTATGGACCTTAAATAGCACGTAGTTTGCAAACTATAATGTAATGTTTACTGGTTTAATATTCAGCCCAGATAAAAGTATTAAAGGGATTGATTTAACCCTACTGAGAAAACGGCTGCATGTGCACAGATGATGTTAAGCCCCCTTTAAAAAATGCATGCATTTAAAAGTAGTAATATAATGCAACAGCCTGTCCCCCTGCAGAGCCAATCTGTTAAAAACTCTTATCTACTTAATATTGCTAATGACTAATTACTGGAAACAATTACCAAATAATTAACTTTTTATGTCTGTAATTGATATATTTTGGTTACATGGAAGAACTAATGGAAAATGTGCTTTCTTTCTTTCTGACAATGACCTTTTTCCGTTAAGGTGACAGAGCAGATATCGCTCAGCAGGAATAGATTTTCCAGATTATTTCATGTAGCGAAATACCAAGTGTCTCCACTTCGAACGTCATGTTCTTTAGAACAGTGCTGAGATTTCCTTGTAACGTTCCTGCAGAAACATAGATCTTCATCTTTACAGTTTATTAACAAAGACATAAAGTAGAAATAATGCAAATGAGATAGAAAAGCAAAATACAGAAGAAATGATTTAAAACGAAAATTTAATTATGTTTCTAATGCAGTACACACGAACTGGATGGAGATGATAATACAAGATGTTTATTGCTTCAATGTTCTTTCTGCAAAATGTAATAAATATATGTTAGAGGCAAGTTCTAGTAAAACTCATCTAAGGTTTTGACTTGGCTCTTCCTTGCTGCTTTTCAATTTTCTCTATCTTTTTGCAGCTTTTTGCCATTAAATTTAATCACATCTTTTTATCAATTCCAGTAATATATGATAGAAGCCAGAGACAGGAAAACAGTATGGTATTGGCTTGTGTTTATCCTATATATCAAAGCAACATGTCAACAAAAGAGCTAAATGATGACAGTAACTATTTGAATGATTGTTTCCCAAACTGTGGCCCTTTAGTTGTTGTTGTAGTAAATAGATTGTGCTTCACCCATAGCTGTATATTAGTTCAAGATCAGCTGAAAGATAATTGTTTGGACAAAATATAAAATATGTGGCCCGGCACAGTCTGTTTTGCCTCAGGCCCTGACATAGCTAAAAATAGACCCAGTAAGAGCCACACTGTGTGGCATATTTATCAAAATCTGTATTTTTCTGGGTATTTTAATAAAAAAGTCAGACAAAACTAGAATCCACGATTGGACCTTATGTAGTATTAAAAAAAGAACAATTTAAAATTGGATCGGGACAAACACTAAAAAATCTAGCATGTTTTTTCCTGAATCGCTAGATTTCTCTCTGGATTTTTCGGATTTTTTTCCTGAAAAGTTCAAAATAGTTGAATTTCGGGCTAATTCCAGCGCAGACACTTGTAAATAGGATAGGGACCTCTCCCATTGACTTAAATACAACCTTGGTAGGTCTGAGATGCCGGATTTATTTTCCATGAAAAATTCTCATTTTATAGTAAAAAAAACCTGAATGTTTTTGGCATTCGGACTTGTGGGGGCACATTTACTTAGCTCAAGTGAAGGATTAGAATAAAAAATACTTAGAATTTCAAAGTATTTTTTTGGCTACTTCGACCATCGAATTGGCTACTTCGACCTTCGACTACGACTTCGACTTCGAACGGTTCGAACTAAAAATCGTTCGACTATTCAACCATTTGATAGTCAAAGTACTGTCTCTTTAAAAAAATCTTTGACCACCTACTTCGCCACCTAAAACCTACCGAGCATCAATGTTAGCAAGGAAGGTCCCCATAGGCTTTCTAGCCAATTTGGGATAGAAGGAAAATCATTCGATCGATGGATTAAAATCCTTAGAATAGTTCGATTCGAAAGATTTAATCGTTCGATTGAATGATTTTTCCTTCGATCGTTTGATCACAGGAAATGCGGTAAATCCTTTGACTTCGATGTTCGAAGTCGAAGGATTTTACTTCGACGGTCGAATATTGAGGGTTAATTAACCCTCGATATTCGACCCTAAGTAAATGTGCCCCTAATAGTTAACCCCCTGTGTGTTGTTGTCAGATGTCAGAGGTCAAATCTACAGTGGGTGTCAGATCAAACAGTAGTGTTTGGGAGCACCCTGGTAATTAGCCAGCTCTTGCATGCTACAAGGTGAGATCCTGCCCCTGCCATTTGTATCCAGTCGAAAAGTATATATCACAGAGCACTCCATAAGCCAGAATAAAATTAAAACTCTTTTCTTTATGTATCCATTAAAAAAACATAGGCAGTTCAGGATCTCATTAATATTACACAATATTATTATATATTAGAGATGATTTATGCAAGGTGCACTTCACAGTATCAAAGTGTGCAGACCAGAACTTGCCACCTGCCATAGACACGCAATAGTAGGATAGCGATTGCAAATGTTATAGTTTGCGATAGTGTGCAGTGTGTGTGCATCTAGACATTGTTATCATTATGCCCAGATACCTTTCAATTGCAAGCTGCCTATAAAGAATCAATAGCTGAAATAATATTATCAGACGAAAAGGAGACATTTTCTACATCTCGCTTACGCATATTAAGAACTTCAATGATGAAATACTATTATTGCTTTTATACATACCTATTTAGACAATCTAATTATGTTAATGCAAGTTCTTTCAAGTAGTTTTCACCAAGGTCTTATCACCAAGGTTTAATATCTTTACCTTTCAGGTTGCATTGATGATTATGGTACTTTATCACCCAACTGGTCTTTTTTTTATTTCTTCAATAACTGTTAAACATTATTTAGCATTTTGAAGCCTTCAAAGTGACATACAGTTTTGGCCCAAGGCTGTTTTGTTTGCATAGAAGACTATTGATCATTACATGACCTTCCAAGAGGTTGTCATAATTGTCAATCTCCAGAAAAGTTATGCAAGTATTAAAAGGTTGTTTCTTTAAGCTATAAATCATAAAGAATACTAAGACTCTCCCTTATATTGTAGTCTGTTAAGCCATGACATGATCGCAGCATGTATATATATAGCTATCTACATATCTATATTTCTGAATCTATATATGGCATGACTCGTGATAAAAATCAAAATTGCCTTGGTACATAAAAAAATGAAAAAGCAAAAAGACAATGGGGCTCATTTATTAATGTATCGCAGCGCATAATTGGACGCAAAAGAGTGCCAGCGCCTTCACAAGCGCGAACGCAAGTATATTTGCATGATATTGCGCATTGAACAGAGCTTTTGCGATGGTTTGGTTGTGCGCTTTGCACAAAAGTTTGGGCAATGATGTCGCAAACAAAGGCGTGTGTGAGAGGGGCGTGGCTGGGGCCATGGCTACAGTGCAAACGGTTTGCAGTTGTCTCTAAAATTGCATCCATACGTGCGCATTAGTGTGCCAGGAAACATATTTTTTACGACTGTCTATTCCTGGCGTAATAGAAATGCTCTTTAAAATGCGCAGGCATGCCTAGCTGCGACAGCAAATGCGCGAATTTACGCACTGCAGTTGTCTGCGTCTAAAATAGCGCACAAATTGCACCTTTCAAGCATTGCGCACTACATTAATAAATACACGCATGCGCAGGGCAAATGTTGGGACTCGGTGTGCTTTTTAGCGCTGCAATGCGTTAATAAATGAGCCCCAATGGCCGCACTCTCAGGACTTAAAAAGTGAAAAAAATATTTATTTAGTCTCCTTCAATAAATATTTTTTCACGTTTAAGTCCTGAGAGTGCTGACATTGTCTTTATCTATCTATCTATCTATCTATCTATCTAGCTATCATTTATCTATATATCTATTTATCTACCTATCTATGTATCTATCTATATATGAAATAATTTACAAAGTGTTCCATGCCTGTAAAAATGCATTAGCCATGGGCTAACCTAGGAAAACCAAGGTTAATTCTAATATCCCTATATGTTAAAGTAGGGGCACATTATTGAATAATACCCAAGTTTTACTATGACATAAGTACCATAACTAAGCATCATTTATCAATATTCGAATTTCGAATTCATGTGAGTTTTTTTTAACTCACATGAATTAATATTTTACTCGAAATTCAAATATTCGATTATTTATTAAAAAATCAAATATCTTAAACTCTGACTCATTTTACCGATTTGAAAACTGGAATCGAATTCGAACCAAATTCGATCAAACTTGATTCGAGTTTTTTTCACCGAAAACATCTCCATATTGCTCATTGCACCTCTCCCATTGACTCCCATGCAATTCACAAGGTTTTAGGTGGCGAATAATCGAATTTGAATATGATCGAAGTATCATAAGTATCGAAAATTTTATTAAAATTTTTATAAAAAACTCGAATCGAGTTTGCATAATTCCATAGTTGCATTTAGACAGTTTTAATCATAAAAAAATTCTTGAATTTGGATTTTCAATTTAACCCTTAATAAATGTGCCCCTATGTTTGATAGAAAGCGCAACAATAAAAAAGAAACTTTAGAAAAACTTTAATGTAAAACTTTGGCATCTAAAAGCTTGAGTTGCCTAGGTAAAATGTAATCGATTAATTTTTTAAAATTTGGAAATGTGTGAGTTTATAGGCGGTTCAAAAATAATAATTAGAATACTAATTTGATGCATTTCAAATTTTGTTCAATCAACATTTTTAGATTTGAATGTTTAAAGGGGTGGTTCACCTTTAAGTTAAATTTTAGTATGTCATAGAATAGCCAATTCTAGGCAACTTTACATGTGGTCTTCATTATTTATTTTTTATCATTTAATTTTCAAATTATTTCCCTTTTTTCTTCTGATCGTTCCAATTTTTTAAATGGGGTCACTGACCCCATTTAGAAAGAAATGCTCTGAAAGTCCAAAAATGTATTATTATTGCTACTTTTTCTCATCTTTTTCTACTCATCTTTTTATTCAGTGCCTCTCCTATTCATAACCCAGTCACTTATTCACATCAATGCATGGTTACTAGGGTCATTTGGACCCTAGCAACCATATTGCTGAAATTGCAAACTGGAGAGCTGCTGAATACAAAGCTAAATGACTAAAAAAAACACAAATAATAAAAAATGAAAACTAAATGCAAATTGTCTCAGAATCTCTCTCTCAACATCATATAAAAGTTATCTCAAAGGAGAACAACCCCTTTAAATAAATAAGCAAACATTTGCTCTAGGAAAAAGTATTTTTGTGACTTAAATTAAAGAACTATTTCAGCAACTTGTTCAAGAATACAATTCACAATGACCATGTAATAGAAATTGCTGTGTATGTACCTAGTTTGTATCAACTAGATGAGGAAATTTACTTTATAATTACTTATAAACTTAAACAATTATTAGAAACTGCAGTGGTTCTTGAATCTGGATGAATGCTGCATAACTTTTTGTAAATTTATAAATGATGTGGATTCTGTGAAAACACAATATTTATTAATGCAGGTCATTTATCAACCCAGCAGTAATAAATGCAGATATAATTAACTGAACCGCTCTCTTAAAGGAAAAATAACACTAGAACTACTGTAGCTTCTGGTTTTGAAGTCTGTCTAGAAGGAGATGTGGAACGCTGCACCACAGATCTTACACAGTTCATGTTGCCCTTTCACCTTATTGGGAAGACATCCCGAATGGTATTTTTGATAAAGCATTGAATATAATAAACTTTATGCAGGATAGCACTGTTATTGGAGCAGGGTACAGTGGATTTCTTACATAAATATTTTTTAGTATTACTCTTTCGTTAATGAGACTTTCTCGATGTAGATTTCTTTCTTAATCTAGATCTTAAATTCCTTAAGGATGTCGAGACAGATTTTGCACTTTTGTTTGTGAGTGCTGCAAAAGTAGTAGGTATGCATTGCTATGACTTCCATGGCTCCCTAGATTGTGATGCATTGTAACTTTGAATTAAAAAGGAAGAAAAAGCACCCCACTAGCTTCTAACTCCCTCAGCAGTCTCTTGTAGTTTGAAGCTACCTAATTATAATAATCTCAATTGCGTGCAAATTTACTAATTACTTTATAGTAATCTTATAAATTCAAAAAAGTGCTTGTGCTATAATTTAACCAGATAAAATCCCAATTGATTTATGATTTAATTAAATAAATGTGATACAATTCATCCCATTATATATGCTTTTATTGTGCATTGTAACTTTGAACACTAACTTAATATTGTTTGATTAATGCTTCCTTATTTAATACTTGAACAAGTTCTAACTTGGTGTGGTATTTATAAGTATATAATATTTAAACCTAGGCATAAAGCATTTCACAATTGCACACAAGGATACTTTTTGTGCCTTTCCCCATGGTTTCTCTGTAGGGGCTGATTCACGGCCTGAGTTTTTCAGCAGGCCAAGTTTTAGCATCATGTGGCATAAGCATTAAATTATGTATTGTGTTTGTAATGGTTAGTGGAAAAAGATAATATAGACAAATGCAGTCCTAATACTGCTAGGTACAGATTTATTAGACTTTACCACTACTTTCCCCTACTATCTATTCATTTCTATGGGATTTTTAGAGGCATGCTTATCAATGGGTGAAAGTTAGAGTTCATTATTTGATAAATACAGCTAAATATCCCATAGAAATTCAAAGAGAGTGGCAGCATTATACTATGATGAGCTTTAATTTCACCCTTTGATACACCTGCCCCTAAGTATTGTCAAAAAAAGGGGTTTCATGCTTGAAATGCTTTGGAAGTAAGATGGTTGCACCTACTGAAGAAATAATGATGGAGAAATATTTGTGCCAAGCATAAAACTGAGCATTCTAAGATTCAGATGCATGAAATAACCTTTAGGCAAACAAAAGGCAGACTGGATGAGCCAATTATACCTTATATACTGTCAGATTCAATGTACCTATATTGTGAGTGAATCATCCTGTCATACTCAGACAGAGAGCATCAAGCAATACATTGGCTTTATTAAATACAATAGCATTTTTTGATGTGGCACTTCTTTTTTATCTGTGTGATGATACAAGCTCAGTATATATGTCCCTGCTAATTTATTTTACCACTTTGATAATGAGTTATTGTCTGCCAGCGCTACTGAAAAGTCGCTTTTTGATGTTCTTTGAAAATTTTTTTTTGATGATCTCCAATTTAAGCCACAGTTTTTTTGTGATAGGTTGATCAGAGGCTTTGTGGAAAAGCGGCATTCGTAAGGAATCATGGAAGGGAAAATATCTATACAGCTAGGTTCAAATGTAATCCTATAAAAAAAGAGAGATCACTAACATTGTTTTCATTTTTACCTCTTTTAAAAAAAATGTTGGCTTTGCCATTAATTAAATGCCTATATGCTCCCTGTAGTCTTGAGAATAATGGCCTTTATAATCAGAACTCTATTATTCATTGTGTAATTTTCCTTCACCACTGTCCACAGACTAAATAACATCCACTGCTCTTACTTACAATAGGTATTTCTAAGTTATCTGTGCTTACTGGTGCATCAAAAAGAAATTTGTACTTTATACCTACTACTGAATGCCCATTAAGTGCAGGGTACCCTGCCACAAGTGTGCAAATGGAAGGTGTGTAAGAGAATGCTCTGATTCATACCCATATGAAAACTATTGTGACATTATTGGTGCATAGATTGTGCCTACTGGCTGCAAATTATTGCCGTGTATATGATACAGATATAGTAATCCTGGTATCCACACAGCTAAGAAAGGGCATCTCCCATGGAATCAATTTTATTTTTTTTAATTATTTCCATTTTATCTGTAATAATAAAACAGCACCTTGTACTTAATCGTAATTAGGCTGTATAAATAGGCATTGGCGACAAAACAATCCTATTAGGTGTATTCAATATATAATTTTTTGCAGTTATAAGGTAAGGTGAACTAAATTACAGAAAGCTGTCTTATCCGGAAAACCCTAGGTCCCAAGTATTATGTATAACATATCACATGCCCATATTTCCATTCTGGATAAGAAGGTTGCAATACTGCTAGAAAACATTGCAGATTACTCCAATTACTACCCGCAGCACTTAGTCTCTGGTTAATAAAAGATACTCTTGGTATACAAATGTGAAAATCACCATTTTATTAAATGAGCATACTAAGTAGGGCACACAAATAGTTTATAAGGATTTCTGTTAGTGGCTTCTAAAGAGCATATTGTCTCTTTATCATTTATCTTATTTTAAAAACTCCAAGTCTGTGGGGACAGAAGCTGCATTTAATCAATATAAACACTATATTTAATGTTGTAAAACAGCAATCATGAAGACAAAGATAGTAATTGAGGAGCACATTGTGGCAGAGGCTAAGAATAACCCCAAAATGTTTTTTTTAAGTATGTTAATAGTAAAAAGATGTGGGTTGAGAGTGTTCGTCCTTAAAGGGGTGGTTCACCTTTAAAACAACTAGTTGTTTTCAGATAGATCATCAGAGATAATGACTTTTTCCAATGACTTTCTATTTTCTAAGTGTGACTGTTTTTCTAATATTGAAGTGTAAAGTGTCATTTTTTACCTTCTGAAGCAGCCATGGGAGTGGGGGTCGCCGACCCTGTAAACTGTTCTAAATTGATACATTTAGTTGATACATTTGTTATCTTTGTCCCTGCTGAGCAGACTCTCTGGGTTTCATTACAGGCAGTATTGATACAATCGTTGCTAATACATCAGAGATGCTGCTGAGAAATGTATCAACTAAATGTTGCAAAATTGTAACAGTTCAGAGTCTGCGCCTGAATTACTGAGCTGCCAGACTGAAACACCAGAGACAGGGACATTCAACTTTAAACTTAGATCTTGGAAAAACATTAAAAAATAAATAATGGAAAGTAATTTAAAAAAGTCATCTAAAAACAATTGAATTGAAAAAATTGTTTGGAAGATGAACAACCCCTTTAAAATAATGATACCAATATGGTTGTAACAGATACTGAAAAGGTAAAGGTTCTAAACTAAAGCTATGTATAAATATATAAAATGACCATAAAATAATCTTTTATGATGCTTTATTTTCTAGCTGACGCAAGGTCATCCATTTCCATTGGAAGAAGGAGGTTCCCTTTAAATATTCAGAAGGGGTTTTTTACTGTGAGAGCCGTTAGGATGTGGAATTCTCTCTCTGAATCAGTTGTACAGGCTGATACATTAGATAGCTTTAAGAAAGGGTTGGATGGCTTTTTAGCAAGTGATGTAATACAGTGTTATGGAAGATAGTTCATAGTACAAGTTCATCCAGGGACTAGTCCAATTGCCATCTTCGAGTCAGGAAGGAATTTTTTCCTTCCTCTGGATCAACTAGCAGTAAGGCAGGTTATATATACTGTATAGACTTAAAAGATTGAATTTGATAGAAAAGTCTTTTTTTCTACCTGTGTGTTATTCTGTTACAACTAATGCAATCTTCACACATTCTTAACAAGAAAACTAGAGGGCATATTTAATATGCGGTGTGAAAAACACATTGCTGGGCTTTGCCTTGTAAAAATGGCGTAATTATTTTATGAGTTTACTTACAAAGGTCTGAAGTGGTGTAAGATAACAATAGCAAATATGGCGTTCACATAAAATAAATCACACCTTGATAAATACGCCATTTATTTTACACAGCTTTTTACACCATTTTTTAAACAAATTTCATAATTGAATGGGGGGGGGGTTCTGATGTGGTGATCCTCTTTTTGGGTAAAAAGGTTCCTTGCTCTTTATCTATAATGTCCTCTAATATACTTGTAAAGTGTAATCATGTCCCCTAACAAGTGTTTTTTTTCCAGAGAAAACAATCCCAACCTTGACAGTCTACCCTCATAATTTAAGTCTTCCGTCCCTCTAACCAATTTAGTTGCACGTCTCTGCACTCTCTCCAGCTCATTTATATCCCTCTTAAGGACTGGAGTCCAAAACTGCACTGCATACTACAGATAAGGCCTTACCAGGGACATACAGATGCAAAATTAGGTTTATGCCCTTTTTTATGTAAGACAGTGCCTCATTTGGTTTAGTGACCACAGAATGACACTGCCCACAACTTGTCATCCACAAAAAAACCTTTAGATCCTTCTCAGTTCTCATTTAGTTTATAACGTGCATGTAAATTATTTTTGCCAAAGTGCATAACCTTGCATTTATCAACATTGAACCTCATTTCCAGTTTTCCAATTTAGTCGAATCAGTCTGTTAATTGGCAGCATCCTGCATGAAACCTATAGTTCTGCACAATTAATATCATAAACAAAAATGGAAACAGTACTTTCAATGCCCTCCTTCAGGTCATTAATAAACAAGTTGAAAAACAAGGGACCTAGTACAGAGCCCTGCGATACTCCACTAACAACATTGGCCCAATTAGAAAATGTTCCATTTACCACCACTCTTTTTAATCTATCTTTTAGCAAGTTCTCTATCCAGGTACAAATACTATGTTCCAGGCCAACATTCCTTAATTTAACCAGTAACCTTCTGTGTGACACTGTATCAAATGCTTTAGCAAATCTCAGATGTTCAAGCTGATCAACTTATACATCAATTTCATACTGATAAGTCTAGGGGTCCAGTGGCCCCCTCTGGGAGGGTAATGTATTATTACTATTTGATGTGCACACTGCTTTGCCTGTCCTTTTATACTTGCTGCCCATGTGATGTCACTGTGCGTTGCGCAAAATTCACATATGTTATTCTCCCTCACAATTCTCCCTGCCCAACATAGTTCTATTTCCTGTATTGCGCTTCTTGTCTGATTATCTGTTCTTTGATTCTTGCCTGTCCCTGACTTCTAATAATTCGCTGCCTGTACCATTGACCATTCTTTCAGATCCTGACTTTGTACTGCATTACTATTGGTTTTGACCTAGGCCTGTGACCTCAACTACGCCTCTTGTCGTCTGATTTCGTACCGCAGTGCCTGTTTTATTTTGACCTCGGCCTGTCCCACGACTACACTTCCTGTACCCCATTCTTCCTGTCATACGTTATGATTCCCTTGTCTGCCCAGAACTCTTGCCTTGGTTCCCCTACATTAAGACCTGGTGGCATCCGAGTAGCAGAAAGCTCCTCCTGAAGCAAAAAGCATATGAGCAGGAGGCTTAGGCTTGCATCTGCTGTACTCTTTAGAAGTGTACTCAGATATGTTTGAAAACTGAATATGTTTTTAAGATACATAAACCAGACAAAGGTACTTATTGGTTTATTGACTTTATCAGTTGGTATAAAGGGAATCAATCCATAATGAAAGTAGAGTGCTCACAAATGCTTTACAAAGTTGCTGTAGGTGTCAGTTAAAGCAGGCAAATTATAATGGATGCTTGACTAACTAAAAACAATTGTTTGAATCCAGGGTGGCCACTAGGTGCTGCCCAAGTACTGTTATAAGGATTTTTAAGATGAAAATTATTTTAGAGCAGTGATGTAGTGAACTGTGTTTATTGGGTTTCAACCTCTACAATCTGTATGTTTATTGCAGATTAAGTTTCCGTGCTGTACTGTATGTGTTATATTGGCCTGATTAACCCAAGCTTGCATTAATTCAGCAGAGTTACAACTATATTGTATATGCCACATCCGGAACAGCAGCATCAGGGAAACATTCCTATTACTACTCTGCAGACTTCTCATCTCAGGGTTAATGTATGAATCATTGTGTTGTGAAGGCAGAAGTGGGAGAAAATGAAGCTTGTGTTGTTATTGTTGGTGACATGGACAATCATTCTTATTCTCTTTATCTATTGCATCGTACATGTAATAACACGGATAGTGAGAGCAGATGGCAGTTTCTAGCAAAGGGCAAGCAGCACAACCAAATTACTGTCAAATACTACAATGTTATTGGGTTGGCTCAGGCTCCATCTGTTTTCTTATCTCTCTGCCCCCTTTTCTTTTCCTGCTGTTGCCCCTTAAAATTGTTCATCCACAACATGGTATGTAACACCTAAATATTAGTTAGAATTTAAGTATTACATTCTATATATGTGTGCATGTGTATCTGTAAAGGTACAGTATAAACTCTGAATTACTATTCTATTTTGATGCTGCAGCAAACTCCAAATAGCACTTTTGCACTCCTAACACCATGGTCAGGATGTTGTAATCTACTGTGATAAGTTACACCATGAAGTGATAAGGACAAGATGAATTGCCTGCTGCAAAACAACACAAGCAGCATCGCATAATACATTATCAGCTATCAAGACATTTTTTACGTATAGAGCTGTAAATGCTATGAAATGCCTTCTCACATATAGGAAATCCTTGCTTCAGTTTTTGAGCCTTTTTAGAAGAAATCAAAACTCAGAACTGCAAGAATGTTGCCATTAATATATGTCATTAAATGGGATATACTGTAAACGCTCTGTCAGTTTATATATCATTTGGAATATATATATTTTTTTTGCTTTAGAGAAATCACTAGAATTGTAACTGCTAGTTATGAGCAAAACTGGACTGTTTTACTATGTTAAAAAATGGTAACATTTTGACAAAGTGGCTATTTTTTTGTCTGCATTTTTTTATCTTTCTTCAAATGCAATGGCATTAAAGCACTTTTTTAAAAAAAAATTGTATCGCTGTTGGTGGAATTTTTTTGGGCATTTTTATCCCATGAGAAAAATGCAAAATTCAAAGCCATATTCGCAAATGTTTTCACAATTGGAGTGTCACGAACGCTGCCCGGAGCAGTTCCAGGAGCTCCGGGTGGCGCATCTATGTCTACCGGCGTCGCTCCCAAAATGGCGGCGCCCATGGCCGCCACATGGGTAGCGGCGCCGGCGCAAACACGCCAGCACATCGACGCCAGCGTCAGTGACGTCACTATGGCGCCAAATTCAAACATAAAAACGCTACCCAGACCCCTTGTCCGGTGAAGCCCACGAGTTCTGTTCCCCGAGGTATATCTAGGGTAACTCATGTAGGGGGCACTACTCCGAAGTCTCAAGAGAACACTCACAGGTTTCTCCTTCCTTTACAGATTCGCTTAGCCACTAAGACCATTGTCGGCTCAGCTTTCATTGACTCTGGAGCTGCTGGGAACTTCATGGACGCTCTTTTCGCCAAACACATGGAAGTTCCCTTATTCCCATTGTCCACTCCGCTTCGTGTCACTGCCATTGACGACAGACCCCTGGAGGCTGAATTTATCTCTAAGACGACAGGGGAATTGCCTGTGCAGGTTGGGACGCTGCATAAAGAAAGACTATCGTTCCTAATTATTTCCTGCCCATCCGTTCCTGTTGTTTTGGGTCTCCCTTGGCTGCGCCTGCATAATCCCACCATTGACTGGTCCGCAGGACAGATTTCCCGTTGGAGCCCATTTTGCCAGCAGCATTGTCTTCCTGCTGAACCCCTCCAGAGGGTGAATATCTCTATGTCTGATCTGAAGACTCTACCCTCCTTCTACAGGGAATTCTCTGATGTATTCTGTAAGAAAGCCGCAGAATTCCTTCCTCCACATCGATCATACGATTGTCCAGTCGATCTCCTGCCAGGAACCATGCCCCCTAGGGGTCGCACCTATCCTCTTTCTCCAGCTGAGACTTCCGCTATGAAAGACTATATTCAGGAAAATCTCCAGCGGGGGTTTATCCGCCCCTCTACTTCTCCTGCCGGTGCAGGTTTCTTCTGCGTGGAAAAGAAGGATGGAGGCCTACGTCCTTGCATTGACTACCGGGGCCTTAATAAGATCACTATTAAAAACCGGTACCCCTTGCCTTTGATTGCTGAACTCTTTGACCAATTGAAAGGGGCTAAGATTTTCACTAAATTAGATCTCCGTGGGGCGTACAACCTCATCCGCATCCGTGAAGGGGACGAATGGAAGACGGCATTCAACACTCGGGATGGGCACTATGAGTATCTCGTGATGCCCTTTGGCCTCTGTAACGCCCCCGCTGTCTTTCAGGAGTAGGGATGTAGCGAACGTCGGAAAAAAAGTTCGCGAACATATTCGCGAACTTGCGCAAAAACGCGAGCGGTTCGCGAACGGTTCGCGAACCCCATAGACTTCAATGGGAAGGCGAACTTTAACATCTAGAAAAGACATTTCTGGCCAGAAAAATGATTTTAAAGTTGTTTAAAGGGTGCAACGACCTGGACAGTGGCATGCCAGAGGGGGATCAAGGGCAAAAATGTATCTGAAAAATCTGCCTGTGTGTGCTTGGAAGAGATAGTGTAGGGGGAGAGCTGTTAGTGATTTCAGGGACAGATGATAGTAAGTTTGCTGGCTAGTAATCTGCTTGATACTGCTCTGTATTGGAGGGACAGAAGTCTGCAGGGATTTGAGGGACATTTTAGCTTAGGTAGCTTTGCTGGCTAGTAATCTACTGTTCTCTTTAAACAACTGCCATACGTTGACCTTGTAGGCATTGTTTGCCCAGTTTTTTTGGACGCAGCCACTGAAGCACAGTTGCCAGAAAAAATATGCCATATAAATGCTGAAAATAGTCATTTTTCGCCATACGTTGACCTTGTAGACATTGTTTGCCCAGTTTTTTTGGACGCAGCCACTGAAGCACAGTTGCCAGAAAAATTATGCCATATAAATGCTGAAAATATAAATTTTTTTGGTTGCAGCCACTGAAGCACAGAGGCCAGAAAAATTACGCCATATAAATGCAGAAAATATGCATTTTTTTGGTCGCAGCCACTGAAGCACAGTTGACAGAAAAATTATGCCATATAAATGCTGAAAATATAAACTTTTTTGGTTGCAGCCACTGAAGCACAGAGGCCAGAAAAATTATGCCATATAAATGCAGAAAACATGCATTTTTTTGGTCGCAGCCACTGAAGCACAGTTGACAGAAAAATTATGCCATATAAATGCTGAAAATATAAATTTTTTTGGTTGCAGCCACTGAAGCACAGAGGCCAGAAAAATTATGCCATATAAATGCAGAAAATATGCATTTTTTTGGTCGCAGCCACTGAAGCACAGTTGCCAGAAAAAATATGCCATATAAATGCTGAAAATAGTCATTTTTTGCCATATACGTTGAGTCAACGTATGGCAAAAAATGACTATTTTCAGCATTTATATGGCATATTTTTTCTGGCCTCTGTGCTTCAGTGGCTGCGGCCAAAAAAACTGGGCAAACAATGCCTACAAGGTCAACGTCGTTGAGTGACCCCGAAACGTTGCTCACTACCGCAATAAACGTGCAAGGAGATCCTTGCTTACACTAAGCTGTGTGCCGTGGATACTTTGTACTATTAAATTTAACACATGTGCCATGCAGGGCACATGTGTTAAATTGCCTAGTCTCAACGCTGCCAACAGATTGCTTCCATTGTCACACACCACTTTTCCGATCTGCAGTTGGTGTGGGGTCAGCCACCGATCGGCCTGTGACTGCAGAGATGACAGGAGTACAGATCCGGTATGGTTTTTGCTTTCCAGGCACGTCATCCCCAAGACAGCGTGACAACGGCGTACCTGGCACGTCGAATAGCCTAGGGGGAGCTGGGGGTGCACAGGTGTGGAGGAGGAGAAGGAGGACCCAGCAGCAGAGTAAGAAGAAGAAGAAGACGAGGTAGAGAGCGATGGAGGAGTAGAGGTGGTGGCAGAACCGCGTGCAATCCGTGGCGGTGACACCAACTCCACTGTTGTTGTTGAGCTACCCATTCCCTGCTTCCCAGCCATTACCAAGTTCACCCAGTGGGCAGTGTAGGTGACATACCTGCCCTGACCATGCTTGGAGGACCATGCGTCAGTAGTCATATGGACCTTTGGCCCAACACTAAGTGACAGAGATGCGGTAACTTGGCTCTGCACATGTTGGTACAGGTGTGGTATTCCCTTTTTAGAAAAAAAATTGCGGCTGGGTACCTTCCACTGCGGTGTCCCAATTGCTACAAATTTGCGGAAGGCCTCAGAGTCCACCAGCTGGTATGGTAAAAGCTGGCGGGCTAAGAGTGCAGACAAGCCAGCTGTCAGACGCCGGGCAAGGGGGTGACAGTCAGACATTGGCTTCTTACGCTCAAACATGGCCTTCACAGAAACTTGGCTGGTGGCAGATGACTGGGAATGGGAACAGGTGGTCAAGGTGGAAGGCGGAGTGGAGGGTGGTTCAGACGGGTCAAGGAGAGCAGAGGTAGAGCAGTAAGATGCTGGACCAGAAGGAGTGTGGCTTTTAGTTTGCCTGTTGCCTTTGAGGTGTTGCTCCCAAAGTGCTTTGTGCTTGCCGCTCATGTGCCTTCGCATAGAAGTTGTACCTATGTGGCTGTTGGGCTTACCAAGGCTCAGTTTCTGACTGCACTCATTGCAAATTACAATGCTTTTGTCAGAGGCACACACATTAAAAAAATCCCACACTGCTGACTTTTTGGAAGTGTGCGATCTGGCGGTAACAGTAGAAGTTGGCGGCATTGGCGGCAATGGCGGGTGCGTTGGCCGGCTGAACACAGGTGCCGATACATGTTGTTGCCCTACTGATCCCTGCGGGCTGTCCTCCCTGCTTCTTCTAAGTCTTATTCTCCTACTGCCTCTCTGACTCTCCGTCTCTCCATCTGAACTACCCTCCTCTTGCTCTCTTCTACTAGGCACCCACAAAACATCAATCTCCTCATCATCATTCTCCTCAGATGCATCAATTTCTTCTGACACATCACAGAAGGAAGCAGCAGCGGGGACCTCCTCCTCATCACTCATTATGTCCATCTCTATCGTGTTCTCTGCCAGAATTAAATCTGGTGTAAGGTCCTCATCTCCTTCATCTTCTTCTGGCAATAATGGTTGCGCATTACTCAGTTCAAGAAACTCATGGGAAAATAACTCCTCTGACCCCAGTGAAGAAGGGGCACCGGTGGTGGAGGAAGTGTTACGTGGGGTGGCCATAGCAGTGGAGGATGAGGAGGATGTTGTGGTAAAGTTAGAAACGGTAGAGGATGGGGTGTGCTGTGTAAGCCAGTCAACTACCTCTTCAGCATTTTGGGAGTTCAGGGTCATTGGCTTTTTAAAACTGGGCAATTTGCTAGGGCCACAGGATTGCATAGCAGCACGGCCCCTAGCACGGCCTCTGCGTGGCGGCCTGCCTTTGCCTGGCATTATTTTTAAAAAAACAACAACAACAACAAAAACTCAGTTGGTTTTTCTGGAAACGATAATACACACAGCTAGATGGCGGGTTGAAGAAAACACTGTGCAAATAATGCCTACAAAGTCAACGTATACACTACTACAGCGGTGGATACGGATTACGTAAAATATATGAATGCTGCTTGAAAAAAAGTAACTCAAGTGGTTTTTCTAGAGACGATAATATTATCAATATTTAGACAAAATGTGAACAAGGTCACACAGCTCGATGGCGGGTTGAAGAAAACAGTGTGCAAATAATGCCTACAAGGCCAACGTATACACTACTACAGCGGTGGATACGGATTACGTAAAATATATGAATGCTGCTTGAAAAAAGTGACTCCGGTGTTTTTTCTGGAGACGGTAATATTATGGATATTTAGACAGAATGTGAACAAGGTCACACAGCTCGATGGCGGGTTGAAGAAAACAGTGTGCAAATAATGCCTACAAGGCCAACGTATACACTACTACAGCGGTGGATACGGATTATGTAAAATATATGAATGCTGCTTGAAAAAAGTGACTCCGGTGTTTTTTCTGGAGACGGTAATATTATGGATATTTAGACAGAATGTGAACAAGGTCACACAGCTCGATGGCGGGTTGAAGAAAACAGTGTGCAAATAATGCCTACAAGGCCAACGTATTCACTACTACAGCGGTGGATACGGATTACGTAAAATATATGAATGCTGCTTGAAAAAAGTGACTCCGGTGTTTTTTCTGGAGACGGTAATATTATGGATATTTAGACAGAATGGGAACAAGGTCACACAGCTCGATGGCGGGTTGAAGAAAACAGTGTGCAAATAATGCCTACAAGGCCAACGTATACACTACTACAGCGGTGGATACGGATTACGTAAAATATATGAATGCTGCTTGAAAAAAGTGACTCCGGTGTTTTTTCTGGAGACGGTAATATTATGGATATTTAGACAGAATGTGAACAAGGTCACACAGCTCGATGGCGGGTTGAAGAAAACAGTGTGCAAATAATGCCTACAAGGCCAACGTATACACTACTACAGCGGTGGATACGGATTACGTAAAATATATGAATGCTGCTTGAAAAAAGTGACTCCGGTGTTTTTTCTGGAGACGGTAATATTATGGATATTTAGACAGAATGGGAACAAGGTCACACAGCTCGATGGCGGGTTGAAGAAAACAGTGTGCAAATAATGCCTACAAGGCCAACGTATTCACTACTACAGCGGTGGATACGGATTACGTAAAATATATGAATGCTGCTTGAAAAAAGTGACTCCGGTGTTTTTTCTGGAGACGGTAATATTATGGATATTTAGACAGAATGGGAACAAGGTCACACAGCTCGATGGCGGGTTGAAGAAAACAGTGTGCAAATAATGCCTACAAGGCCAACGTATACACTACTACAGCGGTGGATACGGATTACGTAAAATATATGAATGCTGCTTGAAAAAAGTGACTCCGGTGTTTTTTCTGGAGACGGTAATATTATGGATATTTAGACAGAATGTGAACAAGGTCACACAGCTCGATGGCGGGTTGAAGAAAACAGTGTGCAAATAATGCCTACAAGGCCAACGTATACACTACTACAGCGGTGGATACGGATTACGTAAAATATATGAATGCTGCTTGAAAAAAGTGACTCCGGTGTTTTTTCTGGAGACGGTAATATTATGGATATTTAGACAGAATGGGAACAAGGTCACACAGCTCGATGGCGGGTTGAAGAAAACAGTGTGCAAATAATGCCTACAAGGCCAACGTATACACTACTACAGCGGTGGATACGGATTACGTAAAATATATTATGGCTGCTTGAAAAAAGTGACTCCGGTGTTTTTTCTGGAGACGGTAATATTATGGATATTTAGACAGAATGTGAACAAGGTCACACAGCTCGATGGCGGGTTGAAGAAAACAGTGTGCAAATAATGCCTACAGGGCAAATAATGCCTAAAAGGTCAACTTATACACTACTACAGCGGTAGTAAAATAAAAAAAGTAAAATAAAAAAAAAATGAATATTAAAAAAAAAAAATTAAAGTTGGTGCTGCTGAACTACTAGGAGCAGCAGATTAGCACACCAGTCCCACTCCCCAACACTGCTAGACTAATAGCACTGGGCTCTTATAGTAGTAGTAGTAGTAGTAGTAAAACAACAAAAAAATAAATAAAAGCAGTCCTTACAAGGACTACTGTTATTGCAGCAGTCAGCAGATGAGATCAGAAGCAGGACAGCTGCCCACTGCAGCTACATACAGAGCACTGCAGTAGAAGGTAGATTACTAGCCAGCAAAGCTACCTAAGCTTAAATGTCCCTCAAACCCCTGCAGACTTCTGTCCCTCCAATAACAGAGCAGTATCAAAATGATTACTAGCCAGCAAACTTTCAACTGTCCCTGAAATCACTAACAGGCAGCAGCTCTCTCCCTACACTATCTCTTCAGCACACACAGGCAGAGTGAAAAAACGCTGCAGGGCTTCGGTTTTTATAGGGAAGGGGAGTGGTCCAGGGGAGAGCTTCCTGATTGGCTGCCATGTACCTGCTGGTCTGGGGTGAGAGGGCAAAAAAAAGCGCCAACAATGGCGAACCCAAAATGGCGAACGTCGCGCGACGTTCGCGAACTTCCGGCGAGCGCGAACACCCGATGTTCGCGCGAACAAGTTCGCCGGCGAACAGTTCGCGACATCTCTATTCAGGAGCTCGTGAATGACATTTTCCGGGATCTCTTGGGAAAGTCTGTGGTCGTGTACCTGGATGACATCCTAATCTTCTCGAAAGACCTTGAATCTCATCGCTCCCAGGTGAAGGAAGTGCTCTCTCGTTTGAGGAAGAACTCTCTCTTCGCCAAGTTGGAGAAATGTGTCTTTGAGGTGTCTAAGATTCCTTTCTTGGGTTATATCATCTCCCCAGAAGGTTTCGAGATGGATCCCGTTAAGGTGTCCGCAATCCAAGAGTGGCCCCTTCCCTTGAGCACCAAGGCTATTCAAAGGTTCATCGGATTTGCCAACTACTACCGGCAGTTCATCAGGGGGTTTTCTTCCCGTATTGCACCTATCCTTACTCTCATCCGAAGAGGGGGTAATCCCAGGTCCTGGCCTCCAGTTGCTGTAGAAGCTTTTCAGTCCCTAAAGGACGCATTTACTTCTGCCCCAGTCCTCCGTCATCCGGATCCTAAGTTACCCTTTTGCATTGAGGTGGATGCATCTGAAGTAGGTGCTGGGGCTATTCTATCCCAGAGACATTCTGCCGATGGGAAATTGCACCCTTGTGCCTTTTTCTCCAGAAAGTTTTCTCCTGCAGAACAGAATTACGATGTAGGGAATCGAGAACTTCTGGCAGTCAAGCTTGCTCTTGAAGAGTGGCGTCACCTCCTAGAGGGTTCTTCAATTCCGGTGACGATTTATACTGATCATAAAACTTGGAGTTCATACATTCTCTCAAGAGACTGAATCCTCGTCAGGCCAGGTGGGCCCTGTTCTTCTCCCGCTTTAACTTTGTTCTGACCTATCGTCCTGGCTCCAAGAATCGGAAGGCCGATGCGCTCTCCAGAAGTTTCACTCCGGGTGATCGTCTACCAGAAAGACTTGAACCTATTATTCCCCCCACCAAGATTATTGCATCTCTATTTCCCCAAATTGCCGAACAAATCTTGGCCGGACAGTCTTCTGCTCCTCCAGATACCCCCATTGGGATGGCTTTTGTTCCCTCCGAGTTACGACTTCCTATTCTTCAACAAACCCACTGCTCAAAGCAAGCAGGACACCCTGGTCCTGAAAAGACTCTTGAACTCCTTAGACGTTTAGTTTGGTGGCCGACTATACGTAAAGATGTTAAAGACTTTGTTGCTGCCTGTACCGTTTGTGCCACATCCAAACCTAGCCATTCTCGCCCCAGTGGGTTATTACAACCATTGCCTGTCCCCTCTCGTCCATGGACTCATTTAGCAATGGACTTCATTGTTGAGCTTCCCCCCTCTAGTGGAAACACCGTGATCTGGGTTGTGATTGACCGCTTTAGCAAGATGGCCCATTTCATTCCCCTGCGGAAGCTTCCCTCTGCTGTGGAGTTGTCTCAGCTCTTCATCCAGTATATTTTCCGTCTGCATGGTTTTCCTGTGGAAGTTGTCTCTGACAGAGGTTCCCAGTTTACAGCTAAATTTTGGCGTTCCCTGTGTAAAGTTCTGGGTATTACTCTCCAGTTTTCCTCCGCTTATCATCCCCAGACTAATGGGGCAGCTGAACGTGTGAACCAAGCTCTGGAGCAGTTCTTGAGGAACCATGTGTCCCTTTGCCAAGATGATTGGTCTGATCTCCTCCCGTGGGCGGAATTCGCTCATAACAATGCCTGCCACACTTCCACTGGAAGGTCTCCGTTCATGTCGGTGTATGGTCAGCATCCTCAAGCCTTCCCCCAGGACTTTGTGTTGTCTGACGTTCCGGCTGCTGATGACCATGCGGCCCACATGTCTGCTATTTGGGCTGCAACCAAGTCGAACTTGGAGAAGAGCGCTCTGGTTCATAAGACGTTTGCAGATCGTAGACGTAAACCCTCTCCTCCCTACAAGGTTGGTGATAAAGTCTGGTTGTCTTCCAGGAACATTCGGTTGAAGGTGCCATCTCCTAAGTTGGGTCCGAAGTTTGTGGGTCCATTCTCCATCTTGGAGGTGATCAATCCTGTGGCTTTCAGACTTCAGCTTCCTCCTGAGATGCGAATTCCCAACGTGTTTCATGTCTCTTTGGTGAAACCCGCTACCTCCAACCGCTTTTCTGTGAACCAGTCTCCTCCTCCTACTATCTCTGTGGATGGTCAACAAGAATATGAGGTGGAAAAGATCCTTGATTCCAGAATTTCCAGGGGCTCTCTCCAGTACCTCATCAAGTGGAAGGGCTTTGGCTCTGAAGAATGCTCTTGGGAAGGACACTCTGGTGTGCACGCTCCTCGTCTGGTGAGGGATTTCCACTCTAAGTTTCCCCAGAAGCCCAGTCTTGGTGGTCCGGTGGCCCCCCGTGAGGGGGGGGTACTGTCACGAACGCCGCCCGGAGCAGTTCCAGGAGCTCCGGGCGGCGCGTCTATGTCTTCCGGCGTCGCTCCCAAAATGGCAGCGCCCATGGCCGCCACGTGGGTAGCGGCGCCGGCGCAAACACGCCAGCGCATCGACGCCAGCGTCAGGACGTCGGTGACGTCACTATGGCGCCAAATTCAAACATAAAAACACTACCCAGACGCCAGAATGGCGCCCAAGTATAGGAAACATTGCCTATGTGTATCCTGGGTTCCCTGATATTTGATATTGCTATTCTTGTCCCTGATTGGTATCCTGACCCTTTGCCTGGACTTTGGACTTTGCTGTTATCTGCCTGCCCGTGAAACTCTTGCCTGGATTCTGACTACTCCTTTGTTTAACCCTTTGGACACCGCAACCTTGTTCCCTCAAGAGGGCTTCCTCCTCGATCCCGACTACCTCCCTGGAGGGAGCTCCCAGCTCCCTGACATGGAGATACCATAAATAATGACACAAAACTGTATGAGGTAAAAAAAATACATTCATCCCCACTAGCTGTTCATTTCGGGATATATATCAGTCGAGATAGAGTATACCCAGCAACTGAAGTGTACAGAGTGCCCTCACAGATGAACAAATAAAATATCTATGCAAAGAATTTGACTTGTCTCAAACAATAATAAGGACAGTATGAGGTTTTAATGGAATTGCCTTTTACCTAGAAGGGCAGATGGGATAGGTATAATGTATAAAAGTCACAAAGGTTGCAGAAGGTCTAGTAACTGAGAGTAACCAATTAGCATGTTGCTTGTCCTGGTTTAAACTTACAGTGCATTACCCCATTACAGGAACAGTAACACCAAAAAATGTAAGTTTTTTAAAGTAATAGAAATATTAACATTCTGTTGCCCTGGACTGGTACAACTGGTGTGTTTACTTGAGAAACTCCACTATAGTTTATAAAAACAAGATGCTGTGTATCAATGGGGGCAGACATTCAAAGCTGAAAAAGGAGAAAAGGTACAGGATACTCAACAGAGAACAGATAAGCTCTGTAGTTATCAATGAGATTCTTCAGAACATATCTGTTATCTACTGAGTATCCTGTGCTTGAATGGCTGCCCCCATGGCTACACAGCAGCTTGTTTCTATAAACTCTAGTTGTGCTTCTGAAACAAACACACCAATTTTACTAGTTCCTTTACGTGAAGATCAGATGGAAATAAAGGTAGGGCATTTATGTGTAGGCATGAAAAATAACAGGGCACTAGGTAAAGGAATTACGGATGCACCGAATCCAGAATTCGGTTCAGGATTTGGCTGAAACCTTCTGCCAGGCCGAACTGAGTCTTAATCCTAATTTGCATATGCAAATTATGGGCAGGAGGGAAATCGCGTGACTTTTTGTCACAAAACAAGGAAGTAAAAAATGGTTTCCCCCTCCCACCCCTAATTTGCATATGCAAATTAGGATTCCGATTTGGTTCTGTATTTTGCCGAATCTCTTGCGAAAGATTGCTGGGTTCGGCCGAATCCAAATGAGTGGATTAGGTGCTTCCCTAAAAGGAATCGATATCTGCATAGGTTGTGCTTCCTCTAAAGATGAACATTGATTATGGTCCTTTTTAGAAACTGTTTTAGGGTTGCCAAATGTAAAAATTCAGCTTTTAAAAAAAGGCATTTTGCAAGAAGTGAAAAATGCATCAAACAGTGTCAGTCCAGTGCTGAGGTCTGCAAATAATCATTTCAGGACTGCCAGCGTGTTGTGAGGATATGTCTGCAAAGGCCAGACAAGCCAAGATGACTGGTGGTGGGCCAGCAGTGGTACTGAACACAATATAGCAAAGAAACCTTATAGACACTTCTCCCACAGTAATAATGGAGGAGGTCAGAGGCCTGCACCACGGTAAAAATTCAGAATTGCAGCTCCCTACATAGAAAAGAATTAAAATATATTATGCATTCCAATGTACCGTGCATTACATTTCCATTTGTATAGATCTGCTCACTGTACCTATCTAGAAAATGTACTTAATAGTGTGCAATAAAACACACCTTTTAGGAAACCATTAAAACCATCTTTATGGTTAGTTCCTTACTGTTTTAAGATGGTTTAATGTCATGCCAGTTCCTACATTTTCAGAGGCAGTCATTGCTATAGTTATAAAACATTATAACGCCGAGTTAAAAAGAAGCAGACATCCACAGTTGCGCCAGCATTCAATTATATATCAGTGCAAGGGGGGAGGGGTGTCCGCCACATTTAAGGCAATTATACTATATACAAAAGAGGACTTATCCCCCTATCCCGTTGCACTGTAGAAAATTAGACACAATGTATTACAGTAAAAAGCAATATTTATTAATAACCATGCTAGTGAAACAAATTAAAACATATTTAAAAAAACCAACAGCGCTGCTGGAAACAAAAAACGGGGAATACCCTGATGTTAATTAGTGATCACTATATTTTATACTGGTTGAAAAACCTTGCATAGGTAAAAAAATGTGATTGGAGCAGTATAGATAGTTTGGTAAAACGTATTAGATGTGAACTCCCGGCAGAAACCACATTAAGGGCATATATGCCAAAATGTCCCTTCTTCTCTGTATAAGAACTATATCCCAAGCAGGGTAGGGGCTGGCTCCCCTTGCAAGTCCCTCAGCGGAAGCCCCTTGAGCCGAGGTTAGATGCAGGGTAAGTAAGGAGTTAGCTGTAGCAAACGCTGGATCCAATGTAGTAGCCTAAAGGCTATATATGCAGAACCCCAGTTCAGTATGCCAGCAAAAGGTTTCCTATACTTGCCCTTGTGTGGATATCGTCCGTGGTGTGGAACGCTCACAAATATCCGTCAGATCATCCCCGGGATAAAAACTGCATCCAATCCGCAAGGGTAAAACACCGCTTTGAGCCCAGCAGCGCCGAACTACTCGACAGCTGTTTCGCCACGAAAGTGGCTTTGTCAAGAGATCAAGCGTCGGGAAATCAAGTGGGGCTTTAAACATCTCATCACGTGATCAGTCCTCTCGCTGTGTCATTGCAATTATGTTGTAGACTGCACTTGTTAGACAATGTTCATTGTGAGAATCAGATCCACATGCTACTCAGCTGTTGCATTTTGTTCAGAGTTGAATTTGTATCCAGAAATGCCCGGAAACATCATTTCACTTCAATTGCTATTCGCACTGTTGGAAGTGCGCTGAGATAACATTAGTTATATCTCTGTGATCCATAAATGCTAGAGGGACAGTACGTGATTGCTATACATTCACTGCATGGTATTATATCCTAAAGATTGACATATAATAACATTAGTAATTGAAACAAAAATTATTATAAACAACAAAAATAATAACAAAAAAGTAAACAAAGTTAAGATTAAAGATTAATGAGTGTTATGGAAGGCAATATCGCTCAAATAGAGCACGCTACCTTTCTCAAGTAAGCGAAATAAATATTTTTATGTCTATTATTTACAATGGTAAGGATCTGTCACAGCAGGGTAATAGTCCCAAGAAAGGCATATGAAATATAGTATACAATATAAATGCCACCTTAACAGGGAAGACAATTGTACTATCATAAACGTAATATTTGGAAAGGGGGCATATTGAGATGGAGATGTAAAAAGAGCTCCAAGGGGCCGTCCACATTTGCGGAAAAACTAGTGATTCCAAATGGTAGGTGGAGGAACAGCAATTGAGATTACATGGGCCTGAAGATGTTAAAGATAGGTAAGTTCATACCAATATTAGTTCAGCTATGTATTTCATCATTTATTGATGAATGCCTGAAAGTTTAAATGCCCATTTAAGCCCCATTGTGATTTGTAAGTATTCAATCTAAAAATCCATTCCGTCTCTAATTGCAACAACTTGTTGTCCAGGTCACCTCCCCTGATATCTCCATGTAGGCGATCAATTCCTTGAAAGAAACCGTCTCCCATCCGTCCATTGTGTACACAATGGATATGTTTTGCAATACTAGATAGCATGTTACAAATTTTAATGTCCCTTATATGCTCATAAATCCGCCTTTTTAACATCCTGGTTGTTTTGCCTACATATAAGGCACCACAATGACATGTGAATAAATAGATCACGTGGGTGGTATTACAACATATATAGTGGTGCATCTTGAACTCTTTATCTGTTCTTCCAAAACCATCAGATAATCTGAGGAATTTACATTGTTCGCAGTCCCCACACCTAAAGGTGCCAGGTCTTTTGCAACAGGCTTGTTTAGAATATTTTTGATAGTGGCTATGTGTTACCATATCCCCAATGCTTGTATTGCGCCTATAAGTAATATTTGGGTATGTGGGAACTAACTTGCCCACTTGGGGGTCTCCAGATAGAACCTGCCAGTGTTTCTGAATTATTGATCTCATTTCACTGTCATTGGTATTGTAAGTGACAATAAGTCTGGTCTCTCTTCCTTCTCGTGGTCCAGAAACTTTCTGGACTTTTTGTGGTTTCGTGGACTTGTATAATAATGTATCTCTGTCTTGGGCTGCTGCCCATTGGTATGCTCGGTGTAAACATCTGGATTTATATCCCCTAGCCTTAAATCTTTTATAAAGCTTATAAGCTTCATGTCTGAACTCCTCATCTGAGGAGCATATTCTTTTCAATCTTAAATACTACCCCTTGGGGATACCTGTTATACATTTATTTGGGTGCATGGAATGGGCATGTAGGAGGCTGTTACTTGCTGTTTTTTTCCTAAATAGGGTCGTAGACACGTTGCCCCATCATCTTTATAAATCTCAACATCAAGGAATTCAAGTTTTTGTGTGTTGAAGTTGGCAGTAAAAGATAAATTGAATGTGTTCACATTTAGCTTTGCAATAAATTCCTTCAAAAGGTGTTCGGGCCCCTGCCATATTAAGAAGATATCATCGATGTACCTGAGCCACCGAAGTATGTGGCCCAGGTACATCCCATACTCTTCACTCGAGTGGACATGTCGCTCCCATTCTCCCAAATAAAGATTAGCGTAGCTAGGGGCGCATTTGGCACCCATAGCCACGCCTTGTCTTTGTAAATAATAAATGCCGTCAAAAAGAAAAACATTATGATGGAGAATAAATTGTAATGCATTCAAAATAAAACCATGTTGTGGCGAAATAGGGACACATATCCGTTCAAAAACTCTTGTCAAGGTTTGAATGCCCAGATCGTGGGGAATGCTCATATATAATGCCTCAACATCCAAGCCCACCAAGATACAATCTTCGTCTAAATTTAATCCATTAATCTCCTTGAGGAGATGAGTGGTATCCAATACGAATGAGTCAAGTTGTTGCACCAGGGGCTGCAAAATTGAGTCCACATATTCACAAATCGGTTCTGTGAGTGACCCACAGCCAGACACTATGGGTCTGCCTGGTGGGTCACTCACAGATTTGTGCACCTTAGGAAGGGCATAAAAAGTGGGCATTCTAGGGTGGTGAACCTTTAGAAATTCACAGGTATTGCCATCAATGATGCCCTCCTCCCGGGCTTCATCTATTAGCCTAAATAATTGGCTTTTGTAAAGTTGTAATTGAGGTAAGAGGACCGGTTGATACCATTGTTTATTCCCTAAGATTTTTTTGCACATTGCTACATATTGTAACGAGTCCATTATAACCACATTCGATCCCTTATCTGAGGGTTTTACTGTAATGTCAGAATAAGATTGTAATGATTTTAGTTCAGATATCTCTTCGTGCGATAAATTCGGATATTTAACATTTTTTCTAATTTGTAAAATGTCGTCAGTGACTAGACGTATAAAAGTCTCAATGGCCCCATTTTCAGTGATATTGGGGTATTTTCGTGATTTTTTCTTAAGAGAAGGTAAAGTGACGAGATTTTCAGAGTTTTCAGACCATAATTCATATGTGTCTTGTAAATTTTGGTCATCAGATCTTGGGTCATCCCATAAATCTAATAAGATTTTTAAAGTTTTAAAATCTCGAGTATCAAAGTGGCTGAAGTCTCTGAATTCTCCCCGGTGTCCTTTGTGCCAGTGAAGCTGCAATAATAATTTGCGTGCAAACAAGTGAATATCTTTAATTAAAGAAAAGTGATCCAGGGGTTTGGAAGGTACAAAGGAAAGACCCCTTTGAAGAGTGTGAATCAAGGAAGGTGTAAGTGTAAGGTGAGAAAGATTAATAATTTGTAAGTCTTCCGAAGGGAGTGATGGTGAAGGAAGAGTTGAAGAAGTGATGGGGGGGGTGTGATCACTGTCATAAGTGCGGTGCTGGGTGTGCTGGATATGGAGATCGTGATTTACACAGAATTGTGATTTAGTGTCGTGCGACATTGTGCCTACTTCTCCTGTGCTTTTCACAGGTTGAGTGTCTGTAAAAAACTCGCCCCCCCCAATAGTGCTGTATCCTTTGAAATATTAAGTGAAAAAGGGGCCCGGGTGTTTTTCTCCTCTACCAATTGAGACATTTTAGGTTCTTTATGGAACACTGTATTAAATTTACGTTTTTTCCGATCTGCAAAATTATATGTTTTATAAGAAGAATCTGATCCACTCATATCACTTTCTGACTGAGTGTCCCTATCTGAGTGTTTAGGGGGTCCTCTAGTATGTGGACCCCCCTGGGGTCTTTTTACACCTCCCTGTCTATCTCTTATGTAATGGGGAAAATGTCTCTTTTGTTTATTCCAAAGATAGGCTTGATTGTTTTCATAATCTAAATTGTCTCTCTCAAATTTGCGCTTTTTTATCTGCATGACCTCGCTATTTAAATTTTCCATGAAGGTTTTTAAATTATTGTCTAGTTGTTTAAACTCCTCATTTAGTTCATATTCCTTTATTTGTTCCCAGATTTGTTTCTGTTGGGCCTTGATGATTTCTAATTCCTCTATGTTATGTTGTTTAAGAAGTGACATTAATTTACTGGAACATTCCTGTAATATTTGTTCCCATTCGGTTTTAAACGCAGTCGGAATGTCTTCGAAGGAAGGAAAAATCTGGATACGCAATCCCCTGGGAACAATGTGACGTGTCATATATTCCTCTAGACAAATAACGTTCCAGAAAACATTTAACCTTCTACGTAATAAATTTTTGCTTTTGGTCATGAGATGAGATATAGAGGGAGAGCCACTCCCCGTATTAGCAGAATCTCCCGAAAAAACAATAATAAGGACAGTATGAGGTTTTAATGGAATTGCCTTTTACCTAGAAGGGCAGATGGGATAGGTATAATGTATAAAAGTCACAAAGGTTGCAGAAGGTCTAGTAACTGAGAGTAACCAATTAGCATGTTGCTTGTCCTGGTTTAAACTTACAGTGCATTACCCCATTACAGGAACAGTAACACCAAAAAATGTAAGTTTTTTAAAGTAATAGAAATATTAACATTCTGTTGCCCTGGACTGGTACAACTGGTGTGTTTACTTGAGAAACTCCACTATAGTTTATAAAAACAAGATGCTGTGTATCAATGGGGGCAGACATTCAAAGCTGAAAAAGGAGAAAAGGTACAGGATACTCAACAGAGAACAGATAAGCTCTGTAGTTATCAATGAGATTCTTCAGAACATATCTGTTATCTACTGAGTATCCTGTGCTTGAATGGCTGCCCCCATGGCTACACAGCAGCTTGTTTCTATAAACTCTAGTTGTGCTTCTGAAACAAACACACCAATTTTACTAGTTCCTTTACGTGAAGATCAGATGGAAATAAAGGTAGGGCATTTATGTGTAGGCATGAAAAATAACAGGGCACTAGGTAAAGGAATTACGGATGCACCGAATCCAGAATTCGGTTCAGGATTTGGCTGAAACCTTCTGCCAGGCCGAACTGAGTCTTAATCCTAATTTGCATATGCAAATTAGGGGCAGGAGGGAAATCGCGTGACTTTTTGTCACAAAACAAGGAAGTAAAAAATGGTTTCCCCCTCCCACCCCTAATTTGCATATGCAAATTAGGATTCCGATTTGGTTCTGTATTTTGCCGAATCTCTTGCGAAAGATTGCTGGGTTCGGCCGAATCCAAATGAGTGGATTAGGTGCTTCCCTAAAAGGAATCGATATCTGCATAGGTTGTGCTTCCTCTAAAGATGAACATTGATTATGGTCCTTTTTAGAAACTGTTTTAGGGTTGCCAAATGTAAAAATTCAGCTTTTAAAAAAAGGCATTTTGCAAGAAGTGAAAAATGCATCAAACAGTGTCAGTCCAGTGCTGAGGTCTGCAAATAATCATTTCAGGACTGCCAGCGTGTTGTGAGGATATGTCTGCAAAGGCCAGACAAGCCAAGATGACTGGTGGTGGGCCAGCAGTGGTACTGAACACAATATAGCAAAGAAACCTTATAGACACTTCTCCCACAGTAATAATGGAGGAGGTCAGAGGCCTGCACCACGGTAAAAATTCAGAATTGCAGCTCCCTACATAGAAAAGAATTAAAATATATTATGCATTCCAATGTACCGTGCATTACATTTCCATTTGTATAGATCTGCTCACTGTACCTATCTAGAAAATGTACTTAACCATTAAAACCATCTTTATGGTTAGTTCCTTACTGTTTTAAGATGGTTTAATGTCATGCCAGTTCCTACATTTTCAGAGGCAGTCATTGCTATAGTTATAAAACAGCAGACATTGTTCTCTGCAGGTACAAGTCCACAGCATGACTTTTTCCCTTCATGCTGCCATCAAAGTTGGAAAGGTCTAGCACCCTGCTTGTGCCTGACATGTGCAAAGTGGAATGAATGACGTTTTAACTGTTAGTTGGATTGATAATGTCATCCAGTTAAGTGACAAAACACAACTATCATTACCATCAGTTATGTATTTATATAGTGCTACAAGTTATGCGTTGCTATACAATACTATTATAGTTTACAGCAAATTGATATATAATGTATTATGACTTCAGATAATCAGAAGTGCATAACATAAAAGAGTGGGCCTTCTGTGTTTTTAAGATTTTCAAGGGAAAAGTAGAGTCTGATAGGCCATGACATCGAATTCCAAAAACAGGGAGAAAGTTTTGTAATAGGAATAGGAGTGCAAGGGAGTGTGATAGAGAGTATTTCATGATGAGAGATGATATATATATATATGATGTGATTCATTGTTTAGGGCCTTAAAGGCATTCCGACATGGGAAAGCATGTTTCTTTCAAAATGCATCAGTTAATAGGTCTCCTTTAGCTGAATTCTGCACTGAAATCAGTTTCTCAGAAGAGCAATCTGATTTTTTTTTATATTTAATTTTGAAATTTGGCATGGGGCATGTCAGTTTTTCAGGTGTCCTCAGTCATGTGACTTGTGCTCTGATAAACGTCAGTCACTCTTTACTGTTGCACTGCAAGTTGGAGTGATATCACCCCCTCCCTTGCCCTCCAGCAGCCCATCAACAGGGTGTCAGCAGAACAATCGGAAGATAACAAGATAGCAGCTCCCTGACACCTCTGCTGAAGAATTCAGCTGCCTGAACTGATAGTGCCTCCATGGGCGAATAGTACTGCGGCTACTGTCCTGAATTTTGAAAAGTGGTTGAACAGGCAAAACTGCCTACACTGCCTCCCAATAATTTAGGATGGCTTCAGGCATTTCTCTGTCAGATAAAATACACTATAGAAAAATTGTCCCATGTACCATTAGCCTCAATTACCCTGTACAATAAAGGAGATACAGTATAGATATAGACACACACTTGTAAACAATGGTACACTGTGGGGAGATGTGTAGTGGCACCAAAAATACATTACATATAATGAGAATCAGTGAGAACTTTAGGCCCAAGTACATTAAAGGAACAGTAACACCAAATATACTGTTAGCATGCACTAGGGAAAGTTGTGTGCTTGCTTCAGAAAGACTACTATAATTTATATAAATAAGATGCTGTGTAGACATAGGGTAACTATTCAAGATGGAAAAAAGAAGAAAAGACACAGATTATATGTGCCTTTCTTCTTTATTTCAACTTCAATGGCTATAAAGCAGCTTTGTTTATATAAACTATAAATAGTTGTTCTGAAGCAAATATGCCAGCTTTACCAGTGCAGAGTAACAGTTATAAAAAGTTATATTTTAATTACTTTGATACACTTTAAAGGGATACTGTCATGGAAAAATTTTTTTTTTTCAAAATGAATCAGTTAATAGTGATGGTCCAGCAGAATTCTGCACTATAATCCATTTCTCAAAAGAGCAAATAGATTTTTTTATATTCAATTTTGAAATCTGACATGGGGCTAGACATTTTGACAAATTCCCAGCTGTCCCTGGTCATGTGACTTGTGCCTGCACTTTAGGAGAGGAATGCTTTCTGGCAGGCTGCTGTTTTTCCTTCTCAATGTAACTGAATGTGTCTCAGTGGGACATGGGTTTTTACTATTGAGTGTTGTTCTTAGATCTACCAGGCAGCTGTTATCTTGTGTTAGGGAGCTGCTATCTGGTTACCTTCCCATTGTTCTTTTGTTTGGCTGCTGGGGGGAAAAGGGAGGGGTGATATCAGTCCAACTTGCAGTACAGCAGTAAAGAGTGATTGAAGTTTATCAGAGCACAAGTCACATGACTTGGGGCAGCTGGGAAATTGACAATATGTCTAGCCCCCTGTCAAATTTCAAAATTGAATATAAAAAAATCTGTTCGCTCTTTTGAGAAATGGATTTCAGTGCAGAATTCTGCTGGATCATCACTATTAACTGATTCATTTGTCCCCATGACAGTATCCCTTTAAGTTATTGGTGTTACTGTTTCTTTAAATACAATGAGAGGCTATAATTTCTGGAACCTCAGACCCCCTTACCCTTCCAAAAAGCAGGCTTCCTGATGTCTGGAGAAGATTTCAGCATTGTTAAGAGCAAAATGAAGTCAGAAATTATTTGTAAGTGCTCCCTATTCCCACCTAGTAGACATGAGAATAGCACAAAAGCAGGTGAAACCCTGATTAGCTATAACAGGACTTTGGCCGTATTGAGGTACATCGAGAAGACGAGTTTTTTTATGTAGCGCTGGCTCCTTTTCAAAGCTTAAAATTAGGCAGAAATTGTTCCAATATCATTGCTAAAATATTGCATTTGTTGGTTCAACAATCCAATTTTAAATTACAATATTTTCAATGTAAACAGTATAATTTAGAAATGAAAATTAAACCATAAAAATCATGACCCTTTAGTCAGTGCTAAGTTCAATACACGTGTTTGAGCCTCAGAATAACTACATTTCTGAATTAGCTTGAATATCATTTGAGAGAAAGCTAGGAGTCAGTGCAGCTAGGCCATTTTTGTTGGCTACCACAGACCAAAAGTCATAGCAAAACAATGTTTTTCCATGTTTGTACAATTTTAAAATATATCATTGGATTTAGGGTGATATTCCCCTGAAGAAGTTGATAATATGACAAAATGCATTGGGCTACTGATTTGATGAGCTGATTGTTCTCTATACCTTTCATGTTACTCTATGGGAATGCACCCCTCTCTTCCTTGGATTGTTAATAGATTAATGGTAGTTTGACCTGCTACTTGGGATATAAACTTGGGTTACTTTGCAACATTCTACTGAGCTTTTACTTGCTTCAATTCTTTATTTATTGTGGTTCACTGAAAGGACCATTTTCAATGACACACAGTTGATTTAGAGCCCCTTTTGGTTCTCTTTATATATATTGGATGCATTGTCTTGTGTTGACCTAATTCCATTGTTTTGCTTTATTCTCTGTTTTTCAATAACCACCCAGTCCTGTCAAATGCCAACTCTTCTGTGTAACCTACAGACAATAGATAGAGTTTCCTTTACTCTTTTACATGTGATATATTTTTGCGGAGGTTGGACGGCTGTGATCTCTAATTTTAGCAACTCTGTGTAGAGAGATTAGTGTAAAAAAGGTAAAATATTATAAAGATAAAATGAGGGGTCCTCTGTCTGCTACAAAGAATTATTTAGGTATAATAAAGGCTTGTTGGCCAGTTTCAGGCATACTGGGCAGTATATTCTTTAAATGAATTGATTCCTGATTAGAGATGGGCGAATTTGACCGGTTTTGTTTCGCCAAAAATTTGCCGCCGGCAAAATGTCGCAGACGCCCATTAAAGTCTATGGGCGTCAAAAAATCTTTTTGACGCACAACGCCATACAAGTCTATGGCGTCATTTCCGCAGCGAAACAAGGTGAAAAAATTTGCCCGTCCCTATTCCTGATCAGAATTTAAAACTCTCTGCTTTGAATGTAATGTGTGTTATTCTGTCCTGTGCTGAAATGAAAAGCTGCAAAAATTGTATTATAATTTACTCTAAATTACATTAGATTGAAATAATCAACATTCATATACTTAATTATACAGTATATGCACAGCAGCTCCATGTTTATTGCTTGGTCTGCACAACTTTGAAGCTGGCCAGTTTTTCTTTTGGTTGAACAGTATGCTTTAAAATCTCTTTAGCTGCCATTTAAGCTAAAATGAATGTAGGTAATATTTATTAATGAGGTAAATTTTTCCTTTATAGCAAACCTGCAGTTTTTTTTCGAACATTCATTATTTCTGCTACAATTTGGTGCCATGCTGATACATTAAAATAATGTTATGTCTTATTTTTCATTAATCCTTCATTAAGTTTGAGAATAAAGGTCTGTCTGCTTTGTATTAGACTTGATGTAACCTTGCTTAATGTATTCAGCCTTGGTACATTTTCTTTATTTGCCTCAGCAAAATGTATTAAAAATGCTGTTTAATTTTACATCAAAGCAAATAAGTCAAAAATTGCATTTATATATATATTTTTAATTGCATTAATGGCAATAAAATGTGAACACATTCTGAGGCCTTTTTAAAAATGTAATTCCCTGAGTATGAATAATGTACTCATACATAGCCTAATTAACTTACACTATATTGTAGCACGGGACTAAGCAAGCGTTGATATTGCATCTTCAGAACTCCCACGCTTGCCATTGCAGATATCTAATATAAGTAATTCTAAAACAACTGGACTTGCTGAGTTATCATTGAAGATGTTTCACTACTGATCCGAGCAGCTTCTTCAGTTCAACTGAACCTAGGAGTTGCTAGGAGGCTAGGTTCTAGGAGTTGCATGACACATTGGATAATCCTATCACAGTAACTACACAGAATCAACACCTCTGTGAATTCCAGATGTCAACTCTCTGAAGAGTTACAATGTGCCATTGTGATTGGATTAGTGGAAGAGTTTATATACCAAGGAACGAGGACTTCCCACACCAGTCAGTTGAACTGAAGAAGCTGCTCGGATGAGTAGTAAAACGTCTTCAATGATTACTCAGCAAGTCCAGTTGTTTTATAATTACTTATATTAGATATACCATGACCTGGATGAATGAAAATCGTTATAGTCATATTGCCATAGCAGACTGCAAGTAGGTGTATTGAATTGGCATTGTGCCTTCCTCTTGTATTATCCAACACCAATACTGCCACCATACCTGCTCCATTGCTCTAGGTGCTACACGTTGACTGTGAACCTCTAATTTGATACTTCTGACCTAGAGGTACATGAATGGGATTATAAAATGTGATTGCATTGGCTGGCAAGATTCAGACAATCGGATTAAAGATATGCAAATGAAGCATGCAAATGAAGTGAATTTCCTTATTCGGCAGCCTGCATATCTTACATGGAGTGTGTTGCCGATCCCATAACAGAGGAGAGAACTGAGAGAGTTATAGCAGCGCTGATCCACAGATTCTTTGGTATGTATCTATGAAAGGAAACTTTTAAAATAATAAAGATAAATAACAAAAATGTTTTTTTTATGACATGGGCTGTTAAATTAGCTATATTTTCCAAAAGGTGAAATTCCCCTTATAAATTATTCCCCAAATAAATGTATATTGGGAAGTTGCTTAGAATTATGGGGCAAATTCATTAATTTTCGCCTGCAAAGGCTTCGGCACACTTTGTGCCACTTTGCCAGGTGCAAATTCGCTACACTAATTCACTAAATGCAGCTGAACCCTAGCGACGTTTCAATAGTGTTAATTCGTCAGCGCAAGCATTTCATAGCGAACTTTCACAAATGTTAGTTTCTGCCTGTCGATACTTCGTTAGAACACCTACATTTAGGTCAATTTGAATAGGGCTGGTTGATATAGGTTGTATATATATGTCTTTATTAGTGATGTTGGTGCAAATGCTTGAAGTGGCCACTTATTATTAAAATGCCCAAGGAAGCAAAATAAAGACAAAAGAGATCCTCTAATGCCCGAGACATGAGCCCAGGCCCGGATTTAGGGGAAGGCCCCCTAGGCCCGGGCCTAGGGCGGCAAGATGTTAGGGGCGGCAAGCAGGTGCCCTTAACATCTCTTCAGCAGCTTGTGACGTGACTGCGCTGCGTATGCGTCACTCTGCGCCAGCCTCCTTATTTGCAATGGCGCGCTCTTGCTCCTCCTACTCCAGTCACGATCAGGGTCGAACAGCCCCTCCCTCCCCCTGTACCTAGTGGGCCCCGCTGCCACTCCATCTAGTACCCGTTTGCTGCCCCAGCAGCTCCACTGTCCCTGCTGCGCTCCGGTTGGGATAATTTTTACTGATGTGCGCCCAGTGATGACGTCACTCGCTGGCGCCATTCACGTGGATGGGGGAATCAGAGAGCGTTGCATCAGGGAGATGTGCAATGAAGAATACTGGTGCGGTTCCTGGTCTGTGCTGATCGCTCCGCTGGGGAGGTCTGACTGCCTGTATTCCCTCTCAGCTGCAGCTGCCTATTGCTACCTCCTTGGCTACTTCTCAGCTGGTGAGCAAACAATCTGATGGGGGGGGTGAGTCAGTAAAGTGGGGGGAATATGGAATTTATCTGCCTGGGCCCTGGGTGTGGAGGAAACAAGCTGCCAGTGAATGTCTTACTCCCATAATCCACACATACTGTATAACCCTGACTGCCCACCACCCCGAGGAATCTTCATTTGTTTGCCTCTTTAAGTTTGCTGCCCCTTTTTTTTTTATGTTATTGCCCATTTTCATGTTTCTTTCCAGTAGCTACCTTTCTCCATCGCTCTACTCCTGGTTGAGCTATAAATGATTTTACTGGGACTGGGTGGGAGTTTGCTAATAAGGAATTAAACGTTTATTAAAAAATTAAATGATTACATAACTTTTACTTGATTTATTAAGTGTAACATTCATTTTTAGTCTATTTAATTAAGTTGATTAAATGGAATGAACATTATCTTCAGTCCTTGCCCCAGTGAGCTTACAATCTAAATTCCCTATCAAATTACCATTAGTTCTGCCCCAGCGAGTTTACAATCTAAGGTCCCTATCACATTATTTTCCCTTCTGGGCTTTCATGAGTAATGGGCCCTTCAGATAAGGTTCTCTGGTGGGCCCCAGGTGCCCCAGTCCGAAAATATATATTAGAAAATATATAGTGGATAATGCACCCCTACTGTAATTTATAAAGATATTTAAAGTCACCTGCGGCCTCGTGCTTTTATATGGTCATGTAACTCCTCGGTGACTTCTAATATCTGTATAAATTACAGTAGGGGGTGCATTATCCACTATATATTTTCTAATTATTGCAACAGTTGGTGGTAGGTTAAAAAGTATAATATACATATTGGATATATTTAAAAGTTATTTATGGTTTAATACATAATTATTTCCATTTTATTGTCTGTGTTATTTTATTTTGCATAAATGATTGGATAAAGATTCGCTTCCAGAAAATGTGGGGGGGGGGGCGGCACAGTAGCTGGGCCTAGGGGGGCAAGAAGGGTAAATCCGGCCCTGCATGAGCCCACCCTAAAACAAATGTGGCATTTCCCTCAAATGGTTTAAAATGTTAAAACAAATTTTTTTAATAGGTACAACTTTTAAAGATAATCCCACTTTAAAATATGAAAAAACTCAGCCGTATTTTATAATTATAAGACCTTTCGGCAAAACAGGAAAAGATGTCACTGACATAAGATTAAGGAGGATGTAGCTTCATCTTATCAGTTCACCAGGTCTAAGCTGGTGAATGAAACTCCGGTGAAAGAGGTAACGTTCTGGAAAATTCGCAGAGTGAATTTGCAGAGTAATGATCGTTCGATTGATCAAAAATTTGTCTGGCGATAGGGTGTGAAAATTCAGTAGTGATGTACTCCAACGCTAGCGATTTGTACTCTATGCCTGTTAGTAAATTGGCGATCTCTTTTTCGCCCTTTATTAAAAATGCCCCAAGGTGTTCTTTTATTAGGCAAATTTTTATTTTTGTGTTGACTTGCCCTTTTAGGAACATACACATATTTTATTGATTGGAATATCACTAGTGTTATATGTTGCAGTTTAAATTTCTTGTAACATGCATTGCAGTTTCATATTAATGACTTGGCACATGAATTAACAGGAGGATCTATGATTCATATATTGCATTTAGATTAATGATCAAAATTGGATTAAAGCAAAGGGTAGAATCCTCATGCTGTGATGCTGTACACGTGCGTCATGATAAGCCAAATATTATTGCTAAAAATATAGTTGATTTGTGTATAATCTAAACTGTTCAGAGCTATTCTAAACGATTGATCTAAAGCCCGAATCAGTGTTCATGTGAACATTTTGCTGGCAATTTTCTCACAAATGAGACCACAATCATTTATCACTCTGTTGAAATGAAATAGCTTTTATCACTGTTTTGCATTAGTGATGAGTTTAAGAGCTTAAGTTCCTCATAAGGAACACCGAAACATATTTACCCACCAGCAAAAAAAAGCTGAATGCAGCAAACTTGAATGTCTAAATTATCCATTATTTACAGTTATACTTTATTTTTGGGGTGATACCATTTTTCAAGTGACACTTGAATACGTGATCTCCATGTGAACCATTGACGTTGTAGTCCATTTCATGCTCTAAATGAGAGCTAATCAATTCTAATGTTCTTTTGTACACTTTAACCACTTATTTTCTTGCAATAAGTTATATTTGTTCACTTAATTCCCCTACAATTTGGCATGTTATTTTTTTTAAAGCAATTCAGTCTCAAAAAATATTAGTAAGCTACCTCTGTCTTGTACCTATACCAAACGTAAGCATTTGGCAGCTCAAGGTGAACTACAACTCCCTGGGCACTGGCAACCTTAGCTATCCTTGACTTAGACATAACACTTGTCAAATACATATCTCTATTTGTTCCAGTTCCTTGCACTTGTCAGAACACAATACATGCAAAATGCAAAATAACCAATAAAGAGCTAGAGCTCTATTTATAAATGGCTGAAGTAGAATGTAATTATTTTCAGAGGCAATTTTTTTTCCGTCAAATACCTGTCTTTTGTTGCAAAGAGTTCTGTTGATATATTTACTGATAAAACAGAAACTGCACCATGACAACATACTGTTAGAAAAGTTGGATTGTTTTGTACTATTTCAACAACCTCAGCAAATATTTTGTTTTCAATAAGTTCATAAAGTCCCACGAGTTTTCCACTGATTTTGCCAAAAACTACATTTGCAACCTCACATATGTAATGATGCTTTTAGGCAGCATTCTCTTTTACAAATAGGGTAGAAGGATGTAAAAGCCTTGGGGAAGAAATGGAGTTTAACCAACATTGTGTCTATTTATTAACAGGCCCCTAATTTTTGCCTACACAACTTCACCTGCTGCCAGCGCTGACCAACATATCCACGGGAGTATTAATATCAATACGGCTTAATTTGGACATACTTAGTGGTAAAAAGTTCTGTAGTGGGTGTGCAAAACTAACGCGTTTCGTGCCTCTGCAACCAGGCACTTCCTAATTTTTGCCATTGACAGCCCATAAAATATTTTTAAATGCATAAAATATGTATTCATTTTTCTAGGTGCAAATAAAGTTCTGTGAAAGGAATCTCTTCAAGTCAAACTGACCTGTCACGATTCCTTTAAAATCCACAACAATATTGTATTATTTAAAATCATCTTTTCAAAACTACTTAAAAAAGAAGAACATATGTAAAACCTAATGACCATGGTTCTTTCAGGTGGACTTACTGGTGTCCAAGGACCTCAGTGTTTTGTTAACTTAATTAATATTGAAATATGTTTAGGTTCCTTATGTGCTGTTTTTGAATTTTTTATTTTTATCTTTAGTTTGTGAATGTCAATAAAACATACCTCCCAACGTTTGAAAAAGGGACAAAGAGATCTGCACTGACTAGTGCTGCAAAAAATGTTTTTTACCACGTTCACTTTATGGCCACACCCCATAATTACCATGTCCATTTTACAATTAGGTTATGAAAGTTTGAACACATTTCTGAGAGTTTTAGGGCAATGTTTTAGGTGTTATAACAGTTTTGCTAATGAAGGTGAAATTTCCCTTTAAACTGTGAGTCACAGTTCTCCCAATAGACTTGCTTATCTTAAATAGTTACAATTGTATCTTTGTGTATCTTAAATTGTTACAAATGTATCTAAGTGCAGGTGCTCAGTGTTCTGGGCTCTCTGCCAAAAAGCCTCTAATTTTAATTGAGTTTCATAACCTTTCTGGCCTCTTATTTTAATTGAGTTTCATAACTTTTCTGGCCTTGGTGAAGGAGATCAAAGAAGAACTCTGGACTTTTTAATAAAAATTCAGGACTGTGGGCTGAGCTGTCATAATCAGGACTGTACAGCAGAAAATGGGACAGTTGGGAGGTATGATAGCATCCAATGTACTTTTGGGGTTTTCATCATAATTTTCTTTTCTTCGGCAGGAAGTATGGCATACGATTCTCTGCAGGTCTTTTGCTGCTACCCCAATATTTACCATGAACATGGGATGGTTAGTATTTTGTTTTATAAGACTGATCAATGTTTTTCTCTCATGCTTTTTTCTGTTTTACATCTTTTCAGAGCTCAGTGACAGATCTAAATATAGGGTGCTGACATGCTTCTGTAGAGGAGGTTGATGGAGTCTTGGAATTCTTGGAAATACATAATGAAGTACTCTTGGAAATTAACTTTCAACATCAGTCTAGTTTATAAGCATGGCATGTGAGCAAAGTCAAAAAATCACAAACCAAGGTTTTTGATGTACACACTACTGGATTTTAAGAACTACCTTAGAATACAGGATCTTTGATTTACCAGATCAATTCAGAAGTTGTGAAGACCCCACCCTGATGTGTGTAGCAGCCGTTGCCTTCATAGCAGTTTATTGTGGTTACATTCAATTTCTTTGAACAACTGCCTCTCCTGGATACCTCTCCTAAGCCTGCACGTTCTGGAGAAATGTGCTTAGTCCAGTGTGATGATTATTTCCAGGCATTTCATTTGGATCTCCCTCATGTGATCTTTTCTAAACGGCAGTCACATGCCCGCCCCACTCATGATTGCAATGCACTACATACACATTTTACTTCTCTCCGTAGTTCATGTTCCCATATGGTCCATCCTATTATGTAACCATCTGTTAAAGGAATGATACAAAAAACAGTGGGGGAATTCTAGTTGCTGGATCTTATTAAATGCACAATCTACATCATCCATGGAGAAGAGATGTAATCTTCTGTACTATATCAAAACTGACACAACACTGATACAAATCATATGTAAACATCTGGCACATCTTGCACACTGGAATTCAAGCATTTACAATATGATTAACCCTTTATATTCTACACAAAACATACAACCTATTTAATATATTTTCAGTAGCATTTATTATACCATGGAGAAATTAATATGTCAACAATATGAAAAACTCTGTGGTTCGCTTAGACTTGCTAGTGACCAGCTGAGAATCTGGCCTGGAATTATTAATGCTTGAAACAATTGCTTTTTCTCTTTCTTTTTAATGTTTTTTACACCTAGATTAAAAATGTAGCTAAAATAGGTTTATAGAAATTAATGGAAGGTAACTTTGGGTAAATGTGTTCAGGTTTACGCAAATGGTCCCGAATATTTATAACATTAATACAAGGGTCTATCAGCTGCTACTGTATTTAAACTATAGGCTATGGGGCGGATTTACTGAAAGGGCATAGTAGTTAACGCTAGCGACAATTCACTAGCGTTTCTGCTCACAGGGACATCGCTGATTTACTAATGGGCGCAGGCGCCACTTCGCTAGTGAAAGAGACTGGCACTAGTGGTCATTCGCACTCTATCGCCAGGTGACTTTTCGCTTTGGCGAACAGTTGATGCTACGCAAATTCACTAAAGTGCGGATTTTACTGAACGTTACCTCTTTCGCCATGGTTGCCTTCGCCACCCCAGACTGGATGAAGTGCATTATTGTAGCTAGATCTTCCTCAATCTTCTGTCACTTACATTATATTCTGTGAGCCGAAAATGCATCAAAGTCCAAAAAACGCTGGCGTCTTTTCCTTTTTTCATCCTGCAAAAGACCTAACTTGAACTTTTTTTGGGTAACCGGTTTTCCCCATACATTTGCAAACATTACTGCTACAGTGGGCACATGTGTAATGCATTAGAATAACTCTATTATCTTTATTAAGGTTCCCTGGACATGTGTTTTAAAAAGTGTAATTTGTAAATATATGCACCAACATTTAACATAAAGACATCCATACAACTTTAAATTTCCCACCCTATACCCTATGAAAATTATCTGAGAGCAAGATCCCTAGTAGTGAGGTTTCGCTAGGCAGAAATGAGTGCTAACACCTTTACTATCAAATACTCGCATTGCCGAATTAACGCTAGCAAAAAGTCACCAGCGTTTGTCTCCCACAACGCAACTCCGCATTTTAGTGAATTAGCATAGTCTGAGCACATTTGCGCCCTGAGGGGGATAAATTAGCCAACAAGATGAAGATATAGAAATTTGGATGAATTATAATGGAGCAACACAAAAAAAGATAGTTATTACTGGCTGATCCAATGAACCAAATTCAAAGTAGTAAAGTAGTACAGGCTCTAGAAGTCACATATGGTGACCTTGTCAGGAGACTGAACAATGTAAGTGAATTGAAAAATCCCTGTTTACAAGTGTTATGGGAATATAAACATAGATAGCAATGTTATAAAGCCTCCCTTTTCATTATTCAAACAAGCACATATATACAGAAGCCAATAAATAAAAACATGATGAGAGGTCTGTGCTTTTTCAATGTGGTTATATATACAGTTATATATAATCCACAGCTATGTCTCTTCTGAGCAAAATTCATGATTTTTTAGTGCTATTCAGCATAAGTAACTTCAAACCTGGTACCATTATGCAGTCTTCTTAACAATAAAGCAGGCTCTTTATCTAGCTCAAAGAAATCCTGCAGGTTTCCTGTTCCGTTTAACAGATTTAGAATACTCCATAAGAATTCTTCTTTGTGTTAAAATGTTTTGAAGCACAATTTGTATTCAGAGCACAATTTGTATTCAGAGGGCAAAAGAGCAAACATTTTTTGTTACAATACTATTAACAATCAGCTTGGAAAAATCATAGAAACATAACATATTTTGAGGGTAATTACCATAATTATGTTTTATTAATATGACAGTGTGAAATTGTTTTCCCGGGGGGAAGTGGGGCAAAGCAGAAGATAAAGACTGCTCGGAATCCATGTTTCTTGTCTTCTGACAATTTTTATTTATAGTAAATAGTATGATGGTCTTTATCTCTGTCTTACTATCAGTCAAATCCACTCTAAAAAAAAGTATATCAGGTCACACTGTGTTAACATTTATACCTACAGCCTTGATACAAAAATGGGTCCATGCTACTGATTTTTCCTGGAAACTTCTGACTACCTATACATGTATCCCTGTACATAATGATCTTGATAAAAATACATATTCCGCATTTTGCTTATCCTGTGTGTCCACAGACATGCATTTCATTGCCCAAACTGATCTCATATCTGCTGGTACTTTGGCCTACAAGAGAGAACTTTCTGAGAAGACCAACTGATCATATTTAGATGAGACGTGTTGATCTGTTCTTTGTCAGTTTAGCAACCTGCAGGAAAGATTCCTTATCTGGAGAACCCTTGGTCATTCCACATTCTGGATAAAAGGTCCCATACCTGTATATAATACTGCTTTAGAATGAAAATAATATGCATAAGAACCAAAGAAACAATTCATTTGCTAGATAATATGATGATGAGGCATCAGTTACTTAAATCTGAGTGAATGTGTTAAGCCAAATATGTGTACAAATTTGATTGCCTGCATTTTATAATCTGAAACTATGATGATCACCTCCTCTGGCAATATATAAAGCAATAGTCCCAAAGAATATGCAAAATAGATTGTGATATAAACCAGAATGTTACACACCCAGCTACAAAATATGCTTTGGCTGCTGGGCTCTGTGAAAATGAGAAGCTTTGCTTGCTAATTTGAATCTGTTCTACACCACATTGCTTTATAGCCTCTAATTTGCCTGGAGTAGTTATGCCATTGGAAAGTTGTTTTTATCATTTTTGACAAATTTATAGGCTGAGGAAATGTAAAATTACACTGTGAACAGGGATAACAATTCTTTGTCTGTTCATATCATGACAAGCATTGAAAAAATCACCAGCAGCACACTGTTAAATTTGCAAGAAAGTGCTCAAGTGCAAAATTTATTTAGCCCATAGCATACAAAAAAGGCAACGTTTCGGGCCTCCCTGGCCCTTTATCAAGCCCCCTGTTACACCATCAACAATCCTTTTAAGTGAGGGAAAGGGGCGTATACACAAGCCACACCCCCCTCCTGTGAACATCCAATCACAATACTTCAATTATCTATACAACTGTAACAGATCCTTCCCATGTGATTTTAAAATTTTACCATTTTAAAATTATTTTAAAAAAATTACAGCAAAAAGGTTTTTATCAAAAATATACAAAAAGTTCAAAAATTCAAAAAATTTATAAAAATTGTCCAAATTGAATCCCAGTGAATAAATTCACAATAAAGTCCATTGGTTATTCCAAAAGAAGTCCCTTAGTGCTCCAAACACCTTGTCATTTGGGAAAATAGTAAAAATGGTTAAAATACAGATAACATTGTATATATATATCATGACAAGCAGTCTACCTTCCCAGTTAGTTTTTTTTTCATATTTGCATTCTGTATTGATTTGAATAATTAGCTTTAAAGAGGGTTACAGGTATTAAATGGGAGGTATTTGGAGTTGTAATTGTACTCTAAAGTGAATTGTATGTATTTCTTGAGCCAGAGGGAGTGGTTTTGTTATTAAAATAAAAATAATTAAGTACTGAGCATGTTTGGTTTCTTTAATAAGAGGAAATGAAAAAAAAATAATATTCCTTTACTTTCAGTGTATATCTATCAGGGATAATACAAGAAAACAAAATGACTATGAAGATTTTCATTCATCCAGGTCATGGTATATCTAGTATAGGTAAATCTACAACAACTGTACTTTCTGAGTAATCATTGAAGACGTTTCACTACTCATCCGAGCAGCTTCTTCAGTTCAACTGACTGGTGTGGGAAGTTCTCAGCAAATATAAACTTCTCCACTAATCCAATCACAATGGCACATTGTAACTCTTCAAAGAGGTGACATCTGAAATTCACAGAGGTGTTGATTCTGTGTAGTTGTGATAGGATTATCCAATGTGTCATGCAACTCCTAGAAACAGGTGTTACTTGTGAGAGTTGCATGAATGGATGTGTGAAGTGTTCTGAAACCACCGGCTACAGATGTTAAAACAGCATTGTTCTAGCAGGTGGTGTCGAAGGTCTGTTCTGGGATGGTTTCTCCACCTTGACATGAATCACCTCTTTCACGCCTTGTTCAAACCAGCGGTCTTCTTTGTCCAAAATTTGGACCTTGATATCTTCAAAGGAGTGTCCCTTGTCTTTTAGGTGTAGAAAGACAGCTGAGTTTTGCCCTGTAGAGTTTGCCCCCTCCTATGCTGAGCCATTCGCTTGGTGAGCAGTTGTTTTGTCTCCCCAATGTATAGGTCAGTGCATTCCTCGCTACACTGGACCACACTGCTTTGTTTTTCTTTTTGGTGTTGGATCCTTTGGGTGTATCAGTTTTGTCTCAGTGTGTTGCTAGGTTTGAAAAACACAGGGACGTGGTGTTTGTTAAAAAATCCTCCTGAGTTTCTCTGACACTCCAGCTAAATACGGGATAACTATATTTTACCTACTTTGTGTCTCCAGGCGGTTATATTCTATTTCCATTCATGCAACTCTCACAAGTAACACCTTTTTCTAAGAGTTGCATGACACATTGGATAATCCTATCACAGTAACTACACAGAATCTACACCTCTGTACATTTCAGATGTCACCTCTTTGAAGAGTTACAATGTTCCATTGTGATTGTATTAGTTGAAGAGTTTATATGCCGAGAACTTCTCACACCAGTCAGTTTAACTGAAGAAGCTGCTCGGATGAGTAGTGAAATGTCTTCAATGATTACTCAGCAAGTCCAGCTGTTTTAGATTTACCTATACTAGATACAAGAAAACAAAGAAATTACATTTGTAAAATGATTCTTCTGCGTGGCTTAAAATAGATCAGTGCTGTCCAACTGGTGGCCCATGAACCCCCCCTTGTGTGGCCCACACATGAAAGTCTGCCTGCTGTGCCAGTTTACCATGTTTAAGATTTAAAAGGTATCACTGCAGAGATTAACTGGCCCCTGCATTGTTTACACTTCAAATTCAGACTGTAAAATCCTGCATTGTTCACACGTAATGCCCCCTGCATTGTTTACACTTGTGACATTTCTATTGTTCACACCCCTAAGGCCCTGTACTGCTCACACCTGAGACCCAGACTGAAACTGCCCACATTGTTCATCTGTTCACACCTTATACAAAATGCTGATGGGGCGCCAGCACTGTGTCACTGTATGTAGTACATGTTAGGGTGGTCCTGATAGGTGTCCCTGTCTTCTGCCCTGTTCTGCCTTCCCTATGCTCCCTGTGCGTGCCATACTCTGCCTGCCGTATACTTCCTGTGTGTGACATACTCTGCCTGCCGTATACTTCCTGTGTGTGACATACTCTGCCTGCCCTATGCTCCCTGTCTGTGACATACTCTGCCTGTGGATCATAAGCTTGGTAGGGGTTTGTTCTGGAGATTTGTTAGCATTTGAAAAAAATATTGTTAGGGGCTCCTAAGGTGTTTAATTATGTGCTGGGGGTGCTCTGTAATCCACAGGGGAGGATGAGGCATATGGATTCAAGGGTATGTTTTAATATGACTTAACTTTTTTCACATATGAGTGATAAGTGATATTTCTGCAGTGAGCACCCACCATTTGGTTTTTTGGTGTGCTACCACCATTAATGTGGGCATGGTCTTGTGGTTACATGGGTGTGATTTAAAGTGGGCGTGTTTTAAAAACAGGGAGTGTTCAACACTGGGTTCCATTATCGTCTCCTCTACAATGTAGGCCAGAAAAACTTCCGGCCCTCAGTACCACAGAAGTTGGACAGCACTGAGATAGATGATATGAAACGAACAACTGAGATATTTATCTGTGGTTCAATCATTATAATGAATAGCTTTACTAGTTTGCCTATCCCTACAAAAGCTGGATCCTACCAGACATGTCTATGGGTTAGTATTGATGTCTGGATCCTATCAGACATGTCTATGGGTTCGTATTGATGTCTGGATCCTATCAGACATGTCTATGGGTTAGTATTGGGTGTCTGGATCCTATCAGACATGTTTATGGGTTAGTATTGGTGTCTGGATCCTACCAGACATGTCCAAAGCCAAAAGTTGTCATTAGCGAACTGCTGAACCCTAAATGTACTTGACCTAGAACTCCCATTTGTAGTGTCTGGACTGCAACTGCTAGCACACATTACTAATAGCTGAAGGAGCTTTAGTAACATCTGGAGGGCCACTGGCCTCAAATTTGCTGATAACTATGTGTTTAATATAACACCAACATGTGGCATTCAAATGCTGTTTATGGTTTGAACAGGTCCAGCTTAGGTCATCAAGAAGTGATCCTTTGCAGCTCCACAGGGACAAAACCTGTAAAATACTTTAAAAGCTACTGAGGAATTTATAGACAAACAGCATACACCGATAAATAGCTTTTCTCCAAGCTCATCTTCAGTATTTTTAAAAATATAGCAACTTGAGTTTTCCCAGATGACCAGAAGCATTCTGTGGTAACCACATTTTGCTGTTTAAAAATTCCTTCCCCCAGCTGCTGTTTTAATGTTCTGCAGTTCAAACCATGCAGGCTAGGAAGGCCATTCTTCTTTGCCTTCATGAATATCTGTACACTTCAAGTCAAGAGGTTATTGTTTATCTTATGCCTGATTCCTTTTGAATGCATTAGACAGCATTCATACACTGCACTGAGAACGCCTTCTGCTAAGTCCACATGTGGCTAAGAGTTGCTTTTTTAAATAACAGAGAACTCTATGTTACATTTGAACTGAGTTGTCAACCCTTGTTATTTGAAGAGCAACTTTTACATTGGTAACTTTATTTTTTAAGGTTTTGAAATTATTTGCCTTCCTTAACTGCATTTTTCTAGCTTGCATTGTAACATTTAGTCTTACTCTTAGGGTTACTGACCTTGGAAAGTAAAAAACTGATTGTATGTGAGGCGACATTGATTGTTTATCTTTCTTTTCAGAATGTCCCCTATTCATCTTTCAGCCTGCTTCCAAACCACTGCCTTGTTGCTAGGGTAAATGGGAACCTAGCCACCATAGAGCCAAACTGACGAGCTGCAGAACACAACGTTTAATGAACTTTTTAAAAAAAACAAACTGTCTCTGTATATATATATCTTAGATCTAACATCCAAAATGTCCAGTACAAGACCTAAAATCTTCCAGAATCCATTTAGACATTAAAAACTGAAGTTGAATGTGTGAATGTTGAACGTTTAAACTTAAACATTAAATTCTGATTTAATAGTGTTAATTAACACTGGTGTAACTATCAAGCAGTGATCCCCAACCCCTAGTCTGTTGCTTCCAGTGGCCTCAAAGCAGGTGCTTATTTTTGAATTCCTGCCTTGGAGGCAAGTTCTGGTTAAATATAAACCAGGGGTTCTACCATACAGAGCCTCCTTTAGATTGCCAGTCCACATAGGCTCCCAAAAAGCCAATCACAGCTCATTTGGCACCCCAGGAACTTTTTTCATGCTTGCGTTGCTTCCCAATTGTTTTTGCAAGTGATTGTGACTCACAAATAAAAAAAAGATAGGGGAGCCCTGCAGTTGCTGAGTCTGCATAGTTGCAAATAAAATATTCGAGAATTACACCACCTTGACTGTTACATTTTGGTGATATAGTTTTGTATTTGTAGTCCTGAGATCAACTCTTACATTATGCATTGGGTTCAGCTATGGTAATGATAGCCAGAATAGGCAGATGTCTCATTTGAAAGATTTTCCTTTTTGTTTTGTACTATAGCAAAGGAAATTCAAGCAATTCATAACAGCCGTTGGCAGGTAACCAGGTATGTGTTACTTTAAAGGGGACCTGTCATCTAAACATAAGAGTCTGGATAATAAAAGTCCTTTTACAACTAAACACAAAACCCATTTTAAATTAAAACAAACATCCCTGTTATAAACACATTTAAAACTCTAAGCTTTCAATCATATATTGCCTGCCCATCCTCTATGCCATAGGCATAGTAGTGGGGTAGGCAATTACTTTCACTTTTCATTCTGAGATTTCTATATTTCACTCCCCCTTACATTCCCCCTCCCTCCTCACAATCTAACTGTGTAACCAGCACATGGGCATGGCCATCAGGTGTCCCATTCTGGCACATAAACAAGATTTTGGCATAATGCGAAGCTTGTCTTAACAATAGTCTTTACAAAATGGCTGCAGCCTACAGTATTTACTGTGATGGAGAATGCCAAGACTGAGGGAAACAAGATTTTAAATAATTTATATAGTGTAAGTAAAGTTTCTTTTGCATGACTAACATCATAAAATAGGATTTGGAATTATTTCTTAGGGTGACAGGTCCCCTTTAAACACTCACATATTTAATATGTTAATGAGGTTAATGAGAATAACATGTAGTGAAAAGTGCTACACAGCCAACACAAGGGGTTTTACTAAAATATACTCCATAATATTTTGTTTTCGTCCCAGGACACAATGGCTTTCAAGTGATGGGACGGAATGATCACCACACGAATCCTTTTCATCATAAAAACGTGTTATGATTAGGGATGTAGCGAACGTCGGAAAAAAAGTTCGCGAACATATTCGCGAACTTGCGCAAAAATGCGAGCGGTTCGCGAACGGTTCGCGAACCCCATAGACTTCAATGGGAAGGCGAACTTTAACATCTAGAAAAGACATTTCTGGCCAGAAAAATGATTTTAAAGTTGTTTAAAGGGTGCAACGACCTGGACAGTGGCATGCCAGAGGGGGATCAAGGGCAAAAATGTATCTGAAAAATCTGCCTGTGTGTGCTTGGAAGAGATAGTGTAGGGGGAGAGCTGTTAGTGATTTCAGGGACAGATGATAGTAAGCTTGCTGGCTAGTAATCTGCTTGATACTGCTCTGTATTGGAGGGACAGAAGTCTGCAGGGATTTGAGGGACATTTTAGCTTAGGTAGCTTTGCTGGCTAGTAATCTACTGTTCTCTTTAAACAACTGCCATACGTTGACCTTGTAGGCATTGTTTGCCCAGAAAACAGTGTGCAAATAATGCCTACAAGGTCAACGTATACACTACTACAGCGGTGGATACGGATTACGTAAAATATATGAATGCTGCTTGAAAAAAAGTAACTCAAGTGGTTTTTCTAGAGACGATAATATTATCAATATTTAGACAAAATGTGAACAAGCTCACACAGCTCGATGGCGGGTTGAAGAAAACAGTGTGCAAATAATGCCTACAAGGTCAACGTATACACTACTACAGCGGTGGATACGGATTACGTAAAATATATGAATGCTGCTTGAAAAAAAGTAACTCAAGTGGTTTTTCTAGAGACGATAATATTATCAATATTTAGACAAAATGTGAACAAGCTCACACAGCTCGATGGCGGGTTGAAGAAAACAGTGTGCAAATAATGCCTACAAGGCCAACGTATACACTACTACAGCGGTGGATACGGATTACGTAAAATATATGAATGCTGCTTGAAAAAAGTGACTCCGGTGTTTTTTCTGGAGACGGTAATATTATGGATATTTAGACAGAATGTGAACAAGGTCACACAGCTCGATGGCGGGTTGAAGAAAACAGTGTGCAAATAATGCCTACAGGGCAAATAATGCCTAAAAGGTCAACTTATACACTACTACAGCGGTAGTAAAATAAAAAAAAGTAAAATAAAAAAAAAAATGAATATTAAAAAAAAAAAATTAAAGTTGGTGCTGCTGAACTACTAGGAGCAGCAGATTAGCACACCAGTCCCACTCCCCAACACTGCTAGACTAATAGCACTGGGCTCTTATAGTAGTAGTAGTAGTAGTAGTAGTAAAACAACAAAAAAATAAATAAAAGCAGTCCTTACAAGGACTACTGTTATTGCAGCAGTCAGCAGATGAGATCAGAAGCAGGACAGCTGCCCACTGCAGCTACATACAGAGCACTGCAGTAGAAGGTAGATTACTAGCCAGCAAAGCTACCTAAGCTTAAATGTCCCTCAAACCCCTGCAGACTTCTGTCCCTCCAATAACAGAGCAGTATCAAAACGATTACTAGCCAGCAAACTTTCAACTGTCCCTGAAATCACTAACAGGCAGCAGCTCTCTCCCTACACTATCTCTTCAGCACACACAGGCAGAGTGAAAAAACGCTGCAGGGCTTCGGTTTTTATAGGGAAGGGGAGTGGTCCAGGGGAGAGCTTCCTGATTGGCTGCCATGTACCTGCTGGTCTGGGGTGAGAGGGCAAAAAAAGCGCCAACAATGGCGAACCCAAAATGGCGAACGTCGCGCGACGTTCGCGAACTTCCGGCGAGCGCGAACACCCGATGTTCGCGCGAACAAGTTCGCCGGCGAACAGTTCGCGACATCTCTAGTTATGATATAAAAAATTTAAATACAGATATAGGATCTATTAGAATTCTCTGAACCTGTGGTTTTATGCATATAGGATATTTTTGTAATTTCGATCAATAGATCTTAAGTCTGTTAAAAATCTAAAAATGTCAATTTAAATGTAAAAAAGGTAATCATTTTCAAATAATTAGTTAATATTGAGTCTATATGGGAGCTAGCCTTCCCATAATGTGATAATTCAAAATATTACTTATGTGTTTGGTGGGTGGCACACTGCATTGCATCTTCAGGCGTTGACTTTTACAGTACCAAGTCTTAGGCTAAAATGATCAGAAATATTTATTTGGTTATTCATTTTGCTCAACATTAGCTCAATTTTACCCAATATAACCACTTCTGGGACCAGAGGTTCCTTTATTTTCGAAGTTTGATTACAAAACCATCACTAGGCCAATTAGTATTTTGTTTTGCTGGTCTTGCCTTTATTTCAGTACTACCATACAGTTGTCGATGTTGTGCTTGAAAGAGTGGAGACCCTCAATCCAACAATATGCAATGAGTACGTTGCAGTATGGTCAAAGCTTCTTTCTAATGGTATTTGTTCAGCATTCCCTGCTGGAAGATTAATTTCTACAATATTAACAAACTGTGTCCAAACAGTGTTGCAACATGAATGTTTCAGCACTGGCAATTTAAAACAAGGGAAAGCTTTACTGATATTTTGCTGCGGGAATTACAGTGTTCAGCTACTTTTTGACAACTCTGAGGTCTCTGAGGAAGTGTTGTATCACGAAACGCGTCAGACCTCAGGTGCTAAGTTTGTTTGATTGATACTATGTCTTAATAAAGAATTTACCTTTTAACTATTTGGAGAGGAGCGATTTGTGTTGATGCCCAGGAGTGCGCGGCCTACAAATACTCTACTTACCAGCGAGTGAACCCCCACAATTTATTAAATCTGTCCTTGAGACTGGGATGAAATAATAATCTTAAAGTGTCTCTTTTTTTTTTTATTCAAAAAAACTATAGATTTGGTCCAATAATAATTATCATATGCTGCTGGAGAGAATTTGAGTATAGATACATTTCACAGTAGGGTTTTGGCAGACCATGAGACAATGAAATTTGCAGCCTAACTTCCACTTCCAGTGCCATGAAGTGTTTCAGTGAAACCAGTGTATCAATACAATAAAATTCTTTTTTTTTTAAAGGCAAAGGCTGGTCATTTTTAAGTCAGAACACCCTTGTCTTTATTTAAGGGACTAGCTCAATCTTGTAATGATATTTCATTTTTTTTTTGCAGTATTTATTTCATACAATTGTTACTGGTAACCGCCAACATTAATCAACATGAATTATTCAAAGAAAAATACAATATAAAACTTAATTATGACCTCTTTCTCTTTTGCTAGCTAATGATCCTCTAGGAATTCAGAAATTAATATTATACAGAAGTAAAACCAGTCGAAAAATAAACAAGAAAACATCAGAATACTGATAGTGAAGAAACTAGTCTATTGTGGTAACTTACAACAAACTATATTTTGTCAGAAAATCTATTTCACTTTGATTAGATAATATAATTAAAATGGTAATATAAATAAATACTGAGCCTGAGGGATTAGTATTGCAGTTGGTAGATTAGAATCTGCAAAAGCAAAAGTATTCTTCTGAAATGTTAATGGAATATATTAAAATTCAAAAAGTTACAGTTGCACAGAATACGGTATGTACTTTTTTTTTTTTACCTTTGTACCCAATATTAATGGACTAACTTTAGCATTGTAAAATACTGGTATTTCTGACTTTATCTTAGACATTCTGGTCTTTTTAATATGCAATAGCCCACTGCTAGCCATGGGTTATTGCTACCCTTAAGAACTAGTCTACATGACCAGATTTACTGTAGCACAAACTGGTGTGGATAATTTTGGAAGAGTTGACCACCCAATTCAGAAAATCATTGAGAGAAATGTATCTTGAGAATTACAGCTATATATCTTCACACAGTCTTATTCTATCCTTCATGCTCTAGCTCAAAATTACTGTGTTGATGGTGTCAGACTGGGATGCCAGGGGCCCACCAGAAAACCTTAGACCATGGGCTCACTTTCCAAACTATTATTCCTCCTAATCCTCAATTCTTTATTCTCCTAGTCTTTTATATTTACTTTCTATAATCTGTTCTTCCAATATTAAGTCTCTTTTTCTCATAAAGAAATAGGGAATGACCATGAAATTGGCTAAATGTCTAGAAGCAAGAGGGCCAACTGACACCTTGGCCCACTGAATCAATTCGGCCGAATACAGACCTATTCGATCGAAAATGGACCTATTCGACCAAAAAAGAACTTCGACTTAATTTCAAGTTGGTCTATTTGAATTTGAATTTCAAAGTTTTTTCAATTCGAAATTTGATCCTTGATAAATATGCCCCTGACAGTGTTGATACTAAGTCCATGCAATTTAATGCTATGTTTAGTCTCTTTGTCTGATTACAGGTCAGGTTCACCTAATAAAAGCTTCTCTATTTAGCTTTAAATTACCTCTATTGCAGTTAGGTAACACAGTATATAAGCAATCATTACTCTGGGACTTACAGCTAACCTTGGACTTACTGGAGCATGTTTTACTTCACTCTTACTCAGGAAAAAAGCTGGCAGCTGCCTTATTATTACATTTTACTTGCTCCCAGTCATACTTGTTTTGTTTTGGCTAGCAATAGAGAAGATGTGTTCTGTATATATTAGACACACTATACCCATATTTAAACCTTTTCAGTGTCTTTAGAAAAGCACAGGTGTCACAAGAGCTCCAGCTGAGATAGGTTAAGGCCAAATAGGACCTTAGGCAGGATACTAATTTGAGCTTCTCTGTGGCATGCCATTAAATGGTCACAGACCACCTGTACTGCGACAACCAGAGTAAAACATAGTCTACAGATCGCCTCTTATACTATATAGTTTCAGGATCTACAACTTCACTGTGACAGCACTTGATGTGGAGCCAGCACAAAGCAGAGGAATGCTAGGCAAGTCTAAGGGGTGATGGTAGGCTCGTTACTCAATTTCCCATGAATAAGAAATGTTGGAAAAGAAATGTATTGTTCTTTTTTTCTAACAGTAACCATAACCACTTGGAAAATAAGGATTTTTATTTGTATAGTAAAGATACCACAGGGGAATGATGCAGGTGCAGCCAACTAAAAGTTTAGGTTATAATAATAACAGGGCAGAGTTTTCAGTTTTGGTAACATATAGTAACCAGTCAGCAGATAACATTTACTGGTCACCTTTATGAAAGCATCGAAAAATCACCAGCAGCACACTGTTAGATTTGCAAAAGTGCTCAAGTGTAAAATTTATTTAGCCCATATCATACAAAAAGGCAAAGTTTCGGGCCTCCCAGGCCCTTTATCAAGCTTGTATATTATGGGCTACATAAATTTTGCACTTGAGCACTTTTGCAAATCTAACAGTGTGCTGTTGGTGATTTTTCGATGTACTGATGTGACCCTAGGACAGGATTGGGTCTTCCAGTTCAGCACCTGACTCAACAACAGTGGTCTACTCTGGGAGGTGAGCGCTGCATATTTGTGACCTTTATGAAAGCAAACATCTGGTTGTTACAAGACCTTAAAAGAGAACCAAATGCTTTTTATTAAAATCCCCTACCCCTACCCTACATAGACCCCCCTCCCTGCTCCCCCAGCCTAGGTATTACCCTGGGTAAATGCCCCTAAATTTTTACTTACCCCTCGTTGCTGATTTAAGGCATCAGAGTTCATGGGCGCCATTTTCTTCTCTCCGGTAATCTTCGGGAAGAGAGCAGGGTAACGGTGCATGTGTTTTGCTACTCTGCATAGTTACATTTAGGGGCACATTTACTTAGGGTCGAATATTGAGGGTTAATTAACCCTCGATATTCGACTGTCGAAGTTAAATCCTTCGAATCGAACGATTCAAAGGATTTTAATCCATCAATCGAACGATTTTCCTTCGATCACAAATTGGCTAGGTTCGGTAGGTTTAAGGTGGCGAAGTAGGTGGTCGAAGTTTTTTTTTAAAGAGAAAGTACTTCGACTATCGAATGGTCGAATAGTCGAAAGATTTTTAGATTTCAAAGTCGTAGTCGAAGTAGCCAATTCGATGGTCGAATTAGCCAAAAAAATACTTCGAAATTCAAAGTATTTTTTATTCTTTTCCTTCACTCGAGCTAAGCTTCTGAGGAAGTGGCGAGATGCCACGAAACGCGTCAAGCGTAGGGGTACATGTCACTGTCATTTATGCTTTTAATGATTTCTAATAAATGAAGATTTTAAGATTCAGCTACCGACATGCTCCGCAATTTTTGGTTTGTTTCTACATGATATTGGCCTGGACCGGGGGCTTTCTGCGTGCAAGCACACAGGTTTGCTGAATCTACACGTGCAGGTGAGAGAAGGGGGAGTGCTCCCATTTATCTTTCTACTTCCCTCGAGCTAAGTAAATGTGCCCCTTACTGTTTATTCTTTGTTTAGTTTCTGCAATCCCCAGAAATAAAGCACTCATCTGAGCATACTCTTTGGTCCTTTGTGGTGAAATTCCCACAAAGTCCCATTGAAACCTCACTAAGAAAAACATCAGATTCGCTGTAAATAATCGCCCGCCATCTAGTAAGTGAAAAAACACATCTGAAGGAAATAAAAATCATAGCAAAGAAGAGTTAAGTCATTTTCACTCTTCATTAAGTTAGGTCTTTTCTTTTATTTGTCTGCTATATGATTGATCAGGTGACACAGGCTGTCTTTTAATAGAAAACTGGAACCTTGGCAGGTACTATATACATATATTTGTGTAATGGGTTAGTTCCGCTTTACAGTCCATGGCTTGGTGCCAGAATATGTATTTGTGGGTGTATGTGAGCTAAGAAACAGTATAAGAATATGTGTCAGTGTGATTGAGTGTCTATGTGAATGTGAGAAGAACTGTGAGCGTACAAGTGGACGGATGCCAAGGAGGCATTAATTGGTGCTGCTTTTCTAAAGCGAGACTTGGCAGTCAGTGCAATGGAACAGCCCAGTTATTCTTTGCAGGGTACAGAAGTTTCATGCTTGCTACTTTGCTAAAGGGCAGTGTCTATAACTGACTGAAAAAATGTTCATAAAAATGACTGGGTGTCTGATGAATGAACAAACCTAGACATTTGTCACTTTCACTAAAAGCTGAGGCACACTTCAGTTGTGACCGTTGATTCGGCGATGCATTTCAAACCATTTTTTTATGACAAGCTAGATGTTCTACATCTGGTTAGAGTTTTTGCCACATCATAATGTTACATTAACCTCTCGGGACTTAAAAATATATCATGTTAATTGTAAAAATACTATTTATTTTACAGCATCGCCTGGAACCACGGCAAATTGGGGATTTTTTTCAAGGCACAAAGTATAATGCAAACTGAAGTTCTGGAAAGGATGACTTGTATAAATATGTTTCTAATTACTATCAGGTGCACAGACAAAATGAATGGACTAAGCATCTGCACAGCTATTAGCCCAAGTCTCAAACGAATAAGACTTGCTCTGTAAACTTGTTTTTATACAATACACATTTCCCATATACTCTTCATGTGAAAAAAGACATGCAGCTCAGCCAGAGGTCAGGCTACAATCCCTTATATAGTAAATAAATATATTTCTCAAGAACGAATCCATTTGGTAGCTCTGTGCATGGCATAGGGATTCAACAAAAGAGTTTTTAAGGTCCAGCAGTCACAGTTGGAATATTGATAAGCCTTAAAGGGAAAATAGCACTCTCCTTTTTGATATAAGTTCATTCAGTTGGGTTTTGTGAACTTCCAAAAAATCAATGTATTTCTACACAAAACCAAAATTTTACATTAAAAGGAAACTATGATAGTCTGTCTCTAACTCACATGAACCATTTCCTACATAAGGGATTCTGAAAAATAGGTAGCATGAGATGCATACCCCAAAGAACTTACAATCAGCAAGAAAAGTTATTTGGTGAAACTGTGTTATCCAGGTCTGCTTCAGTCATAGGCCATGTTTCTATAAGTGCAGGTTACTAAAGATATGACAAAACGCAAAAGTATTATTATATGAAGTGTGACATCCACAAAAGCTGGAACTGATGAATGATACACCTGCATTAATGTTTCTCAATCCTCTTTGTGAATCATAAGGTTCTTGCTCTATAACTCAAAAGTGTGCACGTCTCCTCATGTACTTATTATGGCCTGCAACATCCCAAAGCTCCATAGCACTGAATGCTACAGCGGCATTTATGTAGGCAGAAATCTGAAATCCCTGTGTTTGGGTCAAATGGGTTAAAGGAGAAAGAGAGTTAAAATCCGTTCAGCATCTCCCTGTGATTATAATACTCGATTACCTGAGATTGGTCCTCCTATTCTCAAGAAACTAGACCAGAACTGGATACTAATATAGGAGCATCACTTTGCCATCCTCTTGGATTCATCACTGCTTATGTGCTTTGTGTGCACTTAAAAGCAAAAAGCTGGCTCTTTGCCTTACTACACATTAATGCTCAGGATTGTAGAGAGGATCAATGAAAATAAGGAAACAGTTTTCAGTGAACAGGAGCACAGGCCCAGGTTCTCAGGTAATCAGTTATAATCTCAGGGGATGGCACCTACAGTCAGGTCTGGACTGAGAATTAAAATAGGCCCTGGCATTTCAGGTACACAGAGGCCCAATAAGCCCACATAGTGGGCCAATCAGCCCCCACCAGCCCACTAAATATTGACTTTCTATGGCACCTTATAGCAGCCCCTCTGGCATTTGCCAGAACCCACAGATTGCCAGTCCAGTCCTGCCTGCAGTAATTAATTGGCACACCCCAGTGATCATGAATTTCCTTCTTTAAGACACAACCACTAAGGGCAGGCTGCAATTATACCTTAGAATTACAGACCTTTAGCAGACAAACAGCAGATCTGCAAAACTGCACCCCTTAGTGTATCATATTAAGTACTAGCACTGTACCCATAGCTAGGTGTGCTCCATGCCTTGCAACAAGTTGAAAATCTTCTACAAGGTGTCGAGGGCAGTGCTCAGTGGCACAAGGGAAGCCTGGACTTTGACCTACCTTGAGCAAGGTGCAGTATGTGCTTGCATCTGCAGAGGCTCTTACTTGAACTTCATTAATAGCCTACAATTAGGGGGCATCCATATAGACAACCACATGCACACCATTATTAGCCAGAATACCTACATTTAACAGGCATTTTTTAAATAATTAAATGAACTACTGTACCTGTTTTCTATAGAAATTATGTTATTCCCTGGTCCTTTATTTACCATTCCAGCAGGGTCTCAGTTTAGAATGTTGAACTGAAAAGTAGATTCTCTATACATAATTCATTAGAATTTTGTAATTAAGTTTTGTACAGAAAGCTATGTTATGGTTATAGGGACTAAAATATTCTCTTTGGAAACTTGTGCTGATTTCAGTTTCTAGATTTTAATCTACTAAGACTTCATAGGTCAGATTTCCCTTAGGGATCTTTGGCAAGCATTTAAGTTTCTACAATCCTAGCATTCTACATTTTTATGTTTTTTGTTTTAATCCTGGCTGATGGGTGACTTTCAGCACTGACAGATGATTCAACAAGAAAAAGATAAATTGCAGTAGCTTTCACTTTGTTCCCAGTGACACAAAATCCTTTGTACATACTGATAGCATTGACCCTTGGGATCAAATCCAGAGGCATTCCTAACAATATCTGACCACAATAGTAACACACGTCGTTCATTCCAAAAAAAAAAAAAAAAAAAAAGAACATAATTACAGTTATCCATTTCTGGTGATAAAGGCAGTACAAGAAATATTTCGTTTGCAGTGCCTGTCTGCACCGTACTATAATTGTGAGTGAGTAGAGATGAGTGAGCCGCTTGCCAACCATTGTTTTGCATGGTGAAAACGAGCATCTAGGAAGCTTATTGTGCGGACTTTAAAGGAAAACTAAACCACCCAATAATAAAAACCTTTTACCCTCTACCCTACATAGTCCCCCTTCCATGCTTCCCCCTGCATAGGTGATTACCCTTGAATGTGCCCCTGTGGGGGGTTTAGTTTTCCTTTAAGAGCTGTAATGTTCATTCTGTAGCTAGGTACAGTAAATGAGTATAACTAAGGTATTGACATTATTGCATGGCCATTAAGAGATCCGATGCAGAACAGTACCAGTAAATAACAAATCCCGCTAGAACAGTAACAAACAGTAATGTGTTAATTATTTAAACTCTTTGAAGGAAGTAGGAGCTTTTGGCCATAAGTAGGCCTAAAAATAAAAAGCAACTAAAATAAATGCAGTACCTTGGTACTCCAGATTAAGGATCTTTCCATAATCTGGATTTCAATATCTTAAATCTACTAAAAATAATTCAAACATTACATAAGTCCAATAGGATTGTTAATAAATATTAATTATATCATAGTTGGAATCAATTACAAGGCACTGTTTTTTTATTACAGAGAAAAAGGAAATCATTTTTAAACATTAGAATTATTTCATTAAAATGGACTCTATGGGAGATGGTTATCCAGATCCCAAACCTGTACTGCACTTTAAAGAATGGTTGCTTAAATAATGGTTCTTATGATGCAATTAGCATTATGAGGCTGATTCACTAACTTCGAGTGAAGGATTCGAAGTAAAAAAACTTCGAATTTCGAAGTGTTTTTTGGGCTACTTCGACCATCGAATGGGCTACTACGACCTTCGACTACGACTACGACTTCGAATCGAACTATTCGAACTAAAAATCGTTCGACCATTCGATAGTCGAAGTACTGTCTCTTTAAGAAAAAACTTCGACCCCCTAGTTCGCCATCTAAAAGCTACCGAACTCATTGTTAGCCTATGGTCCCCATAGGCTTTCCTAAGTTTTTTTGATCGGAGGATATTCCTTCGATCGTTGGATTAAAATCCTTCGAATCTTTTGATTCGAAGGATTTTATCGTTCGATTGCACTATTTGCGCTAAAATCCTTCAACTTCGATATTCGAAGTCAAAGGATTTTAATTCCCAGTCGAATATCGAGGGTTAATTAACCCTCGATATTCGACCCTTTGTGAATCGGCCCCTATATGTTTAAAATATACCGATAGCTTTTTTTTTGTAAATTGTTTTCTATTTTGGTTATTTTTACCTATTTTTTCCTTATAGTAATAGAGGGTTATTGGTGCATGGTATTAAAGCAAACTTATTTCTGAAGAATACTGAATCCTTTTATTACCTTTTCATTTCATTTTAAACAAATCGGAAGGCTCCAGACTATATTTAGTTTCAAAAAATGTTCAACAGTACTCTTTTTGTATGGCTGCGACACACTGAAACTAAACACTGTTTCTAAGTAAAGCATGGAAGGCGTATTAATACTGAAAAAGAGCAAGGAATAAAAATGATCTTCCAGTTCAGAATACATCTATTGTATGACATCACCTTCCTGGTTTAAGGTGTTTGGATAATTCCCATTAACCTTTTCAAAGAGTCTCTTTGTGGGCCCTTGTTTGATTACGCTTAAAGTAAAACAAAATTCTTCTAGCGTTTGCCTTATGAAAACTGAACTTGAAGGTAATGTGAGGAAGTGATATCATTTATTCACGCTTAGAGGGAGCAATATTATTGGATAAGTAAACAGGCTGTAATTTTTGGTATGAATGTATGCAATTGTTTATTATGGGGATCTTAAAGGAAATCACCTAAGTCTATTTTAATGTTCTTTATTAAAATGTGAAATCCATTTACCAAATTTTGGATTTGAAAATCTGAATGAGAGGAAATCTTTACACTGAAAAAAAAATAAGCAGCCACTGTAGGCAGATGAAAGAAATTAATGCAATATGCATATATGCATGGATCTACCTAAGCTAAGATGTAATGTTTATTTATATAGAAGGGTTTCGCAAAAACTCTTGAGCCTGGATGTAAGACATATTGTACAGCAATAACCACTTTCTACACTGTAGGAAATGTACATTAACTTCACTGTTAAACTCATTACTTTTCTAGAACAACCTTTAGACTGATGCTACAAGGGCTTTTTGTTATTTTCTTCAGTCTCCCAGAAAATCACACCATGCAGATCTGTACTATAAAACTCCAGAGGATTTCCCAGCTCCACATGTGGATATGTTACCAGTAGCCACATCTAGTAAGTATAATAACTAGCAGATCAACCCTAGAATTTCTGAACCAAAAGGGCAAATGTACCGGAGACATTCTTGAAGTGCAATATGTGTACTCCAATGAATACAAGTACTGCAACCCATTAATGGGGCTCCTTTGTCCATATAATTAGGTTACATGAATAATATAGGCTGTGTTGGATCTCCACTACACCGTGGTTTGTTACAAAAATGAGGTGATCAAATTTATATGTAGCAGCATCACACATTGCCAGCCTCTACCTGATACATAATCTGTTTTGGGATCAAGACAATTGTACATTTTCATTTGCTGGCTAGAGGTTGATTCAAGTGATTCAAGGGGTTTAGGGGCCAATGCCCTTTTTAGAATTGCAGTTCAAGGCAAAACAAACTCTGTGCAGAGGGTTACCTCTTCCTACAACTGGGTCTCTGCCTTATTATGACTGTGCACAATAACCATTGTCTGTCTTACACTTCCTTATGACTACTAGTACTGTATATATAGAATTTTATTGTATTTATGTAATATTCCCTACTAACCATTGACAAGCTCATTCCTCGTCACGTGTTTTCCTGCTGCTGGTGGGTCTGTTTGACTGAGTAGACTCTTCCTTTGTTAAGGCAGCCCTCACTAAAACAGCCAGAGAAGTATACAAGCAGTAATAATGCAGTCATAAACAACAATTAAGTAGCAAAATAAAACCATCATGAGTGAAATATAGTGTATTTGGTGGATCTTAAAAAATGGAGTAGTTTATTTAAAACTATAAGTAGGGATGGGCGAATTTTTACACCTTGTTTCGTCTTCATCTTGTCATAATAAATTTATTTTATGTTTCAACAGTTAAATTACATACATTCCTGTACAGCAAGTTTAAAAATAGAAATCTTAAAAAGGACCATCCCATCATACATAATTAAAACCCCCATCAATTAACATTCCCTTAATGTGATATTATTAATAAGTGTCTCTGTTTACAACTACCAATATTGTTACAATTTACCATACCTATACAATGATACCTGTGCATTTATCAATTTTAGATACCAGTGTTATTGTGAATTTAACATATATTATTTATAAAACGTATGTCCTTCCATTTATTTATTCTTCTTCCCCTTTAATAACCAAGTGGCAAGACCAAGACTACGCACATTTATCAAATTATCAAAACAGCACAAGTTAAATAATATCTGCCTTAGAAGCCCATATAGCAAGACTGATTAAAAATCAGAATATGCAGACTGCACTGGGTCTGTGGATACAAATCTCTATACAGTCGCGGGCTGCTTTACGGGGAAACAAACAAAGCTGCTTGAGTTCTCGGAAATAAGGTGGGGGGGGCTCCCCCTGCTGTTTGAAAGTGTGATCTTTCCCTGCAGAGCAGTTAGAGACTGTCTGAAGTTTCCTATCCACATATGTCAGAGCATGTAAAACAAAGGGGGAATTTAATTTTATACAGGCAGGTTTATTATAAAAAATGGTAGACATTTTTTTTTTATTAAAGTATATTGGAGATTTCTTTTTCATTAAAATGGGATTTATATTTTTTGCCTTTACATTCCCTTTAAGAGAGTGTTGCAAAATATTTTACCCTCTGTATTCTTCTTGACACTACAAGGTCTTTTTGTCAAAATTAGATTTTGAGGTTTTTTTCTAATAAGCACACACTTTTTTTTAAAAAACAAAAAAAAAACAAACCTTGAGTGTTTGCTTATTTATTAAAATATCAGAATTAAAAAAAACACGATTGAATAAAATTGTGGATAAAAGTCAAATAACTTGAATTTTGTGAGTTTGGTTTCAAAATATGTGTTACGGATTTTTTTTTTGCCTTTGAACGTATTTGGCTGTTGGCCCTGTGGCCCAATGGACAGATACTGTATGAATAGCCATAAATCCAGATGCCATTTTTTAGTATGTACTGCTATTAGTCCAAATAATTAGATATGAGGAAGTGAAGTGGAGCACCGCTCAGTTCTGTCTGCCTGTGCACCCTGTCCTTAATGATAAGTTTCACTGGTGGATGCTGTTTTCATTTTGCACATGACATGGGGCGATTCTAGTGTTAAATCCGCTTGAAGTGACGTTCACGATGCTGCCCCCTTCCTCGCCACCCACACTTACATAAGCATTATTGTCAGGGGTCCGGGGAGGGCTACATTGTGGTGTAAGTACCTGAAATATGTCTCTTAAAGTCACGAGGAGCTGCTTTCTTCCCAGCCCCTGGTAACTTATGGGAAATGCCGTCTGAGGTAAGGTTCTCACCTTGCCTCATGGCAGAAAGTCCTCTGCACATGACTGTAGGGTGATCTAATGAGACTGACCCCCAAGGTGACATACATGACCCCAGGCAGCCAAGCAGTATGATGAAATAAACAAACTGCCTGGCCAAAGCAAGTGTACAGTATATGGCCAACTTTACAGACTTACTGGCTGCAAAAGGAAGCATATCCAAAATTCTGCACTGGTGGCTGTTTAAATCCATTGGTTCAACAGATTTTTTTACTTTTGTCAAACTTCAAGAGAATATTTTCAAAATAAAGTGTTTGTTGTTGTAACCACCAATGTGATCAAAACACAGCGATGTGATTGAATAATAATGTTATTATGTTGATGGGTTAAGTTCTTGCTTTCTCTTTCTCTCTCTCTCTCTCTTTGGGATAATATTTTCTCATAGTTTTTATATAGAAAGCACTATTCTATGTTGCGGTTTGCCTGGATTATATCCTCAAGTCTGAATCATCACCATAGCTACTGTTTGTCGGCTTAGTCCAAGCTGAGGGTCAGATGTTAAATCATCTCAGCTGCCTACCCATAGCTAAGTACAGTTACAGGAAAACAATGCATAAACATGTATCATTACAAAGAATATATATCATATCCTGGCAGTTAGTTGGAGGCTGACTTTTTTAGAGTCTGTTTATAAAGATTAGGGATGAGATGCAAATTCCTAGGGACTAATTTATGAACATTAAAACAGGGAAATCCTGAAATGCTTCTGGTGATTCACATGCAATCACATTTATCAACATCATTTTCAAAAGGATCATGTCAATATGTCAGTTTCTCAGAATGTTTGACTGCTTTGAGCCATAGAATGCCACTCTGTTCTGTGGGGTGTTAGAGCTCAGGGGCAGCACTGAGCTAAAAAACCCAGATGAATTGTTAATCCCTAAAAAGTATATCAAATGGTGGAAATAAATTTTTTCTTGTCACATTTTATCAGTTTACATTGTGATAACTCACTGTGGTGGTCTAGTGGGGGTGCGACGGGGACTCCCGAGTTGTCCTTCTGAATGCGCAGTTGTTCCAGATTGTCACCAACGCATGAAATTCAAATATTTAAAGGGCTCTTTGTGTAGTCTCATTGCCCAATGTAAAAGGTAATATTTAAAGTTCCTGTGTGTGTTTCTACTGTTTAATTCTATTGTTATTGATCCTGCCTGTCCCTGGTTCTCGTCATGTCTGTTGTCTGTCCTGGTTATTGCCCGGTTTTTGACAACTCTTTTGGATTCTGATTTTGTACTGCGATTTTGGTGTGTTTGACCTGGCCTGTGACCCTGACCATCCCTACGTCTCCTGCATCTGTACCGTATTGACTGTTTGTTACCGGCCCCCTGGCTTTTGACTACGGTCCTTGTTTCCCATTCTACAACACTATGCTCGGTTCCCTTGCTCGCTCAGAACTATCTCCTATGTTCTCCCACAATAAGACCTGGTGGCATCTGAATAGCGGAGGGCTCCACCCGAAGTCAAAGGTGGCTGCTACAGGCGGAAGAGAGGGCCGGGACTGGAACCTTGGGGTATGTTCTGGGTTTGGGATACCCTGCATTACAGTCAGGTTAATTTTCCATGTCTTTTCCTGGTGTCTTTGCCCTGAGTGAAATAATGATAAATTTTACTTTGTTGCAGACTTATACTGTTAAATTCGTCTCAATGACTTGCGCCTTTAAAAAAGGTTTTTGAATCATAATAAACATTTCGGTATAGGCACTGCTCAGTTCTTCCAGCCTTCCACTCCAAATGAGGTCTGCTGCACTTATCGACACAGGAGAACCCCGATGTACCACCACCAGTGATTAGCTCCAGGGTTCCCTTCATGCGCTGCATCAACAATTGCCAGCAATTGCCATAGGCACAGTTGCGCCAAGTAAATTGCCCATAATGGTGCTAGAATTCTGGGGAATAAAACTCTGCGTTGTGGAAAAAAACGTGATGATTACACTCAAAATTGCACTTTGCTCACTGTGCCTTGGTAAGAAAATGCACCCTATATTCTTTTGCATGGTTACAGCACATATAAGCAAGCTTATAAGAAACTGTATGTTACATTGTAGTACATAGTTCTGAACTCAAGCACACAGTTTTTCATGGGCATCTTGAAAACAGAAACCCTCCACACATATACAGAATTTTGTTTTCTGTCATTATAGTGTAAACGTTACATACATTTTTACCTTGGTCAATTGAATTTGGAGCAGACTTAAACGTATAGGGCTCTCGGGATAAATATCAGATTCAATATCAAATTGTCCTTATAGTGGTCTTCCGTGTGTTTAGTGCTTCTCAACGAGCCGCAGTCCCCGTGCCAGATTGCAAAAGATTCCAAGTAAATCAAAAATTAGCCGGAGAGCACACCTTTATGTATTAAAAGGTTTCCATTTTTATTTCGCAGACAATCCTGCACAACATGTTTCGGCTACAACCGCCTTCATCAGGTGCATGAATCTCGGGATAAAATTGTGTTCAGCTGCTTAAATCTGCATGTGGGGTAAATTTTCTAGAATGCCAGGAAAATACTTTTGGGGTTGTAAGGAGTTGTGCAAAACACACTCTGCCTTCTTGCCTTGCAGAATTGCTGCAGGCATCTGTGTTTCATTTAGGGTACTGAGATCTGTGATGGCCCCAAAAAATATAACACCAATTGCGTTTAGCAGCGTTCTATTCATGAAGTGTGTGAGGGAGAGGCATGTCGATGTGGGAATGTTATGGAATGGCAAAAGACTTAAAGGACAATATAATAGAGGCCGCTAAATGAAAGATTATTCGCAGTACGGATAAATTTGCGCATTGAGATCAATTTTGCCTTTGCAAACATTTTGCAAACTCTTTGCCCCTCGAACAACAGTAGGATAGTGATTGCAAATGTTATAGTTTGTGATAACGTAATAAATGTCTTACTGAAAAAGGTGTTACGGTACATTTGCTCTAAAAATTTACACCACCTTCAAGCACGTCTTAAAAGTTTGCAATGTGCAATTAAAATTTGCAATGCCTCAGTAAGCAGCAGCCCCAGGATCGCCCCTGACTGTGGCCACATTTCTGCTTTGCTGACAAACATCTGATACAGAGATTTTCTCTAGGATTCCTTTGAATCTGCACTGTAAGCCAAAAGCTTTAAATTAGTTTTATGAAGTAAAGCTCTGTCCAGGTGGAATTCAGCTGTGATGAGTATCTGCCGTTCTTTTCGGGTCGCTTCCATTTTAAAGATATTTAATATAAATTAAACTCGTAACCCGATGTGTCCAGATGGTACATGTCCAATGTGGATAAACCGTACAACAAAACGCAGCCCTAGCTCATGATTGATATCGAATGGAATCAACGTTTTATATCGTTTTAGAAACAGGATCTAACCTGAGATTTGATAATGGCTAGCAAAAGTAAAAAGGCTGTATTTTATGTGTGGATATAATGCAGGATACTGTGGATAATGTCGCTTTTGCACACCGCCTCCGAGAAGTCAAAGGTTTTTACAGATTTATATATAACAGAAAGTTTTAGTAGCAGTCACTTTCAACATAGGAAGGAATCAGAATGCCGGCTTTGTTTGTGTAAGGGATTGGATAAGAAGCATCTGTCTGAGATGGCTATTCTTTCTCTTCCCTCATTATTGCCAGCTATAGTACATGCTTTTGTTCTTTGTGCCGCCTGTATAGATCTTAAGAAAGGCATCGTGACGCAAATACAAGAACAGCTGCCATTTTGCTTAGGCTGATGGAGAGTTTTTTTATCCTTTTGACAAGGATAACATTGCTTTCAGCGACAATAAAGCCTGGAGAACTATATATATATCATATCAATATGTGTGTGTGTGTGTATATATATATATATATATATATATATATATATATATATATATATATATATATATATATATATACAATAATTTATAAATTAATAATATAAATAATATAAATAAATTATATATACAGTGAATACTGTAATTTTTATTAAATGATAGCCTTGTAAATGGCTGATCCTGAGTGAATACATAAATGGGCCATTAACTCACTTATTTGTGCACTTGATTTACAAAATTTTCCACTGGCAAGTCAGGGGTATGGTGTCATAGAATGAGAGTACAGCCACCCTTGTAGAATTGCTGCAGGCCTCTGGGTACTAAGATCTATAAAATGTAAAGAAGTAGGTGCCCTTAGATTGAGCAACATTATGGGGGTTATTTACTAAACTCCGAATGCAAAAATCCTGAACATTTTTTGATTTTTTCTTAATAAAATCAGACTTTTAAAAAATTACGAATTTTTCGGAATTTATTAAACCCCGACGATGGAAAAATATGAATCAGAAAATCCAGCATCTCAGACCTCGAGGTTGCATAAAAGTCATTGGGAGAAGTCCCAAAGATTTTTTGATGTGCGCTAGGTTTCGTGCAATACCCCGAAGTTTTCAGAGTTTTCAGGCAAACAGGTTCTGGGTGACTGCTTATCATCTTCCCACCCTACTCGAACACATAAAGGGGGGTAAAGACATTGAGCCCCATCTCAAGTCACACAATAGCCTTGCATTATTTATTCACAAAAAAATAATTTTGATTCAAATTAACATTGATGTTGCTCATTTCAAACTTGTATAAATTTCTTAAGAGATTAATAAGATAAAATATATGGATTTCAAGTCCCTGGGCCTCATTAAAGGGGTTATTTACTTTTAAATGAGCTTTAAGTATGATGCAGAAAGTGGCTTTCTAAGACAAATATGCAAAGCATTTTTTTTAATTATTTAGCATTTTGTTCAGAAGCTCTCCAGCTGGAATTTCAGCAGCTATTTGGTTTCTAGGGTCCTTATTACCCTAGCAACCAGGCAGTGGTGTTGGAATATGAATAGCAGATGGCCCGAATAGAAAGATATAAAAGAAATGACAATAACAATCAAACTGTGCCTGACATATGGGCTGCTGAAGTTGTTTAAAAGCGTCAGAATAAGAAGAGGGAAAAATTACCTAAAAATGAAGTTGCTAAGAATAGGCCTGAACTACCTCTTTAATATTTCATACCAAAGTCAGAAGCCTCTGCACCATATTCTTCTTTACGTTCTGTCCTCCCTTGAAATAAAGAGGGGGTCAGCATTGCATGGAAAGGGACCAGTAATACCAAAACATTTATTTTATATACATTTAAACATATTATTAGCCATGGGGGTAGCCATTCACATTAATAAAGCAGAAATGTAGGGACCCTAAGGGTTAATTTCCCCTTTAGTTGGAGCCTCATGGTTTATACAGGGTTTCCTAAGGGGCAGAGCCCTTGTGATTGGTGCAGCATGGCTGATCCCAAAGGCAGCCACAAGGTGTCATTGTGCAACAATATAAAAGGAGAATGGCATGTGCTCAGTCAGCCATTACAGGATTACAATTTTACAGTTTTGCTGCTGAACCTTGTTTCACTGTGGAGATGAATCCTATCCTGCAAAATGTAGGCAAAAAGGGAGTTCGATAGGCCTGCCAAGGCTGGATTGCCGGATTTTCATGTTTACACTATGGAGAGTGTTGAGAGCTGCAGTTCAGCAATGGATGTTGGGAGAGCTCACGCTATAGACAGTGTTGGGAGCAAATACCCAAAAGATTGAAGCCTGTCATGTGCTCGACTGGGAGAGTCTGAAGCCTATAAAGAGATCATCGCTGTGGATGCCTGTCAGCTCTGTGAGAGACTAACCGTCTGTGTGACTCTGTCGGGGTGAGTGTTACCTGAGGGAAGGGGAAGGAAAGGATGAGGATCCAGCGATTTCCTGTTTGGAGAAACAGGCTGTTTGTGTGCCTGCCACGTGGGAGCAAATACTTTTCATCGGGAAAGGTATTTGGGCAGGTAGTGCTACCTAGGACTGGTACTCTTTTGGGGACAAGGGATGGAGACTCTTGGGCTGCCAAAATGGAGTTGCGGGACTTTTCCTGGCAGGGAATTACAGGACTGGACTGCTACAGGTTCCTAGGGTAGTGGGTCATGCTTTGAATGCATTTATGTGTATAATGTTACAGTTTACTTCCCCTTTAAAATTGCACTTCTTGTATAAAATTTATATTTTTATATAATAAAGTGTGTGATTGATTTGTTTCCTTATGGGACTATTCTGGGATCCCATTAGGTGGAGGCACTGCCAGAGAGGAGTTTCCCAGTACCTTTCACTTAGCAGAGAGGACTCAGGACCTGCATCTGTAAGAAATTATGAGATGCACCACTTGGCACCAGGGGGGTGGCCAAAAATGGGTTACATTTTCATAGCAGATAACAGATGAACTGCATAGAATATAATGGGGTTAGTTCTTACACAAGAAGATAAACAGGGATCAAAAGCCATTGCAAGACTACAGAATGAAAATGTTGAATATAACAATATATAATAATAATATAACAATTATTGCCAAGAAATAGTTTATTTGTACAAAGTTTTAATGAACAAAAGTGAAAGTGAACAAAAGTAGTTACATAAATGAAACTTGAAAAAACAGGTGACTACTTTTCTTTATATATGGTTTCCAAGGTATTTAAAAACTACAGTCTAAATATTGCTCGCTAAACACTATACATACTATACTGCTGAAATGTTGTTTATGAAAAGCATAAATCCTGTCTGTGTACAAGGCCAGACCTGTCAAGACAATGTTGGATTCCAGCTGCTTGGTTTTCATCTTCCCTCCTGCTTAGATCTCTTTTGTCCAAATATTAATAAGATGTTCACTATTTAAGCTGCATCTCTTCCCACCCGTTCCCCCTACATTTGTTTTCTGTCACCAGTTCAAGTCACTTTTCCTTGCACAGTTTATCTCCTATCTTGGCTGGATGCCAATAGCAGCACAAACAGATTTTAGAAGTTATAGTTAATCCTTCTTAGATTGCTGTTAAGATTTTTTTATTAGAATAGAAATCTCAGAGCTATGAAACAACAATATTTGATTTAATTTTGCTCCATTCCATCTAGTGAATTTAAGGTGAGACAGTATTACTGTAGCAAAGATAAGGTGCTAGATTATTTACAAAGTCAAGCTCTTTTCTCAATACAATGGATTACATGTAATACTGCAATTGAGATCATTTGGGGTCTGGATCTCTAGTTTCCTTTTTTGTGTATATGTCTGACCAATAGATCTCCCTCTGCATATGCCAGATAAGTGACCACCTGTAGCACTACAAGCCTCCTTTTGTCCAGTAGACTACCCTGAGTAGCTGCAGTAATCGGCATAGCACCCTATATATTCCAGCAAAACACAGAGACCCCAGTAACTTGTCCTTCATTTTAAATCTGTCCGGACACCTAATTTATCTTCTTCCTAAATATTGATGTCATCCAAAGCCTTTTTTGGCTTTGCTTCATATTCTTTCTTAACTTTTTTCTCCCTGCCCCCTTGATTTCACAACAATGCCCCTCCACCCTGTCCTCTCTTTTAAGTTTTCACTCACTGATGGACACACCTAGTAACTAATGTGTTTTCTATTCTTTCTGTTTTCCTGGATAGTACTGTTTTTTTTCACAGTGGCGTACTTTTACACAGTACTATGATGAACAGTGATAATAACTAGGCAATGGTTCCTTTAGGATGGACGCTATTGTAAGCACACAGTTTATTATACCTGTGCACTTATCATATTGTTGAGTTCACTATGGGGCAAATAGAAGATGGAAACAAAGACCTAATCAGTTGCTGTTTGCATTTTCATTTAAATAAATTACCCCTTTTTTACTCCACACATAATTTGCTTTGTAATTTTGGAATTCTTTGCACCCAGTCTATAATACATTTATGACAACATAAGGGTACAATATAAGGATTTAGAACTGATCTGCATGATGTAACTAGTAGGAAGGTCTATCGACCATACCATTTACTTTGCATCTTTTTCATTTTCTATAATTTGGTATTCAAAGGTGGTGGGGGCCCCATATTTGCAGAAGAAAGAGGTAATTGTCACACTAGTAGCGATGATTACTAAACAGCATAAAGAACCTTTAGACTACTTAATAGCAAATGGGTGGCAGGCTGAAAGCAATATTCAATGCACTGCCAACAACCATGTACCTGGGTCAATAAGGGCTAAGGGTCTCAAGTGTTGGATACCTAACAATCTAAAGTCCCTATTACATTCATACACAAACTATGGTCTGTTTTTTAACCTCTTAACCTGCCTGTATATTTCTAGAGTGGGGGGGACCTTAGGATATATTATTGGTTCCAGTAATATCAAAGACTGTTGTCCCATATTTTTTATTTTTTGCAAGAAATATGTTAAGGACTGATATATATATATATATATATATATATATATATATATATATATATATATATATATATATATATATATATATATATATATATATACTTTAAGTAGCAAAATGTTTAATGTATGTGATTTTGTAGGAAACAAAATCCTGCTATAATGCTTATACATGTAGTTGCAACCTGTCAAAATTCACTGTTATATTAATCAACATTCCATACTTTTTTCCCCTCAGCATTCCATCTTATATATTCTTATTGGCCACTTTGTAATAACTCAACTATAATATTATCCACAGGCCCTGTCCTTTAACAGAATGAAATGTGAACTCTGTTCTCCCTTATTATGTGTTTATAATATATTATGTGCTTTCTCTGATCTTAGACCACATTTCCAATATTACACTTTCACATCCTCATTAGCACTAGCGCCTACGCTCAATTATATTCAAACTCCCATATGAAATAAACGGCCCAAAGCTTGCCCAGGTGCAATAACCCAAAGCAACAAATAAGATGTTTGCTTTAAAACAGATGACAAGGAAATGTTATCTGCTAATGCAAAGGCTGCATAAGAACTGTAGCAAATGTTGCATGTTATATTACATATGCCCATCTGACTCCAGTTGTAACTGAGATACTACATATTACAATTCACTTAGTTGCAAACAGAAAATGTTAAAAACATATCTCTTACTAATATATTTAGTGATGGGCGAATTTCTCCCATTTTGCTTCGCTGAAAAATTTGTGAATTTCTTGCAAAATTCGCAAAACGCAAATGGCCGCCTTTACTTGTCCGTTGGTGTCAAAATTCGCCGGCGGAGATATGCAGAAATTTGCGGCAAATTCGCACCCATCACTAAATATATTACATAGTTAATTTGTGGTTAAAAAAGACAAAAGTCCATAAAGTTCAACCATCCAAATAAGTCCAATGTATGTACACCCTTACTTCTGCATACTAAACTAACAGTAGATTTTAACATCAGATAGTCTTGAATATACTTGTCCAAGAAATCATCCAAGCCACTCTGAAAGATATTAATAAAGTCTGCCATGATAATATTATTCGACAGGGCATTCCACAACCGCTCTGTCCTCACTTTGAATAACCACTTGTTCAGATCATCAAGTCTAAAAGGTGGCCTCTGGTTCTTTGTTCTTTCCTATGATTTAAAGATCCTCTGCTATTTGTTTATAATATCCTTTAATATACTTGTAAAAAGTCCCTTTCAAATATGTTAGTCCAGAAAAAAAAACAACTCTAACCTTGACAGCGTTTCCTCATAGTTTAATTGTTCCATTCCTATTATCAGTTTAGTTGCTAATCTCTGATCTCAGACCATTGGGGCTGACAACACTGGCCCACCACTCTTTGTAGTCTATCTTTTAGCCAGTTCTCTAACATATGTGGTATTATATGTTGCATTTGATACAGTACCACACAGAAAGTTACAGGCCAATATTAAGGAAAAATGGCTGAAGGATAGATTACAAAATGGTAAATGGAACATTTTCTAATTAGACCAGTGCTGTTAGTGGAGTACCACAGGGCTCTGTACTTGGTCCTTTGCTTTTCAACTTGTTTATTATTGACCTGGAGGTGGGCATTGAAAGTACTGTTTCTATTTTTAATCCTAAATTCTGCAGAACTATAAACTTGTGATTTATTAAACGCCGATGGTGTTAGAAGTCCAAATAAAAAAGTACTCAAACACAAACATGTTGAGTTTATGTAGAAGCCGATGGCAGATGTACTGTTGATATCCTGATCTGTGCTGGGTTTCATTCGATAATCCCAATATGTCGTGGTTTTGGGGAGTCAAATGAGTGAGAACTTTTTGCATTTTGATAAATTACTCCTTTATACAGCTGCAATATAAATATGCTATTAAAACAATTTGAGATGGATGGACTAAAACTAAGTAAGCATTAATTTACATCTTATACAAAGAAGCAGCATGGCCAATTTTGATATTGGCTGGCCAGCGCTGCATACTTGAACTTGGGCGGTCTTCATGAACAACAATCTGCACACAACAACATAGACTATTTAAAAAGCCAAAACAGAGCCAGGTAGTGACGTGTAAATTGGGCTGGGACTCCTCCTGTGACGTGAAATACCAAAATAAGTATCTGTAGCTGACATCTGTAATCACCTATATGTTCACAACATAGTGTATATACATAAGATCCCAGTGTGAACCCATAGTGCTCAGGGCCGGATTTACATAGGGGGCACCCCTAGGCCCGCTGCCGTTCATCGCCCCTGTCCCCTCCCTTTTATTCTCTGAAATTTTCATCATCGGGGCAAGAGCAATGGGGATGGGCGCACAGGAAATTAAAAAAACTATTTTATTTTATTTTATTCTGAACTAATGTGGGCGTGGTTGGGCAGCATGCCGCCCCCTAAAATTCTGCCGCCCTAGGCCCGGGCCTTGGTGGCCTCTCCACAAATCCGGGCCTGATAGTGCTCCAGTGAATAGTTCATGTATAAAAAGAACTGTATAGCTCAAAATGACTTGCCCACTATGGGGTTCCATTGCCATATAAACCAAAATAACCATCCATTGTGAGGAAGCAACGGTATTGTCATACTCTCGCCAATCTTCCCTTATTTGCAGAGGCGGCACAATATTTTATGTATCATGGCTAATCAGAACAAATAGCAAAATAGAAAAAGCATTGGAACCATGGTAATTTTTCCTTCTGCAAAGCTTGGATAGAGATTAAAAACAATGAAAAGATTCAGGAGAATTCATTCCATCTTGCTTGTTGTATACATTAGAGAAAAATGTGTGGATGTCTGTTATGGACTTTACTTCTGTAATGAGGACATATAATCAGTGAAGTGACAGTTATATATAATATAATAAAAACAAAAGGAGAAGGGTTATCTTTTCATATGTGATCACCTTAAACGAGGAGCATTCTGTACATGAGCTACACAGAGATTTATCAGTAGCTTTTTAGTCCTTCGTAATGACCTGAAAGAGATTTTGCTTTTCAAATGCAGCGGCCAGATACACAAATAGCTGAATCTGGGAAGGAGAACTAACTCTATTGCTGGACTGGCTTGCAGTTTGGAAATGTCAGAAAGGATGTTTTCTTGGACAGCAGCCACCAGCACAGAGCCTGCATACTCTACCCTAGGAGTTAAGGAAGCTTTGTTTAATGGGAAACAGATTACTTCTCTCCCAGCAAAGGAAGTGCTGTGGTTAAAGGTTTCAGCTTTCACATTCTTTTGGAGCTGTTCATGAACCAGAAAAATACCCTTTCACCACTATCAGATGTATTTAGTATATTTCCAAAAGTACCTGATGAGTCCTCTATGGTACATTTACACATATGTCGGCCTTCTTGTGATTATGTCCTTTTACTTTACAGAATATGATGTCCCTGGTCTGTCTTTTACCATTAGATTCACTTATTCTGCCTGTGAATTTCTCACATCCTCATGGCTACATGTACTAAAGGATGAAAACATGTGTTAGGTATGGTACATAAAAAGGCTCTGCAATGTTTGGGAACATCTACCAGAAGCCAATAGCTTTTGGCTTCTGCTGGATGCTGACGGGTCATAGTAGTTTGCAGGGGTGTAACTATAGAGGAAGCAGACCCTGCGGCTCCGGGGGGGGGGGGGGAGGAGGTATAGAGGCAACATGAGGCCAAAATAATGAGGAATTTCAATATCTATTGGTAGAACAGGACAACCTCTTTATATGTTGGGGCCCTAAAATGAAGTTGCTGTGGGGCCCAGTACATCTAGTTACACCACTGACAGTTTGGTAACCTTGAACTTCAAGTACAGGTAGGGGGCCTGGTATTCAGAATACTCTGGGATTTCCCAGATAATGGATCTTTCCGTAATTTGGAGCTCCATACTTTAAAGGAACAGTAACACCAAAAAAATGAAAGTGTTTTAAAGTAATGAAAATATAATGTACTGTTGCTCTGCACTGGTACAACTGGTGTGCTTGCTTCAGAAACTCTCCTATAGTCTATATAAACAAGCTGCTGTGTAGCCATGGGGTCAGCCATTCAAGCTGGAAAAAAAGAGAAAAGGCACAGGTTACACAGCAGATAACAGATAAGCTCTTAAGTATACAATGAGATTCTTCAGAACGTATCTGCTATCTACTGTGTATCCTGTACTTGAATGGCTGTCCCCATGGTTACACAGTAGATTATACTGTCACTCCTTTAAAACACTTTCATTTTTTGGTGTTACTTTTCTTTAAAGTCATGTCAACATGAAATAAACCTAATAGGTTGGCTTTGCTTCCAATAATGATTGATGTTATCTTAGTTTTGATCAAGTTCAAGGTACTGTTTTAATATGACATAGAAAAAGGAAATCATTTTTAAAAATGGATTATTTGGATAAAATGGAGTCTATGGGAGACAGCCTTTCCGTAATTGGAGCTTTCCAGATAATGGGTTTCCAGATAATGGATCCCATACCTGTAGGTGAATTATTTCATTATTATGAGATTTAAAAAATAAATACCATCTTAATGAACTAATCTTTCTCACCAAAACAGCAATTATTTGTCTGTTGAATTATTTACCAAAATACAGTACAGGTATAGGATCCTTTATTCGAATTACGGGAATTGAGCCATAGACTCAATTTTAATTACAGTAATTAACTCAATATTTTAAAACATATTGTGTTTTCCTCTGTTATAACAAAACAGTACCTTGATCGCTACTGAGATATAATTAATCCTTATTGGTGGAAAAATTATTGGGTCTTTTTAATGTTTAAATGATTTTTAGCAGATTTAAGTTATGAAGATTGAATTACAGAAAGATCCCTTATGCAGAAACCACCTGGTCCCTAGCATTCTCGATAACAGGTCCCATACCTGTACAGGTAATACAATCGACAAATCCAAGTACATTTAGAATTTTAAGAAAACATAACCCAAAAATAGCAACTTCATATTAATTAAACACCAAAGTTCAATTTATCTGAGACAAATAGACTCCATTTTTATATGAAATACATTGTCTGTGAATAGGAAGCTATGTCAAACACAAATATATATATATATATATATATATATATATATATATATATATATATATATATATATATATATATATATATATATATCAGTCCTCTGGTCATTTCATTCAAAATGCTAACACAAGCCACAGTGGTAATAACAGATAGAACATTTGCTTCAGTTTTTGGATTCAGCTGAATGTCTGAAAACAACCATCTGATTTGCTGCTATGGATTACTAGAGCAAAGTTTATTATATTATCACTGTCAGGCACCATTAAAGTCTTGCGCCCATCGGTCATTTAGATGTTAAAGGTCAGAAAATGATGTTTCATTGGTTGCTTAACAGAATTCTGAAGCGGAAAGCTATTGGGATCAGCTCAACCTGAATTTTTCATTTGCATGCTTAGTTGGATAAATTACAAATAACTTTGCTGACTGATATTTTATATTCAAATTAATAAAAATGTGCTAACCTTGAATATGTCTCTCACATCAGCTCTTTCAGTTAAATGCCTAAATCATCAACATCATTTATTTATATAGCGCCGACAAGATACGCAGTGCGTTTATGTATGTATGTATATGTATATTTATTGCTACACTGCAGTACTGCATTTTCACATATAGATATAGGGAGCAAAAACCCAAGCATATACAGTCACAAAAATGAATTGCTGCATATTAAGGGGCAGATTTATCAACGGTCGAATTTCGAAGTAAAAAATACTTCGGAATTCGACCATCGAATTAAAATACTTCGGCTTAGAATATCTAAGTCGAAGGATTTTTCACCGAATTTGGCCATCGAATGATCAAAGTAAAATCGTTTGATCGAATTCGAAAGTAAATTCGAAGTCGCAGTATCCTATTCGATGGTCGAAGTATCCAAAAAATTACTTTGAATTTCGTTTTTTTTTACTTAGAAAATTCCCTCTAATTCACTTCAACCATTGATAAATCTGCCCTTAAGAGACTGAAGAAAAGAAGCCTCTACTTTAAAGAGCTTACAAACATTTTTTGTAATATTTTTCATGTTATCTCACATCACAAATCTGTTCACTTGGCATTGTGTTAAATACAAGCTACCCAAGCTTTCAATGTAAAACAATTAGGGGGTTATTTACTAAACTCCGAATGCAAAAATCACAAAAAAATTGTGATTTTTGTTTTTTTTTTATAAAATCTGACTTTTAAAAAAAAATCACAAATTTTTAAAACACATTTATTAAACCCCAAGGATGGAAAAGTCTGAATCTGAAAATCCGGCATCTCTGACCTGTTGAGGTTGCATCTAAGTCAATAGGAGAAGTCCAAATGATTTTTTGATGTGTGCTGTGTTTTGTGCAATACCCTGACGTTTTCAGAAAAAAAATCAGAGGAAAATCTGAAAATTTTTAAACAATGAAGTTCTGATTTTTTCCCACAAACACATTTTCGGGAAAATGTAATAATAAATAAGCATAAAAAACCCAAGCTGATTTGATTTGAGTTTGTAGCAGAAAATATTGAGATAAATTCGGACTTTGATAAATAACAGAAACTGCCCTGACTCGACTAACTAATGACCTCTTAACCGCTAAAGCCAACAATCATTTCTCACTACTAATACTGCTTGATCTCTCAGCCGCATTTGACACTGTAGATCACCCTCTCCTCCTCCAGTCCCTCCAGTCGCTTGGCCTTCGTGACAAAGCCCTGTCCTGGTTCTCTTCTTACATCACCAATCGTTCCTTCAGTGTCTCCTACAACGGAGTAGCATCTTCTCCCCTACCTCTTTCTGTTGGAGTTCCTCAAGGCTCTGTCCTGGGACCATTACTATTCTCCCTCTATACTTCCTCCCTCGGCAAATTAATAAATTCGTATGGTTTCCACTACCACCTCTATGCTGACGATACTCAGATCTATCTCTCATCTCTTGATCTCAACCCAGAACTCCTAACTCGCGTCTCCTCCTGCCTGTCCGCTATCTCTACCTGGATGTCGCAACGCTATCTTAAATTAAACCTCTCTAAAACAGAAATGGTTCTCTTTCCTCCAACTAACACCAGTAACATCCCGGAAGTATCCATCATAGTAAACAATTCCACTATCACCCCTTCTCCCCAGGCCCGGTGCCTTGGGGTTATTCTAGATTCTGCCCTGTCATTCACTCCTCATATCCAGTCACTTATTAAATCATGTCACTTCCACCTAAGGAACATATCCAAAATACGATCATTTATCACCCAAGACGCTGCCAAAATTCTTATTCACTCTCTCATCATATCGCGTCTAGACTACTGTAGATCTCTTTTAATTGGCCTCCCCCTCCAGAGACTGTCACCTCTCCAGTCCATAATGAACACTGCTGCAAGGCTCATACACCTCAGCAACCGCTCCTCCTCTGCCTCGCCATTCTGTCAATCCCTGCACTGGCTTCCGTTACCTTTCAGAATCAAATTCAAATTAATGACACTGACTTTCAAAGCACTTCATAACTCTGCCCCACCCTACATCTCTGAACTCATCTCTTTATACTCACCCAATCGCTTACTACGCTCCTCTACTGACCAGCTACTCAACTCTTCTCTCATTACCTCCTCACATGCTCGCATTCAAGACTTTGCAAGGGCTGCACCCCTCCTCTGGAACGCTCTCCCACGGTCTGACTTTCTCCCAGCCTTTCTGCTTTCAAGAAATCTCTGAAAACGCACTTCTTTCGAGAACCCTACCCTCACTCTGCTTAACTACCAAATGCAACACCACATACAGTACCACATACAATACCACATTTCTCACCCACTTAATTCAATCTTGTCCACTCCCACACCTTGTGTATTACTCCCTTCCCTTTAGACTGTATGCCTATGCATAGGGCCTTCCTCACCTTTTTGTACCTGTATTGAATGTGATGTTTGTTACTCCATATGTTCTATGTATGTAATTCATGTGATGTAGTTGTATAATCACATTTACTTTACAGTGCTACGCAATATGTTGGCGCTATTTAAATACATGTTAATAATAAAATAACCCCCCAAGAGATCAATTTATATTATTTACGGTGCAGTATCTAGAGTATTAACACTGCTCAATGGGCAGTAAAAATTCTCTGGGATAAATATACACTGCTTCTCATGAAAATGTGCTAAATATACACAATTATCCATCCAGCAATAATTAATGTATCCCATATGCTTGTCCGAGTCTCTCTGGCTTACAGAAAATCCTCAATGATTTGTAAAACAAGATTAGAAAGTTAGTGACAGATTGAGAGGATCAAGTGATCAGAAAGGAAACAGCCCCTAAAACTCTTACTAAAGCCCTCCAGAAACCAAAAAAAAACCCCAAAAAAAGAAATATAGGTTCACTTTAAATTAACTCTTACTAAGTCAGTAGAGATTTAACTCTTTGTGCTTCATTTTGGTAGTTTGCACCGGGTGCAACTCAAAATTACAAGGTTTATTGTGGGGATAAAACTTGACAGCTTTTCTTTTGACGCTTTGCACCATGCCACCATAAGGGGCCGTCTTAAAAATTTTGTAGAGAAAAACTATTAGAAAGGCAACAACTTAAACTAACACACTAAAGCATTGTATTGTAGCTTGTTTTAGAAAAGTTAACCTATACATTTACTCTATGCACTACTTTTTTCCTTTTATGATGTTACTAATGGTCTACTGTAAAAAGAACAAAAGGGAGCACTTTTCCTCGCTCACCTGCACGTGTAATTCAGCAAACCTGTGTGCCCCCGGTCCAGGCCAAAATCACATAGAAACAGAACAGAAGTTGTGGAGCATATCGGCAGCTGAATCATAAAATTTTCATTTATTGTAAATGGTTAAAAACATAAATATCATAGCAGTGACATGTACCCCTACGCTTGCCGCATTTTGTGGCGTCTCGCCACTTCCTCAGAAGCATACTAATGGTCTACTGGCTGCTTTAGTTTCACACTGACCAGTGTATTATCAGTCAAAATTTTAAGCAGCAAGGGCTAGGCTCTTAGTATAAGAGAGTGAATATTTTATGTCTATAGAGCAAAAGAGCAAAAACTAAAATCAGAGGCTTATATTCTGGTATATAACCTGTTCCTTTACATCTGGAAGGCTCTGATGATCCCTAATGATGCCTTAACTGAATTTACTGTAAGTGCTCCCAATGGGACACTTTGTATCTGTCTTCAACTATGACTTTTATCTGAAGCTTATTCCATTCAACCTAAAATTGCCGGCAACTGTTATACAGCCTTATCTAGTTGTTTCTGTTGAACAAGGTTAAATGATTTGACTGAGGAAATTATATTTTCGATTCAACTTGTAGGCTGCCACAAAAACTGGATTTCACTCCAAAATATAATGCAAATAAAAATGTTTTAAAAAGGAACATATCAGAGGGTGGCCTTACGCGTTTCATGCCTTGTGGGCACTTAGTCATAGGCTAGGGAAATTCTGTACAACCAGTGATATTTAAATGATAACACACCAATCAGAGAAGTGTTTAGGACAGCCAATCAAAGTGCTTAACGCATATATGTGTTAAGCATATATGTTTGTCCAAAGGAAATAAGGTACATATAGGGACACATTCACTACCCTGCGGAGTTGCGCTAGCGCAGGCTTCGCCACACTTCGCCGCACTTCGCCAGGGTGCCGCTAATTCACTAAAATCCGAAGTTGCGTTCAGGAAGGCGAAAGGTATCGAAGTTGCGCTAGCGTTAATTCGTCAAGGAAAGCGCAGTTACGCGAGCGATGCCTAATTTGCATACGGCACCAAGTTAAAGTACAATGGACGTATATGTTGCAGCAAGTACATTACACTACACAAGCCTGGGAAAGCTTCATAAAATAAAATAGAGTTGTTATTTTGCCCTACACATGTGCCCACAGTATAGTTTAGGTGCCATATGTTAGGAAATGTAGGGGGGAAGGAGGGTACCCCCCAAAAAATGTACGATCTTTTTCAGCCTATCACCCTTAAAAAAGGAAAAGACGCCAGCATTTTTTTGGGAAAAAATTTCAACTTTTTTGAAGCAAGCACTATCTACTCTATTGCACTTCGCCTGGTCTGAGGTGGCGCAAGCGGTAACATTCAGTAAAATGCGCAAGTTAGTGAATTAGCGTAGTTACGTCCCTTCGCCATAGTGTAACTTCGCCTGGCGTAAGGGTGCAAAGTAGCGTTAGAGTAGGTCCACTTCGCTAGCGAATTTACACCAGCACCCATTAGTTAATCGGCGAAGTAACAAAATTACGTCACGCTGGCGAATTTGCGATAGCGTTAGGCACTTTGCACTTTAGTGAATTTGCCCCATAGTATTTACATGTTAAACAGATTAAAATTACATATTACAGTGACAGTTTCAATACTAATTTAAATTACTTTGAATATAAGAGGTTGGAAATAATTCCTTAGACAACATTTCCAAGAATTTTAGGCTGAAAAAAAAAAAGTTTAGATTCATGTATAGGTAGGAAGTGTTTAGACAGAATTTGAAAGACTTTTGACATTATTTATTTGCATCATATTTTGGAGTGAAGTCCAGTTTTGGTGCCAGCCTACAAGTTGAATCAAAATGTTTGATATTACCTCCCCAAGCTGAAGGTCTGGGGCTTGAGCACCTGGACCCCCTGTTAGTATTGGTAAGTGTACCTAACTACCTACAAGCTTACATTACTGGATAAATTTCCCCTTACTCCCAGTTTCCCTTTGTCACCCCTTCATTATCATGAGGAAATTACATATCAAATGGTCTTCTTATTGCAAAAGTCTGCAAATCACTTCAATTAAGCCAAACAATGTATCTAACAAATGGATCCACTAAAGATAAAATCATTTTCAAAAATTATAACATATGAGCACATCGTAGAAATATGTTAAATACAGTTTATTGCCTAGGGAATCAAGATTCTAACATTCAACAGAATAATACAGGTTTTATCAATGGGTAACCAGAAATACTTAATAATCCTTCTACATAAAAACTTATGACATGTACCATACAGTATCACATCATAAACAACTGCAAAACACTTAATAGAAGTGGTGGGAAATGATCACACTCTGGAAGAATGTTAAATACATTATTTTTGCCCAAGGCCCTGAGATTAAACAAAATGAAGATTTTTATTAATGAATGGCTTAGGAAATTGAAGGACACGATAACAAAAAACTCATAGAGTTTATCATATCACGTGACAAAAAGGAATGATAAACTTGAAGCTGAAGCTTGAGATGCTACATGTTTTTCCATTCTGTAGAATCTGCTGTTTCGCACCCATCTTTTTAAGAATGGTAGGATTTCTCTTTGAAAAATAAACATATTGGCTCTTTTCACTGGAGCTTCTTTAAGGTGCTTTATACGCTAATGCATACAATTGCCTGAACCATAAAACCACCTGTTAGGGACAGATATGTAATAACAACTGGTGGTCTAGTGGGGGGACGACAGGGACGCCGCCACGGCAGTCTCCACCGCAGGTGCCGGTTTCTTAGGGCGCGCGGCACCTCTTCCTAGTTTAAAGGCGCAGGTGCGCTGCCGTGATTATGTCAGCGCGCATTGGCGTGAAAATTCATTTTCACACTGCCCGTTATAGGAGTTTGTTCCTGGTGCTTCTGAGCTTTAAGCTAATCTGTCTAAACTTGTTTTGATTCCTGTTGTGACCCTTGCCTGACTTTTGACTATTCTGACCTCTGGATCCTGACCCTTGCCTGAATACCAACTACCTCTTCTGCTAAATCCCTTCTGATTGATCTCCCGGTTTGACCCTTGCCTGCCTGACTACGCTTATTCCCTGCCCGCCTCGACCCAGCCTGATCTGACTAAGATTTTGCCTTACGCCTTGTACCACGACCTTCTTCCCAAAGACTTTGCCTACAGTTGTGCCCCTTCGCTTGTTTAGAACCTTTCGCCTTGTACCTCTCGTTTTATGATCTGGCGGCATCTGAGTAGCTGAGGGCTCCTCCCGAGGCCAAAGGCGGCTGCTACAGGCAGAAGCACGAGCCGAGACCAGGGTGCTTGGCATTGGTTCTAGATTCAGGGTGCCAACCGTTACAAGATAACTGTGAAAAAGAAACCCAGGAACCTCTCTGGTAACCTTTTAGCATTTCATTTACATACTGATATATAATAGTGTGTGTGCCACATATAGACATATAAACATTTGATTATCTAGGCTACAAGAAGCACAGTAATAATACAGTATAATGTCTATTTATTTATCTTGAGCTGGTCAGAGTCATCCCTTGTCAATTCTCCATTTATTGACACTTGAGTCATTGAAAATAAAAAACGTTGCTTTTCTAAGAGTAAAACATGTAAAACTATCATACTCATTAGTGAGAATAATTGGAACACCTGACAGAAGGTTAAAAGGAAGCACTTACAGCAAAGAGATGATCACTGCTATTTTACTTTTACATTAAAACATTGCAAAATATTGTGTAGTGTAGTTTTGTAACAAAAAAATCTGTAAATGTTATTAGGGCTGAGTAGGAAAGGTGGGTACAAAAACAGGAGAAGGGCCATTTTTTAATTGTCCTACAGGTTGTATCCATCACTCACAGGAGCAGCTCTTTGCACTACCTGAATGCAATGCAAAGGGTTGTGCCCATCCATGTATGTAGAACTGGTAGCAACTGCCTGCAGAGGGGAAACACATGGGCAGGATATGGGTGCACCATAAGTGTCATTAAGTGAAGGAGTACAAGTGAAAGCAAGGGTGCTTCACCTAACATCTGCTTAAAGGGCACCTGTTGGCCAACAATATTATTCCCAACCAAAGGTGTGGGCTAATAGAGCCTGCACTCCAGTTGAGGGTAACAGTAGTTTTACACCCACACAGGGAGTGAGCTCCTGGTACAAACCAGCATATTGGGGCCAATGCAATAATGAGGAATGCTGTGGCTTGTTCATTATGCACATGCACGGTGCAAGTGTCCTAGCTCTGGCCGGGGGCCCGCACCTTTGGTTGGGGATAATATTTTTGGCCAACTGGTGCCCGTTAAAAGTGTCATGGCAAAAAGAATTGTATAATTCAGTGTGAGACATCATATATATTCCCTCTGTTTTGATTATAAAACTGATGTTTGGAAAAGATGAAAAGCTGATTTCTCCATATAGTGATAATCATGAAGATTTTTTCAATATGGTAGTTATATGTTGGAAAGCTAGCATTCTAATAATACTGTTTAAAACTTAATTTCAATCCTGCAAATTTTAAGAGCCTATCAAATAAAATAATCTCTGTTTCTCTAATTCTGCTTTCATGCATCACTTGTACCGACAGGGTAATTTTAAAACTGAAAGCTTTACTCTAATTATTTCAAAGTTTTCTCTTCATTTGCAAACTTTGTCAAAGCGAAAACTGCTTTTATTAGGGAAAAAAAGTGATTACAAAAATGAATAAAACGCTCAGAAGATCAAATGTAAATTACTGGAAATGTTTGTTAATAAACGACTGAGTGGAAGCAGCAAAATATCCTGGAGACTGCTGGGTGAATAGACACATTAAATAGCACATGCATATGACTAAAAGATATCTTAACAGAAATGCTTGCAATAATTAAGCTGGTTGTTCCATTATTTACTCCGCAGAGACACTTTGCATTTAAGCAGCCCCAATGTTATTATCAGTATAGCCTGCATTAATAAAATGCTGTTTCCTTTTGCTGAGTTGTTGTTGTTCCGAAAGAAAAGTAAAATTGTAAGAACGAACTGAAATATACAAGGGTTTGAGGTATTTAAAAAGATTCCCCTCCCACCACCAAAAAAACAACAGCAGAAAAATAATTTGCCTACAAGAATTGATTAACCGCGTTGATCCGACGCGACTGTCAGATGCAACGTCTGCATCCGATAGTCATGTCGCGTCGGATCAACGCTGCGTCACCATCCGACAATGCTATTACTTACCTTATTTCTGTTGCATGCGACGTGACACCTGCGTTTTTGCCCAGTGCGTCGGATCGCGCAGCAATCGCACGTGGAGTCCTACCCTTAAATGTGAATGTAGCTGACTTAAAGGTGTTGCCAACCTTTATGTTCACAGGCCCAATATTGTCGTAGTCATAGATGTTTTGGAGTGAAACCCACTTTATGGTGCCACATTATTGCTTATTAATGATACATTTAGGGATACATAATATATTGTCATAATTTTTTATAAAAACATTGGTGTTGGTTGCCTCATGGAATAAAGCTGTCTAGCAATTTCAGTTTCAGAAAAGGTTGAACTAAAACAGTGGTTCTCTAACTGTGTGGCTGTCCCCCTTTGATGGGAAGTTAGACTCACCCTGAAGGTGAGTTATAATGAGAATTGGGAGGTTAGATATTTGCTCTGTTAGAGGGACATTTATCATTATCTGTGGGACTTCTTATATGCAACCTTAGCAGGTCTGAGATGCCGTTTTTTTAGAGTCTGACTTTTTCCATCCTCGGTGTATTGTGGTTTTTTTTCCACTAAAAATTCGGATTTTATACTAAAACATTTTTCTGTTTTTTGGCATTCGGAGTTTAGTAAATAACCCCCTATGTGTCAGCAGCCTCTTGCTTTTATACCTGGCAAAGCCCACTAGAACCTGTTGATAAAACTGGAATGAAAGATTTTAGGTGTCTCAAAATGAATAATCCAGAGTTTTAGGGAATGCTGATTATAATATCATCCAGTGGTACAATCTCAATCTAATGTTAATAAAATATACTTCTCTATATATTCATGGGACAAGTCAAATCCTTTGTAGAAAGATTAATACAGAGATCCGATTCAGCCAACCATACTGATAATGAAAATGATTTTAAGGATAGGCGAGAACCTAAAAAGATTTTTTTACTCCAGTATCCGTACCAAAGACATATAACATTTTATGTTTTGCTATTTTGATTTGATAGATGCATATTTGTTGTACGATATATAAAGGGTATTTAATTTGCTTGTAGAAGGGTTCCCCAAACTTTATTTATTTTTTTAAAATAAGCTTCTTGCTGTGGCAATACTAGAACTGATCACTCTTCACTGTGTCTGACAAATGCAAGCAGGGAGCTTCTGGATGTTGCATAAGACAAGGGTCTTTATTGACAGGGCAGTTATTTGTTTGAAGAGGAACAAACCTTTCTCTGTCATTATTTGCTATGTTTTTTCTCTTCTATACCAGCTTTGCACTTGTGTTCTTGTTTACTATTTTCTCCAGGACATAAAGAGACACTGAAAATACTTTTCTAGCCTGTTCCCAATTGAAGCATCTGAAAGCGTCAACAAATACAGTTATTTTGCTCGCTGTTTCCTGGGTCACTTGTGTGTGAAGTAGTGGAAATACATGGAGCATAAGCTCATAATAAAAATACTATTAATTAGTATATATATTCCAAGGTCCCTCTCCAAAGTGTTAAATTCCACTGGCTTGCTTTTTGCTTGCCTTTGCAGAAAATATTTGATTCTTTTCTTCCAGACATATTCTAGTTCCACAATAACTAGCAGATGTGGTGGGTCACATGCACAGGTTGTCATGGTAACTACGGGATTTCATTATTGTAGTATGGTTAACTAGCTGGCTCCAGTATTGAAGGGCCTATTTTTATGTGTGAACTGGCATTGCCTGAAAACCTGCAGAGTAATATGATGTTTAACTTGGAAACATGCTAGTGGTTATTATTTCACTTGTACTCCCCCATTCTCTTATAATATGGCATAGTTTCAAAAGAATGAAACATATGTCCAAGTCCATGACATAAATATGGCATTGACCCAGTGACTTCTGAGAAATAAGTCTTTGGCAAACATAATTGCTTTGCTTTAAACCACAGTTTGATTTCCAGACCTCTCTAAAAAGCGATTCATTCTTATCCAGTCGTATTTGTCTCTTGAATACATTTTTAACAATCACAGGCAGTTAACAGAGACTGAAAAAGAAAATTATTAGGCCATATTGTGTACAGGGCACAGCTTCTGTGTTGGGACCTTTTACAGAATTCTAAGCTGCAGCCATTTTGAGTTGGGAGATATTACTCTGCTTTGAGCATAATGGGACGAGTGAATGGTAAGGCCTTTCATTTTGGTTTACATGATTTATTTCTTATAGTTTTATAGTTATTTGCCTTTTTTTCTGACTCTTTGCAGATTTCAAATGGGAGTCGCTGACCCCCTTTAAACTATTTTACAAATGCTCTGTAAGGCTACAAATGTATTTGTTATTGCTAATTTTTATTACTCATCTTTCTATTCAGGCCTCTCCTTTTCATATTCCATTATCTTATTCCAATCTATGCATTGTTGCTAAGGTAATTTGGACCCTAACTACCAGATTTTTGTTTAAAATGCAAATTGAAGAGCTGCTGAATAACCACAAATAATAATAATAATTGCAAAGTGTCTCAGAATATCACTCTATACGTCATACTTAACGTTATCTCAAAGGTGAACAACCCCTTTAAGTGAAGGCTCTTTGGCTCCTTTCACCCCTTCTCACCCTAACCAATATGGTTCTTTTGCTATACACAGTCAAATATTGCACGTATTGTGCAAATGTGGTATCTGTATGAAGGCGGTCAGAGCTTCACTATACTGGTCTTTTTTAAAACTCAGAATAAATAGTCCTAGTTGTATTGAGTTGGTATTCTTGCAGTTTGCATTCAATATTATTTAACCGTTGCCCTTTTTATTGACCATCAGACAGGCTAACAGAAAGGCCCTTGGCGTGATTTTTTAGAAATGTGTTAATGACCAGCACTTAATAAAACATTTTTTGGTAGTGTTGAAATATTTAGTGCCTTTGTTAATCAGGCATCAATCAGCAACTATTCTAAAAAAAAAGTAGAAGAATTGGATCTTATCATGAAAGATCCTTCCATGTTTCACACATCTGTCATCTGAAGTCTTCCTTGAAGATTAGACCTGGTTGTTATATACTATCTCCTTACCTTTACTAGATGCCCTTCGTTGGGAAGAAAGGTTAGGTTTAGATAAAGAGGTAATATGATACTATGAAAATTATTAATTTAGATATAATGAATGTCCACAGTTGCACAAATCAGTATATAGATATTAGAACTATTGGATTGTCCTTTTTTAAACCAAGAGGAAGTGCAAAATACATTTCCTACTTGGATGCTAGAGGAACAATAAGTTGATGCATGTTGTGGAGACTGACAAGAGTACATTTCAGTAACTAAAAACATTTTAATAATTTCTTTCACCCAGGCCACTGGCCATGTTGAATCACTTTCAATGGCATTAAAATTAGATCCGGGCAGCAATATTGGCCTAAAGGGATCACTATTTACTAAGGTAAATAAAGCCAGAATATGTTGAATGTGGCGTTCGATTCGCCTAAAAATTCGCGAATTTCCCGCGAGATTCGCTAAACTGTGAAAAATTCTCGAATTCGCGCCTGGTGAGTAAATTCGCCCATCACTACAGGGAGGACCGCATGTTATATTTACAAAATTCTAATGCGGGTACCAGTATAAAATGTATGCTTTCAAATACAAGGAGTCTGACTGGTAAAATAGGAGAGCTGGAGGTGCTGATGGTGTGATGGGAGGGGGATTTTACATGATTGGTGTTGGCGAATCATGGGTGAATGAGTCGCATGACTGGGCAGTAACATCAAAATTTTTTACAAAAAAATTTGTTAGAATACAACGAAAAAAAAAACATCAATACAAATTAATATTTAAAATAGCAAAGCCTTTATTAAGAAATAACTTACAGAAACTCCCTGTCCTCTACAGAAAAGGAGACAGGGCGACCATCCATCCTGCAGCGCTCAATTTCTCCTCCCTGGCTATTCACTGATAGCTTGTCCTCTGCCCCGATCTCCTTCTCCAGCTCTTCTTCATCCTCCTCTCATGAGCAGCAGAAGGAAGGCGATGTCGGCGGGGCTCCATGGGAAGCTGCAGGCCATGTCCCTCTGTCTGCGGTTTTTGAACCAGTTTCCCACCTGTGTGGGTTTGTGCAGCCATGCGTGAGTCCAGGGGATGTGCCCACCGGGCAGCAGTGGGAGTCGGGCCTGCAGCTTCCTGCTGAAGGCCAGAGCAGTGTGGAGGCAGAGGATACTCTATCTTGTCATAGTAGAGACAGATCTTGAGCCGCTTGCCCATTCTTCTTCATGCCTGGGAGGGTCTCAGGAAGAATGGGCAAGCGGCGCAAGATCTGTCGCTACTATGGCAAGATGTAAATTTCTTTTGATATTACTGGTCCTTTAATATCAGTGGCTATACTTTGTTTTGGAGGGACAATAGAAAAGTAGGTGGAGTATGTCTGTTTGCTAGGCAGGATTGAAAAGCTAATATAAAGGAGGAGGTGATGATAGTAAATGAGGGGTGGAAGTCTTATGGGTGGAGCTTTTCATTGATTGTAAAGAGTCCAGCAAATTAATTGTAGAGGTATGCTATAAACCCCCTAATGTAAGTGAAGAGGAAGAGGCTAATCTCATGATTCAAATAGAAAATGTTAATAATGATGATTTTAATTACCCAGATATTGACTGGAGCAACAGTACTGCCAGGTCATTTAATGGGAACAAGTTTATAAGCTTGTTGCATGGCACAAGTTGTTGAGGAGCAATCTAGAAACTATACTATGCTAGATCTAATTATCTTGAACCCCTGGGTAATGGTGACCATAATGTGATCTCATTCAGTGTTTGGGGCAAAAAACAAATATACACTTTTTTCAGTTCAGTTTATTTCAGATTGTTCACCAGAAATAAAGACCTTTTCTAATTACTTTCTATTTTCTATTTGTGACCGTTTTTCTGAGACCGTGTAATGTTTTCACCTTCTAAAGCAGCTCTGGGGAGGGGGGTTTGTCGACTGTTTAACTGTTATAAATTGATACATTTAGTTGATACATTCGTTATCTTTGTCCCTGGTGAGCTTTGGGGACAAATGCTGCATTTAATGAATATATAGTGAATAAAGTACCCCCTCTTGTAAAATATAAGTATATTATAAGTTACCGAGGAGTTTCATGACCATATAAAAACACGAGGTCAAAGGTTTTTATACAGGTCATGGAACTCCGAGGTAACTTCTAATATCCTCATATTTTACAACTGGGGGTACTTTATTTATTATAATACACAAATTTCAGTGAGTCATGTGACAGAAATGACATCAGAACTCACCGTTTATAACTGATGACATCAGAACTCACCATTTATAAGGATAAAATTTACAAGATATTCATGGCTTTTGTGTATTATAAACACAATAATAACTGTTATATAATAATTTTTATAGCAATCCGTATATGTGATATACATTGACAGTGGGTATGTGGTAAGACTAGTCAGCGCCGTTTGGGTCAGCGCCGGACTGTGGTTAAAATTGTTGTACAGAAGTTCTGGATTGAAGTAGCCGGATTCCCCCAGAACAGCGACCGAGAGGGAGGCGCTGTGCTGCACGAGGATGAGCTCCGCTTCTTTTACACGTCCATAATTTGTGAATACAATAGAGGAGTCAGAGTTCCCAGACTCACTTCATATGTGCACTGTTGGCTCAGCTCAATCTAGTCAGTGGCTGATTCAGGATATGACTAAAGGTCATCTGGTCAGAGGTAATGTAATGGACATACAAGACAAGCAGTTAAATGTTTGTCCAAGGTCAGTACAACTGTATAACGAGTTACAGTTTTCTGCAATTGTGATTTCTAACCTTGGGAATCATATTGAACATATAACCCTAAAGTTCTTCCCAAACTGAGATGCACTGTGTCTCCGGGTGCAAGTTTATCTTAACACATTACAATGAACCTTGAAGCAATAGCTGGAAAGCAAAAGTGGGAGGTTTAATCAAGTTAGCACAGATATTAAAGTCAAAGACCTACTGCTGCTTTAAGCTCAAAACAAGGGGACTATTCATGGCCTAACAGCCATTGCTCTGTGTGCGGGTCATGAAGCTAATGTATCATATGCAAAATATTTGCACTCTCAAGGGGAAAAGCATGGCAGTAAGGAAAAGAAAATGCCGATCATGTGGCTCATAATGAGATCCAGATGTTGGTAAAGTGATGACATAGTGCTATGCTTTCCACGGGAAGGCAGACTAAACAAGAAAAGAAACTTTAAAACTCTGTGCACTTAATTCAGCATACAAAAAATACAGGCACAATTTTTGCCCAAATTTAGACTGTAAGCCCTCCGGGATAGTGTCCTCCAGCCTTTTGTCTCCTTGACACTCAGCACTTAATCTGTATTCTAATTATATTTTATATTTATGTGAATTGTATTTCTAATAATGCACTTATTGTTACTTATTATTGCAATGACCCCTTGTTTATTACTACTAATGTATTGTGTTGCTGTACAGTGCTTTGCCCTCAAATAAAAATATACATACATACAAATACATGTCACCGGCATCATAGATGTTCTTTTTCTGTTTAAAAGTGCCTTATGTAAGGTTGAAAGGAATACCTTCTGCTCAAGAGGCTATTTGTTTCAAGGTCGAAGCCATGGATATATTGTGAAATACAAGTTCTGTTTTCCTGGAACCCTAAAGATAAACACTACATTTTGTAAACCTGTTTATCTTGTCTGAACCTTGTATACAACTGGATTGCATTAGCATGCAACACAGATGAAAAGAAGCTCCAAAGCCAGAGTTTTACCAACAGTCTTTCAGCTGCTATTGACTACAACTCCCAGGAACCTCCTCAGATAAACAGCTGAAATTTGCTTAGACATAGCCCCATAAAGTCCTGTAAGGACGACTGGACAGTCCTCCTGAGACCTAATCAGAAGTCTGGCATCTAGGTAGATGCTTCTAATAAACCATTTTAGTTCATGTTTTATTTAATGGCTTAAAGCTGAATCAAATATACATTAATCAGTATATGCTATACAAGAGGTCATAATTTGTATTCATATCTGCACTCTTATTTATCCTACTATATACTTATATACATTTAGCCACCACATTTACTTTTATTTCTCTCATTTCTGTTCCCTGTCGTTGTTTAATAAATTCTAGCCAATTCTAGACCTACTGTGTCTGCAAAAAAAAGTGGTATATGTCCTGTGTCTGAGCAAAGTGTATTTTCTGATTCTCAACTTGTACATTGCAAACTTACCAAATATTTTAGGTCATGTAATAGAAGGTTACAATAGATTTCCTCTGGTTGCTCTGAATTCCTCACATACCCCAAGCTATTAATATAATTATCAAATTAGCAGAAGAGGACAAAGAGCACCTTGTAACGGGGTAAGGTAGTGCTGCCATTGAACCCCCCACCTTCTGAACCCCCTGCTTTCTCTTGAAACTATACCCCCCCATTTTGCAGGGTGGTAATAGTGAGCCAGTAATGTGTATTTCTTTCTAACTGCCTATATCCTTTTCCTGGTTGGGGTAGAGAGAATAAATAAGAGGTGGGCTGGAATAAGTAGAAGTAGGGAAGAATGTCCTATTTCTCCTAGGGATGCACCGAATCCACTATTTTGGATTTGGCGGAACCCCGAATCCTTTGCCAAAGATTCAGCAGAATACCGAACCGAATCCGAATCCTAATTTGCATATGCAAGAGAATATGTTTTACTTCCTTGTTTTGTGACAAAAAGTTCCCTCCCCGCCCATAATTTGCATATGCAAATTAGGATTCGGATTCGGTTGGCCAGGCAGAATGATTCGGCGGAATCTGAATCATGCTGAAAAGGGCCGAATCCTGGCAGAACCACGAACCGAATCCTGGATTCGGTGCATCCCTAATTCCTCCACCTTACACAACCCCCTATAGTGTTAAATAATGGGATTCTTATAATAATAATTCTCAGCAAAACCAAACCACTAAGGTATGGATAGTAGTCACGGAAAGGGGGACATGTTGATGTTACGGGGGTTTGTAATTAAGATTTTTGTTATCAATATTACTTCTGCATTGTGGTAATGACCAGTTTATCAGTCTGTTGGCCACTAACTGTATGAACTGAACTGATTTCTCAGAGAACTCAATCCTGCCTAGTGTATTTGTTTTTGTTGTTCAGTATGGCATTGTTCCTTTTTCATCATTCTTACTAGTTTGAGTTTTTAATGGTTGGCTTTTATTGAAACAAACATTTGTTTGTATACGGAGCCTTTTTAATGTGCAGAGTAGCAGCTGTGGCCTACTTCTGCTGTATTTATAAAACTTACTTTGCCTACTCGTCTTTGAAATAATTCAGTCCGGACTTTCTGCTTCTCCTTAGAAGTCTGCTGCCTTTGATGTCTTTGGCTAGGAATTTATTTACAACAAAGAATTCTCTCTGTGCACTAATTCTACTTTATATAGAAAAATTTGCATGCCCATTATTACATATGGGCATAATACTGGTATTCTTTTTAAATCCTAGGCAAAAAAATTATAAATATATTTTATTAGTTTATAGATAGATGAGAGATCTATGTATTTATGTATCTCTTTATTTTTCAATTAAAAGTGTTATATTTACCAGATACCTGATAATTTATTGTATATTTTGAACAGCACTGTGCATAATCTTTCTCGAGTTCCTTTCATATTTAATTATGTTTCTAAAGAGTCTGCTCACCAAAGGTCAATAAATATGTGTTTAAAGGGCAAGGAAAGTCATATTAACGGGAGGGGGGGGTCTTCTTGGTTAGGTACACCTCAGTCAAAAGGAACTATTGTTAAGGCACAAATGAAATAGACTCCTTGATTTAAAACCCATCCTCCCATACAAGAGATGGATACCTTTACTCATTCCTTGGATTCCATACCATCAATCTTACCCCAGACTTGACAGAAGTAGGTTTATTTATCCCCTCTTATAAATGCAGGTAAAGTTGCTGTACCGTGTTAGCCAGTAAAAATGTTACAGGGCAACCCTTTTGAAATAAAAAAATAACAAAAGTGGTATAAAGGTGATACCTTTATTGGCTAACCAATATAATCATAGCAAGCTTTCAGAACATTTTAGTTCCTTTTTTAAGATGATTACAATGAAGCTGTGGTGTTTTCTGTTATATATACAACATTCAGCTCATAGGTCAAATGACCAACAAAAAGGAATATCAATCTATGTGTAAGATGTCAAAGTCATTTAGAAGGGGATCTGCAAGAGACAAGCAGATAAGGTACAAGATAATGTGGGTCAAAGAGGCTGAATATAAATTAGGGCTGAATTATTGGAGTGTAGAATAAAAGGAATTCCATATGATCTCTTAGTCCATATCCAGACATGTTGGTATTTCCGACCTGGTGCAGTCCTTTCTTAGTCCACATAATTAGCCATAAATCCAAGGCCCAGGTTTAGTCCCTTCTTCAGATAATTGAAAGTTTCCATTAATTTATATTCTCACACTTTTCTTTCATTGTCTGTTTTAAAATTGCCCTTAAGAACCAAAATTCTTAAATCCTTTATGGATTGATGAGGGCTATTAAAATGATTTCCTATTGGTGTGTCCAGTTTTTTATCGGTTATAGTGAATCTGTGCTGCGTATTTCTCCTATAAAAAAAAGTGTATCCCCTCTTATAAAAATCCACATGACCTTTCTCCCAAAAATGCTAGATTAATTTACAGTCCTGCCAATCAACATTATCAGTAACATGTCATGCAGAGTGTACAACAGCTTATGTTGGAATTTAGTCCTTGAAGATTATCTATAAATACTATGTTAATAGAAAGCATGTTGTGTCTTCAAAATTGAGAAACATTGTCAAGATAAACAATTAGCATTAGCTAAAGAGCAATTTCTAAAGAGACCCTCCACTCAGATACCTATATATACAACACTCTATAACAGCTTCATTCCTTTAAACACTATGGGGCAAATTCACTAAGGCGCGAAGCGCCGAACGCTAGCGTTAATTCGCTAGCGTTTGGCATTTTCGCTACTGCGCAAATTCACTAACGAACGCTGGCGCTGGCTAGCGATGAAACTACACAAATTCACTAACTTGCGCAGTGTAGTGAACGCTACCTTTTACGCTAGACTTCCTTCGCCACCTCAGACCTGGCGAAGCTCAATAGAGTAGATAGGGATTGTTTAAAAAAAAGTCAATTTTATTTCTAAGTCCCAAAAAACGCTGACGTGTTTTCTACATGATGGCTGATAGGCTGAAAAAGATCGAAAATGTTTTGGGGCTCCCCTTCCTCCCCCCTACATTTCCTGACTCATGGCAACTTACCTAGACAGTGGGCACATGTGTAGGACAAAATAAAATTTTTATTTGCTGATTTGAAGGTTTTCTAGGCATTTGTAGTGCAGATACGTGTTCCTCCATTGAAATTTGAATTTCGCGCCGAATGCAAATTAGCCTTCGCTAGCGTAACTTCGCTTTATATAGCGAATCAACGCTAGCGCAACTTCGCAACCTTACGCTATCCCTGTGCGCAACTTCGGATTTTAGTGAATTTGCGGAGCCCTGGCGAAACTACGCCTGGCGAAGTGCGGCGAAGTGCGGCGAAGTTGCGCCTGGCGCAACTTCGCATCTTAGTGAATTTGCCCCTATATGAGAAGAGTCTTCTGATGAAGAATCCAATGGCTCAAAACATCTTAAAAATGAATATGGATAGAAATGCCACATTATATATACTGAACTTATTGAACCAGGCAAAAGGTTCAGTATCTCTATAGTAGTAATGATCTAGGCCTTTAGGAACAGTAACACCAAAATAAGAGTGAATTAATTAGAGTTGCCACCTCACCCCTATAAGGTCACACTGGGTGTTTTCGGGAAGATTTAGTCGCCTGGCGACTAATCGCCTCGTCTTTGCGGCGACCAATCTCCCCAAACGCCTTCCCTCGCTCTTGTGCTGGCTAAAATGAAAAATCGCCGGCGCTAAGCACACGCGGCCATTAATTTTCAGAAGTCACCCGAAGTTTCCTCATGAGGCAACTTCGGGCGACTTCGGAAAATGAATCGCTGTGTGTGCTTAGCGGCATCGATTTTTCATTTTAGCCAGCGCAAGAGTGAGGGGAGGTGTTCGGGGAGATTGGTCGCCGCAAAGATGAGGCGATTAGTCGCCAGGCGAATAAATTTCCCCCGAAATGCCCAGTGTGACCTTACCCTAAAACTTAACACATATGGAATCCACAGCCTGCATGGCTAATTAGCAATTCATTAAGATGCATGATGCAGACTGAACTAAGTTATTTGCAGTCATGCATCATAATGAATTGCTAATTAGCCATGCAAGCTGTGGATTCCATATGTGTTCAGTTTTAAAGGGGTGAGGTGGCAACCCTAGTATTAATGTAAGAAAATATAATTTACTGCTTGCTCTGCACTGGTACTACTGGCGTGGTACTATAATTTATATAGACAAGCTGCTGTGTAGCCATGAGGGGCAGCCATTCAAAACTGAAAAAGGTGAAAAGGCACAGGATACACAGCAGATAACAGGCAAGCTCTGTAGTATACTTATCTGTTATATACTGTGTGACCTGTGCTTACATGGCTGCCCCCTTGGCTACACAGCAGCTTGTTATATAAACTATAGTGGTGTTTCTGAACTATACACATCAGTTTTACCAGTGCAGGGCAACAGTATATTATACTGTCATTCCTTTAAAACACTTAATTTTTTTTGGTGTTACTGTACCTTTAAAGCTGGATCCATCTTAGATTTTGTTATGAGTGTCTATGACACGCACATGCTCAGTGCACTCTAGGCAGCTGATGAAACCTTAGGTTTTGTCGCAAATCATAAAGCAGAAAAATGAGGTTTGCTTGTCATAGAAGCTAATGTTACAGGGCTGATTATTAAAATCGAATCCTAATTTAATGGTTTCTGAGCTGTTATATACCAACAATTAGTTACTAACCAGCTTCAGCATTGAGTTACATTAATGTCATCTATATATTCAGTATCTTTTGCATCGGTCTCCGTAAGTGACATCAGCACAGAGCATGTGCAGTGAATCAGCAGAAAAGATGATGGGGAGCTACTGGGGCATCTTTGAGAGCACTGATCTTCCCTGCTAAAGGGCTGTGATTGCCTTGGGCTGGTACAGAATCCCAAAATATAATGTACAACATTTCTGCCCTAGTTCTTTAGTAATGTTTAGTTCTCCTTAAAGAGGGAGATGCCATAGGTCAAAGGAGCATTAAGATAACATTTTAGCAGTTTGTATTTACATTTTAATGTGTTCTAAGTTAATGCAACAGTTAGTAAATAGAAGGTTACCTTTATATGTGTTGTGCCTGTAGTTGCTCCCAGTTCAAACAGATGAATTGCCTACAAATGGCATTACTAATGGAAGACACTCCACGGTGCTCACATTAACGCCAATGTAATTTGTGAATATAAAATGAAATAATGGATAACTGATAAAAATGGAAGTTTTGGAGTTGGATTCACACAATACACATTTTTGACAGTTGTTTAGTAAATAAATCCTAAGTTTTTGATACCTCTACTGCATGGGATGCCCATCCTGACCATACCAATTGATTCTATTGACATCCACATCCACTATCCTTTCTTTTTGAGAAATAGGAGACGATTAGAACCTTACTCATAGGAGTAGGACTGGCAAACTGTATGAAAGCCAGTAGCATGTACTCCCTCTGCGTATTAGTTTACTGTGAAGGCAGGAGCCAATACTTCATAACTGAAATGAATGTCTAAAGCCACTTTAGGGTTGTAGAGTAATATTAGAACCACTTTACATGTAAAAGAAACATGTCCTAGTCTGCCAACTAATGCACCTTACATTAAAATTCTGTAAATTGCAGAATCTAGTTTGAATTTATACAAGTACACGATCAAGACAGAGAGACTCCATTGGCAGCCAGCAGACAGTCCTTGTCTTACTAACATTTGTCCATTTACTAGTTCTTCATAGAGGCAGATCTATCATATAAATTGGCAAATCCAGGAGCATGCATAGCGGTTCAATATTTTTTTCCCATTTTGTTTGAACATCGACAAGTTGAACACATTCATTATCAGAGGATGATAGAGCTCATCACAGCTTATCAGGATGATTGAGCACTAACAGCCATTTGAATAGTTATTCCCTGTTGATAATTGCATGCAGGGATTCATTTATTGGGATAATTACCGGACCAAATAGCAGAATATTAGTTAAATCTAAAACGATTGGTAACTTTTATCATTGTCCTCTCTCTATACAATTTTCTGGTCAGCGATACAAAAGTACCAATGTGCTTTATCTGTTTAATAAATTAAATCTACGTTAGCTTTTTCTTATCCCCTATCAAATTATATGTACAGGTGTGAGATCCCTTATCTGTAAACACGTTATCCAGAAAGCTCCTAATTATGGGAAGGTCATCTCAAACAGAGTCCATTTTGAGCAAATAATTCTAATCTTCAAAAATGTTTTGCTTTTTATCCGCAATAATAAAATAGTAAAATGGTAACTATGCTTCATGAGTCCATATTAGTGGCAAAGCAATCCTGTTGGGTTTTTTAATGTTTAAATGTTCTTTAGCAGACCTATGGTATAGATAGCCAGATTATGAAATTATTTCTTATCTGGAAAACCCTAGGAGCAAGCATTCTGGATAATATATCCTATACCTTTGATTTTTGTAATTGCTTAAAACGAACAGGGTAATTAAAGCTAATCTATGTTTGATCCTTTGGAGGAAGACACTTAGATTAGCAGCATAACCCTCCTTTTACCCTTTCTTGTGACTGTTTTGTAAGCAGGAGTCCATTAGGCAGGGGGATTATCTATCGTTCAGGTTTATAATGAAAAAAAAACACCAACAACATGAAACAAAAACATTTATTAACAAAGCATTTTCATTGGGGCACAAATGTCAGGAATAGTACCAGTCTTCCAATATAAAATAATAAGTAGCTAAACCTACTGGCAATAGAATAAAGAAAAAGAAAACACCAACTCACATAACTGGTTCAGTTGTCATATTATAAATAGCACTTTTCCATCACCAATAGTTGATTGGTTGTGTAAAGCTTTCAGTCTTACTAAAAAGTATTTTATATTTTCAGGTACAAAGGGGTGTCAGTCAAAACCAGCTTGACTTTCTGCCCTAATCCTGAATCTTGACCCAAAATGACACATTCACAATCGAGATGACAAACCTGGTATAAATTCTAAAAAAAAAATAAAAGACGCGTTTCATTCAGCTTTTATAGCAATGCATTTCAAAACTGTGCCTTGGGTATCTCCCATTGGCAGAACTGCAATGCATTACAAGCTACTATGCAGCAAAAATAGTATTTAGTAAAATAATACTGTTTTATAATTAATCCCATAACATGAACACATATTGTATACAGGCTGACAAAACAAAAACAATATAATACATCTCAGGGGTATACTGTAGCTGGGACACATTCCTCTGTATAAATTTAAAGTCCATATTTAAAGTCCAAAGACACAGCAATGGTTTAAACGACATAAAATCCTAGGCCAGTGGTCTGTTATGCAGTAGGAGGTTTGTGTGTAAATTTGTAGTGAAACAAGATATTTCTTTTTATAGCTATCATTTCTGAACTTACAATAAGATATCAAATGCACATGGGAATGTGGATAGTTATGTCCTGCTTCTCCCAAAAATTGCATGTTTAGTTCTTGGTTATGTTGCCCATTTTGTAGCTAATTAAACCCCTGTATGTCATAAAAGGCACAATGTTTGCCCAGGTGTAGGAACCCATAGCAACCAATGTGATGTTTGCCAATAAATGATACCGGCTGATTGGTTGTAAGGTAATAAGAACTGTAGCAACATTTGCTCCTTATAATAAGAGAAGGCGTTGCCTTTGACACTTTCTATAAAAAAAAAAGACTACCAAGAAAAGAGGCGATTCTTACATTGCTACATTCCTTCTATAACTTTGTGTATATAATTTAGCTCCATCAACATCTAACACTAAGGGGCATATTTCATACCTCCCAAAATGTTGGAAATAGAAAGAGGGATAAAAAGATTTGCCGTGCGGAGCAAGCCGACATTTTTGACCATGCCCATTTTGTGGCCACACCCCCTAATTGCCCGTTCGTTTTATAAAATTTGACAGGATATGAAAGTTCGAACACATTTCCGTGGTTTTTATGTGTTATTACAGTTTTGCTAATGAAGATGAATTGCTCTTTAAGCTGCAAGTCACGGTTTCCCCAAGAGACCTGCTTATCTTAAATAGTAACAATTGTTTTCTTTTGCTTATCTTAAATTGTAACAAATGTATCTAAATGCACCTGCCAACAAGGCCCGGATTTCCCTCCTCGGCACCCCAAGGCCTCAGGGTCCTAGCATCCGCTTTGCCACAAATCCAGGCCTGCCTGCCTGCCATGTATTCTGAGCTCTCTGCCAAAAGCCAATTAAGTTTTAGAAACTTTGTATCTTTTTCTGGCTGTTCAGAGCAGGAGATCGAAGAGAAAATCGGGACATTCCAGTAACAATTTGGACTGTCCCTCAAAAAAGGGACAGTTGGGAGGTATGATATTTATTATGCTGTGTTAAACAAATGGTGTGAAAACAGTGTAAAAAAACCTGTGTAAAATAAACGGCGAGTTTATCAAGGTGTGTGTAATTTTATGCTATACGAACGCCAGATTTGCTGCTGTTATTTTACATCTCTTCCGCATGGTTGTTATGGAAATTTGGACCCTAGCAGCCAGATGAAATTCCAATCTGGAGAGCTGCAGAATAAAACGCTAAATAACTCAAAAACAACCACAAATAATAAAAAATGCAAACCAGATAACAGATCCCATACATGGATTATAGAACAGCAATGCAAAGAAATTAACATGAAAATGAAAAAAAAACATTAAAACATGGTTTAAATAATGAGCTAAACATAATTCTCAAACTCTGTAATTTATATATATTTTTTATAATACACAACAATTCACGATTATTATTAAGCTAAAAAATAAGTTAGGCTTTACTTGGAACTGCTTCGTTGGGTTCATACGTTAGATAATTAGCTTCATCTATTTACCACTGAGGTAAATTCAACAAAAAAAGGAACAAAAAAATGAGGAGACTGAAATTTGATGACTGATTATTCATTCGCCAGTTTCATTTTTAAGACAGCTCGATGCCTTTGCCGGAACTTTGTGAATTCCTTAACTGAATCTAGTCAAAATATATGTTTCTTTGTAACTATGGTAGTCTGATAAATAAAGCTAAATGTGCCAATGTAAACCACAATCTCAAAAATGGGAAAATACCATATCATATGCATCACACAGCATCTATGCCACACTAATGTTACAGTTTTACATACACCCTTAAAGGAGAACGAAACCCGTAATTAGAAAAACCCCATACGCCCCCTACCTTACATAGACCCCTCTCCCTGCTCCCCCCAGTCTAGCTGTTACTTTCGGTAAATGCCCCTAACTCTTTACGTACCTCTCTTTGCAGATTCAGCGGAGCTCACGGGCAACATCTTCTGGCTCTTCGGTAATCTTTGGGTCTTCTTCTGGCACTTCGGCAATTTCCGTAAATTTCGGCATATGTGCAATTGTCAAAATCCCAAAAACTGCTCCATGCACGATATGGTTTATTTCCCGAAGAAGACCGAAGACCTGGAAGATGGCGCCTATGAGCTCCGCTGAATCTGCAAAGAGTTGGGGGCATTTATGGAAGGTAACAGCAAGGCTGGGGGGGAGGAGGGTCTATGTAGGTAGGGGGTAGGGTTTTTTTTATAATTAAGGGTTCGGTTCTACTTTAAAACCACACAGACTAATAAAACGTGTCTGTTAAATGATTTCTCCGTTCAAATGCTGCAAGCCAGCTGGTTAACTGACTTAACTGGTTAAGACTTGTAGGAGAACTGTCTCCTGTAACATTGTTTAAGAGTCAGACCAAGAGAACAGAAAGGAACAAACCAACACTGATCTTGACTGCATTTAAAACAATTGGAAATCTTTACTGAATATACAGTATACTGTATATTGGAGAGTTGCTTAAAATATATTTTTTTAGGTGAGGGGGAACCCTTTAAAGGAATTCCTTCCCTTTTGTCTAGGTCAATATATCATTCCTAGCCTTTTGCTGCCTTTCAGCTTCTCTGAAGTTGGCTCAGCTTTTAGTATTAGCCTTGCCAAACACTGACTCTAAGGGGGTTATTTACTAAGCTCTGAATAGCCGAAATTCCCCGAAATCCAAAAAAATCTTGATTTTTTTTATAAAACTGGACTTTTAAAAAAAATCACAAATTTTTCGGAATTTATTAAACCCCGAGGGCTAAAAAACCTGATTATAACAACACGGCATCTCAGACCTGTCGAGGTTGCATAAAAGTTAGTGGGATTAGTCCCATTGATTTTTGGTTGTGTTGGGGGTTTTGGGCAATTTCACAATGTTTTCGGAGCTTTCGGGTGAAAACTCCAAAAATTCAGAGATTTCGGGGAAAGTTCACGAAAAAATCGTGATAATCTGAGCTTTTCCCACAAAGCAAATTTTCAGGAAAATGTAATAATAAATAAGCGTTAAAAACCCGAGCGGGTTAGATCGGAGTTTGTAGTAGCCGTTATTGAAATAAATTCGGACCTTGTAATCTTAATAAGATTTAAAGATGCCAGGTTAGAAGATGCCAATGGAGGCATGGTCTAACTTCAGGGGTGTGTGTTTAAGTGCTGTAATGACTAGACAATCAAATCTTAATGTAACTCTCCAATAGCAGAAACAACTCCCTAGGTATCCTATTATCATTTAAAGAAGACTATTAAAACCTGTGCCAGCATAGGTATCCCCCTGTATTCAGCACAATTCTGCAAGGAATTTTGAGGCTATAGTAATCATTTGAAGAACCTTATCTCAGTGGTTGAAAAACAAGCTTAGTGTTTAATGTTTTCATTTTGATAACGTTGTCTGTTTGTAATTTTGTTATTCTGTAAGTGGGCTAAAATGATCAGTAGAGCAGTGAACAAGGATGGCAGCAAATACCTTCACTTCACATGAACAAAATCTAGATTTTTCAGCAATGACCTACTTGTTAGGACTTTTGTTTTTATATTTAAGGAACCGGAAATCATTTTTGTTAGTTCGTTTCAATTGTATAGAGAGGAGGTCCAATCTCCAACCCATTGAACCAAAGTTCACATTAAGCTAAAAGGGACAATCTATTTACTGTAGCACTTTTGAATTTAACATAAGGATCAGCTTCATTCCAACACACAAGTGCACAGGCTGCAAATTAGCGATGTAATTACTGGTAGTCCTATGGCAGATGGAAAAGACAGGACTGGCCAGTGGCGGAACTACAGGGGGAGCAGGCGGTGCGAGTGGGCCAGGGCCCCCGGTAGCCCGCTGAAATGCGGGCCGTACGGTGGGGGGCGGGGCCTGGCTGCACGTCACACACCAGGGCCCACCCCCCTCTAGTTACGTTACTGGGACTGGCTTATGTCTACCAGCGCTCTGGTGCTGCAATATTGAATCTGCAGTAAGGTACAGAGTGCAATATGTTACTGGACAAAAGTTCTTGTTGATGATTTTGCACCACTTAATGCACAAGCACTTGCATCCAGGGTCACTGTAAAGGATCCCTCACATCTCAAGAAACAACAACCTTAGGAAAAAGTCAACCACAAACCTAATATTATAAACATTTGAACTAAAAAATAGTAGTACATCAATACTTGCTAACATAAAAATGTCACGTGAGCCTAACAATCATTAACTTAGTTGAAATAAGTGCTTATATATCTTCTATGGTGCCTCCTTAACTAACCAATTCTTGCCTTCAGATGTTAAATAAAGTCGACTTTGTATGTAACAATAAAGAAAAGGTAAACAATTCTTTTTAATGTGTGTTGGGACAACTACCAAATGTTGAATGGGTGAGTTTTTAACAAGTGTTCTGGCAAGGAAAATAAAAAGTGATGGGCGAGAAAATTCGCCTGGCACGAATTTGTGTCGAACTTCCGTGCTTCGCCTCTAGGGAATAAATTCACAAATCTCCTGTGAAAATTTGCAGATTTTTCTGTGAAAACGTTAGAATTTCATGATTTTTCCATGAAAACGTTCTGATTTCACGATTTTTCATGAATTTTTCGCTGTTTCGCGAGAAATTTGCAAATTTGTTCGGTGAAGTGAAACGGGAGAAATTCGCCCATCACTAAAAATAAAGCTATATGGGAATATCATGTAGTGTACTTCATAAGAAGAGCTGATTCTAAAGTTGCAAGTTATTATTTTAAAATTCATTTCAGAACGTTTTCTCAGAATACCATGAGAATTTAGATATAAAATCAGTGTGTCTAACAGACTCTGTTTTATTAGTGTATGTGTCCATGTCTATTAAAAAGAAAATCTCTATGTACTGTACGTATGCAGATATGGCTATTACTCAGTACCTGCATTGACAGTATAGAGACAACTCAACAGTGAGATGTATTCGAAGATATGTCTATGCGACAGTTCTACAAAATATTTCTATACCACTACTGAAAGTCTCTGTTTCCCCTGAGTAGGAAAGTGCAATAACAACTATTTATTAATTTTTAACACTTAGGGGCACATTTACTAAGGGTCGAATATCGAGGGTTAATAAACCCTCGAATTCGACCCTCGAAGTAAAATCCTTCGACTTCGAATATCGAAGTCGAAGGATTTACCGCAAATCCTACAATCGAAGGAAAAATGAACGATGAAATCCTTCGAATCGAACAATTCTAAGGATTTTAATCCATCGATTGAAGGATTTTCCTTCGATCAAAAAAAACCTTAGAAAGCTAACGGGGAAGGTCTAACATTGTACCTCAGTGGGTTTAATCTGCCGAAGTATGTAACCGAAGTTTTTTTAAAGAGACATTACTTCGACTATCGAATGGTCGAATAATCAAACGATTTTTAGTTCGAATCGTTCAATAGTAGCATATTCAATGGTCGAAGTACCCAAAAAAATACTTTGAAATTCGAAGTTTTTTTACTACGAATCCTTCACTCGAGCATAGTAAATGTGCCCCTTAATGTTACTGTGAGAGCATATCAATAAGGATAGGAATATACCTAGAGACCTGAAGAATTTTGTTACATGGAGATCTCTAACTGCAATAGTTTCCTATTAAACCCATTACTAATGGTGGCATATACCCTACTTATGTGGGAATATCACTGCAGTATGGCAATGATACCTAAAATCTGTAGCCAGGAGTTTAACTACTCATTTAATACACACCACAGAGCTAATGAATTACTGAGGATACAGACAGATGGTATCAAATAATGATTTACATATCCAAACCAAAGTCCCTAGCCATATTCTAATTCTCAATGTTCATTCTCTAAATACAAGTTGAGGCATTTGTCATCCTGGCTAATTTTACAAATACAATGCCATACCCCATGCAGATTAAAAAAAAGATATAATAATGCATATTTTAAAAAGCTTGCTTATTGGTCAATGCATAACTAGAACAGATTAATAGACAAACAAAGTCTTATATTAAAATAAGCACTGCTTATGGACTTTAGGATACAGTTGCAGATCAGTACATTACATTTTATCATTGCTTTATTTTATTTTATTTTTGTCTTTTTTTATTCAATTCCAAAATGATCCTTCTCAAGGTTTTGTCAAATTTCTACTTTTCAGTAAATGATTTGAACAGTTATTTGTAGAACAATAACTTAGTATATTGTTTCCATTGACAAGTTGTAAATTCTGAATTTATTTATCATTTGTTGATGTCCAAAAGTACAGCTGTTTTAAGTCAATAAAACACTGAGAAATCATGGTTTCTCTATTGTCTCAGCATTTGAACAGTTTTACCAAACATTTGTCCTCTCTATATAGGGCTTGCTCAGCATCATCAACTACATTGTTGAATTCCAACATGTCCTTATTTTAGATCATTTTTAAGATCTCCTCATAAATGGAAAGACTGAAACCACAACTATAGAAAGTTCCAAAGGATTTACTGGAGAGGTATGTCAAGTACACAATGGTTCTCCCTTCAGTCTGAAGGAACTTTGAATTATTAACCACTGATCCATTTTCCCTTGTCTTACAGTCATGAAGGGATGTCAGAAGGGCAATTTCAGTTCTGTTTTGCTCAAGAAGTGGCTGTAGCAAAATACTTTAAAGTATATTGCAGAAATCATCAGAATCTTTCTTAATGCCCTTTTGGAGTGAACATTATGTGCAAATATGCCTTTATTACTTTACTGGCTGTGGTGGCATTATAGCCATTTTGGGTTGTGTTTTTCCATCACAGTCCAAGGTGGCATCCTTGCTTTTCTTTCTAGGAGGCTTCTTTATAGGTGTCTTTTTAACTGCTGGTTCACCTGTCTCTTGCTTTACACTTGCAGTTTGTTCTTGACTACTGTTAGAGTTTTGTTTTTCAACAGGTTGTGCTGCATTGGGAACAGTTTCTGAAACAGGACTTATAATTTTTTGAAGATTTGTTGTAGTTGGCAGATTTGGCTTGCTGGACTTCTGGTTTATAGGAGCCACAGACCGCTTGGCTTTCTGTGGAGGTGTTGGTTTCTCTTTTTGTGATTTAATTGGCCCAAAGCCATTTTGATTCGAGCTGGTCTCAACCCTGTTGAGGCTTTGAGTTTTTTCTTTTAACTGAGCAGCCAATAATGAAACTGCTTCAGAAGAAATATGTGGATGGAGTACCTCGGAACGAGATTTGCTGTGATCAGGAGTTTTTGGAGCCTCTTTAACTTCAGTAGTCTTTTTATCACTGTGTAGGCTCCCAATCTTTTTAAGGGCATTTTGAACAGTCCCATTGATATTTTCAATAGGGTCCAGATTCCTTTTATTTTTATGCTTAGTTTTGGGTGGAGACTGGGGTTCTTCCGATGGTCTTGTGTCTATGTTGCTTATGCTCTTTTGACTTTTGTCCTTATTTCTCATAACAACTTCATTTTTACTATGACCTGTATCACTTGGTGTTCTCTTTCTCTGTGTATCTTTAAGACCTGTATTCTGCTCTGATTGATCACTCTGGTTAACTGTCTTATCAGGAGACTTATTAAAGGCTGGCAATGAATTAGACTGATTAGAAATATATTTTCCATGAATCCAGGAAACCTTGGGCTTTGTAGATGGATCAGGGGGAGGTGGTTTTGTTCTCTCTGGTGATGGAGGCTTACCTCTCATAGTTGAACTCTTATGTTCCATTGATATATCCTCCTCATCTTTAGACTGCTTTGATAATCTTGCAACTCTAGCATACAATGCCCCTCCAGTAGATCCAGAGCCACATGAGGATCTTTCACTATCTGATGATTTGAGCAGCGGAATTTCACTACTGTCAGCCTGGAAAGATTTAGGGGATCCATCCTTTAGATAAGTATATTCTCCAGCTTCTTCCTCATTCATTTCAGTGGGCAACTTCTCAGTTACACTGGAATTTCCCTTTTCTTTACAATCAGTCACAGATTCTAAAAAGAAAATAAATGAAATTATTGCTTTAGCTGTTTTTTGCATTTAGCAATGTAATTACTGCTCTGGTGAACTGATCAACATCACAGAGGCAGGTGATTTAGAAAACCAAGGGTCAGTTCTGATGCCATAACTTTGCAAACTATAGGGATGAACTCCAGCCAAATACTCAAAGATTCTGCTTGTCAGATAAAAATGTCATTCTAATTGTTTTTGAGAAGTTAGTTGGTGTTAAAATCCCCTCTTATACGAATATTGATCAATTTTAAGCAATCACAGTAACAATGCAGAGGAAACCAAAGTGGGTGAGGAACAAAACATCAGTTAATATACATTCACTGATAACACGAGTATCAATGGAAATATGTTTGAAATTAAAATGAAATCATTATAACACTTTCAGTTCACAGTTTAATTTATGAATGATGCTTAGTTTTGATATTTTGCATTTAGTTTCTAAAGAGCTTTTGTATACTTCTGTTTAACTAACAGCACAACCTAGGGTTAGTTTTGTCAGGAATTCACTGCTTCAGTTCTGTGTCTGTTTTATTTAGGAGACATTGCAGATCGATATGAACTTTTTAGTATTTCATGTTAACCGTTTTTTATGCACTAGGCAGGGTGTTATACGGTAACCATGCTACTGTTTTGTATGCACTATTATCATCTTTTTTTAGACAGCTTTCTCACTGAATAGATATCCTGTGGTAGTGCAAACCCTGTAGTCTGGATGTTCTGTAAGAATCTCAGCAATAAAGCCTTTGAGAGTGGAAGAAAGGAGACTAAATAACATGTAAGCAGTGACCAAAAAATGAGGGCCCTCTTTGAAGAGCTACTCATGGGTGTCCTATGTATGTGTCACTTTACAAAACACAATCTATGACCCAAAGAATTATTAGAATACACAATAAAAAAAATTACAAATGGCTGTGTATTTGTCAAACATTTTTCAATATAAAACTAAAGAATCCTAGATGGTCTCTTGGGTGTTCAATTTAATCTCTTAACGGTACATTTTAGGGCAGGTTGAATTAAAGTGAAGAAGTAATTCTAATGTCAAATCCTTATTCTACCAAAATGAAGACATTAGAGTGGGGGTCCCCGACCTTTTCTACCCATGAGCCACATTCAAATATAAAAAGAGTTGGGGAGCACCAGAAGCATGAAAATTATTCCAGGGGTGACAAACAAGGACTGTGGAAGCCTCTGGGCTGACAGTCTATTGGAGGCTTTGTTTGGTGCACCTGTTTTTTATGCAACCAAAAATTAAAATTTAAAAATAAGCACGTGCTTTGAGGTCACTGGGAGCAACATCCAATGAGTTTGTGAGCAACATGTTCCTCACGAACCACTGGTTGGGGAATACAGCATTAGAGTGATTTTGTGTAAACTGCTTATCTTGCACACATGGAGCAATCATTTACTACGTTTTCATACATATACTATACATTGTACTGGCTATGCTTTTGAATGACTTTGTGGAAACATGTTTATTTTTACTAACCTTCATGAGGTACACAATAAACAGGCCCATCATCAGTTGTATCAAAGGAGGAAAATGAACCCCGTGAAGACCATGAAGGTGATGGCTGCTCTACAACAGATGGAGGTTTAATGAAGCTGCAGTTAAATGTGTTCTCAACGTCATGGTGGGCTACTAAAACAATGACAAATTTAAAATATCAGTTGAAGGTTGCAGGAGATGTTTTATGTTATTACATACTTTCCTCAATAAACCTATGTTGAGTAGTTAAAAATCAATGTATTATTTAAAAAAATATTGAGCTAGATTCAATTTTATAAAAAAAAAACTTCAAATGGTCCATTATTTGGAATTGTACATGTGATTTTAATGCCACACATTTACAGATTTTCTAGAATGATACAGTCGTTGAATGAGAGACAGCCTTTTTTTAAAATAGGAAAACATAATCATTACAGTGTCACATTCCATCTTAAAGTGAAATTATCACAGATAATTAAAATGTAAAACCAAATCCCAAATCAGACATATACATTTCATACAAATATTGGATGGAAAAAGGATCCTGCTCAACAGAGCTTACAATCTAATAGAAGAATGAGACACATGGTGTAGAATTGTGGGTACTGTATGGTAAGAGAATGTTGAAGAAGGGGCTCCCTTTGCAACGGAGGCTGAAAACAGATTTATTACCCAAGGGACCCTTTTGTAATAATTTTTGGCACATCCACATAATCCACATGTCTCTTCCTTTCCCGAAACATCCCACCATTTTTAGCTTTGACCTGCAGTCAAGATTTCTTCTGTGACTTTGGTGGCTGAACAATTGAAGCCATTATAGCCTTGTGTGTTTGACATTATATTACATTTTAAAACTCCAAAGATGGTAACAAACAAGCTTATACACGCATATTGCAACTTTTACAAGTTGTATAAGGATGCAATTAATGCAATAAAAATGCAAAAGAAGTATTATTTTTTATCATTTATTTAATGAATTCTTCTTGCATTTTACCATTTCTTCCTAGCAGTTTGTGACAAAATGGACTAAGTTGTTGGACTTGCAGTTTCTTGAACACTCTACAAAATCTCTGCACACATAAACCAAACAAAAATATACTTGCCAATTTACACTCTGTTCCCTGAGAAATGTGGTGTTTTATCTTTAAAATAAAAGACCCTAGAAAACCAGGAGGTGACTGTTTTGACCTTTGGCAAAATGTCCTGCTATACTATGTAAGAGTGTAAGTGCAGGGCCTTAGAATACCCAGAAGTACATGTTTTGTTACATGAAATGCTGAAATCTGATCAGATATCTGGTCAGATAGAATAGTGGGCAGTACATGATTACATTTATATAAAGATGGCCCCTGGTCATTTTAAGTCCAAATAAACTGGACTAGCAGTTTGACACTTGTTACTGGTTGGTCATGTGACTATGTTATGGCAAAATTAAATAACATGAGATACAACCCAGAGGTGCAGTATGCAAGGCTATTGCACACTCGAGCCTTATGGCTTTTGAACCAACCAAAAATACCTCTTGATTTTCAAGTGGATGAGAGAATGGGCCTTAAAAAGTTTGTTGCATTCAGTCATGCCATGTCTCAATGCATAAAGAACACCCAAACAAACTTACTATTTTATACATAAAATTCCTACATGCCATAGAGTTACTTACCCAACATTTAACTTCCAGTGGTAACAAAAAGGAAAGCAAAGGGCAAAAAGAGAGAAAGAGTAATGCAATTATCCGCAGATTAACATGTGCTATATAATAATGCCAAGAACAGCAGTAACACCATTGCAGATCATCATCTATCGCTTCAGTAATTGCAAATAAAATATCAATTTTCAGCAACAGTCATGATTACTATAATAAAAGCTGGAAAACAAGTTTAATTACAAAATACTTGGATTACATTAGCCTCCAAAAATCTTAAATTCTGTTATCTTCAGGCAAAATATATAAATGTACTTTAAATGAATATATTTTTAAATTTGCACGAACAACTGCCACTTCAGGGACTACTGTTATCACTGCAGTGTAATGACAGCGGAGATACCCTTTATTATAAATAAGAACACATGAATATATTGTTTAATATAACACACTTCAAACTCTTGTGCAACGAAAAGTCCATAGGAATTTCATGAATCAATAAAAAGTCAGTGCTAGAATTAGTAAGTTTCTAGTCTAAACCTATTGCCTAATTTATTTTATATTAAAGCAGTAGGGATTTCTTTTATGTATTATTCTGGCTATTGAAACACTTTTTTCTGAGGAGGAGCTACAACTTTCTCTTGCCCTTAACTGCCTTTAAACGTCTTCACTCTGCCAACATATTAACAGCCTATAAAAATCTAAGAAATAATAATAGAATTGATTCTTCAGGTAGTGTCAATATTTCTATAACATTTTCAGGGGGCCTAGCGGCTCCCAAAGGGAGTAATCCGGACCAAGGAGGAAGCCCAGAGGCAGAAGTCCAAGTCATGGTAGCCAAAGGGTTAATCAGGAGTCGTAGTCAGGTCACAGGCAAGAGTTCACAAGGCAGGCAGCGAAGGGTCAAAATCCAGAACAGGCAGAGGTCAGCAAACAGAAATAGATAGCAAAATAACACCCAGGTACTTTAGCAGAAAGAAACCTATAATTGGGCAAGGTTTCAGGGTCCAGGGCACCTTTTTATCTCGAATTTCGGTGCCGGCGGTGATGTCATCACGCCAGCGCCGCAGCATACCCACGTGGACGCATGGGTGCTGCCATCTTGGATTTTCCTCCAGGAGAAGACGCAGCGCTGAGCACTCCCGTGGCCTTGATAAACATGCACCCAGTTTAATTGGCTTATTTCTTTCTATAAAATATATTCCATGTGAAAACCTTTGACCTTTGAGCCAACTAAATATGCTGCCTGATTTGTCCATCATACTGGGTATTTTTTTTAGTGAACTCCCTGACCTGGGTAAAGTATTTTATATGTGCCTGCAGTTTGAGCCTGTAGCAAAGAAATAAAAGCAAAATCAACAATGGACTCCAATCAAATTTTGTCCACTTTGATACAAGAAGCAAAACAATAAAAATACATTTATAGGATACCAAAGGCATTCTCTGCCCTTCTGCTGACTTTAGTCAGACTTTTAGCAGCAGCAGCAGCACAGAATGCTATTCCAATCCCTCTGATCAAATGTTCTCACTAAAGCAGTGTAATAGGTGATACAAGCTGACCTTTAGCTCTCAGTCTGCAAGAGCACTTGTCCAAGTTTTGCTATAATGAGAGCAGCCTGTTTAAATGATCCAGGGCATCTGCAGCTGGAAATCCTGCTATACATTTATATATATGTTCAGGATACTAAAGACTATTCCAGACAAGTGTATTCTTTGTATTGAAGAGGCGAGGAGTGTTTCTGTGGTAAAAAAACAACTGACTTTCCCGTTACACTGAATTACAGGTTTAGTCAGACAATGCAATAACATCTCAATTACAGGTTTGGTCAGATCTGACCTTTCAGCATTGGCTAAAATGTATAGCTAAATGGTTAAGCAAAGCATAGCTTTTTTGGCTGATTGTTTGACAATTGTAAGAGCCTCACACAAACACAGCAGTTTCAACAAACCCATCCACAGCCTCTAGTGATATGCGGGTCAGACCCGACCCGCACCCGCCCTCCCACAACCCATGCCCGCCTGCATCTGACTTCCAGGTTTCCTTTTATAGACCCGCGCCGACCCAGACCGCTGATGACGTCACAAAAGGAGCGGGGCGAGCAGGTGCGCGGCTATAAAGCCGGAAGTCAGAAGCTGGCAGTTGAAGGTGGCAGGCGGGGAAAGCAGGAGAAGAGCTCAACCTGTACCCGCCCACCACCCGCGAGGAAGAGTGCAAGGTCAGCCTAAACCCACCCGACCCACGGGTAAATTTGCGGGTCCCGCGGTATAGGGCCAGCCCGCACATCACTAACAGCCTCCATATAAATAAAGTTGAGACCATATGAGACATTATCAGGTGCCATTAATGACTAAATAGGGCTACCCTTGTTAAGGGTTTCAATTTTTTTTTTTTTTGCTGGTAGCCCAAACCATTAATCAGAATAATCTGTCTAAACACAGTTGGGCAAAATCCGAACAATCTACCTAGTGGAAAATCTGTCAGTAATCACAAAGTGTGTTACGCTGTTCAAATAGTAATTGAGAAAGACAGTTACTAAGAGATCATAAAATATTTGGTGAGAAAAATTGCTAAGTGTAATAAAATCCTCTTTAAGTTCTCACTTTCACAAAGTGATCATATACTGTAACCAAATTTGATGGGCTTAAAACTAACAGTCGTTGCTAATCATTCAGTATAGTAGTGATGGCCTTTTAGCTTTGGAAACATACAGCACAACCAAATTCCATGGTCACGCAAGGAGTGAAGGACAGGGGCAGAAGTAACACTGCAGACGAGGAAGAAATGACCAGCTTAGTGAAGTGTTACATAAAATGCTTGGACTCACTGTGTTGGTTCATAAATACATTTTTTAGTTTGGGATGTTGTACCACAATCTAAGTAGAATTAATTGATAGAACAGAGCAGATTAAGAGGGTGAACTAGTATTTCTTAATATTTCTAACTCCGGTGGTTTAACCATAATCGACATTGACAAAATATATGACAGTTCTCTATACAAAGTGTCTCTGTTTGACCTATGGAATGTTGGCAGATTTGTTTTCAAATGTGCGTTTGGGACTTTAGAATGAGTAATGTCTATTTACCAGAATGTCGGATTGTATAATCTGTGAATGTGGATTCCTGCAAATTTATGGACCACTGCATTTTCCTTTTCTATAATTCTAGTCTAATTTGAAGCACAATGTACTTGCCAGGCACTGCCAACTGTTACTGTAACACCAGGTGACAAAAGCAAAACTATCTGGCAAATTATATTACATATTCTCAAGTGCCAATTGTTATAAATCTATTTTCTTGTAATATAATATGTACCCCTATGGGCCTTTAGATCCAATGATGGCCAGGCAGTTAAGCTGAAATTGGCCAAACTACCCAAACATATCTTTGTACGAATGGTCAGCTTTAGTTGTGGAACAGCTGGAGTGCTGAAGGTTGCTTATCCCAGGAGAAAAACATTTCAGAGAGGAAAATAACAAAACATATAAAAAAGCCATAATATAAGAAAAATGTCCTTGCTAAACATAATACTGTATCACGTGCCTCTAGCAATATAAGAACTTGCAAGCCCACAGACTCCCAAAAAAAATGTCTTAAAATGCAAAACACGGCACCTGTAAACAATTGTATGAAACAAGGGAAACGAGTTTTGCCTAGAAACTACAATGACAGCACGTCAAAAAACGAAGAGTGTAGCACAGAATGAACTAGTTAGTGGATAGGATACCCTTTCCTGAAGCATTACATTTCCAAACCTCTGATTTCATGGGAATTTGTTATTAGATAAAACAAAGATTAACAAGGCCTAACATATATCCGCTCATTTCCTGAAATATGAAAAAGAAAAGTTTCATTTCCAATAGCTTCTCCAGCAGCCAGCTGTCTGTACTTCATTAATTCATTCTTTAACCAAGATATTTCTTTGGCATATGGACCGAAATACCAGTCTTACCTTCTACAATAGATGTACCTGTACATCCTAGCTTACTACATGCTCTGTGACTTTAATGTCAAAAAGTTTTTCAAGGCAAAAGCACATGGAAAACATACTATACAATATTTTATTTAAAAATAAAAGATTAATAGCCAAATGCATGATTGACTTTCAAAGGCAAAATGCCATAGTATGCAAAAGAAATTGCATATGTTTTAACCTCTAGGACCCAATGTTACCTTGCGACAAATGCAGCATGTCCTACAAAGAGAAGTAATTGATCAAAATGGAGCAAGTGCAAGTGTAGCAAGTGGTCAGGTACCTCACAAGTTGGAATGTAGAAACAAGAAATTATACAATGAATATAGCAAAACAGATTTCAGTCATCTAATCCTTCAGCTATCCACATCGCATCATACTGAGGAAGATTCTGCCCATGTGTAGTCATTTATACAAGAGCCTTGTATGTCTGATTTCATCACAATCCAGTCAAGCCTTAATAATATAAGTAATAAATGAATATGCACATCATCGATAAGGAAATAAAATTCTTGGTGACTCAAGTAGAGTGCTTATTCCATCAGTATGAATTTGAAGTCATTTTTGGGTACTTCGACCATCGAATAGGCCAAAATTAGATTCGAATTAAAAAAAGTCGAAAATCGAAGTACTGCCTCATTAAAAAACTTCGACTTCGACACTTCACCACCTTAAACCTGCTGAATTGCTGTTTAGCCTATGGGGGACCTCCTAGAACGTATCTGAGGCTTTTGGGCAAGTTTTGAGAAGTCAAAGTTTTTTTTGTAAAATCCTTTGAATCGAACGATTCAAGGGTTTAATCGTTCGATCGTATGATTTTACTTTGTACGAATACGCCCGTTTTCGCTGGAAAAAATACTTAGACTAAATAAATATGCTCCTTAATCTTAATACTGGTGAAAATGAACTGTGTTACTCTCTGTACCAACAATTTATGAAATTGAACCATGAAATCTCTTTAGAAGAAAATAGTTGTAAACAGATAACCACTGAGTCAAAACAAGGGGAAATTGATTATCATTAATATGGCATCTCTAAATTATCTATCCACCTACAGTTCCTCTCAATCTCTCTCTCTCTTTCCCTCTGTATATATAATATATTGGTTAGGCTGTTGGTGGTAAAATTCCACAATAACAAGTTACAAAGCATCTAAATTAAGTTCTAAGATTTTTCACTATATAAGAATGTTGGCAAGTTAACAAAACTACCATTTCAAGCCATATTTACTTGTTTAACCTTATGATGGTCATATTATTTTAATGTGTTCTGGAATGCCAAAGAAATGTAATAAAAATGTAAGGATTGCTGATGTTTCACACAGCAATGCAATACAGTTCTTAAAATATCAGTAAGGTATTGTGTTTTGCTAAATATATTTCCCATGCTTTCTGAAGACATGAGAATCCATGGGAAATAATATCCAGAAATCAACCGGGATAAATGAGCTGTATTATATTAGACACTTGTCATGCTGAGTTTTACGTATAATATTTACAGAGGCGTAATTAACAATATCATGCAGGAACACTGATAGCTGTGTGACAGATGACTACAAATAGATTCAAAGAAGTAATAAGAAATTATTGACCTTGAACCACAATCAACAGCAAACCCCAGAACATAAATGTTATGCTTTATCTTACAGTATATGTAGAAGAGATGTTTTTTTTTTGCTTCCCAGTCTGTTTTGTCCATTAACAACAACAACAACAACAACAAATAGCTTGTGACAGCTCAATTTACTACCAGTATTAGAAACAGCTGCCTGCTTGCTTGACCCACGAACAGTGGATCTGAGAATCCTGTATGAGACCATTGTGCAAGGGGAAAAAAAAATCTTCTCCTAAGGGCTAATTTACTAATGTTTGTATTTCACAAATTCACATTTTTAGCACAAAAAATTGTGGATTATACTAATCACTCTAAACCATGAAAAAAAATCATAATTTATTTTAAAAAACAAATAAACAAACAAAAAATTACATAATTTTGACATCTAAAAGCTGTCTTGTAGGTCTTGTAGAAGTCAATGAGATTTGTCCTTTTGTAAAATCTATAAATCAAGCTTTTAGAGGATTTTTTTTTTAATTTGCACGAAATATTTGAGGATGAGCCATCCAGTATTATGAAGCTCACCCATAAATTTCTAGAGTAAAAAATACAGACTAATGTAACATTGTAAGCATTGTTCCACTGATTTCTCAGTTATTGTACTTGTTAAGTGACATAATAAACCATTCTTACATCAATCTTTAGAATCAATCTTTAGAACAATGACCAATGTGTTCCAATGAACGTTAAATGAAGCATTATCTGCAATGTTTTATTAATACCAGATGAAAACTTCTGTCACCTCCATATATATATATATATATATATATATATATATATATATATATATATATATATATATATATATATATATATATATATATATATATATATATATATATATATATATATATAGACTTATTTACAAACATAGTTTCCCTGGGGCTTTTTGGTAGTAAACTCAGAAATTTTGCCACCTTCATCTACAGTAATTTACTGTACAAAGGCAAAACAAAATCAAGCAATTCATACTCTACGAGAATGGACTATGACATGTTGCTAGTAACCTTAAAAAGTTCCAAGCTTAACAAGGGTTGCCCTATTTAGCCATCAACAAGCTGTATAGTCAAACAAGATAATGGTAGACAGGCTTTTTTGAGGGCCCCAGTCCAATGAACTGCAGGTGATGAGTCGGCAGCTTTTATTAGGCACATGTATAACCATCTTAAGTAGGCTATTTATGAACAAAGGTATTATTAATACTTACAAGCAGCTACAAAGTGCCTAACATTTGTTGCCATGATGTTTCTAAAGCAAACCAAAGTATGCCTCTGTGCCAGCAAATAGAATACTAAGGCTAAATAGCAAGTGCTCACTCACTGATGTGGGATGTACAGATGGGTTTAATTCACCACTGGAGGGTCTTGCTGCATATTGTACTACAGTTATATCAAGTGGTAGCACAACAACAGATGGGAGACTGGTGTCTATACCTTATAAAACAGAAAAGCATATGTTCATTACACAAATTATTTTCTCTTGTAAAACAGTTCCCTAGCAAGGTCATGTCGTATTTCAGTACATCTACTGTAAAGCAAAAATGTAGGTACAGGAATATGTTCAAGAAGACAAGCAGATAGGGACATTTAATTGATAAAATACACTGAAATTAGAGTTACTGTATTGTATGATGCTTTAGGCAATGATGCCACACTTAGCTTCGCCTTCATTTAGACAGTTTTGAAACATAACATTTATAATAACCCAAACATATGGCAAATGTTGGGTGCCAATGAAAACAGGCACTTTGACTAAGGGATTTTATTCAAGTCAAATAACAGTTGCTTCTGGCAATAAAATCAGACACAGGGAATGCTTTTTTCTCCTCCTTGCCTTCTGTTGTGTATGCTACATAATGACCATGATTAGATTGGGATTTAAAAAAAAAAAAAAAAAAGGCCACAAAGAACCACATCTTAGTTTACAATGCTTTTGGAAGTTATGGCACAGCAAATTACCGTGTACTGTTAGCGGCAGACTGAGACAATATTACATTTGCTTCAAAATAGAGATGGGGTATTGTTACTAAGAAAAACTCTAAGGATTGTCGACCTAAATAATAATGCACAATATGCATTTTGTATAATATCACAGCAACAGACCACAGGGCAAAGGGCCAAGATAAAATGACCAGCTTTGCATGTTTCTTATACTATTTAGGGTTAGGGTAGGGATGAAGAGTTTCAGAGGGCTGAAGCTCTTTACCATTTTAAATGTGTTAAATGTGACAGTTCATTCCAAATCTCTTCTTATATGACCATTCTACATCTGTTTTGAAGCAAGACACTCTTAGATGATAAAGTTAGTTAAATAATGTTTGCTGTGTGTGTTGGACCTTTGACTGTCACATAAGGGAGATAGTAACCAGGGTCTCCTCTCTTTTCTACCTCCAAAGTGTTCTGTTGCTTAAAAAGCAGCATAAAAAGTAGCACATGCATGTTTATTAGATACTTACATACAAATTCCATAACAGGAGTAAGTGAATAAGTAAAATAAAGTGTCTGACAGAGGAAGAGAAGATTAATCAAAAAGGGAGAAAGCGCCTAGAAATGGGAAAAAGTTAATTATTCTATTTACTGGAAGAGTGAGAGGGAAATGAAGTCATTAGGGAAGAACTGGTAAGCAGACAAATGGTGGCAGAAGAGGAAAAGGTTTTATCAATATTTTTCAAGCATCTCAAAGATTATGAAAATAAGATAATTAAATAGAAAGTGAGATCCATGAAACATAATGGAAGGTAAATAAAAACAAAGAAGAAGATGCAACAAAAATGAAATAAAATGAGAACTTTCACTGGTGTAGGCAAAAGTACTGGGATTCAAAAAACTATAGATGCCCTTGAGTAATGATGACAATAGAGTTTATGAATAGATCTTTCTGAGTTATCATAATAGGTTTTCTGAATAGACTGTAGGATGACCCTTTTTTCTATGGTATGAAAACACTTAAACATTCTTCTTTATAAACATAGGTAGATTATTTTTTTTAAACACAACTAATGAATATAAAGCTGGCGTCAACTAATGGGGCAGATCCAGTTCCACAGGAAACATAATTTTATGGCTTCTAATGTGAAAACCAATGGGCAAGAATCAATTTGGAAGATAAGAACTTTTGTCCGAATTCAGTTTTAGATTTTTTTCCCCATAAACTTCAGTAGAGTTTCCATGTGATAAAGAGTGAGATAAGTTTTTCCCAATGAATTGTATCTGGCTCTATGGGAAAATCTGTAACTGGATAAGGGGATAAGCTTTCTCATCAAATTGAATCTGGATTGAAGTGGATTAACAAAAACAAGCACTGTTTTTTTTTTAACAAATTAAGTTACCCAATAGAGTTTTGTGTTTAATATAAGGACTTTAATCATTTAGTTTGACACAGATTTGTTCTGTAGATGATATATGTGTGAGCCTGCACTGTAAACATGTTAGTAAAGGTTCTCTGTCTATTTCTACAAAGCATCTGGCTGCATTTAAAATTCCCTTCTTTACAGCAGGCACATTAAATATGAGAACCAATGGATCCTGGGGAATTTCCAAATTAGTAATCAGATGAAAGAACTGGGAAAGGACAAATGTTCCTACTGATGCTTTGTTGGGTCATTGCTACATAACTGACAAAAAGTATTGCCTACATTAACAAATACAAGATATTTATACACCAAAAAAAGGATAATGTAGGCACCCTTTAAAGTTAGATGTTGCAATGTATCCAAGAAGGAGATTATAACAATCAAGACAGGAGATTATGATGTTATGTGTTTAAGATTTGACAAGATAACAGGATGGCTGAATGGTCATATTATTGGCCAGGCTAACTATATAATATATGGAAGAATTTACAATGACTGCAATGATCACATGCAAAATAATAAAATAAGTTCCCTGAGCAATGAATTCTTTCCCCACTCACAAGTGTGTGTATATGGGGCATCTGGGGAGTGGGAAAATTATATATATGTCGTCAATGGTACAGCAAAAGCTAAGGAGATGCATCTGCGTTAATATACTGACAAATCAAGAAGGGTGGCAAGTGGCAATCCTCAGACAGTGTATAATCCCATACTTTAGAACTCTCCAGAGAGATGCCCAGGCTAATTAAAAGTGCATAATAATATTTAAAGATAACAATGGAACTCAAAACAAATACTTTACTAATTTGAGCAATGCCTCCTCCACTGCTCCCACAATTCCTAAGAATGAGGTAGGTCAGTCTAGCTAGACAGGTGGCTGTTCTGGAGGATTGGGTCTTAGTGAGGTCCTTGAATTTGGTGAGAATTTTATTGGAAACCTGTTGCTCTACAGCTACAGTTCCCAGAAATACTCCATGACAGTTGCTTTCTATTAATTCGTGTGTTTTCTGTTCTAGACTAAGGTTAATATTATTTGGTTTTTTTTTGTAGATATTAAAAGTTAATATAGCCCTGCTAAAAGGTCATTAGAATTCACAGTGGAAATCACTGCAGAGTGACTTGTAACAACCTTATATATTACAGAAAACAGAGCACATTGCCTCCTTTCGCTCTCTGCCTCCCCCCTCTCTGTGTGTGTATATATATATATATATATATATATATATATATATATATATATATATATATATATATAATACAGATATTATGTATAAAGATACATAGTATATAATGTAGCTCTCTTTACTGTATATTCTACTAATAATAATAATAAACAATTTTTTTTTCACTCTAATATTTCTAACAGGTTTCCTGTTCTTTCTGTATTCCTTCAATTTTATCTGCCAGATGGATCAGGTCCTACAAATACCTGGTCAAACAGAATCACTTGGAATTATTATATGATAACCTTCCCCTATATTTTATCTTGTTTTTGAAAACCTCTTATGTCTAAATATGCTGCCTTCCTCAATTCTCATGACTGCCTTTCCCAACAGAGTTATAGGATTATATCATATTATCGTAATGTCTTTTCTTAAAACTTTACATATTAAACTTTTCCCAATCTTATTGTACATTTTGGTTTGGATGCTTCAGCTTCCTTAACTACCCCCTTCCTTCCCCTGTAGACAGGCTAATTTAAATGGATATATAATGAGCTACGTTTATACAAACCCCTCCCTTCCCTAAATTGCAGCCTTTGAGATAAAGAAAAACTCATTAAAAGGGCTGATTTGTGGAGTGGTATTTTGCTTTACTACATTCTTCTTTTTAAACAGTGACTCAGCAGAACCTGAAATACAGATATCTGAAAAGAATACAAGTATTCAATGACAGTCTATGCCCAGTTTGGTGCAAATATAAAGCAATAGGAATTTTGTAATTAAAACATTAGCCAATGCATATAAATGATACAGTCATTATGACATTGCTCTTTTTATTTAAAATCTATAGGCATTTGATTTATTTTGATACCATTTTATACATTGTACATTTTAAAAGTTGTGTGAATTAGTTTCCTCTGCCATAATCAAATTCCCAGTCCTCAACAGGCCATATATCATAAGCAACAATACATTCAACAGCACTCCAACAATTGAATACATAAGTCTTTATTTAGCAGTTTTTGGCACAGAGTAGCAATTTTAAATCTATGTGACTCTTTTTCAAGATACTGATAAAGAGCTACATAGGCTTGAAATTTGATGTGCTTTGTCGAATGGATTGTTGCATGTGGATCCTGGTACTGGCACACTGGTACCCAAACAGGTTGAGAATTGAACAGAAAGGTTTGTGACTCTATATTTCATGAAACTGTACTCATTTCCATGTTTTTATTTTTTTTGGAATGTCGGTTTTATTGATAAGTTGCATGAAGACCACAGAGCAGGGCTACTCTCTAGCTAAATCTGATGAGCAGTATGAACAGTCTAGCCTTCAAATGTTTAAAACTACTGCTCTGACTCTGAATATAAATTGTAGTAGAACTGTTCTGCAAATGACACGCTGGTTCCTGTGTTTTGAAACTCCAGGCACTTTGACTGTGAAGCTTTTTAAAATGAATGCCTTCTTTGTTTAAATAACACCCAGTGTGTCTTTATAGACATATAATAGGCAGTCTACGTTCAGTTAAAATAATAACAGTTTGATTAAACTTTCCTGGCAGCAAAGCATAATATTTTGTATATATACCCACGTGATTGGTTAATATATGTAGTGAAAATATGAATTATGTCATACAGTTATGTAGTGTTCTCTTAATCTGGAGTTTTGTTCCATGGTAACACAGTTTGCTATCAAAACATGTAAATTCTCGCTATGGTTTTTAATTAAAGACTAAATTAAGGTTACTGAATTACTGAAACTACTGCACTAGTGACATATTTCATGCTAAACAGCTTAATTTCAGTGCTCTTAAATTGGCCCACTCATACAATCAACATTGCTACTAGAATTGTCATTTCACAGAAAATGTTAGATTTTTTTGTTTTTAGTTTAGTGATGGTAGTTTACACTTATCTTTTCAATCATTTGTCATACATGTTAGTGCTCAAAACGATGTAGTCACAATACCTGAAATTCAATACTTCTCTTTTCTATTACAGCTTTCTAATTCAGACTGGTGTTTGTTGTAAACAAGAGATACAGATGCAAAGCCAAGTTAATAATCTATAAAGTGACAATGAAAGCAAATAAGAAAGAAAGAAATGAAAGCAGAAGAGCATGACCCAACTCGCATACATATTATGGAAAACAGTAAGGGAAGAAATAACTAGGAATAAATTATACACAGTACATCTAGGTCTCTGGATATAAATTAAATGAAGAGAAATAGTTCATTTAAATTACTATAAATAGAGTATTTTCTCCTTCTGTAAAGAAGGTGATTTTCTACAAATCTCTAAAAATTTTTATTTTTTCCATCTTTCTTTAAAACTCTAAAGAGGGAATGTAATAAACATCAGTAACAGATAAAATATTGGCAATGCGAAAAGTTATGCCCTTGTGCAAACAAATTTTCCTTTGCGCAAATTTAATATACTTTTTGAGAACCTGGAAACTGCTTAGAGACATCTACCAACAGTGGAAGAAAGTTTGCAAATTTTATAGTTTAAACCAGTGCGCAATGAGTGTAATAAAACTTCTTACTGAAATAGTTATGTTTGTTCCAGCAGATTATGACATCTTCAAGCACTTCTTAAAAGAGAACTCAACCCCCCCACAAATAAAAACCCGTACCCAGTACCCTACATAGTCCCCCCTCCTTACTCTCCCCCGCATAGGTGATAACATCTATAAGTGCCCCTAATCCTTTACTCGCCTATAAGAGTAAGTGCAACAGAGCTCATGACTCAGTATTCTTCGGGTCTTCTTCCATCCCATTTTGTCACTTTTTGCACAAACGCAGTTTGAATTGGAAGCATGCACCAATACGACGCTCACTTCAAGGAGAAATCCGAAGAGCCAGAAGATGACGCCCACAAGTTTATAGGCGAGTAAAGGATTAGGGGCACTTATAGATGTTATCACCTATGCGGGGGGAGTGGGGACTATGTAGGGTTCTGGGTAAGGGTTTTTATTAGTGGGGGGTTGAGTTCTCCTTTAAAAAGTAGGCAATGCGCAATTAAAATGTGCAATGCAACAACAGTTTAAGGAAGAATACTACATTGCGAAATGAAAATTTCTATTCTTATTTGTGCAATTTTGTGCAATAGTTTTGCTCTTTGAGACTTTTATTAAATTCCCCCATAGAAATTAAAGATTTATTAATACTAAATTTTTTTCTAGTCAAGATTTTTTAGTGAAACTGATTTTTAGAGGGAAAATTTTTTTATTTTATTATGCCCTGAAGCTGTTAAATGTCTGAATCCGAAAATACTTCATCTAAAACCTGAGGAATTTGCGTAAAAGTCAATGGCAGTTGTCCCTTTAACTATCTGAAGATGTTTTTAACCTTCATGAATTTTGGGAGATTTGGGGTGTTTGACTCTGGTTTGACCCAAGTTTTTCTATTGGCAATTTGATAACGTTGTACAATTCAAATTGATACTCAATTTTCTATGGAAACATTTTAAAAATTCTAGTTTTTATCTGATTTTTCGACCTGAAATATTAGCAAATAAGCCTAATTTGTAGATGGGAGTTAGGTTGAGTTTGTTTCTGGTAAAATATAAGAACACATGAGTAAACTGCCATAAGTGTAAAAACCATAAAAAACTCTAATACAAAAATTTACCAGGTAGAAGTTGTTAAGGTCCTATGAGTAATTGGGAGTTGCACTGATCTTACTGGATCTTTTTTTAATCAATTTGGGCTTATAGAGGTATTTGTATTGTTTTTCTATTGTATCGTATTCATTTGTGCTTTTTAAGTGTGGATCTTTTAATAAATTCCATAGCATTCGTAGTTTTAAAGAAAGTGAGTTTATTTGTGGTTTCAAAAACCTCTAAAACCACTCACATAAGACTGTTAATAAAAAGGCCTCCCCGTGTTAATATAACTGGGCTTGACAATCCATGCCAACTGTAAAAAAATAGTCACAAGAGTTTTGGTAAATATTTGGATTTGCCAGGCTAAATCTTGCACTGCTGTAAACGTATACAGCAGATAATATCATTATTTTATTTTGAAATGGCCTTTAAAAAAATTGATAGGAAGCAAGACACATGCTAAATGGCAATGAAAAATAAAGAGCAGGTATTAAAGTATGAAACAGCAATAAATTGTACTGTTTATAGTTTAATTAGATTTAACATTTTCACACTGACATGGCACTACATCACATCATATTTCCGATTAGTTTTCTTTGTGATGATATATTGTAACCCTTTTTGTTTCTTATTTAGAATTTCAATAGGCATTTTATGGGGAAAAAAGTATATTTATTTCTTCTTCTGAAACATATGGAGTTTAGCATAAAAATAAATTGTGCTCTGTCAACTTTAAAAGCAGGTGGCATAAAATAACGAAGTGGGCTTTAAAATAAATATATTGCTTAGCAATTTAAAGTTTACATATATCACAATATGACTTCATTAAATCTGGCAGATATATTCTCATGTGATACCTTGACAAGAATATGCAGTGTCTGGAAAGTAGGCAAGTTTGGAACTTAAAGCAAGAACTTTTGACAACACAAATACCCTTGAGACTCCTTCCACACGCCCGTTAAGGATGTGTACTCAACTGAAAGGGATACTCATGTCACCTACATAAATTCCCAATGAGGCACTATTATTTTATGAACCCTAATATTTGTCTACAGGGAAGGGTTAAAGGTTGAATGACCAATACCCTGGAGAGGGAGTGCATGCCCCTGCTGCACCCTTAAACAACTACATTTCTGCCCAGTGTCCTCAATATAGACATTTATTACTCCAAGTTTTCAACCTAGAACTTCAATTTCTTATGTACTAAGGAAGAGAAGGCCCTATAACATGTGAACATAAATACAAAAGGTCTACAGCTGAAGGAGTAGATTTTAGGATTGACTAAGGTTGAGCTGAAATTTGAAAAGTTCAGAACTCCCTTGCAGCCACTCATTAACTTGTCTTAGACTTTTCCTGTGACTGGCTGTTTCAACGTTGTAAATCCCTTGGTAAAAAATACCATGCTCAGCCAGTGACTTGCTGTGTAATTCTTGATTCTTAGATTGAAACTACTGTATGCTTTAATATGAGTCAGAGCAGTTTTCTCAATCTTCAACAGAATAATTGAATATTCTTACCCACAACTTTTGGTAATTTTTGTCTTCGTAATGGAATTCGAGGCAGTTTCATGCTGATTCTGCTAAACCGACCACAAAATCGACGTGTTTTTTTCTTACTTGTGACCTGCACTTGATTCGCACTGAAAATAAGAAAAAAATTATATATATATATATATATATATATATATATATATATATATATATATATATACACACACACATATTGCTTCAAGATATAGAGGCATGTACTGTATACGTATGTTGGAATTTAAATGGAAGATATTACATAAAACAATTAGAATTTTAACTATTCCTGTAAATCCAGTGATCACAAGTCTGAATACAAAGAAATGATCTGGACCATTTATCCTTTAGTTAGGATGCTAATCTGTGATCAGATTAGGGGTAATGGGGGCATCATTCGGGAGTCAGGTTGATGTGGTTGGGACTTTGCGGCAACAAACCCTACAAGGAGGAATTTTATCCTTTAAAAGATCTCTGCTCTACTGTAATATATTTCTCAAATTAGCTACTGCTCACCAAAATATTCTCTTCTAGTTAGGTTGGTCTACAATGTTCTTTATTTAGATGTTATTCCATTTCAAATCTAATTCTAAATCTAATTTCAATACCAGTGGATGTCAATACACAGTCTGGTATTATATCAATTGTATATTTTGCACGCCTTTACAATGTTCCTAATATTTTAGCTTTTCTTTGGCATCTAGTCCTCTAACCTATCTATGATTAAAGACATCTTTCAAACTGTAGAAACTACTTAAATCTTTTAATGTTATCCTGCATATTTGTAAAGTGTTTGGTTTATATCACATGCACATTTTGAATATTGAGTAATAAAAAGTAGCAGAATATTCAAATGTATCTTTTGGCTCCACTAATTGGTGGCTCCATCTAAAACAGATGAAGTCCATGCAGGCCTATAACGTATTGAAATATCAGTTAACTGATTGCTCCAATACACTTTTTTTGCTTTGCAGTTTTCTCCCAGACACCTTTACAGTTTTACATTTAAAATCTGCTTACTCTGTAGATGCTTCTTTTTTGCGGCAGACACAGCAGCAACACAATAATAACAGGAGAAGAATTAGCAGAAAAGTGACCAGTATTCCAGCTCCAATAACTCCCATGCGTTGATTGGCTTCTGAAAGAAAAAAAAGAAAACATAATTTGTCCATTGTTCTTCATAAACAACACAGGAATTTTAGGATCTCAAGAAAATATAAATAGTACAGTATATATTATTTATGTATAGTATGAAAACATGTCCACTGTACATACATCAGAAAGTGGTAAAGCTCTTCTGAGAAAATTGATACAAATGTATTTTAAAATGGTATCTTGTACTTCAAAGCATACTATAAAGTTAAGAATAGTAAGTAATAAAGAAAAAACATTTTTCTTATTCTACATAATACTACATTTAGTATTTATAGGGAGGAATGTACAGTAATATGTTTCGCTAGCAAAAAAATGAACAAAAAGCTAGGGTGCACTGAGTTCTTGTAAGTCGCTTGGAGTGGAACAGAAGTGCATGGTACAACTAACAAAATAAATATTTAAAGTTAATATATACAATACCTGCACTAAAATAAATCTGAACCTATGACTATTAAGTTCCAGAAATTAAAGGTGTTATTTACTAAAATCCAAACATCTCTCACTATTTTCTTAAAACAACTTCGACCAAACTCCCATGGACATTTTTACTGTATTTATCAATAAATTTACTCGAAAAAAATCTGGTGCAGGAAAAGTCTTGATAGAATCGTAAAAAAAAAAAAATCAGAATTGTACAATTTTTTTAGAATTTGAGGTCTGAAAAATCAGATTTTTTCAGATTGACTATGAAGATTTTCATTCATCCAGGTCATGGTACTGTATATCTAGTATAGGTAAATCTAAAAACAACTGGACTTGCTGAGTAATCAATGAAGACGTTTCACTACTCATCCGAGCAACTTCTTCAGTTCAACTAACTGGTGTGGGAAGTTCTCGGCATATAAACTGTTCTAACATGTGTACCCCGGCGGTTTTAGAACACTTCACACGTCCATTCATGCAACTCTCACAAGTAACACCTGTATCTAGGATTATATACATAAATAATTTGTATAGTGCTTCAAGCTCCAAATTGTAAATTTTTTGAGGGTTTAATTTACCCAATGCATTGGGGGATCCAGGTGCTCACACCTTAAGCCTTCAGCTCAGGAAGGCACTAGACAGAATATCAAATGAAAAAGGTTGGCACAAACTGAATCACTCTCCACGATGTAGTTAAAAAATGTATTTATTTAGAACAACAACATCCCAAATGCCTTATGCGTTTCGTGCCTTTTGGGCACTTAATCATAGGCTATGCCTAGCCTACGATTAAGTGCCCAAAAAGGCACGAAACTCGTAAGGAATTTCGGATGTTGTTGTTCTAAATAAATACATTTTTTAACTACATCGTGGAGAGTGATCCAGTTTGTGCCAACCTGTATCTAGGAGTTGCATGACACATTGGATAATCCTATCACAGTAACTACACAGAATCTACACCTCTGTGAATTTCTTTAGATGTCACATCTTTGAAGAGTTACAATGTGCCATTGTGATTGGATTAGTGGAAGAGTTTATATGGCGAGAACTTTCCACACCAGTCAGTTGAACTGAAGAAGCTTTTTGGATGAGTAGTGAAATGTCTTCATTGATTACTCAGCAAGTTCAGTTGTTTATAGATTTACCTATACTAGATTTTTTCAGATTATTGCCCAAAAATCACAAATTATTCTAATTATTATATTAAATTCAGAACAGATCATGATATCTTCCAACTGCAAACAGGACATCTGCCATTGACTTCTACATGATCTCAGCAGGTTTGAGATGGAGTACTTTTTTTTCAGACTAATAGCAGCCTAAATCACTATGAATGCAAGTTTTCTTTATTTAGAGAAAATTGTGTTTTCCCCTTTAAAACTCTGACCAGAAAAAAATCAGACTTTAATAAATAACCCCCTAAATATATTAAACTATGTACAGATTTACCAGGCACTGAATTGTCCTGACAACTAGGGGCAGATTTACATAGGGTCCAATATCGAGGGTTAATTAACCCTCGATATTCGACTGCCGAAGTTAAATCCTTCGACTTCGAATGTCGCAATTCGTTTTAATCCATCGATCAAAAATTTTTCTTTGACCAAAAAAAGCATACAAAGCCTATGGGGACCTTTCCCATAGGCTAACATTGAGGTTCGGTAGGTTTTAGATGGCGAAGTAGGGGGTCGAAGTTTTTTTTAAAGAGACAGTACTTCGATTATCGAATGGTCGAATAGTCGAACAATTTTAATTCAAATCGTTCGATTTCGAAGTCGTAGTCGAAGGTCGAAGTAGCCAATTCGATGGTCGAAGTAGCCAAAAAAATCATTCGAAATTCGAACTTTTTTTTATTCTATTCCTTCACTCAAACTAAGTAAATGTGCCCTTTAATCTAGAATCCTAGCTTCAAACCCATCATGGACAGAATGTGCCTGGGAGGAAGTTTTGTGAAATGGAATCAGGAATGGGCCAAGATGCAATTGAGAATAACAGAGGGAATGAACAGATATTAAAAGTATAGGATCTGAATAGACTAGTCATCCAATTTCACCATTTAAGGATAATGACTTCATACCCTTACCTGCCGGCTGGACTATAATAAAGTTAGTTCATAAAAGGAAATGAGGCACCACAAGGTTTGACCCCAGCAAGAGATTCAAGACATTCATTCATTTATGATATTCAGCATCATTCTGCTATCTTATTGGCAAACCACTTGTTTTAATTATTACCCTTTTTTCCCAAAAGAATAGTTAAGAGACTGCTTTCTGTTAAGACTTGAAAGGGCTTTCATCATTTATTGTTCCCCTCTAGTAGCAAAAATAACTCCATTATCTCACTGATGCCACCATGCCACGTTTGATGAATGGTGTTGATTATGGAAGACACTGTACTGGATCTGTGCCAATTATAATATTTTACATCTGGATGAACAAAATCAGTTTTGTATTTAATTTTTTCATGCTGTAATTATACAGGCCAGAGCTGCCGTAACTAAGTACTCTAGAGGTATTGACATTATATTCCCTCTCAGTCCTTTTTATTGTCGCATTGACCTCTTAGTGACATTCCTAGCTTCCTCATAATATCTCTGAACATACACCTTCCCAAGAGAGATAGTTAATAGGTGCATAGACTTTGTTTATGTACATACACATGTCCCCAAAATTCATAAAGCATTTTGCTGAAACACTCTGATATTATCGAATCAGCTAAGCCAGAGGTTCTATTGTCATTGTCAAGGATCTTAACAGCCATAACCCTAAGATACAGTGCAATTTAGGGATGCACCGAATCCAGTTTTTGGTTCGGGATTCGACCAGGATTCGGCTTTTTTCAGCAGGATTCGGATTCGGCGAATCCTTGTTCCTGGCCAAACCGAATCAGAATCCTAATTTGCATATGTAAATAAGGGGCATGTAGGGAAATAAAAATGCCTATGAATAAGTACCGGTGGGTACGAAACGCGTAAGGCGGGGCATCAATTGGTCTGTATGTCTACTTTTTAATATTTATGCTAAATAAAGAATAATTTTTTAAACGTTGAAAGAATGTTTTGGAATATATCTTGGGACTTGAAACAAAGGAAACTGACCCTGATCCCCCAATGATCCCCCAAATGGCAGAAAGAATATTTTATAGTTTGCATTAGTGTGCGCAGTATGTAATAAAAAAAACCCACAAAATGCAAAACGCAAGTTTTTATTTATTCCAGTTTTCCCATTTACAACTTTTATTACATTACCCCACAAGTTTATAATGACGTTTTTCATTTTCATATCATAAATCAGAGATCACTTATCATTAAGCAGAGATATGCACAATGTAGTTGTTTCTTTTATAGCATCAAATGTTCATTAATCCTTCTAGGTTCATTTCTTACTCTAATTGCTTCAACTCTTTTCTATTTGCTTTGTCCAATTTTAGCTGTATTTTTTCATTTGCTTGATGATTTCTTACTTTAGTTGATTACACTTCATTCAATTTTTATTCTATCAGATTTGTCCAATTTTAGCTGTATTTTTCTTTTGCTTGATGCCATTTTAAGTAAATATTATATTATGTTCCTGTACTTGTACTTGTCATTTCACTTTAGCAATTTACTACCTTGCTGCTTTTGCTTTTAGAGAAAAATAATTTTTTCTTTGCAGTTTATTGGCATATTTTAAGATATAGCATTTTCCTTAGTATTAGATCTCTGGGATTATAATTTAAGCAACATAGTAGAGCTGCCACTTCTAAGGATTGCATATTTAAACAGAATTATAACATTCTGTTATGATTTTTTTCTCAATAGCACACTGAAACATGCTGAAAATGTTAATGATTTCACCTCTTGCCACTTTATAATGATTATAGCCATAACCCAGAATGTAAAACCTTCAGCCCAGTTATATTAGATATATACATGTATATCATGAATACTCATGCATGTCATTATAAGTCAGAAGCAGAACAAGTTAGGCTTTTAGCAATATGCAGAATATACATATAGACAAAAATCCATTCCACATGATAAGTGATGGCTGAAACACCATCTCAAACTTTTTACATTTTCTTCCTGTTTCTGCTTTAATAATTTGGATGCTTTCTTGTCTGTATTTATAAATGGCATATTACACATAACATGGCTAATTGCACCTCCTCCTGTCTCCTGATTGGAAGAAACAGGAGGAAGTACATGCAAGACTTACTAAAAGAGAGTGGATAATTGCCTGACCAAGAGAGATGGGGAGGAATTGAGGAAATACAATCAGTTTAGGAAAGAGAGGGAGGTGAAAATTATATGGTTTGACTAGGAAATACAGAAGGATGTGGAAAGGGAATACTTTCTGCCCAGAATAAATAGAAGGGGAAGAAGAGTAGAAGATACAGGAAAAAGAATGCTGGTGGAAAAGGCATTCTGTCTGACCAGGAGAAAGAGGGAAGGTGACAAGTGACACACAGATAAAAAGGTGAAGAGTAGATGCAATCTCACTGTGCAAACTGGTGGTTTTATTATGGTGAGAGGAGAAGTCCTGACACAGCAGATGACACAGAGATCAAAGGAGGTTATTATTATGAAGAATAAATGCTACTTAGTAGATGGGAAGTCTGTTATAATAGAAGTAGATGAGTGGTCTGTGATAAGGGATCCTCTTGTGCCTTGAGATCTTTGCAAAAGAAGAAGGTAGTGCTGCAGGAGGATGTATGTTATGGCAGAAAATATAACTTGCCAGGGCTTTATGTCTAAGGGGGGGCCCGGCCATGCTTCACTTACTTGATTAGCCGGCCCTCCCTGCTTTCAGTGTGCTGCCAGTAGGACACTGCAGCTCTGTGCATGGAAGCTTTTCTCCAATTAAGATTTCCTGTACCCTTGTGTTCCGTAAAGCTGTACAGGGATCGGACAAGGGGATCCAATCCCAAAGCAGATTTACCGGGACTTATTCTTAATGGACCAATGAGGGTACAGGAAATCTTAATTGGGAAAAGCTTCCGTGCACAGATCTGCAGTGTCCTACTGGCAGCACACTGAGCTGAAATCAAGTAAGTGAGCATGTTTGGGCCCCCCCTTAGACAGAAAATCCTGCGGGCCCGGGACAACTGTCCCCCCCTGTGACCCCCTTATGGCGGCCCTGTGTGTATGGCAGGAGAATTCAAGGATATTGGTCGGTTCATCCATTGGGCAGGTCTGAAAATTAAAGGTGTCTGAACATCAGCTTGGTGAACTGCTGAATCATCAGATACAGAAAGAATTCTATTGTTTTCACCTGTGTATCTGAAGATTCAGCTCTACACATCACCTCCACCAATGGTCACAGGAAAGATCGTAATTGTAACATCTACGGCCACCTTAAGACTCACAGCTTAAAGGGCAATTTCAGCTTCATTAGCAAAACTGTTATAACACATAAAAAATGGCCCTAAAACTCACAGAAATGTGTTCAAACTGTCATAACCTGCCAAATTCAGTAAAATGGGCATGTGTGGCATAAACAGGCACGGTCAAAACATTTTGCTGTGCTACTCGCACCAGATCTTTTTGGCCCTCTTTTCATTTTTCAAATGTTGGGAGGTATGCTAACTACAAACAACAATGCACTGAATAATGGCCACCTATGCACCTCCTTATATAGACCGTGAGAGGGCTCAAATCTAATTGGTTGAAGTAGAAGGCTAATATGACATATGTGGTTTTTTACACATAACGCACACTGTGAGTTAATTTTTGGCTCGGTTTTGCGAAACACAAAAAAATGTAGTGATCCTTTAAGCTATATGAAGTAACCCAATATAGGCAAATAACCCATATACCCCCATATACCCCAATATATAATTAAAGGTACTACCATTGCCCAGATACAGGAACCTATAATAACCAATAAAACAGTGACCTGTAAATGGCATGCTATCCGCAGTTTGGCTGCTGCTGTAGTCTATGTGCTACAAAGCACATTAGTAGTCCTAATTCCCATGTATTTCCATACATACCAATGGAATTATCACAATGGCACCGACAGATTGTAGGGTTAACTGCAAATCTGTTTATTAAATGAGCAGTGAATAATTAGGATTATCCATTTTTTTTCTTTCCCTACTGATGCCACTGAGTGATGCTTGTGGGAAAAGAAAAAACCCAGAGCAGGCATAATTTCCCCTGTGCTGTTTCAGCAGTACTACAGTAAGGATGAAAAAGAAAATAATGCCAAAGAAACATTATGAGTGATCTGTTTAAAGTAACAAAAACGCAAACAGCATGCAAACTAACATTCTTTGGTGTTTCCATTGTTTTACCCACTGGAGAGCTTTTTCAAGCTTTATCGGAAAACCCATTTACCATAATTCAAAGCACAGTTTTCTTATAATGGAGCACACATTAGCTTTCTTAAATTACTTTTTCATATTTCTTTTTCAATGAAGGCACAAATACCAGATCATTGTATTATTTGATTGTTACTATGTATAGGGCATGACGTTTTGACTGTGCCCATTTTCATCAGGAACTGGGCATTCTCATCTGCAGTCATATTAGAGATGTTCCAATCCCATGAAAGGGGATTCCATTTTATTCAGTAAGGAGAATTCCAAATTTACAACTTAAAGTGTTTGTTCGTAGTGATGGGCGAATTCATTCAACAGGAACGAATTTGCGGCGAATTCCCGCGATTCGCCAGCGGTTGCAAAACCGACGCGTTTCGCAAATTTTTCGCCATTTCGCAAATATCACTAAGCCAAACGCCCCAAATTCGCCCATCACTAGTTGTTTGCCTTTATATGAACTTTTAGTAGTATATAAAGAGTGATATTCTGAGACAATTTGCCATTGATTTTCATTTCTTATTATTTGGGGTTTTCGAGTTATTTATACCATGGTCCCAATCCATAACATTTACATACAGTCATACCATAATATACCTATAGCCTGCCCAATTGCAAGAGGCCCTTGTCCTTTTCTGGGTACATAATCTGAGATACTCCCACCAAAACAGGAGCAGTTTAGAATAATGCATCACAACGTCATTGTCTTCTGTTTCCACAAGTTGTTATAAACCAGTGTCGTTTTGCTTTACAAATTGATTATTGAATTTGCATGACATACTATTATGTGCAGTAGTAGCAAGAGAGATGAACAAGATGCAGCACAGTGGGAGTTTTTCCTAAGTAGATATCTTCTGTGTTCTTTCTCGGGAAGTTGTAATGAGAGGTCCTGTTGAAAGCGGTTATAAAGCCAACCATATGGTAATAAAAACCCTAGAATGTAAGCTCCTTTGGGACAGGGACACCTGTGAATAATCTTGAGGCATGTGTTGGTGCTTTATAAATTAAAGATAATAATAATTGGGATAGATATATATTATTGGTGTTGAAGTATAACTGACTGTTTACTAGACTGTGTCTCCAAAATGCATATCTCTACTTAATTAGTACCGCTGCTAGAGTCTTTCAGAAGAATTCCACCCTGGAGGATATTTGTTCCAGATACATTTCAGCGCCTACATACAGTATGCTAACTGATTGGAGCTTCTTGGTTCCGGAGTACAGACCTGCCTCATTATCATAGTTTATCTAGACCTGTTTTTTGACATTTCTGGTGTGGTGCCTAATTTTTAACTGGTTCACATTACATGATTTGTTTTAAAATAATCTTTGCTTATATTCATGTGGGTATGTATTTACATGATGAATTGCTACTTGAAGAGTTTTTTAAAAATTGTTTCCAGAAAGAAATCATCTTTGGAAAATGTGTAGGAAAAGAGAAATAAAGCAGCCTGAATGTGTGACGCCGCAAGTGGAACGAATGTTGCATATCTTGCTTTTTTTTTTCTTGTGGCTGCAAGAAGCTTCTGTCGTCAGCCTACACAGATATTTTGCAAAGTATGTATCTTTATTGTGGCTCTAGGGACCTTATCTTGCTATGTATTCTCAGGAGAGCTCATTTGTTCAAACACAGCAGGAATACTGATAATATTCTAATATCCAATGCTATTATGTTGTATTTACAGAGGAAACATATTTTTGAGCATTGTACAAAGATAAGTATGAATATTAAGAGAAAATGGTATATATACTTACTGTATAAATCACAACTAAACAAATTAAATGCACTTATTAAACATACAAACCCACATAAATACATAGAGCATTTTAGAGATGCACCGAATCCAGGATTTGGTTCGGTATTCGGCCAGGATTCGGCCTTTTTCAGCAGGAATCGGATTCGGGCGAATCCTTCTGACCAGCTGAACCGAATCTGAATCCTAATTTGCATATGCAAATTAGGGGGCGGGGAGGGACATCGCGTGACTTTTTGTCACAAAACAAGGAAGTAAAAAATGTTTTCCCCTTCCCACCCCTAATTTGCATATATAGGATTCGAATTTGGTTCGGTATTCGGCCAAATCTTTCACAAAGGATTCGGGGGTTCGGCCGAATCCAAAAAAGTGGATTTGGAGCATCCCTACTTTTTTTCTTAACTGAAATTTGGGATTTATTAAAGTCCAATGCTACAAAAATTCTGAATCCGAAAATCCACCATCTCAGACCTTTCAAGGTTGGATATAAGTCAATGGTAGAGGTCCCTATCCTATTTGGAAGTTTCTGTGGTCTGCACTGGAATTAGCCTGAAAATCTGACTATTTCAGGCAAAAATCCAAAAATTTGGGCTTTTCAGCAAAAAGGCCAAAATAATCATACGATTAGGGAAATACCTCCAAAAAAAATCATACTATTTGGGTTTTCGCATGATTTTATCATGTTTTCCCGAAATACGATTAAATAAGGTCAAATCGTGGATTCTAGTTTGGTCAGACTTTTTTTTTTTTAAAAACTCAGAATTTGATAAATAACCTCAACTGAATAAAGTAGATTTTATAAAAGCATCTTCAATTTTTATTGCTATTAATTCTTTCATAAAAATCTTGTCACTGTATTAGAGGCTGTCATTCTTTGACACTATTTAGTTTAGATGTCTCTTTCCTAAGCATGATGAAAATATCCAATTTTATTTCTGAACTTGGCTGTGTATATACACTCTCTTTTGTTTTTAAAAAAATTTCCATTTCTTTTGCATATGTGATTATTATTAAGTGGATATTCCTGCTTTTGCCTTGGTTTCATATGCAGCCAAAAGAAGATGCTGCAATTTGCAGTATGGGAATAGTTGGCAAGACACGTTGCACATCTCTTTACATACATCTCTCTTGTATGTAAATAATATTATTCCCCTGGCTTAGGCCTGGTGTTCTTATAACCATGTTCTAGGCTAAAATTTGCCCCTCCCCCATGTGATGTATTATATTCTTCTAACCATTTCATAAAATAGTATTACCTTTTGTTTAATAAATATAAATGTATTTCAAGTAAACCCAACCTAAGCAACAAATTATTATAGCATGTGAATATTTTAAACGTAAAAATATATACAGGTATGGGACCTGTTATCCAGAATGCTTGGGACCTGGGTTTTTCCGGATAACGGATCTTTCTGTAATTTGGATCTTCATACCTTAGGTCTACTAGAAAATCATGTAAACACATTAAATACACTCAATAGGTTGGTTTTAATAACATTGCCCCAATGGTATTCTCTTCAGGCAAATAACTGCAGGACCGGATTTATGGTGAGGCCACAAAGGGCCAGGCCTAGAGCGGCAAGTTTTTAGCGGTGGCATGCCATCCAGCCACGACCTAAAGAGCACCGGTGCTCCAGCCCATGCATGTGGGGGGAATTGCGCTCACGAGGGCACCATCGATAGGACCCAGCAGGCTTAGGGGTGCCCAAGCCTGAAATCTGGGCCTGATTGTCAGATATATATGGCCCCCACAATGGTACAATTTTTGAAGGTTTTTTACGGTCATGTTTTATGCTTATGCCAAATAAACAGGTAGTACGGGTAGACCTGTTCCAGGTCCTTTTCCTTGACCCATGAAAGCTTAATATTAGATAGATTGAAATAACATGGTGATGTGTGCTGTACTTGACTGCCTTTTTTATAGTTTCATAAATAGGTCTCTAATTATGTAAGATCCTGATTTATTTGATTTGATTTCCAGCCATTGGATTGATTATAAGTGGAGCTTTCCATATAACCCATGGCCAGTAAGATATTCTGGACTACTCTGTTTGATTACTCAGAGCATGTCTACGTATAACTACAGAAGGTAGAAGAAATGGAGATCTATCTGTGAATAACATTTGTCACTATAAGAAGCTTACCCATGTGACAGGTTCCGGTAACTGGGTCACATTTATCATCATGGCAGTTACAATACTGGTCACAATTAACACCAAACTGCCCTGGCGGACATGTCATGTTGCAGCTGAAAATAAAAGAAAACCGGATGGTTACAATGCAATTTATTTGCCCAACTGACAGTAACATTCGCCAGCTGCTTTTATCTGTGTTACAATGAACATTAACCTATGCCTCACAGCTAATTGGCTAGAATACTGTATATACAGCTGCACTGCAATATACTGTATGAACAAACAGTCTTTGTTTTGCTTAAAGGAGGCCATTGTAGTAACGTTTTGCATAAAATTACTTAAAGGACCAGTAACATAAAAACAATTAAAAAAAAAAATTGGTTAGTATACATAGAAAAAAAAATACCAAGACAAACTAAACTTTAAAATCACAAAGCCTTTATTAAGAAATAACTTACCGAAACTCTGCTTCCGCTCCTCTTCAGAAAAGGCAGCATGGCGACGATCCGTTGTGCAGTGCTTGATTTCTCCTCCCTGGCTATCTCCTATAAGGAAGGCAGGGAGGAAAAATTGAGCGCCGCACAATGAATCTCCTGATCGCTTTCTGAAGAGGAGTGCAAGCGGAGTTTCACAACAACCCATTTAATGTCCTAAATATATTGATCAAGGTTGAATGTGGGGGATTCCCATCTTTTTCAGGTGTAGGACAGCCATTAAGGAAGTGTAGATGGTACAGACACTGCAGGGTCCAAACCTTTTATTGTACCCTAGAAAATAAAATGTATTACTGTTCAGTACAGCAGATTGACCCTTATTTGTACAAGGTACCAATGGAAAAAGTGTGTTGGTGATGGTAGAAAATAAGAGATGCGATACCCCAGGTATTGTATAGGATTCTTAATGTGATCTCAACACTTAAGCTCTGAGCACGAAAATGCATTGTGGTCAAGTTTTATTGTTTATTACATACTGAGCTCCAGCTATAGACAGGGCTTAGTTTCTTGCGTACCAGTATGTACCTAAACTCCCAGAATTTTTTTTTTCTTTTTCGCTCCACTGGAAAGTCAGATTTCTATGTTTACCCAACATGCATCATTTATGCAGGTATTACTAACCAACAATGCATAAGTAGTTCAGCCACTGGAGTAGCATGTAGGACAGTAACGTTAACTACAAGTTCAGAACAAAGCCCCTTGGTGCACATACTGTATTTAGCAAGAGTTTGGATTTTGAGCATGCTTAATAAACACAAAGGAAACACCCCAGGATATAGAGGTCTTGTCAGAAGCTTTCTTAAAGGAATGTTCAGTATAAAAATAACAACTGGTTAAATAGATAGGCTGTGCAAATAAAAAATGTTTTCAATATAGTTAGTTAGCCAAAAATGTAATGTATAAAGGCTGGAGTGACTGGATGTCTAACATAATAGCTACTTCCTGCTTTGCAGCTCTCTTGGTTTACACTGATTGATTACCAGGCAGTAACCAATCAGTGACTTGAGGAGCGGGCACATGGGTCATAACTGTTTTCTTTTTAATCTGAGCTGAATGCTAAGGATCAATTGCAAACTCACTGAACAGTTACAGTATGTCCTATGTGGCCTCTCCCTTCAAGTCGCTGACTAACTCATAGAGCTGATAAGGAGGAAGATCTATTCCTATTCCCTTCACATGGCAGTGGACACTTTAGGGTTAATCCCTCCTGTCTGTGGACGGAACAGGAATTAGTAGCAAATAAAAGGAGGCCCCTCCCCTCTGCCGCCATCTTTTTTTCTTCCTGCAAACTCCCCCCTTACGTGCCAGTGCAGAAAGCATCTCATGTACTGAAGCTCCGGGACCGAGCTGTCGCTTGTGGGAGTCTCCGGAGGGACTGGCGAGTCCTTGGCCATCCGTTGCCTATCAGCGTGGTAAGCCGCAATGCCGGACACAACCGGCGCATGCGCAGTAAATTCGCTGACGGACCCTTCCAAAATGGCGGAAAGGTAATGCGCATGCGCAAGATTCAAATAAATGCGGAAAAAAACGCCTGCGATTCTTCGCTCAGCGTTCGTTCTCCCCTCGTTTTGCTGCCACACAGTGTTAGTGCCTGCTGTTCTGTGAGAGGGTGCAATCTGTAAGTATTATACTTCTATTCCATACACGCTGAGCCTAAAGGACGGAACCTTTTCTAAAAGCTTCACTTTTTTTGCAGTGACTGGTGTAATGAGCTTAAGACGCTCTCATTCAGGCTCCAGGGGGTGAGTCCTGTATCATTTTTTCTTCAATCTGCAATGAGGAAAAGAGAGATGCATTTACAAATGGAAACTTTTTCTTTTTCTACAGAAGTTCCCCAAATAGACTGGAGCAAAGGAGGAAATCTCACAGAACGGAATGCATCTACTGTGAAGATCCTGTTGTGCCAAACAAGAAAGTATGCAGAAAATGCATGGATGAAGCAACAGGTGTCAATTCTAAACAATTCACAGACCTAATGGATTGGATGAAGGAATCCTTTAACAACTCCATGTCCAACATGGTTTCCGAAGTAACCAACAAAGTCCTTACCAACATCAACTCTGAACAAGACAGTGCCAGTGGGAGAGTCAGCTCCAAACAGACCAGAGAAAGAGAACATTCCACATCAGAAGGTGAACTCTCGGATACGGAAACGGAGGAAGAGGAATGTGAAATGCCTTTGGATATGGTTGAACCACTTATCAAAGCAATCAGGAAGACTTTAAACCTTAGAGATGATCCCATTCCCTCTAATAAAGACAAGATGTTTAAATCCTCATCGAAAAGAAACCACCTTTTTCCCATACATGAAGTCATCAAAAACAGTATGGAATCTGAATGGGAAACGCCAGACAAAAAACTGACACTCCCAAGGAAAATTAAGAAGTTATTCCCCTTCGCGGAACAAGATTCAAAAATATGGGACAATGTCCCGAAAGTAGACGCAGCCATCACCAGAGTTGCAAGAAGAACCACTCTACCAGTGGACGAGGGGGTGTCTCTAAAAGACACTATGGAAAGGCGTCAGGACTCCACACTCAAAAAACTTTACCTGGCTAATGGAACCATCTGCAAAGCGGAAGTAGCTAATACTACGGTTGCCAGAGCCAATAAAATCTGGATAAACGAATTGGAACATGCCATAAAATCGGGTGTGGAAAGAAACAAACTCTTAGAAATGATCCACGACATAAAAGTGGCCAACGATTACTCCGCTGAAGTTTCCTTAACAAATGTGAAACTAGCAGCCAGAACTATGGGTTTGGCCGTCTCAGCAAGAAGATCCCTGTGGCTCAGACACTGGAATGCAGACTCGCAGTCAAAACACAACTTGTGTTCATTGCCCTTCAAAGGAGATCTACTATTCGGTACCAAACTGGATCAAATCATCTCCAAAGCCTCGGCGGGGAAATCTGCCTTTCTTCCACAAGAGAGAAGAGAGAGAAAATTTCAAAACAGGAATCAAAAAAATTCCTTTCGGGACGCCAGACAATACAGACCGGGGAAATATAATACCAGACAATGGAAAACCAGGAGCCAAAACTTCCAAAACCCCCAAGGTTTCAAAAGAGACCTCAAAACTGATAAAAATAAAGCATGAAGGTGCGAGAGTCCAACTGTCTTATATAGGCGGGAGACTAAAAGATTTCAAGGCAGTTTGGGCTCAAGAAATCCAAGACGAATGGGCAAAAGATATAGTATCAAAAGGATACCTTCTAGAATTTGCAAAAAAACCCAAGTCCTCTTTCACCTCATCAGACAGACCAAGGTACCACCAAACCAAAGATTCAAAGGTATTTACTCCCACCTTTTTCTCAAAAGAAAGGCGAATGGGGAGTTCAGAGTAATTCTAAACCTAAAACATCTAAACAAACATCTCAAAGTCCCAACTTTCAGGATGGAAACCTTAAAGTCAATTGCACTATCCCTTTCCACAAAGGATTGGATGATAAAACTAGACCTACAAGATGCCTACCTACACATCCCCATCCACTCAGATCACACAAAATACTTCAGATTCAAGACCTTGGGGGAACATTTCCAATATACAGCCATGCCATTCGGACTGGCCACAGCCCCAAGGATATTTACAAAAATCCTAGCACCTGTCTTGGCGAATCTAAGAATAATGGGGATACAAATCTACGCCTATCTAGACGACATCCTCCTGAAAGCTCAATCAAAACCTCTATTGCTGGCTCACCTCACCACTACAACCCATTACCTGTCAAAATTAGGCTGGATCATAAACTGGGGAAAATCCATGATAATCCCATGTCAGAGGATAGAATACCTGGGCACGATCTTAGACACCAGGGAAATGACCCTCAGCTTGCCAAAGACAAGGGCAAAGGACTTAAAGAAAAATATACAACAACTCATTCTTCATCCCATTACGACAGTCAAGATCTGCCAAAGCACAATAGGGAAAATGGTCTCCACCATAGATTGTGTCAGATGGTCGAGGATACACACTCGGAGTCTCCACTTCAATTTCCTATCTCAATGGAACAAGAACCCCAAAACACAAAACCAACTAATATTTCTCACAGAAAAGACCCTACAAAGCTTGAGATGGTGGTTACAAGAGAAGAACCTTCGAATACCTATGCCACTACAGATAGACTCATGGACCACAATCACCACAGACGCCAGCAGTCTGGGATGGGGAGCTCACATGGGGGTCCACAAAACCCTAGGGTGGTGGAACACAGAAGAGAGTCAAAGATCCTCAAACTGGAGAGAATTAAAGGCAATTCACCTAAGCTTACTGGCATTCAGCCCTCTCATTCAGGGAAAAGCGGTCTGGATCAAATCAGACAACACTACAGCAGTGAGGTACATCATGAAACAAGGGGGCACAAGATTTTGGAATCTGTTAGCCTTGACCACAACTATTCTAACTTGGGCAGAAAACAACCTCTTTCTCCTCAAAGCTTCCCACATAGCGGGAAAAGACAATGTGATCGCAGACAAACTAAGCAGAACTCTCCCCAAGGGAGGGGAATGGGAACTGAGCCAAAAAATCTTCAAAATGATTTGGAAAAAATGGGGACCCTTCAAAATAGACCTAATGGCCTCCAGATCCAACACAAAGATGGAGAATTTCTGCTCTTGGAAAAGAGACCCGAAAGCCTCACTGACAGACGCTTTTTCAATAAAATGGAATTGGGGCCCCCTTTACATCTTTCCCCCGTTCGCATTGATTCAGAAGGTAATTACAAAAATCACTCAAGACCAAGCAAATGTGATCCTGATTGCCCCTTGGTGGCCGAGACGAGTTTGGTTCCCTCAACTTCTCCACCTTTCCAAGGGGAATTATTGGAAACTTCCAAACCATCAAGACCTTCTAACACTGAAATCTGTGAACTACCCTCATCAGGAGAAGCTAGCTCTAACGGCATGGCGCTTGAAAGGGACAAACTAAAATCCCTAGGACTGTCAGAAGGTGCCATAAACACCCTACTAGCTGCCAAAAAATCAGCTACCACAGAAAAATATTTCAAAACCTGGGAAAAGTTCTCAGAATGGTGCAGGAACAACAATTCTTCTCCCATGTCCAACTCAGAAACTCAAGTGGTAGAGTTCCTTCAAAAGGGTGTAGACCTAAGCCTAAGCAATTCCACCCTTAAAGGACAAATTACTGCAATCTCCCACTTCTCGGGAATCCGCTGGAGTTCCAATCCTCTCATCAAAAGATACTTCCAAGCGCTTAAAAGAATCAGGCCGGCAACTAAAACAAGAGTTCCCCCTTGGGACCTCAATCTAGTACTAAAGGCCTTGACCTCTACTCCATTTGAACCCATGGACAAAGCACCCCTAAAAATTGTCAATTTAAAAATGACATTTCTGATAGCTATCGCTTCAGCCAGAAGAGTCAGTGAGATACATGCTCTCTCAATGGGAGAGGACAAAATCACATTCTCTCAAGATAAGGTCATACTAAGAACTCGTGAAGGATTCACCCCAAAGGTAATTTCCAAATTCCACACGACTCAGGATATTATCCTGCCAACATTCTTTGAGAATCCTAACTCAGAGGAAGAAGAAAAATGGCATACGCTAGATGTGGTGAGATGTTTAAAAATCTATCTCGACAGAACCAAAGAGATAAGAAAAACTGACTCTTTACTGGTTATAACTCAAGGCACGAGAATCGGTAACCAACCTTCCAAAAACACTGTGGCCAATTGGATAAAAGAATGTATCCATATGACATACTCAAACCAGTCATCTTCAGTACCCTCTAAAGTTAAGGCACACTCAACCAGAGGTACAGCGACATCCTGGGCACTCAGGGCCCAGGTACCATCAGAGGACATATGCAAAGCAGCAGTATGGAGTTCTTGGAACACATTCGTCAAACACTACAAATTTGACCTTTACTCAAAAAGTCTTTCCAACTTTGGATCCTCAGTACTTAACAGTGTATTAAATGAGTAAAATTGCATTCCCACCCTCATTGTTGTTTGCTTTTTTACGTCCCTAAAGTGTCCACTGCCATGTGAAGGGAATAGGAAAACGGAAAATCAAATCATACTTACCGAGATTTTCTTTTCCTAGACCTGAACATGGCAGTGGACAAGGCTTCCCAACCCTCTATGGGGGAGTTACAGAAAAGTCCAAAAGATGGCGGCAGAGGGGAGGGGCCTCCTTTTATTTGCTACTAATTCCTGTTCCGTCCACAGACAGGAGGGATTAACCCTAAAGTGTCCACTGCCATGTTCAGGTCTAGGAAAAGAAAATCTCGGTAAGTATGATTTGATTTTCCGTTTTCTGTTCTGTTATATAAGACATCACTCCAACCTTTGTAAATTCCATTTTTGGCTAACTAACCATATTAGAATAATTTTTTATTTTGCACAGCCTATCTATTTACCCCATTTTTATTTTTACACTGAACTGTAAAGATATATACAGCGCTGCGAAATATGTTGGCAATATATATATATATATATATATATATATATATATATATATATATATATATATATATAAATTTGAAGAGGACTAGCACTCTGTTTTTCAAAAGTGGAGGCACTGTGATGTAATAAATAAATTTGTGACTTTTGAAAAACAGAGTGCTGGTCCACTTCGAATTTTAAATGTTAAATTGATCAAGCACCCGAAAAGTGAAACCCGGTGATGGAGTGTGGGTACCATCTGGATCATTATATATATATATAATGTTTGTCCTGTGGCATCATTTTGATTTACAAAGCAAAAAAAGCAAGAAATACATTGCACAACAAACTGTATCTATAGTTGGTTAATAGACCATGCCTTAAGTGTGCCATAACAAACAAGGGGAAAGTTGTGCTCACCACTAGTTTTTAAAATCATTAGGCGGGGGTGCAATGAGGGTGTGACCACAAAAAACATATAGACAAATACAAGATTCCTCTGCACTCAACCCATTATCAATATATTTAAGACAGCGACATATTGTGCATACTGCTACTGGACAAACAATCCCTGTTTTGTTTAAAGGGTAAGGCATTTTTCAGTAGCAGTATGCACAAAATGTCGCTGTCTTAAATATATTGATAATGGGTTGAGTGCAGAGGAATCTTGTATTTGTTTAAGTGTGCCATAAGCAATATGCCTCAAGTCAAAATCATCACTGCATGATGAAAAATTAATAAATTATTCCATATTAGGGGCCAAGAGCAATGAAGCATTTGATTGGTTTAACGAGAAACTAAAATTAATACAATGGATTGTGATTACAGATAAGGTCTGACATTTTACATTCCCAGTCTTGAATCTGAGAATTATAGCAATCACATCAACCTACTGTGTATAGAAGTTGTTTTGGCATTTGCCAGATCTTCCAGATTTCCATATAGTATCTTATACTAATGCTCAAGGAAAAAACCACTGTATGCAAACAGTTAATGAGTAACCTGTTCTCCATTTCAGTACATATTTGATAGCCTGAATTCAGAAAGAAACTCCCTCATCTTATCTAGCAGCAAAAAGACATACAACAAGCTCCAGGCTTTGCAACCCTTAGCAACCAAAGATTTGCTTTCATACAGGGGCCCATTAAACAATACCTGGTTATTTGTATGTGTTATTATAGTCATAGAAGATCTTCTATGTGTTTCTATCTATATTGAAAACACTGTCTTTAATTAAAATTGTATATGTACTGCATTGCTGCTTTATAAAAGGCCAGAAGGAAAATAATTGAAAATCCTTAATTTTTATATTCGATTTTGTTTGACTTATCTTGCTTTATATTTTCTCTCATTCAGAAGAAAGATTCCAAGGCAAAATGTCTCTATTAATGTTGTAATTTTTACTAACTTCATTTAATTTCCTGGCCAATCAAATCATATTAAAACTGTGTAAAAAAAAACACGTCCAGTGCTCAATGAAGGTGTGCTTAAATGAGCAGAATGTACTATACTACATTCAATTGCTGTAAGGATGTTTAAAGTAAATCTCTGCAGATCTGGGTATCCAGCAGTTTGCTACAAAGAAGATCCAAGCTGCACACATTAATGGTGGGTTTCTTTCATATCATGCATTTAAAAGTGATCAAAGTGCTCATAAGATGCTGTGTGGGTTTCTATAAAATACCAAGCAGTAATAAGAGGGGGGGGGGAAGAGAAACAGCTGCAAACATGAAGAGACATCATGTGGTTAACTGTTTTATCAAGATGACATTTCCTCGTCTCTAAAAAACACAGGGCTAATATTTTTCCAGCCGAAAATACTTGAAGTGTTTATTGCAGGCCCTTTGAACAATGAATTTTATTTTCAAGTAGTCTTTTCTTGTATGCATTACACAGGCAGTCTATCCCCAGTGTGGTAAACTCCTTCTCTGCTTTGCCGCTCTCTCGTTGGTTACCAGACAGTAACTAATACATCCCTCCCAACATTTTGGAAATAACAAGAGGGACAAAAAATAATCAACATTTTTTAAAAATGATTTTCTTTTTTCTTTGTAATAGTAAAACAGTACATGCATGGGACCTGTTATCTAGAATGCTTGGGACCTTTGGTTTTCTGGATAAGGGATAAAGGATCTTTCTGTACTTTGGATCTCCATACCTTAAATCTACTAAAAAATAATGTTAACATCAATTAAACCCATTGTTTAAGCTCCAAAACATGGCTGAAAGCAGACATAATGATTCCACTAGTCTTGTCTATCAAATCAGCAAGATCTCAGATTACAAATAGTGTCTTTAGGATACCATAATGCATCCTGCATGGGTTTCTCGGAGTAAGGCACAATATATTAATAAAGCCTTACTCCAAGGGGCAAATTTTTACGAAGTGGCCGTCGCTAGCAAAAATTCAACAGAAATCCCATCCGCAGGGACATTGCCAATTTACTAACTGGCGTAGAGGACAATTCACTAGCGAAAGAGTACATCCCTAACGAAGTTTCATGCCTTTTTTTTCACGTACTATTGTTACTCCACAGATTAGAATTTTCCATTACATGACACCTTTCACTAGAGTCTGCTTTGCCAGGTTTTACCTGGTGACCTAAGATGAAGTTACGTCCTCCATAAAAAGTCATAAAAAAAAGTTAAAACGTTTTAATATTTTAAAGTGGGATCATGTTTAAAAGTTGTAACTGTTAAATATATATTTTTTAAAAATTGTTTTAACCATTTGAAGGTCATGCCACATTTGTTTTAGTATGGGCTCATGCCTAGGACAATAAATGATCTTGTATGTCTTTATTTTGCTTTCTTGGACATTTTTTAATAATAAGTGGCCATTTCAAGCAATTTCACCAACATCATTAATAAAGACACATATATGACATGTAGGTACCCGCCCTGTTTTGCTAGGCAGACATGAACTCTAGCGAAAGTCAGCTATGACATTCTCATGCTTATGAATTTTCACTGTCGCAGCTTCGCCGACACTCATCTGCCAGTGCTGAGATGTAACCTAACATTTTGATGAATTGGCAGATGCGCTGCAAATTAACTTTTGACAAAGTGGAGCGAAGTGTGGTAGAGTCTTCTGAGGGGAAAATTCGCCCTTTAGTGAATTTCCCTTCTAGAATTGTATTATAACAATTATGCCCAAAATAATACAAGTTAATGCATATACTGTATTCTGCCATTGAGAAAACCTTACCCTCCTATGCAGATTCAGCGAACAGAACCCTTTAGAGAATTTTAATTGGTTGTTGACATTTGAAACACAATTTAGGGACGATATTACTATCAGAGGCCAAATTACTTGGTTTTAACCAAAAAGATCTTCTAATTTTAATTAACAATCAAAATATCAACGAATTTCCTCTTCAGTAAATTCAAACCATCCACAAACAAAATGACAACATTGCATGGATGAAAACCAAATGAATTAACAAACTGTTCATTATCCGGGAAACCAATTATCCAGAATACTCTGAATTATGGACTCCATAGACTCCATTTTAATAAAATAATCAGAATTTTAAAAAATGATTTCCTTTTTCTCTGTAACAATAAAACAGTACCTTGTACTAAACTAAGATCTCCAAACTAAGATATAATTAATCCTTATTGGAATCAAAACCAGCTTATTGGGGTAATTTAATGTTTACATTATTTTCTAGTAGAGTTAAGGTATGAAGATCCAAATTATGAAAAGATCCGTATTCTGGATAACTGGACCCATACCTGTACTACTAAGTCCGTCAGCTAAGCTACATAACTAAAACTGAAGTCAGATATTCCTACAAACAAATACAAATCAGCTTAATTACATAAATGAAACATATTAATGAACATAGGTGTTCATAAATTGTAGTGCTGATAGAAACAAATCAGCCATAAATTTTATCAGTCTAAAACACCTGACTGATGGTTATCGACAACTGCATTTTAGCATGTATGTTTGGAAATCTGTCTTTATGTCTGTTTTTCATAGATGGAAAAGCAGCAACCGTGATACCATATCCTGCAGAATGGTTTTGTGTATGAGACGTTCCCTTGCTTTGCTATTGTGCATTGACAAATGAATGGTAACAGAGAACATAAAGAAACTCAGAGATACAGTACATGTGATAGAAGTAAGGCAGGGTATGATAGGGGTCATCAAGTGCCAAAGTAATTAAAGCCTGCAACTTCAAAGATATTTTCATCATATGGTGTTCTGGATTCAATATGACTACAAATATGCTTTCATTTACTGTGAGCTTTACATGATGTTAGAAAGTTATAACATCCTAGAAGGGGGAAAGAAATCCTCAAGATTAATTTAATCCAATTTTAATAGCACATAGAACGCACAAATTCCAAGTTCCCTTTATAACACACTTTCATATTTTACTTTCATCATATTTTATGAGTACAGAAATGCATTTATGTGTGCATAAAAGCATTTCAAAGCCCTTTTATGATTGGTGAGATACTTAACCTTTGCCCCGATTGTCATTGTTTCCATATCGAACAATGAAATATACCAATAAGGTCACTATCATGTGTTACCACTCAATAAATATGAGCCGTTTTAATGTAAGAGTGTAGGCAGATTTGGGTACCAATTATTTGCATATAAAATGACAACTTGTGCCAAAAGTATTATCCAATAATACATTGAGGTGATAGGTGGTTCAATCCAATAAGAACTTTAGTTCAGACAAACAAATCCAAATTATGGTGTTAAGCACCCTTTATCATTAAGGAGTGGGTCCTCTCAGTATGAAAAAAATGGTAATAAGGCAATGTGCTTATTTTTTGATTCATTGTATGGTTATATTTAATTTTTTAATTTGCAGATCTCCAGTTTGCAATGTAAACTACTATGTGGTTGCAATTGACCCATTTAACCTACAAATTAAGCAGTGGCCTGAATGACAGAAAGAGAAGGGGAGGAACATAAAATAAATACCAAATTAACAAAAAACAAATCTGTTAATTATAGGCCACATTTTTATGTGGTATAATGAGAAAACATGGCTCAGTCAGTGGTCTTAGAAGAACTGATTAAATTCTTTGCAATGGTTCTGTAACAATCTTACCTGGTGGTCTAGTGGGGGGACGGCAGGGACGCCTGCCACCCCCTCGGCGGGGACACCAAGTCGCAAGGCCGCGCCGTTCTGCTATTTCGGCACCGGCTCCAATTTAAAGGCGCGCAAAATTTGAACTCTATTTAAGGCTCATTAGGGTTGTGGGACCTTACCTGTTATAGGATTTGTTTCCTGGTGCGTTCTGAGCTTTGTGCTAGTTTGTTATTCTGATCCTGCTTTCCTGTTGTGACCCCTGCCTGGCTTTTGACGATTCTACATTCTGTATCCTGACCCCTGCCTGATCTCTGACCTCGATTCTGCCTCATCCCTCTGATTGACTTCCTGGTTTGACCCTTGCCTGCCTGACTTCGTTTGTACTCTGCCTGCCCCAACCCGGCCTGATCTGACGATTCTGTCTTATGCCTTGTACCGCAACCTTCTGCCCAAAGACTTTGCTTTCCGGTTGTGCCCCTCTGCTTGTCCAGAACCCCTTGCCTTGCACCTCTCGTTATAAGACCTGGCGGGATCTGAGTAGCTGAGGGCTCCTCCTGAGGCCAAAGGCGGCTGCTACAGGCAGAAGCACGAGCCGAGACCAGGGTGCTTGGCATCGGTTCTAGATTTAGGGTGCCAACCGTGACAGGTTCAGAAACTTGGGATATTTCAAGGGACAAAACGTGTGGGAAAACACAACACTTACTATGGTCCATAAGAGCCTGCACTGCATAGACATTTCCCAGTCTCAAAATGACACTCCCCATTGAAGCAGTCACTACAGACAAAGGCACAATTCTCTCCGTATGTTCCATTGCGACATTTTGTTTCACACCTAATTTGAAAAAGAAAAAAAGAAGAGTTTTAATGGTTTAAATTGAAAACTATGATTTGTGGAAAGGCCACATAGGCCCAGGCCTAGGGTGGCATGCTGCCAAGCTGCATCTGCTCCGAAGCACTGGGGACACAAAGGTTATACTATAATTTTGTAGATTTCAAGCACGCCAATAACCAGTGCCCCAAACCCAATGATGAAAATTTGTTCATATGCACGAATAACGAGCAGCAACAGGCCTAGGGGTGCCTGCTATGTAAATTTGGCCCAGCCTGCTGCTTTAAATTGCAGCAATATAACATAAAGATCCAATCAGCAATCAGCATTATTGATGCCTATGATTAAGGGAGGCTTTCCCAAAACACGTAAGGCATTTTGTTAACCCTATTGTTGCAATAAACTTCTTCTATATTACCCGGAGTGCCGTCTGATCGAATTGCTGATTGGATCTATATGACAGTGGGGACGCTGGTGGCTGAGCACACAGAGTTTCGTGGAGCTGAATAAAGAGGTATATAGCGGTGGGGTGAGTCTGGAGTCGCCATTTTTCTACTGACTAATATAACATAAATGCAAGAAATTAAAAAAATATAGCTGCACAATACATAAATGATCTAAATGAGCTGAACAATATTGAATAGAGCAACAAAGAAGGCAAAATTACAAGAAATCATCAGCACTTCTACAAGATATTTCCATCCCTATGACTTGCATAACTTTATAGAGAAAATGATATTCAGAAATATTCCAGATATTTACAAATTAGTGCACTGAATTGTGGTATTATGTATCTAAAACTATGTAGTCTGAGAAAGAGTAGACTCATGTGTGTACATACACCATGGTATCATAAATGTAATTCTAATTCATCAAAGGGTTTGAACAACGTGTCTGTAAGAACACTCACCGATCACCGATCCAGCCAGGATTGCAGTGAGAACATTTTCCGGTAATGTGGTTGCAAGTGTGCCCATCTTTGCACGGTGGGCACACTTTTTCACAAGCCTCGCCATAGAAGCCTTCAGAGCAGACTTGGTCACATTTAGTTCCATTCCAGCCAGCCTCACATGCAATACACCTTCCATCAGCAATAGTACAAGGCTGCTGTCCTTTGCACTGACCACATCTAAAATTGATGATTGAAATAAAGGTATTACTGAGTCCCAGATGATCATTTCACAAAAGGTGGTTTCCCTAAAAAGAAACTTTTCATTTGATGTAGATAGAAGCATTCTAAAATAATATGGGATTAGTGTACAGCTTTATTCCTTGTGGTTTATGAACTTCCATGCTCACATTCTCAGTTGCTTTATGGTTGGTAGTACAGGCAGGAACTTAGGAGTCATAATGAAAAATGACTGGGAGACAGCTTGAATAGATAAGCAATAAAACATGATAACTATAACACTGAACTGTTGTAACCAGGCAGCTTGGGTTAGTGTCTCCAACCAGGGGTGTAACTATAGAAGAAGCAGACCCTGCGGCTGCAGGGGGGCCCAAGGGTTATAGAGGCCCCATGAGGCCCTAATTCATATACAATTTCAATAAATATTGGTAAAACAAGTCAATCTCTAGACATTTTGGGGGCCTGAAAAATTATTTTCTGTTGGGCCCAGTAACATCTAGTTATGCCACTGTCTCAAACAACTAGAGAAAATTTTCAATTGAAGGTTAGAAAAAGGCATAATAGGAAGTAATTATTCTTAAAAATTGTTAGCTGTGTGTCAGCCATGTTCTAACATAAAGAAGTTTTTCCATTATATACCATTTAGGGTCAGGGCACACAGGCAGATTCGGGCCTGGTGACAAATCTCTTCTTCTTTGGGGCGACTAATCTCCCCGAACTGCCTCCCCTGCCTTACCGCCAGCTAAAATGTAAATCGACCGATTTTCATTATGAATTAGAAAAATAAATTCTGTATAAGCAAAGAAGATAAATATGTTGCAAACTGGGATATAAAATGTTTAATAGCAAAGATAGGCTATATCTTTGTTGAAAATCAATACTCCATGTCTGTGGGGGTCAATGTATGAATGGTGGTCATTTCAATGCAATGTCTAAACATCTAAGTTTACATAAGATGAACAAACTAGTGCAGGACCAGGCATTAATGGCTTATTTAGATACTGTAAATGAAATGCATGCATCCACAAGTATAATGGCAACTGTTGATCTGGAACAACTGGAAGTTGCCTATATATCCTAATCGAATGCATACAAAAGATTACCTTTTTCTGCAGCCTTGTCCATAAAGTCCTGCAGGGCAAGGTTCACGACAAAATTTCCCCCTATACCCTGGGTCACATGTGCAAGTTCCATCAGCTTGGTTGCATTTGCCCTTGGCACACTGGCAAACTCTTTCACATCGTGGGCCCCACAATCGCTCCCGGCATAGGCAACGGCCAGTCAGTTGTTCACATGGAGAATTGTTGCAAGAACACTGGTTATTACAGCTCCGGGCCCACCATCCAGGTTGACAGATACATCTTCCAGTTGCCTGGTCACATTGTGAGTTGGTACTGCAGTAACAAGCACTTGAACACTGAGGACCCCACCAACTGGGCTCACAGGTACATTTCCCTGTCTCTTGGTCACATCTTCCATGTTTACACAGACAGGGGGTGTCACAGTTGGGACCCCAGCGATTTGGATTACATGTACATTGCCCAACAACATCATCACAATGGCCATTAGGATAACAGGAACATTTTTCTTTACAGTCTGGACCCCAAAACTGCCTAGGACATTCTAGTATAAAAGAAAATAGACACAAATAAACATGTTATTTATTACAATATATATTTTTTTGTAAATGTCACAAGGAAAACACAAAACTTCGAGATTTTGCCTTAGCATCTTTAGGTAATAGTTTTTCCCAAATGATTGTAGGAGGTGTAAAAATTCTCTAATTCAAGACTGAGGTAGCAATTGTTTGTTTTGTTTAGACCCATCACCAGTAAGGATAAAGGAGTAGTAAAAAAAAAAACTTATTAACAGTGGTGATACAGTCGGTAGCGCCGTGAATGTTTTTTCTTATGACAAGAATGTATTTTGGCTAAATGCATTAAAGTTAATGACAATGCGCTCAACTATTCTGACTATTCTATTCCAAATTTTTGCAATGCATCAGATTTTTCGTCTGCAAATTTTCATTGCAGTTTTGCAAATGTAATCATCGGCAGCGAAACGCGGAAATTCGTGCCTGGCGAATTTATTCGCCCATCACTATTTATTGACTACTACTCCATTAAGCAAATCAGATGATTAGCAGCTCTTATGTATTACAGTACCTTTCAAAATTTGACATCATGCTCTGTTCTCATTATCTCAATTTATCTGCTAAAAGCTATAGGAAAAATGCTAATTCAAACAGGCATCGCACAAAATAAAAATGATCACAAACTCTTTTTATACGCAAAACATTAAAAGGGGGAAGAGGAGCAATTTTCCTTCCTTTATACTGTAGGGGACATTTGTGTGCAGAGAAAAGACTGTAACAAGGAGAGTTTCATTTCAAATGACCTACAAGCTCTCCAGGTATGCAATGTTTAACTAACACTGGCTTAAACAGGCTAGGATGCCCTTCTGTTTATAAAAAAACCATTACTGAATAGGTAAGCTGGCAATCATTTAAGAATAGCAATTTTGAAGGGCTAATTCTACTGAAATATAAAATGCAGAACAATGAATAAAGGGCCTACAAAATAGGCTATTAAAGTAGAAGACTGAATAAGCACACACATGAGGGCTACATTTCCCCCATTTCAAATCACAATTTTTCTATGCATGCAGAAGAACTGACACACTGTTGTACTGATTTATATGAAACTAAAGGTTTGTTTTCTTGTGCAGCCAAATGTCCCGGTGATACCCTGCAGGTCTCACACGGTTTGTTTTACGAGCAAACAGCTGGAAGTATGGATTAAGATACAGTTATTGCTCAGACTCAATGGATAATCCACTGACTGAACAAAACGCCATTACCAAATCAGATCCTTCAGACAGAAAAAGCAAAGTGATTGACAGCAATGAAAAGTGACATGAAGCATTACAAGATAAGGTTTTACTGTGTAACTGCACTGTATTTCACAAACACAGCTCATATAATATAACTGTATTTCCTGTAAACTCAGATATATGATACGTAGGGGGATATTCATTATAGATCAAATTTTTCTCATTATATTGAAAATAAAAATATGCCTAACTCCCAATCATGGTTTGGCTTAATTTAATAAAAAATCCAAACTAAAATTGTAAGAGCAGGACAAAATCTTGCAGCAATTCGGATCGTGCAACATTTTCAAATTGCCGCATAAAAACTAACATTTTTGGCTTTTCGAACAAAAATCAGCGTCAAACAGCCCAAAACTCTTGAACATCTTAAGGCAAAAAACATCTTTCAACTGTAAAAGGGGACATTTGCCATTGATAAATCTTGAAACATTTTAGGTAATTTTTTCCTCTAAAAATTCGAGTTTTTCTCCTTACAAACTCAACCAGAAAAATTCACAACAGATTAAACACTAATGGGAGAATGTAATATTGGTCGCTAACGCGAAAATCGTTCACAATTCATTCACAATGAGAATATATGTACGCAAAGTGAACAATTTTGCCTTTGCCCTTCACACAACAGTAGGATAGCAATTGTGAATTCTATAGTTAGCAATAGTGTGTAGTATATGTAATTAATAGGGATGCACCGAATCCAGGATTCTGTTCGGGATTCGGCCAGGATTCGGCCTTTTTCAGCAGGATTCAGATTCGGCTGAATCCTTCTGCCTGGCCGAACCGAATCCGAACCCTAATTTGCATATGCAAATTAGGGGTGGGGAGGGAAATCGTGTGACTTTTTGTCACAAAGCAAAGAAGTAAAAAATATTTTCCCCCTCACACCCCTAATTTGCATATGCAAATTAGGATTAGGGTTCGGTATTATCTTTCACGAAGGATTCAGGGGTTCGGCCAAATCCAAAATAGTGGATTCGGTGCATCCCTAGTAATAAAGCTTCTTATTTACTTGTTTTGCCATTAGTTTAGGAATATTTGTTTTCGAGATGTTAATGTGCTTTATATTGGCAATAAACACTTCTTGTCCATATATGTGCCCATGGAAAACATACCACATCTTATAAATATCACAGATTTACCCTTCTGTTTTGTCAACATCAATACAGCTATGGGATACGTTATCCAGAAACCTGTTTTCTAGTAAGCTCCACATTAAGGGAAGGCCATCTCCCATAGACTCTATTTTAAAGAAATAATTCAAATTTGAAAACTGGTTTTCTTTTTCTCTGTAATAATAAATCAGTACCTTGTACTTGAAAAAAACTTAGATATAATTCATTCTTATAGGAGGCAAATAAATCCGACTGGGATTCATAGTTAACATGATTTTTAGTAGGCTTAAGGTATGGAGATCCAAATTAAATAAATATCGTATGCAGAAAACTCCAGATCCAAAGGATTCTGGATAATAGGTCCCACGCCTGTACAATGACATCGTTAAAAATAATCTTTATACAAGCAGATCCTGGGTTAACTATAACATGAATTCTTGTCACTGCCCTTTGTTTATTATACATTATATTTTGAAACCATAAAGCTATAAATGAACAAGGGTATGGATGGAGCACATCAAACGCAGTCTCTGCCGCAAAACATTCTTTATTGCATCACAACATGTTTCGGACCCCAAGGATCCTTAATCAAGGGATCCTTGGGGTCCGAAACATGTTGTGATGCAATAAAGAATGTTTTGCGGCAGAGACTGCGTTTGATGTGCTCCATCCATACCCTTGTTTATTGAATTTGGCTTTGGGCTTCCTGGTGTGGCCTGACTGGAGAGTGAGCACGACTGCACAGGTGAAGGTGTTTGAACAAACCCGCTCAAAGTTAAAGCTATAAATGAGCCAAGGCTCTTAACTGTAAGATATGCCATTCTTGTTTGGGTCCTACCTAAACTGTGTTTCGCCGCCCGAAAATAAATTCATGAAACTGCAGAAAAAATTCTCTCTGACCAAAGAAATTGTCGCTCACATAAAAATTTTGTGCGACAAAAATATTCGGACCTCCATTGACTTTAATGCATTTGGATAAAATAGTCACGCTTATAAAAATTGCCGCCCACGTCAAAATTGTCACGCGTCAAAATTACTTTGACGCCCATTGACTTCAATACATTTAACAATTTTTTTGCAGTTTCACAAATTTTCCGGTGAAACGGGACACATTCGCCCACCACTGACTATTTGCTACAGAACTGATTTCCTAATGAAACTTATCAGAAGCACAATCGATAAGGCACTTTTAATGGATCTGCATATTTTGGTAATATGCTTTTCTGTGAACTGTATAAGTAGCCACCGAAAGTTGATGTTTTGCGTCACCATTTGAGTTAACACATGAGCTAAGTGGTCACACAGTGATCTACTTGTGTGTAGTGATGGGTGAATCTGGGGCGTTTCGCTGAATAATTTGTGAAATGGTGAACATTTGCGAAACGCACTGAAGAAAATAATTTTGATGAGCGACAATTTTTGACGCAGTTTCACAAAAACATTTGCGGGCGGTGAAATGTGGAAATTCTACGCGAATCCATGCCTGGTGAATTTATTCTCCCATTACTACTTGTGCGCACAGTTGGATTTTCCCACATGAAGGCTACTCATTGGACTCACTAAAGACTTTTTATGGATTGTGCCATTTTACACATTATTATGTTTAACCTATGTAACTGACCTTATGGGATGTTTTTCGGAATCAATGTTTCTGTAATTTTAAAAAAATTATTTATACAATTACCCACAATGCACTTTGAGAGGTAAACAGTCAAGGAATGCTTAAATACTTCCTTTGATTTTGTTCTTTCACACTTGATAAAGGGTCTAGCCCGAAACATGTTGTGTTGCAATTTTCCCCAATAAAAGCACTTGCAGTCATAGCTAATGCTCTGGATTTGTCCTGCTTCTCACAATGATACTCGAATAGAATTATAGAATAATTCTATGCAACTTTCAGTGCTTTTAAAGTTATTTGTAAAAACAATTGCTATTGAAAGCAACATTTGCGTAACTCCTGGTTGTTACTTTTAAACAATGTTGCAAAAGACTTAGTTCCCCAACAAAGACAGGTCTGTTAATCAGCTGCCTTGTCTTATTTTGTATCAACAGTCTGAGCCATCAGGGCAAGGAATAGAAAGATACAGACAAGCACTGCTTTTAATGGTTTTACGTATAAAAAATAACTTGAAAACCATAGATAAATTGTAATGAATGTCTTTTGCAAAGTTGCTTAGAAATATTAGAATTTTTTTCGTGGGTTGAAATTCCCTTTAAGATAAATATCAGTTATATAGACATTCCAACAGTCAATAACTAAGTGAAGACTCCTGAGAAGCTGTCAGAGAATAGACAGAATGGGGGAAGTGGAGGTAGGATAACCGAGCAGCTTGGAAACATAATGGGGCCAATTCAGGCAGACTGGGCATGGTCAAAAATGGCCAGGATTCAATCCAGAAATGCTGATGTCTCGTTATATCAGACAAACTGGGGCATGGCCAAAATTCAAACATGATTCAGTTAAAAAATCCATACAGATGGTTATTTTACTGTATTTACATACAGTAGCATTGACTAAATTGGCAGTACAGAATATTTATCATTCACATCACTCTCTGCCCCAATGGAGCTTACGATCTAAAGACCCTATCATACACTATATTCAGATTTATCACGCATAAATTAACCTTCTTTCAAGCTCCTTTGTTTATATTTTCAGATTTCCTAACTGGAAATCCATGTAGTCATGAATTTCAGAGTATATGTCAGAGCATACTTTGGGTGGAGTGCAGAGTATATTATTATCCTTTTTGAAAACGTGCCAAACGTGATTTCACAATATCCTTGCACAATATCATCTCCTTCTTTATCACATGATGGTCAAGCATGTAGCCGGCTGTAATCCTTCACCAATCAGCTACATTTTGCAAGAACAGTGTGTACAGTTTTACTTCCTTGTACTTGGCAGGTGCTAGCCAGGCCTAGTGAAATGCATTAGCATGTGGGCAAAAAGCCTTTAAAATATATTAAATATATAACTCGAATTATATAAGAAAAAAATGTAAACTGGAACAAAGTTGTAAAAGCTCCAGTTACAGTCCTTGGTATTCTTCCATGTAGTGTGCTTTTTCCCATGAAGGTAGAATTAAGAGAAATGGTGAGACTGATGTTTATTCTCTATGGGGAGATTTGGATTTGGATATATGAGTTTACGAATGCCAACCTCAAGAGCACAGTCCTCCTCATGTTTCCAAGAAGCCTGTTTGTTATTAATGCAAAGTGCTGAGTAACGTACTAGGGTTATATAAATAAAACGATGGTGACAACATAAAGAAAGGTATGATAAAACATTTATGGAGCAAACAAAGGTTTAAATATGCACTATTTTGGATAATTCTTTTTTAAATTGTTTGAATTGCAGGTTGCATTCCTTCGTCTGTTGCAGAACTACAAGCCCTTAGCATTCAAACGGATCACAATGTTCAAAGAAGGACGAGAAGCCTTTTCATCAACTACAGCCAAGATAATTGTGTTGCCAGAGAAAGGTTGGAATCAGTGAATGTGTCTTCTGATAACTGTTCTCTAAACAACTCAGAGCACGGAAATCACATAGCACACAAATCAGGCCCCTTGGGATCACATTTAGACTAAAGGAAAAGTGTCAAGACAAGGAAGCAGAAATATTTTCATTACAAAGAGCAGCAACACTATTTTATATCATACATGTGTGAAGCCCTTTGTTTGTTGTTAGTCTCAACTTTACATCAACCAAACTGCTTGTTGCATTACTGCCTCTAACCTTAGTTTTCAAACTCCGAAAAGTTCTCACTATTTTCTGAAAGCTACTTCAACCAAATCCGCACAGACTTTCCCCCCCTATTTATCAATAGAGTTTCAAACTTTTCATGTGCATAAAAAGTAACAATAAAATCATGAAAAATCTGAATTGTAAGATTTTTTCACATTTTGAGCTCAAAACCTACGATTTTTCCATAAGATCGCCTGAAAGCTACAATTTTTTTAGAATCCCAACGCAACCCAGAAAATCTTCCAACTGTCAACGGGACATCTGCCAGTGACTTTTACATGTTCTAGGCAGATCTGAGTTGGAGTACACTTTTTAATCGGACTTTTAACACCATTGGACTATAAATCCCCAAACAATCTAGGTTTTTTTTCTTTGAAAAATTCAGAGCTTAATAAATAACCCCCTAAATGTTGGAAGGTATAATTTAAATATATAGCATCGTCCTCACGTTATCATCATGAAACAGTATAAAAAGCAATAGGAATCTTGAACTTACTTGTTTCACAGTTTGCACCAAAATATCCATGGCGACAACGGCATTCATTGGGCCTTACGCAGACTTCATTCTCCTTACATGTAAAGTTGCCTTCGCATATAGCTAAAGTAGAACATGAAAAGGATGGTACAGTTACAAATTGATATTCATAGGTTTACAGAGTGATACAATGGAACGGACTATGGGATATGCCAAAACAACAGCAATCTCATTCCAATATAGAAAAAAAAAATTATTTATCGCAGTATATGTTTTAGTTTAATGACGGTTACCCTTTAATCATGATTAAAATCCTGTCACATTTTATATTTAGTATATAAGGGAACCAGTGTACCTTCATCTGCTTCACAAATGCTGTGACTGTCAGGTATATTAAAAATGATGTCTGTTTTACCTTGTATGCATTTATGAATACCAAGAACATAGGCACACGTATTTTGTGTACTGCAAGGTGTTATGATTGTATATAAAGCATTGTATGCCTGTTTCCTTTTCTTCAACGTTTATCTAATGAATTCTAAAAACAATGTTGCTTATTTCTTTAATTACTGAGTCTGCCTGGTTTAGTCAGGGGGGCGGTTCTGTTCTATAAATATAAACTGGAGAGGTCAATAGAGATGGTCCAGCACATTGGCAAAAGCAAGTAGAGGCGCAGTACATTTGGCAGGAATTGTAACACGTCAAAAGGAATGTTATAAAAAGCTCTGCAAATTATAGCAGCCATTGCAAGTCACTTGGACTCTGTACATACAGATATCATCAGCTTCAGATCTGGCAGCCTAATATGGGTGGTTCAGAAAGGAAATTGCCTGACTGATTGGCTTAAATCTGCTTACAGAGCATCCGGATAACAGTTATCTGCCAGGAATACAATTTGTCCAGTAGTAACATAAAGTATTTTAAGTAGGAAGTAAAACAGATTTTGCGTGCAATCTCATTTACACATTTTGCCCACAATCTGTATCTTGGGAAATCATTGTACAGCTGGTTGGACCTGTTCAATAAGGAAAATTACAAAATTCTGTTTTTCTTTTTTAATTCTTTTGTTATGCCATAAAATGACCTCCCTTTAAACACTATAATAAAGAAGAAAACTAAAAGATATAAAAAAAGAACAAAGTTCTTTGTTGTACAGTGGTCTATAAAGGGGCCTATAAAAAGTGGTACGGTGGCAGAAGCAATGCTTATAGCAAGACTTTGGCTTTGAGAATTAGCATACTTCATTTTTAGTGTCAACGTTCCTGCCATTCATTCAGCAGCATGAAATGGCAGAAATGGAGAAGAATGCAACTAAAGATTGTTCAGGTGATGCGCCATTCAGTTGAAATAGTTCAGAAACCCTGGCAAAAATATTTAACTATCATTTATTGATGCAGACATACATGGTTCATTTCAAAACATGTGCCTGAAGAAAGTGATGCACTATGGGACTTGTAGTGATGCTGATCCTGGTGCTTCCTTATTATATATCTTGGGCTGGTAGTGAGTCATTTATATTCATTTCATCACCACTGCTTCTGTATGTAAAGCCTTATGTGCTCAATAATCTCAATTTGGTACTTCGGGGCATATTTATCAAGGATCGAATTTCGAAGTAAAAAAAACTTCGAAATTCGACCATCGCATTTGAGTACCTCGATAGTCGAAGTATTTTTTCCATCGAAAACAGCCGTATTCGGTCGAAGTACGATCAAAGTAAAATCATGCGATTGAACGATGGAACGATTGGACGAAGAAAAACTTAGACTTACTTACTTACTTAGACAAACTTGCCCAAAAGCCTCAGATAGGTTCTAGGAGGTCCCCCATAGGCTAAACAGCAATTCGGCAGGTTTAAGGTGGCGAAGTGTCGAAGTCGAAGAGACAGCACTTCTATTTTCGAGTGGTCGAATTTTCGAAGGTTTTTCAATTCGAATCAAAGTCGAAGACGAATTTGGCCTATTCGATGGTCAAAGTACTCAAAAATCACTTCGAAATTCGACGGTTTTTAATTCGAAAATTCACTTTGACCCGTGATAAATCTGTCTCTTGGTGTTGGCAATAACTAAGTGAATTACCCAAGGCCACAAAAAAGGTAAAAATGGTTGCCAAATGCCTGTCTGACCTGAGCCAATTCATTCTCCCCTGTGACGCTGGTATCTACAATAAAGGCAGCATTTAGAACTGGCTTGTTCCGTATGGTTTAAGTAAACCCCATCTGTTACTGCATTATATCCAAAATATGTTCTCCTTCAGCAGAAAGCATAGCCTATTAAAGGCATCTAACTTTCCTTTTTTGCATGTATAAACTGTAATTTGCCCTGGCATGTTACTGCTGTAACAGAAAATATGTGGAAAATGAAGTCTATTTATACAGAACATAGGCTATATTTCCCTTTAACCGGATTGCATAGCCAGAACAGTACAGCACAGCAATCGTTTGAATGGAAAAAAGGTGCAATAATGATCTACTGTATTTTACTGGAATAACAAGGTGATACAAGGTGAGCCATTAGAGCCTGGACTTGAATGGTTTGCTATTTTTCTGCTTCAACTGCTGCTTTATTATAATGGTTATGGCTGCAAAGCATTTTATTGCCACAATTTTCTCCAAGAAAAGTTATGGCAGTAAAACATACAAGTATTGCTTGCAAATACAGTCATTTGGAGACCTACCATATGCACCAGGATTCTGGTAGCATATATATATATATATATATCTATATCTATATATATCTATATATATATATATCTATATATATATATAGATATATATAGATATATATATATATATATATATATTATATATTGTATATATATATATATATATATATATCTATTTTCAGTGTTAGTACTAACTGTGTATACTGTGCATATTTTTCCTCTTCGTCGTGTATAGCATCTCATATACACATACACAGTGTCTTCCTTATGTTCTGAACAAACCTTTCCCGTGTCAGTTATTTATTTTTGTATTAAAAATCAGTAGTGTGTATACAGCTGGCTTCCAGCATGAATTTAATGCTTGCTCAGTGCAGAGTTCATTAGATATTCAGCCATGAAGCCATTAGCTTATATATGGTGTGCTTCTCAAGCAATTTTCTTCCTGTTCTGTGAATGTTTAAGCCGTGTGTAATGCTAAAGGATTTGCATTGGGAATGCCTGCCAGCGTAGAACAGAGCCTTTGCTATACATTCTCATAAAACCTCCTTTCCACTCCTCCAAGGCAAATATACTGTATATCAAAATCACTAGGTGTCATTAACAGTCATCACACTATGCAGATATCACACGTGATAATTAAATATCAGTTCTCATATATACATACAGTAGTTGCTCTTGGCACAGACTAATCTTCATTACTCCACACTTTATTATACATATGTTAACATTTTGGATATAGTGGAACATTGTTACAAATCAGCACCAGTTTTGAGATTCATGGAGGCCTATTTATTAAAAGTTGAAATTTAGAGGTTTTTGAATCCATGATTAAAACTCTATGGGGTAGATTCACTAACGGGAAAATTTTTCGCCAGCGTCAGCTTCGCACAGCTCGTACCAGTTCCCCAGGTGCAAATGCGCTACGACTACGCCAATTCACTAATATGCAGAGTTTCATCCTGGGTGCCGAACGATGGCGACTTTTCACTAGCATTACTTCGGCAGTGCGATCATTTGTTACCGAAGATGTGCTAGCATTCATTTGTACCTAGCAAAAATTCGCTAGTGATCTTGCGCTTAGGTCAATTTGCATAGGGCGGATAATTTAGAGTTGTATGGAGGTCTTTCTTATAAATGTTGCTGCAAATGCTTGAAGTTACCCAGACCACTGTAAAATGAATGTTCCATATATAAATGTCTGGAGAAAAGGATTTTGTTAGGACTTTTGCAGTCAAACCCACTTCAAAAAAGGAAAAGTCACCAGCATTTTTGGAACTTTAATGCATTTTTGGCACACAGAATATGATGTAAGTGATAGAAGATTGAGGAAGATCTAACTTCTTTTTTCAGCACTTCGTCTGGTCTGAGGTGGCGAAAGAGGTAGCGCTCAGTAAAATTCACACGTTACTGAATTTGCAGAGTAACGACCTTTCGCCAGAGCGAAAAGTCACCTGGCGATAGAGTCTCGATGGTTTCTTTCGATGTGAATTGGCTCCTGCGCCTGTTTCTCACATTTTGAGAGATAAATATGATCTGCCCCATACGATTTAAAGGATAATGCACAATGTGAACAGTTTTGCGGGAAACTTATACAAGTGGTATCCCAAACCCAGAACAATACCCAAGGTCCCGGTCACAGTTCAGTCTACTGCCTATAACAGACACTTTTCGCTTCGGGAGGAGCTCTCCGCTACTCTGGTGCCTCCAGGTCTTAGTATGAGAGGACCAGGGAGAGAGAGTTCTGGGCAGGCAAAGGAACCGCACGTGGTACAGGAACGGAGGACAAGAACTGTAGTCGGAGTCACAGGCTGGGTCAAACACCAAACAGGCAGAGCAGTAAAGTATCAGGAGACGGGAGCATAGTCGTGGTCACAGGCCAGGTCAGAATTTTTTATTGACCTGGGCTCTAGATAAAGAGGAACACAGATCTGGACTTAAAGCTGCCACAATCACTTCAATAGACACAATAGTTTCAGGTACAAACTCTTCCCTGGAGACAAAACTTTTAGAGAGTTTCTTTTCCCCTGGTCTGAATGTTACAGTGAAATTGAAACAGATAAAGAATGAGGCCTATCTAGCCTGTCGGGGGTTTAAGTGTTTAGCTCATTCAATGTACAACATATTTTAATGGTCAGTAAAGACTGAAATCACATGTTTAGCACCCTATAGAAGATGTCTCCACTCCTCAAATGCCCATTTGATGGCCAACAATTCCTTGTTACCAATGTCATAATTCATCTCTGCCGGAGAGAACTTTTTAGAAAAGAAAGCACATGGATGAATCTCATTGGTAACAGTCATTGTGACAAAACTGTCCCCGCAGTAATCCCAGAAACATCCACTTCCACTAGGAAAGGAAGGGAGGAATCTGGATGTTGGAGAACAGGGGACAAAATAAAGGCTTTCTTTTGCAATTCAAAAGCCTTAATCACTCCATCTGGCCAAATACTAAGGTCCATCCCTTAATTGGCGATAGCAATTGGTTTAGCCCCAAAACCTCTGTATGGCACGAAGACACAGAGGTTGTGCCCAATCTAGAATGGCCTGAACCATGGCTGGTTCTATCTCCAACCCCTCCTAGGACAGATGTACCCTAGAAAGTGTACCGAAGACATTTTTCAAGTTTAGCATACAGCTGATTTTGTCTTAACCTACTTCTTGAACATGAATTTCATGATCTACTAGACTCGAGGAGTAAATTAGGATATCATCCTAAAAGATCACAGAAGATATCGTCCCTGTTGCACCCCCATTAGACCACCAGGCACAGAAACATTTTGTGAATCCAGAAGAGAACTTAACAAACCCATAAGCAGAAAATAGATTCTACATGGTTCATTTGTGCTACTGCATTGTGTATATAATTCAAACTTCTTATTGGAATGGAGTTGTTAAAGTTATGTAAATACATTTAGATTTTTCATCAGTTTGGAGCAGGCCATGCGTTATGCTTTTTATACCAACTTTTCATAGCCTTAGAGCAGAATGGGCAACTTCTGAATGCTGTGCCTGTGTGGGGCCCAATCAGCCAAAGATCTGTCCCGTAACCTTTGCGTATTTTCTAGCAATTTACCTTTGGAATCTCAAATATTTTAAGTGCCTTTTTTAAGGCATTACCAAAACAAGCAAATGTGAAAACTACGTTAATGAAGAACAGCATCAAAGGAGCATCAAATACAATTCTCAGAATGGGGGCTGGAATCAGTGTAAATGCTGGTTGATTGCTAAATTAAGTGAAATGTGAAAAGTACAGGGCACACAGATGGTATTAGCACCCGCTTTGAGGAGGGATTTCTTTCACAGCCTCCTTTGCACTGGGGGCCTACATAAGCAATTGCCGTGCTCCTAGTGAAATGCATAGTAAATCATGACATGCATCTATGTACCAGAAATTATACAATTTGAACACACACACAATGAAAAAACATACGTATGCTACAATATTATGGGCATTTCCCCTAAACCTATAGGTCTTGGGCATCATGGGTAAAATAATGTGCAAATTGTTTCATCTATTTTATTACACCTGCATTGACAATGATACTTCTGGAGTGGAATAAAAAGCATGGCATTACTTTTTCCTATATTTTGCAAAATATCAGTGAATGGGCCATGCATCCAAAACCCAAATATGTCCGGTACACGTGTGAATCCTAGGATGAAAATCCCACAACATATTATTTTTTCACCACATACCTATTAAACATTCTTCACCTTGTTGTTTCCATCCTTGGCAGCACACAAACCCCGTTGAGCTGCTACAGAGAAGAGACAAAAACCAGAGAAACAAGGACTGTTACAATCAATTACTCACATTCAGTTTAAACTTTTAATACGGTTTACATTACTCTCTACTTGGACATGGGCTGTAATATACACTTGCTTGGCAAAATGTAACAAACACACATCTATATAGTGTTACACGCGACAATCATTAACATTAGAGAAGCAGGAATGCAAAGTAACTGTAGCCCGACAACTCCATTAAAAATACATTCAATCTTAGAACTTAAAAGCAAAATCAAAATTACAGTATATAATTGGCTTTAACAGATTCTGACAACCTCATTTTTCTCCAAATGGACACACAGGTAAGCCAGGAACCGCTAAAGGTCTTAACAGTTTTATAGTTTTGAAACATGAGCTTGTAGGTATCACATTGTTTCTTGGCTACTGTATGATGGACAATAAATCTTGTGGCCGCCTTTGAATTGTTCTGTTTGTTCAGGCAGACACCCAAAAATGACTGGAATAGCAGGAAGTGACTCTATAGTACATAGATATTGGTCGTAATGTTCTGGCCACCAGCATCGAAATTTAAAAAAAATGAAAAAGTGAACTGACTGATGGGGGGGGGGGGTTGAAAATAACTGGTCATACAAGCAGAATCTGCATCAAACTTGCCCAACAGATATTAGTCAAACAGCCCATTGTGTTGGCCCCATACACATTAAGCTATTAAATCATCAGTTTTAGAGTTGGACTGTGTATGTCCAGCTTTGATTCATTCAGGTGTAGGGGACTAAGATCCTTCCCATTATTTATTCTTAGAGATATAAGGCTATTAATGAATTTACAACTTTTATATTTAAAACCAGTTCTACTTAACACATGTATTACTTGAATTTTGTCTTCTAGAAACTTGGAAAATGCCATCTTGAGAATTCTAGTACACTAATACTGACATAATGACTTGCACCACTGATGCCCAACATTTGATGGCAGGCTCTATCAGCAGGCCAGGTTTTCAATTTAACAAACACTTAAGCAAAATAGCAATTTCAGCCATGCTAATTAGTTCAATTTTATAGTGATAAATACTTAAGTCCTTGCCAGACAGTTGATCTTAAAATATTTATTTTGGACACCTCTAGGTTTGAAATGCAGGAATTCAAAAGATGAATTGAAAAGTATAAGGGCAACTTAAGATACAGGAACTGAAACAAAAGACCTTATTTATTTGCTTTGTGTTCCCTTCCAAGGGTGACCTGTAGCTAACACATGCCTGGACCAGTATGGTTCTTCTTTGGACATTTGTGCATATAGGCTTTTCAGTTGAATCATAAAACCTTGAACCTGTCGGCACAATTGCTTTGGAATGTTGTGTTTTGATTTTGCTAATTGAACTCTTTTTTAAATGCTTGTACTCCTTTACCTTTGGGGCTCATCTATGGTCAAGGTTAACCAAAAATGAAAATGGGGTTGCAACAGGAGCATAAATGAGCATATGGAAAGCAGTGGATGTTAAAAAGTATTCAATTTGGGATTGTGTCATTACTTGTGTAAATGTGTCATGTCTAATTGTGTCATTAATAAGCTTATTTGTAATGTTAATGTGCTGATTGTATGAATATTAGGTAGTGGCTCCTTGTAAAGTGATGAACTCCCATGAGATATACAGCATTTTACATTTAAGGATCATAAGAGACATGAAACACAACAGCTTTTAAGACAATTGTTGCAGGAAGGGTAAACAGGTGAAATTTTCAAAATTCCATTTGAAACAAACATTGTTGATGAATTACCCAAATTTACCAAGCCATAGGATATTCTAGGATATGGCATAACTGGGACATTTAAACTGACATATGGTTTTCATTTAGACTTACCAAACGTTTAGGGGCTACAGTAATAACATTCAGGAATAGTTTATTGGTCAACTTGTCACAGTCTAATGGAATTTTGCTCCGCTCTAATAGAAAATGCCATATAATCATCACAGAAAAAACACACTGCCAGTAAGTCATTGCTTCTATTTTGCTGTAAGCCTGAACCAGACCCCAAGATGATATTTAAAAATATGCAAGTTAATTAAAATCCCCAGTAGGTGTGTGCTATAAAAAGAAAAAGCAAACATACAATAAAAGATAATGTCTAGCAGCCCTTGATATGAGCTCCCTCTTTCTTCGTTGGTTCACTGCTCTTTATGTCTTGGCAAAGGCTAAAAGAGGGAATGTAGAAGTTCTAGGTAGCAACTTTAGCTGCATTTATACTGCTCTATAAAAATATGTATTTTGTGCAACACTTCATCTTAAGTAATACAAAACATAAAGCAGTTACTTTAAAACAAAGGCAAAAGATTCTACAAATAAAATAGACACAAATCCTAATTAGAAGGACCACCAAAATAAGCTCTGTCATGTTCAGCCATGTTTTATCTGTTGTCTTAAAGCCCCTCCCAGTTTACATTGTTCAGTGGAGCATTACATAAGACATATTCAGCATCTGAGCACTGGATTGCTGGACCTTTAACTGGATTTTTCTTTTACTCAGCCTTGGTCTCTGTATATTTCACAATCAATATTACTGGCCATATAAATGTCTTGAAATGTGCAATAAATAGATATTGGCATCTTTTTTTAATTAACCCATTAAATATATGTGTGTATATACTCAAGCACACATAACAGCAAAGTCTGTAAACAGTTCTGATTTGCTGAGTTATTGATTGACAAGATATTACATTTCCAATAGAAAATTGTAAGTCAATGGTGTAATGAGCTGGTAAGAAAAGAAAAAACAAGTGGGTCAGCAACCCTGCATGATACTAATATTGATCCCTGGCTTCAATTGATTAAAAAAGGGGTCTGGACAGCCACCAGATTTATTAGGTGCACTGTTGGTTTTTCGCAGATTCAGCAATGAACCACAGGTCTGCAAGAGAAAAGTGCTAGAGTCTGACTGTGCAGCAAATGTTTACATAAAACAAAGCTCCTCCCAGAAATGGCAGATGCAATACTTTAAACACCTGCAAGAGTTCTATGACTTATCTTTTTCTTATTCTTTTTCAGTTGTTTTTACTGGAATATTGAAATTAAATATGGCAGAATAAAATAAATATACATTAATAGAGTTTCTCATTTACCAAAGTTTAAACAAAAACACAAAAAATTTTGATCTAAGGGATTGTCACTGAATCCCTTAACTTCGAGGGAAGCTATTACTTTTCTTTTAAGATGTGTGATTATACATTATCACCTCTAATTCTTATATGAATGATGAAAAAAAAAAAAAGAAAAAGAAACAACTGTATATATATATATATATATATATATATATATATATATATATATATATATATATATATATATATATATATATACATATAAATTTGCAAAGGACCAGCACACTGTTTTTCAAATATCAAAAGTGTTTTATTTTTCACATCAGACTTTTGATATTTTAAAAACAGTGTGCTGGTCCCTTGCAAATTTTGACCAAGCACCTGGAAAGTGGATCATGTGACGGAGTGCGGGTATCAGTTATATTGTGTTATATATATATATATATATCCAGAAGACCAAAACGTCGGTTTTACATGCAACACAATCAGGGGCGCTCCGCCAATGAGGCGAGTTGAGGCACTCACCTCAGGTGGCAGCGCCCCCCTGGTTGCCGTTTTTCAACCCGGAAATTTGGCTCTTCTAGTGCAGAGCGCGCAATTGCACTCTCTGCACTAGTGACGTGGACCCCCCCCGACCGGCACTGAAGGTGAGTGCCGTGGGGGAGGCGGGGGTGGCAAAAACAAATGCAAATTGGGCAGGATCGCCCCTGAACACAATATATTGCTTTTTTGATGCAAAAAGACCCCTGGTGCTGTTTTCTCTCTCTCTCTCTCTCTCTCTCTCTCTCTCTCTCTCTATATATATATATATATATGTGGGGGATTTTGTGTATATCTGAATAAAGTCACTTGAAGCTTTATCCATGAGTGCTAAATACTTCTTCTTATATCATAAATATATATATATATATATATATATATATATGTGTATATATATATATATATATATATATATATATATATATATATATATATATATATATATATATATATTGCTCACTGACCTCTACACTTTTACAATTAGCATCACAAATAATTTGAAAAGGTATTCCAATGAAAAATTAAATGAAAATGCGCAAGAAAGAAAACATAATTCTAGTCATATACATAAAATTAATTAAAAATGTTTAATGATGTTAACATCATTCATTTGTGATAGTTGAGTCAGTTCAGTGAGTAGACACACTAGAAATAGATAATTATTTTCACTTTTGTGTTCCCTGAGCAGTTTGTTCCATGTCCTTCAGGCTGAGCTGGTTACTTCAAATGCATGTTAAACACGCTGGTGTTGTGCCCAAGCAACCACTGCAAGGGAAGTGGCACAGTCAGAGTAAGAGATGTCACCCTGCTTCCCACATATCCTGGGGTCATCCTACTTGGGGTCACAGGGTGCAATTTCAAGAAATGAAACTTTCTGATTGTGGTAAGGCAATGTTTAATACTTGAAACTATTTTTTGGAAGAAACAAAAAGAGAGCTGCAAAGCAGGAAGTTATGTTCTTATAAATCAGAGCTCTGTCAACCATCAGTCCCTGCCCCAATATAGCTTAAAAAATATTTTTCCTACCAGTCTCACAAACATACACACATCATTATCAGGTTCAACCGGTTCAAAATGAAACATAGGAAACAAACAGAATAAACCACACGGGACACCCTGGTTTGGATCAAGATTGATGTGGCACTGCTAGAGATCACACACTGCTACCTCCATTAAATGGAAACTGTTGCAAAAATGAAAATGTAACAAAATCATCATCATGGCTCTGACACATCTAAAAAATATATTAGGTTTAACTGTCAATCAGAATCTTACACAACTCCTGGATGAAGAAAGTCAGACGTTGAGAGGAAGACAGTGGAGATAAATTTGAATTTTTAAGCGATGATATTTACAATGTTTCTTATTTCATTACGCTTATTTCAGAAGCTTATATTATCATTTTCATGATGGTTCCCCTTTAAGTTATACTTTCACATTCAATTCACTTTGGTAAAGCAGTGTGCATTACAAGAGAGATGGTGGTGTGGCTGTATTTTGTTTTAGTGGGTGTCCAATAGTATTACTGACAGCTAAAGGGTGCTCAGATCAGACATAAGAGGAAGCGTGAGACATTCTATCCTTTCGGCTGTAATGCTTATTCTGGCAATGGTCTCGTTTCTATAAATTGCTGAAAGACAAATATTACTTTATAATTTCAATGGTGGTTAGGTTCCTAATGTTTATCAGTAGTGATGGGCGAATTTATTCGCCAGGCGCGAATTCGCGCGATTCGCGCCGAGCGAATAAATTCGCGAAACACCCGCGTAAATTTGCGGTAAAAATTCGCCGGCGTCAAAAAAAATTTTCAGGAAAAAAAATTCGCCTGCGTCAAAAACAGGCGCCTGCGTCAAAAACGAGAGGCCGGCGCCGTTTCGCGAATTTTTCGGCGCAAATTCGCCCATCACTATTTATCAGGATATAGAGCCTATCCTTAATGTTAAAAAGCCTTTTAACCAGTAGACACTATAACATATTGATTGTTTGGTATTTAGTAAGAGCCTGTTAAACGTTATGTAAAGTGCTGATAGGCCAATTGTAGCACACTTATGTAACTGCAGAAAGTCAGCCAAAAGATAGCTTACCTCCTACCCTAACTGTGCATTGAACATACAGTTTGGAGTCAGCATTTAGAAATACAGATAAATGCATAAGTGATTGCCATCAATCAAATCCAATGTGAAAGTTCAAAATGATATTTGCCTCAAATTTGACTAATAAAAAGATATGATATGAATGATAATGGATTCATTGTAAATAATATACTGTAGAAGAGAAACGTTTAGGAGGTTATTTATCAAGTTCTCTGATCTAACCCGCTCGGGTTTTTAACGCTTATATATTATTCCATTTTCCCAAAAATTACCTTTGCGGGAAAAGCTCATATTTTCACATATTTTCCCCCGAAAACTCCGAAAATATTGTGAAATTGCCCGAAACCTCCGACACAACCAAAAATCAATGGGACTGTTCCCATTGACTTTTATGCAACCTCAACAGGTTTGAGATGCCGTGTTTTTATATTCAGGCTTTTTATTTATTTTTTTTTTTTTTTTAAAGCCTATTACAACACAAAAAATCACAAATTTTTCGGATTTCGGGGAATTTCGGGTATTCGGAGCTTAGTAAATAACCTCCTTAGTTTATTAAGGTTAATGGTAGGCTTGGCATGTTTTAGCCAGTGTTTGAGCCATGTTTGAGCCAGTGGGGAAACACCAATGGAATGTAAGATTGCATCTCCCAAAATCAGCACCTTTTGTCCAATGTCAGGTATTAGTTGCAACTGGCAAAACACAGCCACACACAACTGTCATTTCTCTGTAGTTTTAATATTCTAGATAGATATTTAACTTGTAGGATATGGATCTCAATTGTGAATTCTTGTTACAGATCCATGGGTAAATACAGTATATGTTTATGCATTGTTTTACCTCAGGGTATGTTAGAGTTACCAAACCGTATGAGTATTTTATGTACACATATATTAGTTTTATGGAAATGGCTGCCTTTTCGCAAATGTATGGTAATTGCAAATAATGAGTCCTATAATAACCAAATGAGGGCTGATACCAGGATTCATAATATAAGATACAGACAACAAATAGTAGAAATGATGCACTGATACAAGTTTTCCTTAAGAGTCAGGTACTATATAGAACTGCTAGCTACTGCAGCTGCCTCACTCACTCCCTTTCTATTTATAAGGATTCCTTTTGAGCTAAAGACATTAATTAAGAAAGGCACCCAGCTTCACAGTTGTGTAAGAAATTCTGAAATCTGGACACAACATAAATAATAATCATCATAATTTTTTCACACTGATAATTCCTAACATACCAATCATAAGCTCCATTATATTAATGTTTAACTATTCTAGAGTAAAAAAGAATATGAAGGGTCCAAGTCATAAAACACAGATCAGGGTGCCATGCAAAAAAAAAATAATAATCCACGGGCTAATCCACAATCAAATAAATAATATACAACATTTTGATACAACTGAGAAATGCATATGAATAGCGATGAGCAAATCTGTGCAGTTTTGTTTTGCCAAAACGACGAGAAATTTCCGAAATGCATTGAAGTCAATTGGGGTCAAAATAATTTTGACACGCGTCAATTTTGTTGCAAGATAAAACCTTTACACGTGCGACTACTTTGTCCAAATGCATTGAAGTCAATAAAAAAAAAGTTTTTTTTGACATGCCGATTTAGTGAATTGTCACGCAGTTCCGCAAATTAATTCGCTTGCTGTGAAACATGGAAATTCACAGAAATTCGTGTCTGTTTGTGCACAGACATAAGAAAATGAGGATTTCCAAGTTCTTTTAATAATCAAGTACACATTCATGTTTTTTTTTTTTTTAAAGTCTAAATTCTAAAACCTCACAAATTTAAATTTTAAGAAATAGGCCTCTTAGGGGGGGTTTTAAAAAATGCCAAAAACGCCCATCAATTCAAGTAGTGTGACTTTTTCAATTTTATTGTGCTACTTTCTGGAGCTGTTGCCTAATAATCTTCAGATTATTGGGCAAATTCACCCATCACTACAGATGAGTTGATTATTAAAGTTGGAAGCTATGTACAGGCAAGTTCACAAAGTTCTAACTGTTAAAAGAATAAATAAGTTAGAAACTGATGTCTGATAGTGTAAGCTTCAACCATTTTTACACTATGTAATATATTAGAAGTTTACAAGATAAAAATATGGTATATCCATAGTCTTGTGAGTGGTATAACTAGAAATGACCAATGTGCCTAATGAGCAAGTTTTTTCCCCCAAAGCTGCTAGTCTCTCTGGGCAAAGGATTAACCCTAACAGCTAGAAGAAGTGAAGGATATTAGGGCACCTTGACCTCCCTAAGATCCTGCTGAGAATATAGGAATCTGCACACTGAATTGGGTTATACTGCCTCATCTGTACACTATTGTTGGTAAATGAATTACTGTGCATTACTGTCTCCAGGTGGCAGAGCGTGAGAACAGGCCCAAAATCATGATTGTTATGCTAGTTGTTTAACTCTTCATGGGAGTGTTGGGTCAAACAGGCTCACACGGCTAGTAGAGATGAGTGCAAATATGCAATTGCATTTCATTTTTAATAGTAGCAATATGTATACAAACATAAATGCTCAGAAGTTATGCTCAACACATGATGACATATTGTTTTGAATAGCAAATTTTCTGGCTATTGGGATTTTTATACATATTAGTTGCAGCTTTTCCTTTTAATATGGACTGCGGTATAAACACATGGATGTGAAATATCCTGGCTAGATTCAAAAAGGTTTTATTCAGTTACAACTCTGCTCCATGTAAACAAATAGGTCCTGGTTCACTCCTGTTGGTATCCTTGCATTTTCAAGAAGGCATGGCTTGTTTCAGCTGCTGTTAATCTGGCCACAGGTCCTTGGTGTTAGCTATCATAGTGCCTATATAATCCCCAGCTCTAAACTCACTCACTGCCTGTTATACAGTAGGTCAAGTTTGCTTGTTCCTTGGTGCAAAGCCCCACGAACCAGTGTGCTGCTGACCCGCTGACACTACTAACAGATCTTCCGGGTTGCTTCAGTCATGCTGGGCTGGGGGCGGATCGATCCTTCTATAGGCTAAATTCCTGTTTTCATTCGTAACCAGCCTATGGAAGAATCGCACCGCCCCCAGCCCAACGTCACTGAAACGGCTCAGAAGGTCTTTTAGCAGTGTCGGACAGTCGGGTGAATGTAGGTTTACAGGGGCTGAGGGCAGCTTTGCGAAGAGCATTGAGGGGAACAATTACGGGTGCAGCATTTCCTTGATACTGACACGTTCCTATGATTTTTTTGTCAGTATTGCTTTAATTAAAATAAGATGCATTTTGGCAGAGAGCCCAGAGCCACTGCTCACTGCTACATTTGTAACAATTTGATATAAGCAAAGATATAATTGCACCTATTTAAGATAAGCAAGTCTCTTGGGGGAACTGTGACTCACAGCCTAAAGGGCAATTTCAGCATCATTAGTAAAACTGTTATAACACATAAAACATGACCCTAAACCACCCAGAAATGTATTTGAAGTTTCATAACCTGCCAAATTTAGTAAAATTGACATGGTAATTGGGGGGAATGGCCATAAAATGGGTGTGGTCAAAAACATTTGCCGCACTAATCATGGCTGAAATGTTTGTTCCTCTTAACATTTTTTTAAATGTTGGGAGCTATGCTGTCCCTGGTGCTGACCTGGCCTGTCTGACTATGTCTAGTTCTCTGGCTCCTTCCCTGCAGTATACAGTTGGCTCCCTTGTCTGACCCTCTGGGAGTGGATTCTCTTGCACTAAGTCTGGGCAGCACCAGAGTAGTTGAGGGGACAGGCTCAAAGTCAAAAGGTGGCTGTTATAGACAGAAATGCACACCTGGACAGGAATCCAGTCACTCCCCGTTTGGGTTTGCCGTATGGGACAGTATGCCATTGGTTGAAAGGGGTTGGTTATCGGCTACAGATGTGCGGCTGAAATCATTCCAGTAAATAGATACCCTACAACAAACCCTCTCAAATCAAACTATCAAATCAATATTTATAGCATTAACTCTGTGACCAAGACAGTCCTCATTCTTGATGGGATGGAGGAGAGACAACCTTCTTAACACATATGCACAGTACTCAAGCCTACTGAAGAATTAAGCTACCCCCAGCCCAGTACAAGTGACAAAATGACGGAATGTTGGGAAAGCCAATACAATAACCAATGCTTTAATGCAGGTGTCCCCAACCTTTTTTACCCATGAGCCATATTCCAATGTAAAAAAAGTTGGAAAGCAACACAAGCATGAAAAAAAGTACCAGGGGTTGGCAAATTATGGTGGTGATTGGCTATTTGGTAGTCCCTTTGTGGCTGGCAGCCTACAGGAGGCTCTACTTGAAAGTATAGTTTTTATATAATTAAAAGTTCATAAAATCTCTCTGACAGTTTTACTTTCTTCATCTCTCTTTTATTTCCCCATGAAGCTCTCATCATGCGCATCAGTGGCATAACTATGAAAACAGACCCCGGGGGGCCTGGACCACAGGGTCTGGTTCATCTATACTGGAAAAGAAATCTCCCCTCTCTTCCTCCTCTCGAGTAGCCGGGCTGGAAGTAGGGGGTGTAAGCAGGTGTGCAGTTGGTCAGCATAGATGTTCAGGCCAGGCTACTCCAATTTTATAGTGGGAGGGACCTGGTGTCCTGGTGTTAATGCCACTCATAAGCACTGTGCTGCCATATTTAAAAGCTACATGATGCCTGCCCTTCTAGCCTTTAGCAATTCTCCTCACAGAATATTCTCTTGTTTTCTTTTTTCAGTCTGACAGTTTTATAGTGAAACAGCAATTTTCCAAGATGTAAACAGTAACTCTAAAAAGCTATCTGTATAAGGCTTACATTATCTGGAGAATGAAACACATAACTTACTGAAAGCAGGAGGACAAAGAAAAAATCAATGTTCATCCAAGGTATCTAATTCGGAGGTGGATCAATAGAGCTCACTATGTTGTGCCCAAGCCCAGAGACATTTTTTGAATTGCAATTACACTGTTGGAAGTCTCAGCATCACTATTTTCAGGTATTTAAGACATTTCACGGAGAAGTCCTGTGTGTTAAATAACTAAGTGTGTATTGTTTTATTTTTTCTGCTTTTGAAGTAATAACCTGCTCTCTGTTATTTTAAAAGTTCCTACATGAAATATAGCCAGAGCAATTGCAGCATCGTGCCTTTAAATCATAGAAGAAAAAAAAAGCACAGAATAATTGCCTCATTTCTAACTGGTCCGTTGACAAGGAACAACATAATGGCTGATCCATTGCGAGAAACATGTTTAATTCAGAAAATGATTGCCAAAGAGCAGCAATTTGTGAAGCAACTTAAATCACTCTCGGGGTTGCCCAGTCCAATACAAATACGACTTGCAATATAAAATTTTCCCTGAGGTAGCAAAAAATGAAAGAGTGAATTTTGTCTTAATTTAAGTGTAGAAATGGGATTATAAAATACAACTTGACCGCAGAAACACAAATCCTGTAAATCTGAATGTGTGTGGTGTGGTGGGGAGGAAGGTGTCTAATTTACATGCTATTTGATGTATTTTTAATCCTAATATATACTATCTTTTTTTTTCTTTCAGATATAATTTTTTCAGAAGAAAACTGATTTAAAGTAAAACCAATCATACATGAAATACATGTGTGTGTAATAAATACTCTTTAATGACTATGGCAGTATTTTACGGAAACACAAGACTTGTAGTGATGGGTGAATTTATTTGCCAGGCGTGAATTAGCAGCGAATTTGTGAGATTTGCCGCCGGCGAATAAATTCGTGAAATGGCAGCGAAACTTAGTTGGCATCAAAAAAAATGGACGCCAGCGCTGTTTCGCGATTTTTTCGCAGTTTCGCAGGAAATTTGCGAATTTTTCTGTGAAACGAAACGTCACAAATTCACCCATCACTAAAGACTTGTTATTAAGAAAACTGAAGCTATGCCTTACTGTGGCTAAGGTAGACTGATGGAAGATTCTAAAACCTATATATAGTTCAATACAGGACCAGAACTAGGGGTAGGCAGTAGAGGCATGAGCCTTACGGTGCAATAATGGGGGGGGGGGGGGCTGGGCACATACCCCTTCTTGGGGTATGTCCTACCCTAGTTTGGGCCCTTGTCCCCTCTTCAACGCAGTTGTGCATGCATGCTCATTTGTGAATGTGTGCACTAGTTCATACATGAGTTCACATGCACATTGGGGGTGAGAAGGCCGACCAGGTTGCCTGGCTTGGTCCGGTGCTGGTTGAATAGTTTGTATGTCACCTATGTGATGTGAAGTATAGCCCTGGTTTACACATTAAAGTAGAATGAAAGGTCCAATCCATGGGAGGTACCAAATGTTAGGGCACCCCGAAGGATTGTAATGATTTACCTGATTCCCTGGGCTGGTGCTCCTGTTAGCAGAAAATAAGCAAGCAATTCTATTAATCCCTTTTTTGCACTACTTATACATGTGTTGCTGCTGTATTTTGAAGAAGAATGAAGGGAAGAAGAGGATTGCTCACTTGCAAGTATCAATGGCCGGTGCAGTTTTCTGCTAACAGGAGCATCGGCACAGGGTATCAGGTAAGTAATTACAATCTTTCCTAATTTTTGGCACCTCGATCGATTGGACCTTTTCTTCTCCTTTAAATTGGCATCACACAAACATAGATACAAGGTGAGATCATTTGCTTTCATCTATTTAAGTGAGACTGAATGTATACTAACCAGTGATGGAAAACTAAGTTCTGCAAAGGAAGCTTGATGGAGTTAAAAGGGATGGCCGATTGCCATTGGCCATACTCCATTAACCCACTGTTTCTAAAAGACCTACTTGTCAGTGTTGGCAGCACAAAGCAAGAAATGCTGCCAGAAAATACATTGTACCAAGCAACTATAAACTTTTACAAATCCTTATAAAAAGTGGGTTATAGTATTATTTTTTCAGATACCATTGCCAAGCTATGTAATTTGTAACCCATTTGAAAATGATATTACAATTTTGCGATAGGCTTTACAAAAAAAAACAAAAAACAATAATCACATTGGAATCACACTGGGACAAGTACAGCAATGTTTTTCCAATCAATCTCTTGATTAATGTTTATTGGCATTTAACTTTGCAGTCAAACAACACAATATCTAACTGCGGCAGATACCACACCTATGGCTGTTGGCACATTGTTTAGAATTTTTGTTTATTTTGGGAAGAATAAGAGCAAATTCTAAAGGCAAGAGATTCACAGGGGTATATGGCCTCCCAAGGCTAGCACAAAAATAATTATTTAACATAGATGATTCCCTCAAATATATTAAAGAATAAGGAAAGGACTTTTAACTTGGGGGTGCCAAAAGTTGGGCACCCCCAAGTGATCACATTTACTTACTTGAAACCCCGGGCTGGTGCACCTATAAGGAGAAAACTCCACCGGCCCGGAATTCCTCCGTAGAGCACCATGGAGCAATCGTCTACCGTATAGAGCTTAACACATTGCCATGTTACTAAACTTGCATTACATGCGAATGTATCAGCTTTGGAGATGGGCCATTCCACATCAATTCCCCAATTCTATGTAAAATTGAAAATTGCTAACGCTGTCATACCTCGCTCAGAATTGCAGCTCTGAGGTTGAATTGTCTGCCTAACCAAAAACTATGAGCGGGATTTGGTTTCATTAAGTAAGCACTGCTCTCAGCATGAGGTACAGTGTGTGAGACAGGAAGCTGTAAATTAGGAACTCTATGTACACATGGTACTGTTTTAAGCATTCATTAAAAAGGAGTCACTAGTCAAGCTATCGGTAGAATGGAGGAAAAAAACAATCCCCCAGTCTAGGTTAAAAGTATGAGCTTCATGAATCACTGCTTGTTAATTCAGTGATCTCTTTTTTTTTTAACTTTATTAAATGAAATATTGTTTTACACTGGGCAAGCATAATGTACAGGTATACACGTAACAGAAAAAATTAAAATAACAGATGAAAAGTCAAGCCAATGTTAAAAGCTCTTCAATCAGATGTTACTTAAAGAGGGTGAGAGTACACGGATTATTCGAGGGCAATCTCGTCAATCGTTCAGGCTCAGTGACCAAATAAGCAATCAAACATATGCTGGCTACAAACTAGGGTTGCCTTTTATCCGGTTTTCACCTGGACAGCCCTCCCAAAAACTGCCTCTCCGGATTTTCAAAAACAAAATCCGGACAGGGCTTTAAAAAAAAAAAAAAAATGTTTGCCCCATCATAACTCCGCTCTTGACATCATGGACTCACCTTATCTTCTCTCTGATGTCATCAGCCAACCCAAGCCACTTGGCAGAAGGTGACAACCCTACAACAAACAATTCAAATGCACAGTGGTGTAATGACTATATGCTGGGCCCCTGTGAAAAAAAACTTTAGAGCGGCCCTGCATGCACAGCAGCACCTACTTGGCCCTCCCTCCACCTGCCCATTAGACTGCAATCCAGTTTCCCAGCCTCTTGTGCCAGAGTAGGTAAGTGAGCAACTGGGATGTGGGGATTTCCAAAACCTATACGGAGCCCCTGGGCACCCCTGTTCACTTAGCCCCCCACAGGGTCTGTTTCCTTTTTGTACTTTTCTGCATCAATCCCTCCATCATCGAGCACCGGGCTCTCAATCCTTTAAAGGCCAGGGTGTGCGAGTTTGGATTAAACCTGTTCCTCTGTATTTAGGCCACTTCAAAGGCAATAAAGGAGAGGTAATAAAGGTAATAATCCAGGGAGTTATAGAACAAAAAGTTGGAACAGCTCAGTTCCCAGTTGTCTCTTTTTACCCATAAGAGTCCAATACATTAAATTTGGCAACCCAACTCTACAGTTTAATGCTAATTACTGTTTATTAAAAAGGTGTCACATTTCAAGCTAATTAAGAATTTTGGTTGAAGTTGTATTGTAGTAGAAAATACTGAGTTTGAGAGCTAAATCAGATTTACTTGTTTTCAATATTTTACTGTCTTTTGAATTCAGTTGCCAGTATTTTCCTTGCCTAGACAAAAAAAAAGATGATTCCTAAAACCAATGTTATTAATAGAGAAGATAGGTAACAGGAATAGCAAGGCTGGTGTATTTTTCTAGAACATCCAGACCTTCTCTTGATAAACAGTTACAACATAATAACTTACTTAGAAAATGTGATACTTGGCCAAGACAGAACTACACACATGCATTGACTTACAAGTAGAGGCTGTTTCATAGGTCATTAATTTCTCCAGAATGATTACATAAGTATATACATAAGTATAGCCAACAAAATATTTGTATATTTCCTCCATGTGTTATGATAATAGGTCTACTTTAAGGTGATTCAAGCAAGTTGGAAATACGCATGTACCTGATGGATGTGAAGACATGAAACTATTATGCTAAATTAGCAATTGGAGACAAACTGAAGGTAAAGATGTTAATGAAGATATTAAGGAATAAGTTACTAACTGCCAAGCGTTCATGAATTATACAGGTATGGGATCCATTATCTGGAAATCTGTAATCCAGAAAGCTCCGAATGATGGAAAGGCCATCTCCCATAGACTCAATTTTATTCAAATAATTCAAATTTTTAAAAATGATTTCCTTTTTCTCTGTAATAATAAAAAAGTAGCTTGAACTTGCTTCAAACTAAGATATAATTAATCCTTAATGGAAGCAAAATCAGCCTGCTGGGTTTATTTAATGTTTACATGATTTTCTAGTTGAGGTATGAAGATCCAACTACAGAAAGACCCGTTATCCAAAAAACCCCCAACTCGCGAGTATTCTAGATAACAGATCCGATACCTATACATCCTGGATCATTGGTTGCAGGGATAAAGCATCATACAGTATGAGCTTGTAGAAAGTCAAGGGAGATATAGTTCAGGGACAATGATAGGAAAACCATTATATTTTATATCCAGTGAATTTTAGCTTTAGCACAGTGCTACAGTGTTTGTAAGAAGTCATTATCCCTTTAAAACTGAAGTGAAATCCGAACTTAAGAAATCTACTTCTGTAAACATAACTTCACTAATGAGAAGTTTGGAGTAAATACATCTTTTATAACAGAATTGTAAGTCTGGATGCATATAATGCTAAACATTTTAATGCATCTTGTAAATTTAGTTTTTGCTTTGTACTGTATATGAAAAGGTTTAAAATTAAAAGATGTACTATAAATGGTCATTTATGACAAACCTGGGACGCTGGAGAAATTACAGGCTATACTCCATATATATGATTTTATGGTTTTTAAAAGAAGCAATTCATGCTAGTATTAAGGTATGCAAACACAAATAATTAGAAGGTTATTTTTTAGTCTAATACTTAATGGAAGTCATTATGGATTTTTTGTGGACCATACATTTATGGTAAAGAATCACTTCAACTTTAGTAAACAATAATATAGTGAATAAAGTACCCCCTCTTGTAAAATATAAGGATATTATAAGTTACCAAGGAGTTTCATGACCCAATAAAAACACGAGGCCGAAGGGCGAGTGTTTTTATACAGGTCATGGAACTCCGAGGTAACTTCTAATATCCTCATATTTTGTAACAGGGGGTACTTTATTTATTATAATACACAAGTTTCAGTGAGTCATGTGACAGAAATGACATCAGAACTCACTGTTTATAACTGATGACATCAGAACTTACCGTTTATAAGAATATCATTTACAAGATATTCATGGCTTTTGTGTATTATAATAGTATTACTTGATCACATGAAAAATCTGTTTTCAATCAGGAAAGACAATGTATTAGAAGTGTTTTTCAAATGATTAGTTGCCAATTTCAACTGTACTTCAACTGCCTTGTGCACCTATAAAAACACTCTGATTCCTTGAATCCTCATCCTGAACTGAGTCTCTGCCAAGTGTTTTTTTATTTTATTTATTATTTAAATGTTTTATTGTTTTTCAAGAAAATAACAGTAGTACAAACACCGCATAATTCCAGTAATTCCATATGTTTAGCAGTACTGTGATTTCCTTTTAGACCCATTGATTCAGATTTTGGTGTCTGGTAGAAGATGCAAATAGAGTGAGAGGTGGTTAGAGGGATAGAGCAATGAAGTGGCTTAGGGGGTGGGAGGGTAGGGAAAGGTTGGTTGGTTACTTAGGTTTGTTTTCTCTCTCTCTGTCGGCAAATTAATAAAGGGCGAAGAGACTAACGCGGGCGAAAATTCGCCAGCGTGACATCATTTCGGTACTTCGCCGATTTACTAATGGTCACTGGCATAACTTCGCTAGCGAAGGAGATAGGAGATAGGAGATAGACTGTAGCGGTACATCGCTTCCTAACACCTGGCAAATTTGCACTCTGGCAAATGGACATAACTACGCAAACGTTACTAACGTTTACTGAACGCTACCTCTTGCTCCAGACTTGCTTTCGCCAGCACAGACCAGGCAAAGTGCAATAGAGTAGATAGAAGTTCCTCAAAAAAATTTTGAAAATGTCCCAAAAAAACACTAGGGTCTTTTCCTTTTTCAGGGTGATGGCTGAAAAATAGCGTAATTTTTTGGGGGGGTAGCCGGCTTCCCCCTTACATTTCCTAACATATGGCACATAAACTATACACTGGGCTCATGTGTAGGGCAATATAACAACTTTTTTTTATTTTAAGGTTTCCCGGGCTTGTGTAGTGTAATGTATTTGCTGCAACATATACTTCCATTGAACTTTAACTTCCCATCGTATGCAAATTAGCCAACACTAGCACAACTTCGCTTCGATTGGCGCAGTAACACTAGCACAACTTCGCTTTGCTTGGTGCAGTAACACTAGCTCAACTTTGCCAGCGTTCGTCGCCCTGGACGCAATTTAGAATTTTTGTGAATTAGCGTTGTCCTGGCGAATCTACGCCTGGCAAAGTGTTGCAATGTAAGCTAAGCCGTCACTGGCGAATTTTTGGAGGTTAGTGCATCTGCCCCTCTGCTGGGTGCTAATTTAGTCCAGACTTTTTACATATGCAGTATCAATTAAATGTCCTGTATATGTGTTTGTAGCCAGCACACCATTTTTCCTGGCATAAGATGCGTATTCTTTCACATATGGTGCAGGGTCCACTTCTCCTTCTGTCGGTGTATTTGTGCTTTTCTTCACATATATTCCCACCACTTTCCATAGGCAAAAGATACTCTACCCAGCTTTATATAACACATAAGCTCACTTGGCTTGCCAATAGAATCAACTTGTTCCACAATAGGGTCACCCATATACACTAGCCTCTAAGTTCCACTGGGGCAGATGCCAACGTAAACGATGGAGAATAAATTTAAAGGAATAGTTCAGTGTGAAAATAAAAACTGGGTAAATGTATAGGCTGTGCAAAATAAAAAATGTTTCTAATATAGTTAGCTAGCCAAAAATGTAATGTATAAAGTCTGGAGTGACTGGATGTCTAATAAAACAGCCAGAATCCAACTTCCTGCTTTTCAGCTCTATAACTCTGAGTTAGTCAGCGACTTGAAGGGGGGCCACATGGTACATTTCTGTTCAGTGACTTTGCAATTGATCTTCAGCATTCAGGTCAGATTCAAAAACAGATATGACCCATGTGCCCCCCCCAAGTCTCTGATTGGTTACTGTCTGGTAGCCAGGGTAACCAGTCAGTGTAAACCAAGAGAGCTGAAAAGCAGGAAGTAGTGTTCTGACTGACTTGTTATACATCAAATCACTCCAGCCTTTATACATTACATTTTTGGCTAACTAACTATATTAGAAACATTTTTTATTTTGCACAGCCTATCTATTTACCCAGTTTTTATTTTTACACTGAACAATTCCTTTAAAACCCTATGTAATATGTTGATGGTGTATGAATAAAGAAACAATATGGGCATCCTTCTGCCTCTTGGAAGCTGGCTGCAAAAAAAAAAAATGCATAATTTAGCAATATATTTTATAACACTTTACAATTTTAACACCACTTTAAAAGCTACCTTTTGTCAATGAGCCTGTTGTGCACTTGGCCTAAAGGAAGTGTCACTTGGGTATACTGATCATCAAGCAATGTGATAAAAAACTGACAAACTCCAGGGACAGTTAAACCTTTTCACAAGCAAATAAATCTGGGCTTATCTTTCAGGAAACTAGTACAGAAAAGCTAGAGCAATGCAATGGTTCTTAATGACTACTTAATGGTTTTCATGTAGATACTATAAACACAAGATTATTATATTTCATACATTGTAGCACTTCCGAAAGGACATTTAGATGAAATCTATCCTTGAACATAACGTATCAGTAAGAAATCATTTAGCCTTTAAAAGTAAAATATTTTCCAAGCGCTTCTGTTTCAGTAGTTAAAGGTAATTGCTTGAACAAGAACACAAGTGATGATATTTCAGTTGTTGGGGACACTTACAGAGCTCATTATTTATAGGGCTGCAGTAGTTTATAAATAAATTGGAAAAATAATAAAACAGGCAGAAAATTGCCTTCTTGTGCACGCGGAACGGATAGGTCAATAGCTCTGTTTAGCTATTTAGATGTGAAATGTGCATAAACCTTTTGCTTTCTGGAGTTATATATTGGTACTGATGTGATGGGCAGACCTTTGTGTTTCATAGAGTTAATTGATATTCAGCAATTAAAGCAGGAGCAGCTTTTGACTATATGAATACACATCTCCAACGTTTTTAGAATGAAAAGAAAAATACGTGCAGCCAGACATTTGGCAGGAAACCCTGGAAATGTTGCTCTAGGGACCTCACTCACAAACTCACAAGCATCTGCCATTGAGGCTTTGAGTAATTCGATTTGGAATATGACGCTATTGCATTGGTTCAACCATCAGATTGTGTGACAAATGAAGCATCTGGCTTTTTTCATGTTACATTAAATAATAGGTAAATAGTAAGGGGAGGGAGTTGTACAATGTGACTGTGTCTCCAGCACACTTGAGAGTCCTCTGTGTACCTGACAGGATGTCATCTAAAGAATTTCTAATGAATCACTTTGTGGTCTGCTCTAAATCTGTGGCTAAACCCACACCACTTCTGAAGTTACACAAATACACCGTTACACTGAGCATTCTGCAGTAGCGATGGGTGCATTTATTCGCCAGGCATGGATTCGCTTTGATTTTCTGGATTTCGCTGCCGGAGAATGTTTTCGCAAAAAACTGCAGCAAAAATTCGGAAAATTATTCAGACGCCCATTGACTTTAATGCATTTGGATTAAGAGTCAGGCGTGTAAAAATTGTCGCTCGTCAAAATTGTCATACGTCAAAATTGTCGCACGTCAAAATTATTCGGATGCCCATTGAATTTAATGCATTTGGACAAAAGTGTCGCAAGTGTAACAATTGTCACGTGCATAAAAATTGAGACGTGTCGAAATTATTTGGACGCCCATTGACTTTAAGGGAGGAACTCCATGTGCAATTCGACGGGTTGCGCAAAAACGCAGGCGTCAAGTTGGATGCAACAGAAATAAGGTAAGCAACAGGAATGTCGGATGGTGTTGAAGCTTTGTCCGAAGCAACATGCTAAGAGTTGCGTCTGCATCTGACAGTTGTTTCGCATCGGATGATCGATGTGACTTCATCCGACATTTCCATCTCTTACCTTATTTCTATCACTTGATGCCTGTGTTTTTGTGCAGCGCCTCGGATCGCGCCAGTTCCTCCCTAAAGCATTTGGACAAAAAAGTTGCGCTTATAAAATTTTGTGTCAAAATTTTGCACATCAAAATAATTTTGAACCCCATTGACTTAAATGCGTTTCACCAATTTTTTGACATTTTGCTAATTTTTTCGGATTTTCGCAAATTTCTCGGCGAAGCTAAACAAACAGATTCGCCCATCACTATTCTGCAGTTACAAAAGGATTTTGTTTTGATTTTTGTACGTTTTTTCTGCATTTTTTCACAGATGAAAGTCATTTTATTCAAATCTTAATATGTATATTAAGGTTCAAATTCTGCCAACTGTTTTATGAAGGATTCAATATTTAATATTACCAAAACTGTGCTTCAATAGATAACAATACTGACCTCAAAGTGTATTAAACTTACAAAAAAGATGAGCTGCTAATTTGAAACTAGGGATGCAGCAAATAATCAATTTTGATATTCGGCTGAATCTCAAATCATACACAAAGGATTTAGCTGAACCCAGAACCGACTGTGCATATGCAAAATAGTATATGGAAGGGTAAAAAAAGTCCATGCAGCGTATGCAGAAAAAATTAAAATTTCTTTATAATGGTGATTTTTTTAAGGTTAAATTTAGTTCCGGCCAGGCTCCTGCATTTGGCCGAATATGAATTCTACTGAAAAGGTTCGGATTTGGTTCATGCCTAACAACAACCCAAGAAACATGAAATTCTGTACAGACTTACTATTAATATGAGAATATCTGACAACACAGCAGAGATATTGCAGATGACGTTATAAGGAAACATGAATGTGGTCCCAAAATGTGGCCGTGATTACGTGGGCACAAGGTTTTAACATGAGTATATTGACCAGAATATAACAGTTGAATACACCAAATTATGTGATCTTGCTCAAAGCAAGTGTGAAACATACTGTATGCCATAAACATGACTGAAGTCTTGCACAAAGGAGTTATTACCAGAATAACATACCCCAACATCGTTGATACTTTGTACAAAAGATTTATGAATAGAACACCACGCAATATGACCTAGATCCTACACAGGATAATTCAACACAATAGAGCTAAAATCCTGCAGAGAGATGTTCTGGCAGGAAAATAAATGACTGGGATATTGCCCTATGATACTGATAGCAAAAGGAAACCCCTAGATATATAGATACACCAGCAGAGAAAAGGCCGTTTTGCTCCTATCCACCACTTGGTGTATGCAAATTGACAGGCATGGAATTGGGTTACAAGCAGAGACATGGGGGATTTCTGCATGTTGTTTGGCTGCTGGGGGGGAAAGGGAGGGGGTGATATCACTCCAACTTAGTACAGCAGTAAAGAGTGACTGCAGTTTATCAGAGCACAAGTCACATGACTGGGGGCAGCTTTGAAACTGACAATATGTCTTGCCCCATGTCAGATTTCAAAATTAAATATGAATTAATCTGTTTGCTCTTTTGAGAAACGGATTTCAGATTCTGATAGAGCAGCACTATTAACTGAAAAAAAACAACATTTTTTCCCATGACAGTATCCATTTAAATCAGCTGTGCTTTAAACTTACAAAGTACTTTGTTGAACTAATCTTAGAAAAACATATTAGTAAACTCATATCCTACTGCATTGTTATTAGATTTAAAATGAACATATTTCCAGTGCTTCCTGCCATCTACTGAATGAAAACAGTCATGTACTTGTGCTTGGCATAAATGTAAACTAGATATAAGCACACATACTGGATACAGAAATGGGACCTGTTATCCAGAATGCTTGGGACCTGGCGTTTCTAGATAATGGATCTTTCTGTAATTTGGATTTATATACCTTAATTCTACTAGGCGATCATGTAAACATTAAATAAACCCAATAGGCTGGTCTTGCTTCCAGTAAGGATTAATTATATCTAAGCTTGGATCAAGTACAAGGTGTTGTTTTATTACTTAAAAAAATCTGGATTATTTTATTATAATGGAGTCTATGGGAGATGGCCTTTCTGTAATTTGGTGCTTTCTGGATAACGGGTTTCCCATACCTCTATATATACCTGTATATATAACATACTGAAGCACAATATAATTTGTAATCATAAATTCAAATTAAAAACAAGTTAAAATAAGTCACCCAAAATGCTCGAGTTTAAGGCATTGAAGTTTTATCACCGGCTGTTAAAAAAACACTGGCGCACACATTGGCAGGATGCAGCTGGCTTTCTCCTGTACAGCAGTCATTTGTACACAGCAGCTGGGGCATGTATGGGTGTATATGAAAGGAGGAACAGAACCTTGTAATGTATTATATTACTTGGGCCCTGCTGTAAGCAAGACAAAGTCGAATACACAGATGAGAAAAAAAAAATACACACCTAGGGATTCTGAAGAATAGCTTCCTTCTACAGCACAGAACAACCCCAAGCTTCTGTGCTGTAATGGAAACGTATTCAAGGAGAAGTCTATCCAGCATTCACATTTATTGGCAATAACAATGACAGGGACAGCGCCGATTCTAATGAAGACGCCGCCTGAGGCGGCTCCTTAAATGCCGCCCCTCCCCTCGCAGAAACACTAGTGCGGAGAGCGCAACTGCGCTCTCTCGCACTAGTAAAGCCGAATTTCCGGTTTCAAAACCGGAAATTCGGCTCTTTAAAGTGACAGGAGCGGCTTTTTGCCGCCCCTGGAAACTTATCTGGCGCTGCCGCCTGAGGCGAGCGCCTCAGCTCGCCTCATTGGCGGAGCGCACCTGGACAGGGACAATGAGAAAAATCATTTTCGGAACATTTTCATAAATGTAAGTATTGAGCTGATATTACACATGGCTTCTCTTACACTGATGTGATAAACATTCTCCCTGGATGCCTGACTTTTCTGTTGTTCCTTAGTGGAACAGTAACACCAAAAAATGAAAGTGCATTAAAGGGATCCTGTCATCAGAAAACATGTTTTTTTCAAAACGCATCAGTTAATAGTGCTACTCCAGCAGAATTCTGCACTGAAATCCATTTCTCAAAAGAGCAAACAGATTTTTTTATATTCAATTTTGAAATCTGACATGGGGCTAGACATTTTGTCAATTTCCCAGCTGCCCCTGGTCATGTGACTTGTGCCTGCACTTTAGGAGAGAAATGCTTTCTGGCAGGCTGCTGTTTTTCCTTCTCAATGTAACTGAATGTGTCTCAGTGGGACATGGGTTTTTACTATTGAGTGCTGTTCTTAGATCTACCAGGCAGCTGTTATCTTGTGTTAGGGAGCTGCTATTTGGTTACCTTCCTATGGTTCTTTTGTTTAGCTGGGGGAAAAGGGGGGGTGATATCACTCTAACTTGCAGTACAGCAGTAAAGAATGATTTAAGTTTATCAGAGCACAAGTCAAATGACTTGGGGCAGCTGGGAAATTGACAACATGTTAAATTTCAAAATTGAATATAAAAAAATCTGTTTACTCTTTTGAGAAATGGATTTCAGTGCAGAATTCTGCTGGAGCAGCACTATTAACTGATTCATTTTGAAAAAAACATGTTTTCCCATGACAGTATCCCTTTAAGCTTTTGTTTAATGTGCATATTTGCAGAGACTTAAGTTGACAGATAGCAAGGGTATCGCTACAAAGCATCTTGTTATAAAGAGGAAGAACTGTGCTTATAAATTGCTTGTTTTTCTCTGTAACAAGCATATGGTAACATTGAACAAGACCACTTGGATGGAAGGCAAGGCTGTGGACATTTGGTTTAAATCTAGACGCTTATTCTTTAAAAAAAAAAAATGTCAAACTAGAAATGAGAAAGGATTTGCAAAACAAGACATCATCCCAGCCAAGAATTGCTATTTTTAAACACTAACATTGTGCAAGCAGGAAGAAACTTTCCAGTTTATATTATAACGCTATGGGGAGGTGACTTATCCTAAGCATTTAAGGGTGGCCATGGTTTAAGGTTCAATTTGTGTGTACACAGTGTGTAGGTCTGGTCAACTGTTGAGCTTAATTTTGTACCGTTTAAAATTAGCAGTGGGTGAGTTATTGGAATATCTGTCGTGTCTGTGTTTTATAATTATAACCAAGATTTGCGTTACAGCTAATACATAGGGCCATATGATGGGACAGTGGTTAGACTTGCTTCCTTACAACCCTAGGCCCTAGGTTCCAGCCAGGGAACTGTCTTTGTATGTTCTTCCTTATGAAAGGGACCTTAGACTGAAAGCTCCACTATGGCAGGAACTAATGCAAATCCTATAAAATAATAAAGTGCACAACTACATGCTCATGTCTCCTGTTAGAAAGATTAACTACAATTTAACTACTAACTAAGCATAACATGCCAAAATCAGATATTCTGTCTAAAAATATTAATTGAGTACTGGCCTAAACCATTATTACACATTTCAATAACACAGTAAACATTAACACAGTTGAAAACTTGGAGTAAATTTACACAATATTGGATGGGAGATATAGTGGTGTCCAGTGTCGGACTGGCCCACTGGAATACCAGGAAACTCCTGGTGGGCCAAGGTGTCAGTGGGCCCTCCTGCTTCTAAACATTTGCCTTATTTCATGGTCATTCCCTATTTCTATGAGAATAAAGAGGCTAAATAGATGGAATAATAGGTTATAGTATGTAAAGAAAAGAGAATAGGAGAATAGAGGTTGAATGAAAGGAAGAAAATAATACTTTGATTGGGCCCCTGGTCTCAAGGTTTTTGGGTGGGCCCCTGGTGTCCCAGTCAGACACTGGTGGTATCCCCATCTTTTCAATAATTAGCCTAGCATTCCTCCTATCGTTTCGCCCTAGGCACATGCTTCTTCTTCGGCCTACCCCTAGTTCTAGCCCTGCTGCAATTAATACTTAGCAGAGCTCAGATTATTTTTCTAACACGACCAATCTGACTACTGACCCCAGCTCTTGCAGTGGCTGCCGATACCTTATGAAGCTGTTACTCTTCTATAATGTACAAAAGTTTATAAGCACAATTTGCTGGGATCTAATACAAGTAGGTTCATTTCTCTGTCAGGTTACAGTGTATCTGGTATAGTTAAGCACACATTGTTTACTGGCATCCACTGGGGAATGTGTCAAAAGTTAATAAAGTATCTTTTTTTGCCCTAAAATCCCCCCTGGCAGGCAATAACACCACTGGCCCTCAGCAAGCAATCTACATAATATTTTACAGATATTAAAATAGATCCATATCTCTATCTATGCATGAATTCTAAAATGCACATACAATTCCTTATATAGACAGAAACAGAGCTATGTATAGGATTAGACAAAGAGAATTCACCCTCTTTTTCAGCTATGTAAAGCACGGAATGGAAGACATATGCACTTGCACATGGATATGAAAAGACAAGTCAGCCTCCAGTTGTTCATTTAACTAGATCAAAAGCGAAGGAATTTAAAATGTTATCTATGGTCAAAGGGGCTTGTTGCTGGTCGCAGGAATCCTTAGTAACAGACAGTTGCTGTTTGTGCACAAATCCACTGAGAGTGAAATTGAATCTGGGATCATGTAATGTAAAAAGAAATTGTGTTGTACAAGTGTAGCCATATGCAGGAATAAAATGTTCTTAACTGTACCAGAATACTGATGCACGCTAAGCCTGGTTCTGCTGTCAGATCCAATTACTTTGCGACGCTGTTGAGTTCCAGAGAGAGGTGGAGAGTTAACAGGAAATTCCTAATATGACTTCATGCAAGATGTTTACATTTTAGAAATCGTATTATTTTCTCTCAGTTATCAGAACAGCTAAAATAGTATTAAGTAAAAGACAGTAAGCAAAAAAGTTAAATAACTACTTTGTTCTAACAATATTAGCATACGTCCTTTATTTAAAAGCAGCATCATATTCGACTGCACGTAGGTTTACACATCATCAGTCCCTGCAATTTAAAGTTCTCATAACATTCAAACAAGTTTATCAGGAGCCAGGTGACCTGCTTTTATGTTCTTAGAGTATCAGAGGAAACTGGGGTATGAGTAGAACATATAAACTCCATGCAGATAAGACCAGACTGGAAATAATCCTAGGATCAAAATCAGGCAATGTGAGAAAGAAGGGATTGAGTATGTGCCTAGGATACCCCATGTTATTACCTCACCATAGCAATAATCCTTCATTGTCGTCAATAACTGTGCAGGCCAAGGTGCAACTATGGTATCAGATCTCTTGATTTCTTGACCATTCATCTGATCACATTCTTCATTTCTGAACGTTTCCAAGAAAACTCAGAAAGACTAGTTGCTTTAATTCTACTAGATACTGTTTATCATGACTTGGATGGATGAAAATCTTTAAAGCTCCAATATGTGGCTCATCCACTGCTTAAACTTCCAGCAGGGTAGTTAGCTCAAAAGGAAAAGGTTATATATATGAAAACTCTGTTGCATGGTCCATCCAGTGATAGTTCCCAGAACAGAAGAGCAAATGAGTCTATACCCCAAATTTCACCCTTATTTACCTTTGAGTTGGGCTTGGCTGTATCTAGGAGAGCAAATACAGACTGCACCAAAAAAACAACTAACCTTCTGGATCTCAGTACACTCTGCACCACAGCATGTTTATTCCTTTATGAGAATCAGCAGGATGTTTGTTCCATGGTTTGGGTAGAATGGTGATGTGTGTTTCCTACTGAGAACTAAGAGAGGAGGTGTTTCCATTTCTCTATTCATACCGGTGTTTCCCTGGTTTTGATGTTCCAGATCTTAGTTTCTTTGTTCTTTGTTTCTTACAACACATCTTAATGCAAAGATATATTTTTACTACACACTGTGCAGACATGATATGTTCAGTTTATTGGCTGAAGAAGCTTGTTATATCCGGAATGCTCGTGACCAACACCCCATGAACCCAGTTTAAAGCAGACAAAAGGAACATTAATGTTATAGAGATGGTGATGTCATTCATCTCTTTTAGAAATGGATCACATAACATAGATATTTCTATTTACAGCTATAATAGCTATATGATATTAACACAATATTGGTTTACACAGCAGAATTTCAGATAATAAAAAAATGCTATATTATTAATGACAGATGGCTCCACTTGTGTTATAAATGATAATGGGTATGAATAACCATGTCTGGTATTCTTCCAAAATAAAGCCTCTATTTTAATTTTATTGTAAGCACATACCATTGGTGAAATTTGATTTTTGTATTTATTATAGCTAGAAAACAACTGGAACTGCACACACAGCCCTCATACTGATGTATTGTGGTGACAGCATCATGGTGCAGGGCTGCTTTTCATTAGCTGGGAATGGGTTTGCTAGTAATACAGAAAGAACAATTGGTGGTGTAAAATGCAATACAATATGTTTCAATCTGCTAAAAAATTGAAGTTGGGTAAAAATCCATCTATTGGCAGTACAGTGATCCCCAACAAAGGGCCAACATTGTAACTCAAGAACAAAAAAACCAAAAAAAAACCAGGAATGCCCTCAATGACCCAATCCTGATCTCAATCCAACTGAGAGTCTGAAACACTATGAGGTGTCAATTTATCATCTAAGCTGTGCAATTTATGTTTTCTGGTGAAACAGACTGCAGCAACAACTGTAGGCTCTCAATCACTAAGTTGGTGGCATGATTAAAACCTTTCTTATTCCAAATTCCAGTTTGGCTTTTACAGATCTATATCTAAATTCCATGCCTGTACTTAGCAAAGGTTTATTTAAATTTATTGTAGCCCTCTGACTACACCTTATTTTTTTTAGGTTAAGGTTGGCTGCACACAGTTACAGACAATAAAACAGTGAATAAAATTAGTGTTCATGGAAGAGAAATGCATTGGGAGAAGACACAAGTTGTCATTATTACTATGGGTGCAGACTAGGGGGCAAATTTACTAAAGGGTTAGGTGGCTAACGTGACGTCATTTTGGCACTTCGCAGATTTACTAATGGTCGATGGCATAATTTTGTTAGCGAAGGAGATAGACTCTGGCGCAACTTCGCACTCTAACATCAGGCGAATTTTCGCTCTGGCGAAAGAGCGTTACTACGCAAATTCACTATGTTTTTGTTTTTACTGAGCGTTACCTCTATCGCCAGACTTGCCTTCGCCACCTCAGACCTGGCGAAGTGCAATAGAGTAGATAGGACTTGGTCCAAAAAAAGGTGAAATTTTTTCTAAGTCCCAAAAAACACTGGCGTCTTTTCCTTTTTACAGGGTGATAGGCTGAAAATGATCTAAATTTTTTTTGGGGTACCCTCCTTCCCCCCTATATTTGATAACATATGGCACCTAAACTATACTGTGGGCACATGTGTAGGGCATTATAACAACTTTATATAATTGTATTAAGGTTCCCTGGCCTTGTGTAGTGTAATGTGTTTGCTGCATGCAAATTAGCCAGCGCTAGTGTAACTCTGAACTGCTGATCGCATTTTTGCTAGCGCAACTTAGCAAGCGTTCGGTACCCTGTGCTCAGCTTCGGATCTTCGTGAATTAGCGTTGTCCAGGCGAATTTACGCCTGCCGAAGTGTTGCGATGTGCACGAAGCCAGCGCTGGCGAATTTTCGCAGGTAAGTAATGTTTATAGTTTTATTGTTATCAGTTTTACTGGTTACACACCATAGTGCTGTGCAACTCTGTTTAATAATTCAACGGTAAGGTACTGTTTTTCCCTCAAGCAAGAATATCGGAACAAGGAGAACATTTTTCCCCCAGGGACAAAATAAGGAAAACAAGGTTGAGATGTCAGGATTTTTAGTTGTTTCTAATTTTTAAGGTACAACAAGTTTCCTGTTAAAAATCTATAAGTTAAAATATCTAGGTCTCATAAGCACAAAGAAAGTAAAAGAAACCTTTGAACTTGAATGGTGCTTTGATATGTGAAAAGCTTTGGAAAGAGCATAAACTGAATAGCAAATCTGGATCTTTTGTAGGAAATATCTGACAAACACTGTAGGTAGCATAAGAACAATATGGAGTGCCCCACATTCACCAGCTAAAACTACTATCACCCTGCAAACCTTTTCATCTCCTGGATGGACAAGATAAGCATTTTAAAGTGTTAGATGAATCTTTAGTATCTTATGTCAAAAAGACAATAATGAGACCACAGAGAACCGACCCGATAGCACATGACACGCTTATCTTTAATGATAATTAGAAATGTACTTCCATATATACTAATTAGAAAAGGTTTCTGACAAACAAGTGCATGCTTATGTATTTCTAATAACTCATCTGGAACTAAAATTCAATATGCAGTGCATTATATAAGCATAATTTAAAGCAGTACAATTAGGTTTAGAAAGTTCTGGATTAAAGGGCTAATTATCTGACAATAATAGTGACCCAAGAATTAACCAGATATGAGATAGATAGAGAAGCAATGACACAGAACGCAACCTTCAACTGTGTCATATTGGTAGCACTACTTTTCCCAGGCTCTCATGTCTAGTGCTTAGCTTCCTTGTCAGACATCTGAAAAGGCACCTACAGTATTAGCTTCATCAGGCTATAATTAATCTGGCCCTGGGTTAGGAGACTGATGGCCAATAGCCCAAGTTTCACTGATCTGTGAATTATTTATATATGGTGAAATGGACTGTACCTGCCAAGACCATCCTATGTTCAAACCCAAATGGCATTCTTGCCTTATGCAGAATATTTTGCAAATCTTGTTGTCTCTTATATTGCTAACCATGTAGAACAACAATGACTGCACATTAGCATTCAGACATCCAAAACCATTGCTCTTGGTGCATAACAAATGCACACCTATGCATGGCTTGTATGAAGTTATAAGTAATAAAAGGCTAGTATGGGTTATTTGGCACAACCGTGATTAAATGCTATATTGAAATTACATGCTACAGGTATGAGACCTGTTTATCCAGAATGCTCAGGACCTGGGGTTTTCCAAATAACAGATCTTTCCTTAATTTGGATCTTCATATTGTAAGTCTACTAGAAAATCATGTAAACATAATTTAAACACAACAGACTGGGTTTTCTTTCAATAAGGATTAATTATATCTTAGTTAGGATCAAGTACAGGGTACTGTTTAATGATTACAGAGAAAAAGAAAACATTTTTTATTATTTGGATAAAATGAAGTCTGTGAAAAATGACCTTAATGTAATTTGGAACTTTCTGGATAATGGGTCCCGTACTTGGACTTTTTTGAGATCTGTATATATTCATAAAACATGTGTAATACTAAAAAGTGATATTAACACAATGTCACTAGAAAGAGAGGACTGCAGTTTTCTGTTGATAAATGCCCCCACCCCAACTTTTACTTCTAGTTCCTGACTTGATGGCTCAGTAGGTAGCACTGATGGGTCCACAGCTTCATTTTGGTTTGGGCGCTATCTGCAAGTTTTTATGTTCTCCCTATGTCTGCATGGGTTTTCTCCCACAAAAAAACAAACAAACAAACAGGCAGGTTAACTGTCCCCTAATAAAACTGAACATAGCATGTGTAAATGTGATAGGGGTTCTGTAAACCTTTAATGGGGCAGGGACTGATATGAATGACGTATAATCACTGTAAAACTCTGTGTCAGCAATATACAAATAACAATGATTAGATGTGTTTCTATTTGTACTCCAGCATATCAAAGGCAAATAAAAGGCTACATCATGTGGTTTACAGTACAGTACGACAGACTGAATCTGTCCTCCCTACTCATCCTCTTCAGAGTGTCAACAATTGTAGGTATTGGCAACTTTCACACGGCTTGGGGTGTGGTTCCCTTTTACTTGTGACACTGACATGTTTCTATCACTTACAGAATGATATATGGATAGCTGCAACACTATACAGATGGATGACATAGAGTATGCTTTACCTAAAATGAGCTTTTAGCATGAGGTACACAGATGTATGTTTATTTCCAGCTGCAGTAATCCCATGAGTAGCACCATCTCTCAATGTTTTTGATGTTTAGTGACCTAATGCTTTATTGCTTTATGACTAGACCCATTGTGTCTATTTATCTCCATTCCCCTGTGTCACCATTCTAGGTCATGTAACACATTTCCTGGGCAGTTCTATATGGAGGCAGTGGACAATCCAAGTCTCATGCAAGGCATATTGTATAACTTGCACCAGTGTATGCAGAATCAGAGAAAAAGAGGGACATATCAGCAGTGTTGGACTGGCCCACTGGGAGACCAGGAAGAATCCAATCCAAGAAAGAACGGGCCCAGGTATCAGTTGGCCTCTTGCTTCTAACCATTTGGCCTATTTCATGATCATTCCCTGTTTCTTTATGGGAAAAAAGAGACTTAATAATGGAAGAATAGAGTAAGTAGATATAAAAGACTAGGGGAATACAGAGGTTAAGTGAGGAGAGGAAGAATAATAGTTTGGAAAGTGGGCCCACAGTCTAAGGTTTTCTGGTGGGCCACTGGCATCAGAAAGGTAAAGGGACACATTGGAAATATCTGTGATTTTGTTCTACAGCTCTCCAGTTTAGGAGTTAAAGCCCCCCACACAATAATTGCCTAGACTGTCAATTCTATGGCACAAAGCTATTATACTGATTTCTAATTAAAGCAACCAGTCCTATGCAGTCATAGTTGTCCATTTGACTTCCGCCTCGCCTTCTATACTTAGATTACATTTTCTCCACACCGCACCTCATACATGGCACATGGGACTGCACTGGGCGCTGGGCTGTGGGTTCCTGATGCACATGTGCCACTAGGGCTACTGGCTCAAACACTTCCAGTAAAAGTGGTGAAGAACATCAAAGTCTACAGGAGGAATATCCATCAGTGGTTCTAAAGGGATACAGGGTGGTTGCAGTTATGCAACAGCTGCAGAGTCACCAGCTTGTGCTTCTTTCTCTAGCACAAAAAGCTGTGCTCTGAAAATTACACTTTCTTTTTAAAAAGTTTAGAAACCCTCTGGCAAAACAACATTCGGCTACAGTGCATTCCAAGTGCAATCAAAACCAGGAGAGGGAACCTATTTAAAACTAATTTGCAGAATTCTGAGTCAGGGCTATAAACGAGCTGCAAATGTACTGGCAGAGATCCAACACAGAGCAGACTTGTGGGAAGGAAAAATGGAAACTCCTCACATATGTGCTGGTAAGCTTGTGTGTTAAGCTTTCTAATTGGCTAAAAGCACTACACTTGCAAGCGCGTTTAAATTGCTTCTTGATTGGACAAGTAAATGCACTAGACTGGAAAGCTTCTGTTGTCCTTTTTGATTGAACAAATGCCCACCACTAGCAAGCTTGTATTATCCTTCCTGACTGATCAGATGTAATAAACAGGCTAGCTTGTTTTGTATCCCCTAACTGGAGTGCACATGTTTTCTCGGGGTGCTCTGGTTCATCATAACTGCATTCTCTTATGGATTGTGGGCTTAGTAAAAAAATATCATTGGCAGCACTTTAATATAAACATTTCCACATTTACCCTTTTTCATCTCATGGAGCAAACTCTATTAAACAAAATCTATAGATACAGCTGCTTCAGCTGCTTTTGGGCTACAGCTAATATTACTTGCTTGGGGATATGTGGGAATGCTGACATTTTACGGGCAGGACTCCGTGAACGATTTCGGCGCGATCCGACGCGCTGCGCAAAAACGCAGGCGTCGCGTGGGATGCGACGGAAATAAGGTAAGAGATGGAAATGTAGGATGAAGTCGTAGCGTTGATCCAACACGGCACGATTGTCGGATGCAGACGAAGCATGCAGCGCCTGCATCCGACAGTTGTGTCGCGTCGGATCAACGCTGCGACACCATCCGACAATGCTATTACTTACCTTTCTTTTGTCGCATCCGACATGACGCCTGCGTTTTTGCGCAGAGCGTCGGATCACGCCGAAATCGCCCGTGGAGTCTTACCCTTACAGTTAAAGAGCTGCAGATTGTGCCTGCTTTATACATATATACTGTACATATATACCCAGAAATGTCTAACCTAGAGCCATAAAAATAGCCAGAACCAGTCACAGAACCCTGAAACAAATTAGCAATTCTCTGTTTTGCTCTCACAGAGAATGGAGCAGTGTGCCAAAATCACTTGCATTATTCACTATTAGCACCTAACTATAGGAAATGATTTTTATTTGCAATTTATGTTTGGGGATTATGGAATAGGTCATATTTAAACAACATACCCAACATTAACAAACACTGCATGACATAACTACTTTTTATATGGGATAGGATCCATTATCCAGAAACCCATTATCCAGAAAGCTCCCACTTACAGAAAGCCTGTCTCCCATAGACTCCACTATCATGAAATAATACAACATTTTTACAATGGTTTACCTTTTCTCCGTAAAACAGTACCTTGCACTTGATCCAAACTAAAATATAATTAATCCTTATTGGAAGCAAAAACAGCTTATTAGGTTTATTTAATGTTTACACGATTTTTCAAGACCCATATTACAGAAGGATCCGTTATCTAGAAACCCCCAGACCCCGAGCAGGTCCCATACATGTACCGACCTACTGGATCAATATTTGGCTTTTAGTAACATTAAAGGCATTGTTTGCTTCTAACTTACCAAACAGTACCAATCAATGGGGCTTGTATGCTAGAACATTCTTCTTCATAATTGTTGCCTGTTCTCAGGACATGAAACAGCAACTCTAATGACAACTAGAGATGTCGCGAACTGTTCGCCGGCGAACTTGTTCGCGCGAACATCGGGTGTTCGCGCTCGCCGGAAGTTCGCGAACGTCGCGCGACGTTCGCCATTTTGGGTTCGCCATTGTTGGCGCTTTTTTTTGCCCTCTCACCCCAGACCAGCAGGTACATGGCAGCCAATCAGGAAGCTCTCCCCTGGACCACTCCCCTTCCCTATAAAACCGAAGCCCTGCAGCGTTTTTTCACTCTGCCTGTGTGTGCTGAAGAGATAGTGTAGGGAGAGAGCTGCTGCCTGTTAGTGATTTCAGGGACAGTTGAAAGTTTGCTGGCTAGTAATCGTTTTGATACTGCTCTGTTATTGGAGGGACAGAAGTCTGCAGGGGTTTGAGGGACATTTAAGCTTAGGTAGCTTTGCTGGCTAGTAATCTACCTTCTACTGCAGTGCTCTGTATGTAGCTGCAGTGGGCAGCTGTCCTGCTTCTGATCTCATCTGCTGACTGCTGCAATAACAGTAGTCCTTGTAAGGACTGCTTTTATTCATTTTTTTGTTGTTTTACTACTACTACTACTACTACTACTATAAGAGCCCAGTGCTATTAGTCTAGCAGTGTTGGGGAGTGGGACTGGTGTGCTAATCTGCTGCTCCTAGTAGTTCAGCAGCACCAACTTTAATTTTTTTTTTTTAATATTCATTTTTTTTTTATTTTACTTTTTTTTATTTTACTACCGCTGTAGTAGTGTATAAGTTGACCTTTTAGGCATTATTTGCCCTGTAGGCATTATTTGCACACTGGTTTCTTCAACCCGCCATCGAGCTGTGTGACCTTGTTCACATCTGTCTAAATATCCATAATATTACCGTCTCCAGAAAAAACACCGGAGTCACTTTTTTCAGCAGCCATAATATATTTTACGTAATCGCGTATCCACCGCTGTAGTAGTGTATACGTTGGCCTTGTAGGCATTATTTGCACACTGTTTTCTTCAAACCCGCCATCGAGCTGTGTGACCTTGTTCCCATTCTGTCTAAATATCCATAATATTACCGTCTCCAGAAAAAACACCGGAGTCAATTTTCAAGGCAGCATTCATATATTTTACGGTATCGTATCCACTCGTGTAGTAGTTGTAGTACGGTTGGCCTTGGGTTAGGGCTTATTGCATGTTTCTTTCAACCGCGGCATCGGCTGTGTGACTTTGGTTCGCATTTACTTGATCTAATATCATATATTAGCTGTCTAGAAAAACGGTAGTCATTTTTTCAGAGCATTCATATAATTTTGAGACGTATATTCGTATTCAGATGTGTAGTGTATACGTTTGGCGCTTGTAGGCTTATTCTGCACACGTTTTCTTACCGATCGAGCTGTGTGACCTTTCGTTTTCATTAATGTCTAATATATAATATTTGTTCCAGAGAAAACCGACGGCGTACTTTGTTTTTTCAAGGCGGCTTCATATATTTTACGTATCCGTATCACCGCTGTAGTGTGTATAGTTGGCTTGATGAGCATATTTTTTTTTTTTTTTTTTTTTTTTTTTTTATTATTTGCTAACAGTGTTTTTTTTTAACCCATTGAGCTGTGTGAGCTTTGTAATTTTGGTCTAAATATGTGATATGATTATCGGTGACTTAGAAAAACCAGTTGGAGTTACTTTTTTTTTCAAGGAAGTCCAATATTTTACGTATCGTATCCATACGCGTGTAGGTAGTGTAGTTACGTTGACTTGGTAGGCTTTAATTTGATCCTACTGAATTTCTCAAACACCGATCGAGCTGTGTGACGTTGTTTCATTCTGTTAAATATATCGCATGATATATTGCATGTTCAGAGAAAACCTACCGGAGTCTTTTCAAGCAGTCTTTGTATATTTTACGTAATTCGTATGCACGTCGTGTAGTCACGTGGTATACGGTTGGCTTGGTAGGGCATTATTTGCAGCCTGTTTTCTTCTTCAGGCGATGTATGAGGCTGTGTGGTTGTTACATTTTGTTCTATTATTGATATTATTTATCGTCTGTAGAAAACACACTTGGTTATTTTTTAAGAGCATTCATATATTTTTGCAGTAATACGTATACCAGGCTGTTAGTAGTGTATAGTTGACTTGTGGATTATTTGCACCACTGTTTTCTTCAACCCGGTGGAGAGGCTGTGTGGGTTGTTACATGTTTGTTCTATATTTGAATAAAAAATTAATTTTTTACGGGTTGGTTCTTTTTTAGGGAAAAAAAACGCTTTTTTTTTGTATTTGGGGAAGTTTTGTTAGTTTTTTTCAAGCAGCATTATATATTTACGTAATGCGTATCCACGCTGTAGTAGTGTATTTAACGTTGACATTGTAGGCATTATTTGCACATGTTTCTTGTCACCCGCATGAGAGCTGTGTGACCTGGTTCCATTTTTGTCTAATATTGGATAATATTATCGTCTCTAGAAGCACTTGAGTTACTTTTTTTTTCAAGCAGCATCGCATTAATAATTGTTATGTAGTCGTTCCACGCGCTGTGTAGTGTATAGTTGATTTTGTTAGGCAGTATTTGCAGCAGTGTTTTCTTCAAGTCGCTCTTAGTGTGTGTATTATCGTTTCAGAAAACAACTTGAGTTTATTGTTGTTGTTGGTTGTGTTTTTTTTAAAATAATGCCAGGGCATGGCAGGCCGTGCAGCAGAGGCCGTGCTGAGGGGCGTGCTGCTGAATGCAATCCTGTGGCCTAGAAATTGCCAGTTATTACAAGCCAATGACCCTGAACTTCCAAAATGCTGGAAGGAGGTAGTTGGCTGGCTTACACCCAGCACAGCCGCCATTCTTAAGGTTTTAAGCTTTTCACAAATCTCTCATCTCCACTGTTGGCCCCCACGTAACACTTCTCCAGAAGTGCCCCTTCTTCATCTGGGGTCAGAGGGAGTATTTTCCAATGAGTTTCTTGAATGAGTAATGCGCAACCATTATTGCCAGAAGAAGATGAAGGAGATGAGGACTTACACCAGATTTAATTCTGGCAGGAAACGATAGAGATGGACATAATGAGTGATGAGGAGGAGGTCCCGCTGCTGCTTCTTCTGTGATGTGTCAGAAGAAATTGTGCATCTGAGGAGAATGATGATGAGGAGATTGATGTTTGTGGGTCCTAGTAGAAGAGAGCAAGAGGAGGTAGTTCAGATGGAGAGACGGAGAGTCAGAGAGGCAGTAGAAGAATAAGACTTAGAAGAAGAGGGAGACAGCCGCAGGGATCAGCAGGGCAACAACATGTATCGGCACCTGTGTTCAGCCCGGCCAACGCACCCGCCATTGCCGCCAATCCACTCGCCAACTTACTGTACTGTTACCGCAGATCGCACATTTCAAAAAGTCAGCAGTGTGGGATTTTTTTAATGTGTGTGCCTCTGACAAAAGCATTGTAATTTGCAATGAGTGCAGTCAGAATGAGCCTTGTAAGCCCAACAGCCACATAGGTTACAACTTCTATGCGAAGGCACATGAGCGGCAAGCACAAAGCACTTTGGAGCAACACTCAAAGGCAACAGGCAAACTAAAAGCCACATCTTCTGGTCCAGCATCTTACTGCTCTACTCTGCTCTTTGACCCGTCTGAACCACCTCTCCGTTCCACCTTGACCTGTTCCATTCCCATGTGCACGCCAGCAAGTTTCTGTGAAGGCCATGTTGGCGTTGAAGCAATGTCTGACTGTCACCACCCTTGCCGGCGTTGACAGCTGGCTTGTCTTGCATCTTGAGCCGCCAGCTTTTACATACCAGCTGGTGGACTCTGAGGCCTTCGCAAATTTGTGCAATTGGGAAATGCAGATGGAAGGTACCCAGCCGCAATTTTTTTCTAAAAGGGAATACCACACCTGTACCACATGTGCAGAGCCAAGTTTGCATCTCTGTCACTTAGTGTTGGGCCAAAGGTCCATATGACTACTGGACGCATGGTCCTCAAGCATGGTCAGCGGGGTATGTCACCTACACTGCCACTGGGTGAACTTGGTAATGGCTGGGAAGAGGAATGGGTAGCTTAACAACAACAGTGGAGTTGGTGTCACCGCCACGGATTGCACGGTTCTGCCACCACCTCTATCTCTCATGTCCTCTACCTCGTCTTCTTCTTCTTCTTACTCTGCTGCTGGGTCTCCTCCTTCTCCTAACACCTGTGCACGACCAGCTCCCCTAGGCTATTCGAACGTGCCAGGTACGCGTTGTCACGCTGTCTTGGGGATGACGATGCTGGAAAGCAAAAACATACGCGGATCTGTACTCCTGCTATCTCTGCAGTCACAGGCGATCGGTGGCTGACCCCACACCAATGCAGATCGGAAAAAGTGGTGTGTGACAATGGAAGCAATCTGTTGGCAGCGTTGAGACTAGGCATTTAACACATGTGCCCTGCATGGCACATGTGTTAAATTTAATAGTCCACGTTTTGTCTCCAAGTACCCAGGATTCCAGGACGTTCTCACCAGTCCAGAAAGGTGTCGGCCCATTTCAGACGTTCCTACACAGCCATGGCAGCGCCTTGCTGACATTCAGAGCGCTACAACATGCAGTCAGGCGTTTGATTTCTGACAGCCAGACTCGCTGGAATTCAACGCTCCTTATGTTGGAACGTCTGCTGCAACAACAAAGGGTCGACGAGTACCTTTTTGAACTGGGTGGTAGGACTGGATCTGCACAGCGTGGGGATTTTTTTCCCCCGTTATGCGGTGCTTTATGCGCGATGCCTGCAGGCTCATGACGACTTTTGAAGAGGTGACAAATATGGTCAGTCGCACCGAAGGCACCATCAGCGACCTAATACCCTTCGCATTTTTCCTGGAGCGTGCCGTGGACGAGTGACAGATGAGGCTGTAGACAGGGTGACGAGGAGCTGGAGCGCACGATTATCTGGTCGGAATCACAGAACGAACCCAGGCACCTGCTGCAACGCAGGGAGAGGTGCCAGAAGTGGAGTCAGAGGAGGAAGGTGGCTTTGTGGAGGAGGAGGAGGAGGACCAACAGGAGCAGGCTTCCCAGGGGCTAGTGGTGACCTTTTGGGACCCCTGGTCTTGTACGTGGCTGGGGGGAGGAGACCGGTGGATGATGCCAGTCCTTGATAGGGATGTAGCGAACGTCGAGAAAAAAGTTCGCGAACACTATTCGCGAACTTGCGCAAAAACGCGAGCGGTTCGCGGGGTTCGCGAACCCCATAGACTTCAATGGGAAGGCGAACTTTAACATCTAGAAAAAGACATTTCTGGCCAGAAAAATGTTTTAAAGTTGTTTAAGGGTGCAACGACCTGGACAGTGCATGCCAGAGGGGGATCAAGGGCAAAAATGTATCTGAAAAATCTGCCTGTGTGTGCTTGGAAGAGATAGTGTGTAGGGGAGAGCTTTAGTGATTTCAGGGACAGATGATAGTAAGTTTGCTGGCTAGTAATCTGCTTGATACTGCTCTGTATTGAGGGAAGAAGTCTGCAGGATTTGAAGGGACATTTTAGCTTAGGTAGCTTTTGCTGGCTAGTATCTGCTGTTCTTCTTTAACATGCATCAATGGTTGACCTTGTGGCATTGTTTGCCAGTTTTTTTGGACCGCACTGAAGCACAGTTGCCAGAAAAATATGCCATATAATTGCTGAAATAGTCTTTTCGCCATATCGTTGATTTGTAGACATTGTTTGCCCAGTTTTTTTGGACGCAGCCACTGAAGCAGTTGCCAGAAAAAATTATGCATATAAATGCTGAAAATATAAATTTATGAATGCTGCTTGAAAAAGTGACTCGGTGTTTTTCTGGAGACGGTAATATTATGGAATATTAGACAAGATGGGAAAGGTCACCAGCGTCGATGGCGGGTGAAGAAAACAGTGTGCAATAATGCCTACAAGGTAACGTATACACTACTACAGCGGTGGATAGATTACGTAAATAATATGAATGCTGCTTGAAAAAAAGTAGATCCATGGTTTTTCTAGGAGCAGAGTAATATATATCAATATTTAGACAAAATGTGAACAAGGTCACACAGTCGATGGGGGGTTGAAGAAAACAGTGTGCAATAATGCCTACAAGGCAACGTATACACTACTACAGCGGTGGATCGGAATTACAGTAAAATATATGAATGCTGCTTGAAAAAAGTGAACTGTGGGTGTTTTTCTAGGACGAGTAATATTATGGATATTTAGACAAAATGAAAGCTCACACAGCTCGATGGCGGTTGAAGAAAAACGTGTGCAAATATATGCCTCAAGGCCAACGTTAACACTACTAAGCGGTGGATACAGGATTAACGTAAATTATATGAATGCGTGCTTGAAAAAAGTGACTCCCGGTGTTTTTTCTCGAGACGGTAATTTATGGATTATTAGACAGAATGGAACAAGGTCACACAGCTCGATGGCGGGTTGAAGAAAACAGTGTGCAAATAATGCCTACAAGGTCAACGTATACATACTACAGCGGTGGATACGGATTACGTAAAATATATTATGGCTGCTTGAAAAAAAGTGACTCCGGTGTTTTTTCTGGAGACGGTTAATTATGGATATTTAGACAGAATGTGAACAAGGTCACACAGCTCGATGGCGGGTTGAAAGAAAACATGTGCAAATAATGCCATAAGAGGCAAACGTATACCTTTACAGCGGTGGATACGGATTACGTAAATATATATGCGTGCTTGAAAATTGTCTCCGGTGTTTTTTCTGGAGAACGGTAATATTATGGATATTTAGACAGAATGGGAACAAGGTCACACAGCTAGGTGGCGGTTGAAGAAAACAGTGTGCAAATAATGTACAAGGTAACGTATACACTACTAGCGGGTGGATACGGTTACGTAAATATTATTATGGCTGTTGAAAAAAGTGCTGCCGGTGTTTTTTTGGAGACGGTAATATATGGATATTTAGACAGAATGTGAACAAGGTCACACAGTAGATGGCGGTTGAAGAAAAACAGTGTGCAAATAATGCTTACAGGGCAAATAATGCCTAAAAGGTCAATTATACACTCAGCGGTAGTAAAATAAAAAAAAGTAAATAAAAAAAAAATGAATTATTAAAAAAAAAATTAAAGTTGGTGCTGCTGAACTACTAGGGCAGCAGATTAGCACACCAGTATCCTCCAACACTGCTAGTACACATAACTGGGCTCTTATAGTAGTAGTAGTAGTAGTAGTAGTAAAACAACAAAAAAATGAATAAAAGCAGTCCTTACAAGGACTACTGTTATTGCAGCAGTCAGCAGATGAGATCAGAAGCAGGACAGCTGCCCACTGAGTACATACGAGACTGCGTAGTAGAAGGTAGATTACTAGCGCAAGCTACCTAAGCTTAAATGTCTAAAACCCTGCAGACTTTGTCCCTCATAACAGAGCAGTATCAAAACGATTACTAGCCAGCAACTTTTAACTGTCCTGAAAATACTAACAGGCAGCACTCTCTCCCTACACTATCTATTCAGCACACACAGCAGAGTAAAAAAGTGGAGGTGTCGGTTTTATAGGGAAGGGAGTGGTCCAGGGAGAGCTTCCTGATTGGCTGCCATGTACCTGCTGGTCTGGGGTGAGAGGGCAAAAAAGCGAAATGGCGAACCAATGGCGAACGCTCGCGCAGACGTTCGCGAATTCGGAGAGGACACGATGTTGATTGGAATAAGTTGCGGCGAAAAGTTG